>NC_053396.1:3239123-3917873 GCF_905171765.1 Bufo bufo | reverse complement strand
TAAGGAGATAACTACATACAGATATATACAGCTACCACTAGAGAGAGCTCAGGAGATTACTACATACAGATATATACAGCCACCACTAGAGAGAGCTCAGGAAATTACTACATACAGATATATACAGCCGCCACTAGGGGGAGCTCAGGAGATTACTACATACAGATATATACAGCCACCACTAGAGGGAGCTCAGGAGATTACTACATGCAGATATATACAGCCACCACTAGAGGGAGCTCAGGAGATTACTACATACAGATTATACAGCCACCACTAGGGGGAGCTCAGGAGATTACTACATACAGATATATATATACAGCCACCACTAGAGGAAGCTCACTACATACAGATTATACAGCCACCACTAGAGGGAGCTCAGGAGATTACTATATACAGATATATACAGCCGCCACTAGAGGGAGCTAAGGAGATTACTACATACAGATATATACAGCCACCACTAGAGGGAGCTCAGGAGATTACTATATACAGATATATACAGCCGCCACTAGAGGGAGCTAAGGAGATTACTACATACAGATATATACAGCCACCACTAGAGGGAGCTCAGGAGATTACTACATACAGATATATACAGCCACCACTAGAGGGAGCTCAGGAGATTACTACATACAGATATATACAGCCACCACTAGAGGGAGCTCAGAAGATTACTACATACAGATATATACAGCCACCACTAGAGGGAGCTCAGGAGATTACTACATACAGATATATACAGCCACCAGTAGAGGAAGCTAAGGAGATTACTACATACAGATATATACATCCACCACTAGAGGGAGCTCAGGAGATTACTATATACAGAGATATACAACCACCACTAGAGGGAGCTCAGGAGATTACTACATACAGATATATACAGCCACCACTAGAGGGAGCTCAGGAGATTACTACATACAGATATATACAGCCACCACTAGAGGGAGCTCAGGAGATTACTATATACAGAGATATACAACCACCACTAGAGGGAGCTCAGGAGATTACTATATACAGAGATATACAACCACCACTAGAGGGAGCTCAGGAGATTACTATATACAGAGATATACAACCACCACTAGAGGGAGCTCAGGAGATTACTATATACAGAGATATACAAACACCACTAGAGGGAGCTCAGGAGATTACTATATACAGAGATATACAAACACCACTAGAGGGAGCTCAGGAGATTACTACATACAGATATATACATCCACCACTAGAGGGAGCTCAGGAGATTACTACATACAGATATATACATCCACCACTAGAGGGAGCTCAGGAGATTACTATATACAGAGATATACAACCACCACTAGAGGGAGCTCAGGAGATTACTACATACAGATATATACATCCACCACTAGAGGGAGCTCAGGAGATTACTATATACAGAGATATACAACCACCACTAGAGGGAGCTCAGGAGATTACTATATACAGATATATACATCCACCACTAGAGGGAGCTCAGGAGATTACTATATACAGAGATATACATCCACCACTAGAGGGAGCTCAGGAGATTACTATATACAGAGATATACAACCACCACTAGAGGGAGCTCAGGAGATTACTATATACAGAGATATACAACCACCACTAGAGGGAGCTCAGGAGATTACTACATACAGATATATACAGCCACCACTAGAGGGAGCTCAGGAGATTACTACATACAGATATATATAGCCACCACTAGAGAGAGCTCAGGAGATTACCGCATACAGATATATGCAGCCACCACTAGAGGGAGCTCAGGAGATTACTACATACAGAGATATACATCCACCACTAGAGGGAGCTCAGGAGATTACTATATACAGAGATATACAACCACCACTAGAGGGAGCTCAGGAGATTACTATATACAGAGATATACAACCACCACTAGAGGGAGCTCAGGAGATTACTACATACAGATATATACAGCCACCACTAGAGGGAGCTCAGGAGATTACTACATACAGATATATATAGCCACCACTAGAGAGAGCTCAGGAGATTACCGCATACAGATATATGCAGCCACCACTAGAGGGAGCTCAGGAGATTACTACATACAGATATATACAGCCACCACTAGGGGGAGCTCAGGAGATTACTATATACAGAGATATACAGGAGTCACTCGGTAACGTCCCTTGGGATCCCTTCAGTCTGACAATGTGGCCCCCACCCAGAAAACGTTCTGCACCCCCGGAGTATAAGCGGAGATCCCGTGATAAACCGCCATCTACAGGGTCAGTAAAGCTGCCCACAATGGAGTCGATGGCACATGTATGTGTGAGTTATTTGTGTATTATATATGTATTGTGTGATATAGTACATACGTGTTCTATATGATACATACATGTTTCCCCTGTTATATATGATACATGTCCCCCCCTGTTATATATGATACATGCCCCCCCTGTTATATATGATACATGTCCCCCCTGTTATATATAATACATGTCCCCCCCGTTATATATAATACATGTCCCCCCCGTTATATATAATACATGTCCCCCCCTGTTATATATAATACATGTCCCCCCCGTTATATATGACACATGCCCCCCCCGTTATATATGACACATGCCCCCCCTGTTATATATAATACATGTCCCCCCCTGTTATATATTATACATGTCCCCCCTGTTATATATAATACATGTCCCCCCCCTGTTATATATGATACATGTCCCCCCCTGTTATATATGATACATGTCCCCCCCTGTTATATATGATACATGTCCCCCCCTGTTCTATATGATACATGTCCCCCCCTGTTATATATATGATACATGCCCCCCCTGTTATATATGATACATGTCCCCCCCTGTTATATATAATACATGTCCCCCCGTTATATATGATACATGTCCCCCCCTGTTATATATAATACATGTCCCCCCCTGTTATATATAATACATGTCCCCCCCTGTTATATATAATACATGTCCCCCCTGTTATATATGATACATGTCCCCCCCTGTTATATATGATACATGTCCCCCCCTGTTATATATGATACATGTCCCCCCCCGTTATATATAATACATATCCCCCCCTGTTATATATGATACATGTCCCCCCCTGTTATATATAATACATGTCCCCCCCTGTTATATATAATACATGTCCCCCCTGTTATATATGATACATGTCCCCCCCTGTTATATATGATACATGTCCCCCCCTGTTATATATGATACATGCCCCCCCTGTTATATATAATACATGCCCCCCCCTGTTATATATTATACATGCCCCCCCGTTATATATAATACATGCCCCCCTGTTATATATAATACACACGTCCCCCCCTGTTATATATAATACACACGTCCCCCCCTGTTATATATAATACACACGTCCCCCCTGTTATATATGACACATGCCCCCCCCTGTTATATATTATACATGTCCCCCCCTGTTATATATAATACATGTCCCCCCTGTTATATATGATACATGCCCCCCCTGTTATATATAATACATGCCCCCCCCCCTGTTATATATAATACATGCCCCCCCCCTGTTATATATGATACATGTCCCCCCCTGTTATATATAATACACACGTCCCCCCCTGTTATATATAATACACACGTCCCCCCCCCCGTTATATATAATACACACGTCCCCCCCCTGTTATATATAATACACACGTCCCCCCCCTGTTATATATAATACATGTCCCCCCCCTGTTATATATAATACACACGTCCCCCCCCTGTTATATATTATACATGTCCCCCCCCCCCCTGTTATATATGACACATGTCCCCCCCTGTTATATATGACACATGCCCCCCCTGTTATATATAATACATGCCCCCCCCCTGTTATATATTATACATGCCCCCCCTGTTATATATTATACATGCCCCCCCTGTTATATATTATACATGTCCCCCCCCTTCCCCGGCGGTCGCTGCTCTCGAGGTCGCTGCTCGCTCCCCCCCCTGGCGGGGCCCCGCCGTCGCGGCAGCACTGGAGCCGGAGACACAAGTACTTCTCACATTGTTGGGGAGTTTTGCCACAAGTCGTCGGCGCGGCCTCCCCGGCTCCGGATCCTGCTGGCCCCCGGGACCCCCGTCCTCACCCCCGGCCCCGGAGCGGTGCCGCCGACCCCCGAGAGCCCGTCCGTCCTCGCCGGGCATGAGGTAACAGCGATGGACACCAAGCATTTCCTGCCGCTGGGTGAGTGCGATCTGCGGGCGCCGAGGAGCTGCTGTCCGCAGGCCCCTGTGTGTGCTGGGGGCCACAGCGGGGGAGGGGGCCCCCGTACCTGAGCCCTGTCGGCAGCACCCCTTAACCCCTCATGTCCAGGTTTTGCAGAACTTTTCCGCTGTGTGTGAATGACATGCATTAACCCCTGGCCCGCCAGGCTGTAGTTCAGGAGCGACCCCTTGGATATTCCCAGCCCCAGTGTAGCTGTAAGGGTTAACCTGTGTGAGGCTCAGACTAAGTGATTTTGAAAGACCCCCTGGGGGTCCGTCAAGTGACACTCGCCGTCCTCGCCGCTGCCGCCTCGTCTCTGCCCTCAATGGTCTGCTGGTTTGTACGGAAAAATGGAAAATTAGAAAATGACATAAAAGCTGGCGACCGAGGAATATTAGCGCCTTTCACGTTTCGTCCGCGCCGCCATTAACCAAATCATCGCCGGCACTTCAAGATCTGTGGCTGCAAGCTGTCCGGAAACTACAACTCCCACCATCAAGGCACGCTGGGAGTATGAACGCAGCTACAGCACCACACTGGGAGTTGTAGTTCTGTCCCAGCCTGCAGAGCACAGGGTGAGATGGTCTGCAGAGATGTTAGTGCGATAATCTGAATTGTGCTCCTCCTTTTGTCTGATGATGGCGGCTCCCGCCGGGTTGTGTGGCCCCGCTCCCTCGGCGTCGCCTGGCCCCGCTCCCTCGGCGTCGCCTGGCCCCGCTCCCTCGGCGTCGCCTGGCCCCGCTCCCTCGGCGTCGCCTGGCCCCGCTCCCTCGGCGTCGCCTGGCCCCGCTCCCTCGGCGTCGCCTGGCCCCGCTCCCTCCGCGTCGCCTGGCCCCGCTCCCTCCGCGTCGCCTGGCCCCGCTCCCTCCGCGTCGCCTGGCCCCGCTCCCGCCGCGTCGCCTGGCCCCGCTCCCGCAGCGTTTCGTAGGACTCGCTCGCTCGGCGTCGCCTGGCCCCGCTCCCGCCGCGTCGCCTGGCCCCGCTCCCGCCGCGTCGCCTGGCCCCGCTCCCGCAGCGTTTCGTAGGACTCGCTCGCTGTGGCCGTTGTGATTTGTACAAGTTTTTAGACTTTTTACTTTTTTTTTTTTTTTTTTTTTTTTTTTTTTTGTGCTTCCGTCTCAGAGGTTTGTTCTGGTGTTAACCCTTTCCAGTCAGCAGTGTAAAGATGGCCACACGCCATTCCTCTTGTCCGATTATTTAGGCCGCTCGCCAGTGACGTCATACTACAGATAACAAGGAGCAGGTCGAGCTTGTCGTCTTTGCACCGTAAAAGCCGCCATGTCCCTGCACGCCTCGTGCCTCGTTCGTCCGTTCTGAAGGTTTCTAGTGTGGCCTGGAAAGTTACTTCTCTCACCGGATCGGTGCCCGCCGGACTCTAATGGGCTCTACCAGGTCCCGCCAAGTGTCCGTTATTACTGCGAAAAGCCTTATGGGGTCATCTATCAAACCGGGGTAAAGTAGAGCCGGCTGAGTCGCCCATGGCAACCAATCAGATTCCACCTTTCATATTCCAAAGGAGCTGTCCAAAATGAAAGGTGGAATCTGATTGGTTGCTATGGGCGACTCAGCCAGCTCTACTTTACTCCGGTTTGATAGATGACCCCCTTTAGGGCTCATGCACACGACCATGGGGCGGATCCGCATTTTTTGGAGCTTGGATGTGGACCCATTCACTTCAAAGGGGCTGCAAAAGATGCGTCCGTATGTCCGTTCCGCTACACCGCACAGTTATATAAAGTGTCCTATTATTGTCCGCGTTACGGTGGCGAGGCCTGTTCTATTAGGGGACGGCCGTTCCGCGGAATACGCTTGGCCCGTATCTGTGTTTTACAGATCCGCAATTTGCAGAGCGCAAAACAGCCAGCAGCTTCGTGATGAGCCCTTAGGCCCCTTTCACATGAGCGAGTATTGCGAACGCATTGCGCCCGCACAGAATCCGTACCCATTCATTTCAATGGGTCTGTGTACATGAGCGTTGGTTTTTACGCATCACTTGTGCGTTGCGTGAAAACCGCAGCATGCTCTATATTCATAGAAGTGAATGGGGCTGTGTGAAAATCGCATCCCCAAGCAAGTGCGGATGCGATGCGTTTTTCACGGATGGTTGCTAGGAGATGTTGTTTGTATACCTTCAGTTTTTTAACACGCGTGTGAAAAACGCATCAAATCGCATTGCACCTGCGTGATGACAACTGAACGCGATCGCAAACAGAACTGAATGGACCTGCTTGTGAAATCGCTCCGTTTTCACTGAACGCATCCGGACCTAATCCGGACACGCTCGTCTGCCAGGGGCCTCAGTGAACAGAGCCGGAGAATTCTTCTAATCCGGCATCTGATTGTTGGGCGCCGCGCAGAGCTGCACGCGTCATCTTGAAGGCGAAGTTCACATTCGGCAGGTTTTTATTTTTTTGCCGGATATTCTGCGACTGTCCCGTCCTCTGCAGCGAAAACAACTCCGTTCAAATCTGCCGCATGCGAACGTACTCGGAGACGAACTGAGCAGACGCCTCGAAGTCGCGGCAGCCGTACGTCCTGACAACGCGGCTCCGTCTACTCGTACACAACAGTCAGATAAGGGGCCGTTCACACCACGCATAATGCACGCAATTCATTGGGATGGGAGCGCAAAAGATGCGGACAGCATGTTATAGTATTCAGTAATCCGCAAAACACAGATACCGGCTGTGTGCATTTTGGGGAAGGAACGGAACAGCCGAATCCTAATAGAACAGTCCCGTTCTTGTCTGTAATGTGCACAATAATCGCACGTGTTCTACTACGGACACGGAGTCATTCCGTTCTTTTTACGCCACCTTTGAAGCGTATGCGGAACACAAAAAACCCGGAAAGGACACAGAAATGTGTGCATGAGCCCTAAACCAGCATCCTGCAGATTTAACATCCCCCCCCCCCCACGGTCGGCTTGTGGCCCCTTTACGAAGCGGTAGGTCAGCCTCTCCGGTCTGTCCTCTGTTTCAGCCCCATGTGAACGCTCCCCTACAGCGCGCCCGTTCTCATGCGAAAAAGTTGCGGATTTCACCCTTTGCGGTGAAGCCGCAGCACAATCTGAACGAATGTGGATTTCGGGTCCTGATCGGCGGGGCCCCTGAACCTACCCTAAGGGCCCTTTTAGTAAAGGTGGTCGTCCCTTTTGCATTGGGCAACATGAAAGGTGTTTAAAGGGGTTTGATTTTGCCGCGGCCTCCTCACAGCGCCCCCCATTGTGTAGTGGCCGTAGGAAGAGGCTGCAGCGCCCTCTGTGGACTCTTCAGGGATGGCGGGAAGCAGACCCCACCGATCAGATATTGAAGCCCCTGATACATCATCATTCGGCGCCCGCTATCTGCCGTGTAACGGACTTTCTCTGCGGGGCGCGGGTCTGGCCGGTGGCGACACTTTCCATCTTCTCCTCCGGTTACTTCCGGAGACGGCCAGTGCCAGGTGTAAAGTGATCGCGGCGGCCGGATTGTCTTCTAGATCCTGGCATATCCGCGCCCTCCTTCCTGTCTGAATTATTTAGTTTTTTCTCCCCGCGTGTTGGTAAATGCCCGGCCATGCGACCGTGTCACCAGTAGATGACGGGAGCGTGCCAAGCGCCTCACGCCGCGGATCGCGTTGCTTTTCCGACAGCTCCGTGTCTCATTGCTCTTCTCCGGTATAAATTAACTATTAATGGTCTGTAATCCCAGCAGGGCCTCGATGGACGCCTCAGGTTCGCCCGGACCGCCACTTACACTAATGAGCCTCATACATGGCGGTAATACGCTGCTGGGGCGCAGAATTACCGCTGATACTTTTCCTCATACTGCCGCCGCGTGTCTGCGACTTCTGGCACTCCAGCTGTTGTGAAACTGCAACTCCCAGCATGCGCCGTTAACTTCCAAGAAAAGCTTAGCAAGTGTGCCTGCTGGGAGTTGTAGTCTCACAACAGCTGGAGGGCTGCAAGGGGAGCCACGGGCAAAGGCCTTAACAAGGATTGAATCTCCTCCCACAGCGCTATTCATCCTGAGCTCCCTGGTTCATGAATAGAATTCCATAACTACAGTAAAGACTGAACTGTGGGAGGAAGCAATGACGGTAACTCTACATAACATTATAGAGGCTCTGTGTAAAACTGGTCATTTTATTTTTTTAATTTTAGGGAGGAAAATGCCAAAAAATCCCAGGAGTTTACAGTCTAAATGTTGACTCTTCTGCCTTGGCAGCGCCTCCGGACGCGGTGTGCGGCGCAGGTCAGCGCGGTTTAAACTGAGCGGCCTATAGAGGACGCGTTATTCACGCCGCCTTGAAATCTCATATTATTTTTCGAGCCCGTAATATAAATATTTCAGATTTTTTTCAGGCGGTTGTGGTTGAGAGAAGCGTCGCAGGGACCTGGCGGTGAGCGGAGGGGCTTTTGTAGGGTTAATAAGAGAGGGACCGGCCGAGGTCAGTGCATCCCGAGTGGATGGGGTGGACTGATCAGCGGCGCTGCCATCGTGTGACGCCGCTGTGCTAGGGTCTATCCACGTGCCCGGGTCGCGTGGCGGTTTTGGGCGCAATTTTCCCAAATTGCATCAAAACCAGAGCATTTTTTTAACTCCATTTTGGAAAAAGCGCAGCAAAACCTGTGACTCGTTCTGCTCCACGAGAACCACAGATCGATCTGATCGACTCTGACGCCTCAAGCGGTAACGCGGCCGTGCGGGTAATACTGGTTCTAAGCGTTTCCAATATGGCGGCTGACCTCGGCGTGTTTACTGCGACCTGGACGGCAGAGTACACAGGCGGACCCGTGCGTACTAGAGGCGGGGGTGGGTGGACTTTTGTCCAGGGTTCAAGTCCATCCTGCCTATTCAGCGACCTGCATTAACCCTTTCTGCACTGAGCAGAGGCGAAACCCAAGGTTCCACCGGATCGCTCCGTCGCTTTCCTCGGAGCGGCCGCGCAGACTTTCGTTTTCAGCCCATTGACACATTTACTGCTTGTTTCCTGTCTGTATCGTGCGGCTGTAAAAGGCGACCCCTGAAATCCTTGGCTCCGGACAGTAGGCTTAGTGCAGGGCCCGAGGGGTCCCTGGGGCCACCATCGCTGTCACGTGCGGTTTGCCCCCAGAGGTCTGCATGCCTCTGCATATGGTGCGCCACGACCTCCCATCCTGTGTAAAACCTGCTGCAGAACCTCTTTCCCCCTAGTGGCACAGGAAATGGGTGGAGACAGATTGGGCCTTGGTGTCTCCTTGGGGGATATTGGGGTCCAGTGTTCGGACGCAGCAGCGGCAGGATAAGGCCTCATTCACACTTCGGTGATTCACGGGCAGCACGCGTGTCCATTCATTTTAATGTGTGTATTCACACAGAAGCGAACCGCATTCTCTCCGTGTTTACAGATTCATCACATCCATTATAGTCTATGGGTCCGTGAAAAACGCAGACGCCATCCATGTTTCATGGATCATTAAGAAAAGATGTTCTGAAAATTAATTTTCAGCTGTGCAGTGTCAGTGGGACACGGATGACACACGGACTAAACACGGATAAACCACTGACCATTTTATCACAGATTTAATCCCGGACACGTGTGTGAATGAGGCCTAAAGCAGCAGACCCTGCCACCGGGAGTAACCTGAGACTGCTGACTACTACCCCCAACATACACATGTCCATGGCTCGGCCGAGCATGCATGTATTCTCTGTGAGAGAAGAATTCCCTCTGCAGGGAACCTCGAGGCCTCCCCGCGGTGCCGTCTCCACATGGCGCCCTCATGCACATTGGCCGGTGGTCAGTCCTGCTGAAGTTGTCAGGTTTACTCTGCCAGGATCAGGGTGTCGGGTGCGCCTAGAAGTTTGTATTTACCCCTCCAGACGCCTCTGGCAGCAGCTGGCGGTATAGTCAGTGTCTGTTTGCTGTATACGCTGAGCACCCACACCGGCTGCGTCCATGAACCCCACTGACCCGATAGAAACCAGCGGCGTGGTCCACGTCAGTGTGCGGTCTGGTATAGTGCGGTCTGGTCCACGTCAGTGTGCGGTCTGGTCCACGTCAGTGTGCGGTATGGTATAGTGAGGTCTGGTCCACGTCAGTGTGCGGTATGGTATAGTGCGGTCTGGTCCACGTCAGTGTGCGGTCTGGTATAGTGCGGTCTGGTCCACGTCAGTGTGCGGTATGGTCCACGTCAGTGTGCGGTCTGGTCCACGTCAGTGTGCGGTATGGTATAGTGCGGTCTGGTCCACGTCAGTGTGCGGTCTGGTATAGTGCGGTCTGGTCCATGTCAGTGTGCGGTCTGGTATAGTGCGGTCTGGTCCATGTCAGTGTGCGGTATGGTATAGTGCGGTCTGGTCCACGTCAGTGTGCGGTATGGTATAGTGCGGTCTGGTCCACGTCAGTGTGCGGTCTGGTATAGTGCGGTCTGGTCCATGTCAGTGTGCGGTCTGGTCCTCGTCAGTGTGCGGTATGGTATAGTGCGGTCTGGTCCACGTCAGTGTGCGGTCTGGTATAGTGCGGTCTGGTCCACGTCAGTGTGCAGTCTCGTATAGTGCGGTCTGGTCCACGTCAGTGTGCGGTATGGTATAGTGTGGTCTGGTCCACGTCAGTGTGCGGTATGGTATAGTGCGGTCTGGTCCACGTCAGTGTGCGGTATAGTATAGTGCGGCGTGGTCCACGTCAGTGTGCGGTCTGGTATAGTGCGGTCTGGTCCACGTCAGTGTGCGGTCTGGTCCACGTCAGTGTGCGGTATGGTATAGTGAGGTCTGGTCCACGTCAGTGTGCGGTATGGTATAGTGCGGTCTGGTCCACGTCAGTGTGCGGTATGGTATAGTGCGGTCTGGTCCACGTCAGTGTGCGGTCTGGTATAGTGCGGTCTGGTCCACGTCAGTGTGCGGTATGGTCCACGTCAGTGTGCGGTATGGTCCACGTCAGTGTGCGGTCTGGTCCACGTCAGTGTGCGGTATGGTATAGTGCGGTCTGGTCCACGTCAGTGTGCGGTCTGGTATAGTGCGGTCTGGTCCATGTCAGTGTGCGGTCTGGTATAGTGCGGTCTGGTCCATGTCAGTGTGCGGTATGGTATAGTGCGGTCTGGTCCACGTCAGTGTGCGGTATGGTATAGTGCGGTCTGGTCCACGTCAGTGTGCGGTCTGGTATAGTGCGGTCTGGTCCATGTCAGTGTGCGGTCTGGTCCTCGTCAGTGTGCGGTATGGTATAGTGCGGTCTGGTCCACGTCAGTGTGCGGTCTGGTATAGTGCGGTCTGGTCCACGTCAGTGTGCAGTCTCGTATAGTGCGGTCTGGTCCACGTCAGTGTGCGGTATGGTATAGTGTGGTCTGGTCCACGTCAGTGTGCGGTATGGTATAGTGCGGTCCGGTCCACGTCAGTGTGCGGTATGGTATAGTGCGGTGTGGTCCACGTCAGTGTGCGGTATGGTATAGTGCGGTCTGGTCCACGTCAGTGTGCGGTATGGTATAGTGCGGTCTGGTCCACGTCAGTGTGCGGTATGGTATAGTGCAGCATTGTATACCGCCAGGGTTTGTTTTGTAATCTGGGTGACGCCGGCCTAGGTCATCTGTCAGGGGTCTCCTGTATCTGGAAGTCCTCCCGGCCGCAGTGTGAATAGAGCCTTTATCTCCTGCAGGGAAATCACTGCGTTCAGCTATCATCAGACCGAAGCTGCTGTCCGCTCCCAACTTCACGGGTGTACGGCACATGTGCTGTATGTAGAGCAGGAGTCAGCAACCTGCAGCACTCCAGCTGTTGTGAAACTACAACTCCCAGCATGCATACTTGCTCTGCTCTTCTGACAACTCCCATAGAAATGACTGGAGCATGCTGGGAACTGTAGTTACACACCAGCCGGAGTGCCGCAGGTTGCTGACCCCTGATGTAGAGCATACCTCCATAATACAGCACGCCACGTGGGTACGGTATGGGCCTATCGAGCTCAGCGAGCACTGCGCTGCAGATCTGTAGTATTGTGTGTATGAGGCCTTAGGCACGGGAAGGGGGGGCGCTCCGCTGCTGTGACCTACCATCCTGCCTGACATGGCACGCTGGAACTTGTAGTGCAAGTGTGACGTCTGACGACTTACTGTGTATACTGATGTAGCAGAGTAAAGTGATAACCGAGTGTGTGTGTTAGCTCTGCTACATCCGTATACAGGGCACATAGCCATACAGCAGGAAGTGGAGAGTTTACATTATAGATTTATTACGTGTTGTACATAAGAGGATTATTACATATTACAGGTATCGTCACGTGTTGTGTATTATGTGCTGTAGATGAGTATCGTCTGTTGTACATATTATAGATGGATATTACATGGTGAACAGAATAGGTGTCATTACACATTGTACACTATAGATGTGTATTATACTATGCGGTGTAAGTTATAGATGTGTATTATACTATGCGGTGTAAGTTATAGATGTGTATTATAACATGTACAGATGTTTATTACTATGCGGTGTAAGTTATAGATGTGTTTTATTACACCTTTTATATTATAGATGTGTATTACTACGCGGTGTACATTGTAGATGTGTATTATTACTCGTACGTTATAGATGTGTATTATAATGTACAGATGTTTATTACTATGCAGTGTAAGTTATAGATGTGTTTTATTACACATTTTATATTATAGATGTGTATTACTACGCAGTGTACATTGTAGATGTGTATTACGCGGTTTAGATTATAGATGTGTATTATTACTCGTACGTTTATAGATGTGTATTATTACGCGGTTTAGATTATAGATGTGTATTATTACTCGTACGTTTATAGATGTGTATTATTACGCGGTTTAGATTATAGATTTATATTACTACGCAGTTTTGGCTTTCCGTTTGTGAGATCCGTTCAGGGCTCAGCGGTCCAAAACGGATCAGTTTGCATTCTAATGCATTCTGAATGGAAAAGGATCCGCTCAGAAATCGTCAGTTCCGTCTCCGTTCCGCTCTGGAAGCCGCCTGCAGCGTTTTGGTGTCCGTCTAATGAAACTGAGCCATGGCTATGTTACAGGTAATACAGACGGATCCGTTCTGAACGGATGCAGACGTTTGTATTAGGCCTCATTCACACGACCATTGTGTGCATCCGTGTGCGTTGTTCCGTTTTCTGTGACTTTCAATGGGTCCGTGGAAAACTCGGAAAATGCACCGTTTGTAATCCGCGTCCGTGTTTCCAGTCCGTTAAAAAAATATGACCTGTCCTATTTTTTTTCACGGACAACGGTTCGCGGACCCATTCAAGTCAATGGGTCCATGAAAAACCACGGATGCACACAAGATTGTCGTCCGTGATCCGTTTTTTTTCAATCTTTTTAAAGGCAAACTTGACTTAGAATTTTTTTTTCACTTTTCATGTCCGTGGATCCTCCAAAAATCAAGGAAGACCCACGGAAGAGAAAACTGACACTGATCACGGAACTACGGAACCCGTTTTTGCGGACCACAAAAAAAAACGGTCGTGTGCATGAAGCTTTATCTGAACGGATCTGTCCATGACGGATCCGCACAAAACGCGAGTGTGAAAGTAGCCTTAGATTATAGATGTGTTACTACACGGTGTACATTATAGATGTGTATTACTACACGGTGTACATTATAGATGTGTGTTACTACGCGGTGTACATTATAGATGTGTTACTACACGGTGTACATTGTAGATGTGTATTACTACACAGTGTACATTGTAGATGTGTATTACTACATGGTGTACATTATAGATGTGTATTACTACACGGTGTACATTGTAGATGTGTATTACTACATGGTGTACATTATAGATGTGTATTACTACACGGTGTACATTGTAGATGTGTATTACTACATGGTGTACATTATAGATGTGTATTACTACACGGTGTACATTGTAGATGTGTATTACTACACGGTGTACATTGTAGATGTGTATTACTACACGGTGTACATTGTAGATGTGTATTACTACGCGGTGTACATTATAGATGTGTTACTACACGGTGTACATTGTAGATGTGTATTACTACACGGTGTACATTGTAGATGTGTATTACTACACGGTGTACATTGTAGATGTGTATTACTACACGGTGTACATTATAGATGTGTATTACTACACGGTGTACATTGTAGATGTGTATTACTACACGGTGTACATTGTAGATGTGTATTACTACACGGTGTACATTGTAGATGTGTATTACTACACGGTGTACATTGTAGATGTGTATTACTACACGGTGTACATTGTAGATGTGTATTACTACACGGTGTACATTGTAGATGTGTGTTACTACACGGTGTACATTGTAGATGTGTGTTACTACACGGTGTACATTGTAGATGTGTGTTACTACACGGTGTACATTGTAGATGTGTGTTACTACACGGTGTACATTGTAGATGTGTGTTACTACACGGTGTACATTGTAGATGTGTGTTACTACACGGTGTACATTGTAGATGTGTGTTACTACACGGTGTACATTGTAGATGTGTGTTACTACACGGTGTACATTGTAGATGTGTGTTACTACACGGTGTACATTGTAGATGTGTGTTACTACGCGGTGTACATTGTAGATGTGTGTTACTACGCGGTGTACATTGTAGATGTGTGTTACTACGCGGTGTACATTGTAGATGTGTGTTACTACGCGGTGTACATTGTAGATGTGTGTTACTACGCGGTGTACATTGTAGATGTGTGTTACTACGCGGTGTACATTGTAGATGTGTATTACTACGCGGTGTACATTGTAGATGTGTATTACTACGCGGTGTACATTGTAGATGTGTATTACTACGCGGTGTACATTGTAGATGTGTATTACTACGCGGTGTACATTGTAGATGTGTATTACTACGCGGTGTACATTGTAGATGTGTATTATTATTATTATTATTATTAGGTCTTTTACGTTGTAGATTTATTGCTGGTATTTGAGGGCAGGAGACGTGGCGTTCGGCCTCTTCTGGAGGACGGCGCTGTGATTTCTTGTGTAATGGTAGCTCAGCTTCTGAAGCGTCCGGGAGGGAAGATTCGCTGCTATAAAACTCTGGGGCTTTGTGCGATCAGGAAGAGGTGCGGTTTGGTGGTTAAAGCAGAGTCTTGTGACTCGGGAGCTTCTTGCGGAGGGACGGCCGAGCAGTTAAAGGCGCAGTCCATCCTTTCCTGTTTGTGATTTTACCCTAATGAAATGCTCGTTGCCTTTTTGACGCCGACCCTTGTCCTGAGGAGCCAGGTTTGGAGGGGTGATTAGCTCCTCCAGGAGGCCTGCAATCTGCAGCATCACTCATGTATGTTATTGCAAGAAGTAGTGAATAGAATGCCAGAAGTACAGTGAAGACTGAGAGTTACACAATGTTAGGAAGATAGGCGGGGCAGTGACAACCTGTATGTTGTATTTAATAGTTGTCTCCGTAGTAAATGATGCGTGGGCCGCTTTAATCGTCGACGCAGTTTTCACGGCCGACTGTGGATCTCGCGTACCTGTGTTGTAATCTATTACTGAGTTTCCTGTAGTGTTGCGCTAACCACACCCCTTTCTTAGCCACACCCACTTGTCTAGGGAGGCATATAAATAGTTAAAACGCATAATAAATGTGGCGCAAGGCATGTATTCCAGTTTTCATCGCAATTATGGCACCGTTAGCTTAGTATATCAGTAAACCTACGAAGATGTTTAAAGGGGTTGTCCGGTTTTATAATATTGATGACCTATTCTCTGCACAACCCCTTTAAGCCAGCGCCCTTCTATGTCCTTCCATCAGCCATGACGGAGAAGGGTCCAAGTGGCTCAGAAGAGAATTTGGATCAGGCCGCCCAGATGTATGGTCCCTCTGCTCTGGTTTAAAGGGGTTCAATCTGTACTTCTCAGAAGGATCCCCTGATAATAAGCAGGTGCCCCCCCCCCCCCCCAGTTTCCCTGCAGCGCCACCACAGGGGGAATGAAGCATTGCAGTGTGTCCACTCACATCAGCGGTAATGCAGGACAGGCGAGGTCCTCCAGAGAGTCTTCATAATCGCTCTCTACTCGGACCAAGACATAAGGACCCCGAACAGAATATAAAAAATGGGTTTCGGATGAAATCCTGCATTGTCCATTGCTTTGGCTCGGGGACTGGTGGACAGTGACATGGCTGATTCTATCACAAATTAAATTACAAAATTTCATTTTTTGTTCCAGTTGTCCTGGCACAGGTCGAACCTTCACGCCCTGTGCCTATTGGGTTGGGTTTGGTAGGAGTGATGTCAAGCAGGGGGTAGAAGCGCTGGCCGAGAAGGGGGTTGAGGGTAGAAGCGCTGGCCGAGAAGGGGGTGGGGGGTAGAGGGTAGAAGAGCTGGCCGAGAAGTGGGTGGGGGTAGAAGCGCTGGCCGAGAAGTGGGTGGGGGTAGAAGCGCTGGCCGAGAAGTGGGTGGGGGTAGAAGCGCTGGCCGAGAAGTGGGTGGGGGTAGAAGCGCTTGCCGAGAAGTGGGTAGGGGTAGAAGCGCTGGCCGAGAAGTGGGTAGGGGTAGAAGCGCTGGCCGAGAAGTGGGTAGGGGTAGAAGCGCTGGCCGAGAAGGGGGTGGGGGGTAGAGGGTAGAAGCGCTGGCCGAGAAGTGGGTGGGGGGTAGAGGGTAGAAGCGCTGGCCGAGAAGGGGGTGGGGGGTAGAGGGTAGAAGCGCTGGCCGAGAAGTGGGTGGGGGGTAGAGGGTAGAAGCGCTGGCCGAGAAGGGGGTGGGGGGTAGAGGGTAGAAGCGCTGGCCGAGAAGTGGGTGGGGGGTAGAGGGTAGAAGCGCTGGCCGAGAAGGGGGTGGGGGTAGAAGCGCTGGCCGAGAAGTGGGTGGGGGTAGAAGCGGTGGCCGAGAAGTGGGTAGGGGTAGAAGCGCTGGCCGAGAAGTGGGTAGGGGTAGAAGCGCTGGCCGAGAAGTGGGTAGGGGTAGAAGCGCTGGCCGAGAAGGGGGTGGGGGTACAAGCGCTGGTCGAGCAGGGGGTGTCCTGGCACAGGGCGAACCTTCACGCCCTGTGCCTATTGGGTTGGGTTTGGTAGGGGCCATGTATGGTTGATGTCCTGCTTCTCTCGGCGACCATGCGGCATCAGACTGTATGGGGCCCTTGCCTTGTTTATTGGCCCTATTGTCGGATGAATAAAGCGATGGGGTTGCGAGGCGTCGTAGATGGTCAGTGCTGTCGTTACTTTTACCCGCAGCGGTAGTCGCTTAGTTTCGGGGTTAGTGATCCTTATCTTCACTGGGAAACCAAGAGCCACGTCAATCACATAGACTGTGACTGCTCGTTGGGCGTCTGACCGGTAGATTGAATTGTAAACTCTTGGGTCCACAAATGGACCGGGACGAGGTATCTGACGAGGTCTGGCCACAGTAGCACCAAATAACCCAGATGGTCTACGTTCAGGTCCCAGACGGTAGTGCTCCTAGAAGCCCGTGTGGCCCCTGAGGTCTGTGGCCCATTATACGTCTCCCCTCACACAGGAGACGTAGAGGAATCCTTCATACTGAATGCAGACCTTACCCCGGGCTGACCGCCCTGCTGACCACTGACCACTGCTGACCACTGAGCGTCCATGGCCACTGACTACAAATTCTCGCCAATTTACAGTACAATACATAGAGATGGATTTTCAAAACCCCATTTACATGTTGCAGAAAAGCCACTGATTTCCGTCTTTCCGTGCTTTCGGCAGAATCTCCGCCCTGTGTGGACACACCCTATAGATCATATATGATGGTGGCATCTTTTTTGCTGTTTTTACATTTCGTGACCTTTCCTTCAGCTTCAGTGCTTTAGCTTATGCTTGTAGAATCCTATAGTTTGCGGACTATAATAGTTCCAATATTGGGGGGGGGGGGGGAAGCAATCTTTTGTGTTAGTATTTTCTCCACGTCCTGTAGAGCTTTATATCATTGTGGGATCAGCATTGGCGGCTTCTTTTTAGAAGACGTAGTGTTCATCCCTTTAAATGGCAAAGTAACCTTCACTTCTTCTCCCACAATGGTATTTTCTTTCGGTTCCTCCTTAGGAACAGTTTTCTCGTTCAGCCTTCTCCTTGCGCAGTCGTCCTGATAATTGCCTTGCGCCGCTCTGTATTGTTACGCGGCGCTATTTACTGAGGTGCACGTTGCGATTAATGCTGAGGAGGGGGAAGTCCTTGGATTCTTTGTGCATTTCTTGTTTTGTTTGTTTTCTTGCCTTGTAGACGTTCATCCATTCACGGCACAGAGGGAAAGAAAGAAATCGGCGCCGTATTTATTCACCGTTCTCGGGGTGTAGCAAGAGCTCCTGTACTATTGCCGAATCTTGCAGTCTCGCCCCCAATGGTCCATGTATTCCTGTAAGAGATCTGACATTTGATATAACTCATGGGGTTGAATACCAGCGCTCCGTGCCTTGTGGGTGGCCGAAGTCCTTAAAAGCGAACCTATCTGCAGGATTGAGGCCCCCAACCTCTTATCCAGGACGCAGGTTTCCATTCATGTTCTTGTACTCTCTGGTTTGGCTTGAGTCCCAAGGGTGGAGCTGCCTTTTGGAGAAGTCACGCTGGTGGATCTCCTTCCGACTGAGATCCTACAGGGCGGTATTTACTCCCACCTATGGTGCCTATGTGGCGGTCTCAGCCTCACTGATTTGATGCACCAGCCAGTGGGATGGCAATCGGTCAGGGGTGACTTCTCCGAAGAGCGGTTCCCTTTTAAAATGTGATCCATCTGTAAAGGGTAACTCTTCCCCTGAGAGGCTTGTGGCGTCTCTTGGGCTCCGGCCGTTCTCTTGGGTTGGTTGATAATATTGTTCTGAATCTACTTTATTGACTTCTTGTTTGCAGCCCATTGATCGTCGTCCTTATTGTTATCGTGAATTAAAATAGCTCCGCGGATTCCCTCTGTTATCCGCCGCTTCTCGCTGCTAATTGTGCTTTCTAATTGGACCATTCATTCCTCTTTCCGCTCAAGTGCGTGCGGCCGTTGCTATGAGGACGCAAATGGAAAGATGAATTTTCTCTTACAAAAAGGAAAGAGAAAAAAACACATACAAAGGGGTAGAAGCGCTGGCCGAGAAGTGGGTGGGGGTAGAAGCGCTGGCCGAAAAGTGGGTGGGGGTAGAAGCGCTGGCCGAGAAGGGGGTGGGGGGTAGAAGCGCTGGCCGAAAAGTGGGTGGGGGTAGAAGCGCTGGCCAAGCAGGGGGTGGGGGTAGAAGCGCTGGCCGAGAAGGGGGTGGGGGTAGAAGCGCTGGCCGAGAAGTGGGTGGGGGTAGAAGCGCTGGCCAAGCAGGGGGTGGGGGTAGAAGCGCTGGCCGAGAAGGGGGTGGGGGTAGAAGCGCTGGCCGAGAAGTGGGTGGGGGTAGAAGCTCTGGCCAAGCAGGGGGTGGGGGGTAGAAGCGCTGGCCGAGGAGGGGGTGGGGGGTAGAAGCGCTGGCCGAGGAGGGGGTGGGGGGTAGAAGGGCTGGCCGAGGAGGGGGTGGGGGGTAGAAGGGCTGGCCGAGGAGGGGGTGGGGGGTAGAAGCGCTGGCCGAGGAGGGGGTGGGGGGGTAGAAGCGCTGGCCGAGGAGGGGGTGGGGGTAGAAGTGCTGGCCGAGGAGGGGGTTTCTTCCCATTGTTGGGCCATTGAAGAAATGGAGGCACGGTGAGGTTCGGGAATATTTGCAAGAACAGGAACGTTTTCTTGTGTGGATTCTCCTTCCCATCATTGCGTTCAAATGCCTGGTTTGGGATTCGCTCTGGTAGACGGGACAAGCGGACGCAGTATAGAGGTAAAGACCAGTTTGTAACTCAAAAACGTCAGTGTTTTATTCACACTTATGGCAACAAAACAGTACGACCTGTTATCCTAGGAGTTGGTTCACACCCGATCGGCATTGCTTAGGACAGAGCAGGCCTCCAGCCTAGCACACGGCTCAGATCCCAATCCAGCAATTGCCAGAGCTCGTCTGTCAGAGAGAGAGGTAATTACCACCAGCTGACATTGCTGGCTGTTTTTTTTTTATTTTTATATATAGGCCAGTCAAGACCTGGCCTGGAACGTGGGAAGTAGTCACCCACCCAGCACTTTGACTACTCCCAGTAAGAGCCGTCCTGGATCAGCTATTACAGCTATACTAAATAGCAAGGTGTCAAACAGCAACTGCTGCTGACACATGAAAACTGGCTCTTGCTGCACCGAGACCAGGAACCTTGGTGATACATACCTTCCGTCAACGACGGTCCCTTGCGCTTTCCTTCAGCTCCTTTAACTAATGGCGGAAAATACCGGACGGCCGGGCCCTGGATGTCGCACTCAGCGTGCATTTTCTAAACTGTAATAATTGATCCCCATTATCTCCGTATCCAGGCAGCCCTGTACTTTATACTAATCACCTGCGCAGTAATGCATTTGGCGTAATTATTTTAGACCCCGCAATCTCACCCGATTCTTGCTGCGTTTATCCAAAGTGCCGCTATAGTGCATTAACCCTTCAGGGGCTGCAGAATAAGCTCGTCCTGACTGGTAAATAAAAGGTGACGCTTTCTCCGCCATTGTCGTCCAGTTTTATAGAGCAATTGTTTAACTCTGCTGCCCAGCGAGCGTGAAATGGACCGAAAAGATGTGGGATGAGTCTGGGTGAGCAAGCAGGTGCGAGAGCGAGCGTGAATAGCCGGGAGGAAAAGAGAAGACATTGCTGTCAAGGATAAACCAGTGAAAATATGCGAACTGGGCCCACTGTGTGCTGGCGGAATCCCCCAAAAATCACAAAAAGATAAAAATTAAAAAAAGCAAAATAAAGAGCCTTGCAGGGCGTGCGGCAGCGATGTATTATTTTTTTCCACAGGTTTTTCGTAATGACCATGAATTCATGCACGTTGGGACTGAACAGGAGAGACGCAGCGCGACATCTGTGACCTTTCACCCTGCGGAGATCATCTCTGCTTTCCACGTTGCCCTTTCTTCCACTGACCCGCCCTTGTGGGCGAGATGTGGAGGGCCCTGTGTTCTTTTGTCACAACGGGTGACCTCAGACATGACCTTGGAAGGACCCTCACTTAAGTGTAAGTTTACAATGGGGGAGTCACAGGGCGCCATCCCTCATGACGGTGGCATTTTTAAGACTTGGGCATTTTTATGCCTATATTATTGCTGCGCTGAGGCCCTTCTCTCAGCAGTGCTCACAGGACTGGGATATTTTGGGGCACTTTTGGTATTTTTTCCTTCTTATGAAAGATGTCGTATTTAAAATCCAGAAGTTCTGTAGATTCTTCGGAGGTCGTCATTCATATTTATTATATGGATTCTTAAATATTTTTTTTTTTACAGTTTTTTATTTTATTTATTTTTTGCATAGTTTTATATAGAATGTCTATTTTTTTTTTATCCTTTTTGCAGATTTGTACAGTAGCTTATTTTTTTTTATTATTTTTATTTTCTGGTGGGGTGCTGGGATTTCCATAAATATTTGGGATTTGCCGATGAGCCACTAGTCAGCCCACTGGTTGAGCGCTCATTATTACAACCGTGACCATCTCGCAGTGCATTCCTTACGCCGTTGTTGAGTTTGATGATTTTTAAGGCCGGTAACTGCAATTATTAGGATTAAGGCTACTTTCACACTTGCGGCAGAGAGATCCGGCAAGCAGTTCCGTCGCCGGAACTGCCTGCCGGATCAGGCAAAATGTATGCTAACTGATGGCATTAGTAGGACTGATCAGGATCCTGATCAGTCTTAAAAATGCCTGATCAGTCGAAAAAATGCATTGAAATGCCGGATCCGTCTTTCCGGTGTCATCCGGCAAAAACGGATCCGGCATTTATTTTTTTCACCTTTTTTTTCAGTCTGCGCATGCGCATACCGGAACGACGGATCCGGCATTCCGGTATTCTGAATGCCGGATCCGGCACTAATACATTCCTATGGGAAAAAATGCCTGATCCGGCGTTCAGGCAAGTCTTCAGTTTTTTTAGCCGGAGATAAAACCGTAGCATGCTACGGTTTTCTCTTTTGCCTGATCAGTCAAAACGACTGAACTGAAGACATCCTGATGCAAACTGAACGGATTACTCTCCATTCAGAATGCATGGGGACATACCTGATCAGTTCTTTTCCGGTATAGAGCCCCTGTGACGGAACTCTATGCCGGAAAAGAACAACGCAAGTGTGAAAGTAGCCTTAGCGTAATTTGTGGGGGTTCTGCCATGATTAATGCAAAAAATGAAAATCAGGCATCATATAGGGAGGGCATGACAATCTCTTTCTAACAAAACTTGAACAAGTCCTGTACCTCACATGGATCCAGAGATTTCCCCATTTATTGCTCCAGTTGTTCTGCTAGATTTATTTCAGACTGGCAGCTCAGGGGCGTGTCCTTTCTCCTGCAGCTCTCTCCCTATCACGGCTCAGGGGGCTTGTCTTTTCCACTGCAGCTCTCTCCCTATCACGGCTCAGGGGGCTTGTCCTTTCTGCTGCAGCTCTCTCCCTATCACGGCTCAGGGGGCTTGTCCTTTCTGCTGCAGCTCTCTCCCTATCACAGCTCAGGGGGCTTGTCCTTTCTGCTGCAGCTCTCTCCCTATCACAGCTCAGGGGGCTTGTCCTTTCTGCTGCAGCTCTCTCCCTATCACAGCTCAGGGGGCTTGTCCTTTCTGCTGCAGCTCTCTCCCTATCACAGCTCAGGGGGCTTGTCCTTTCTGCTGCAGCTCTCTCCCTATCACAGCTCAGGGGGCTTGTCCTTTCTGCTGCAGCTCTCTCCCTATCACAGCTCAGGGGGCTTGTCCTTTCTGCTGCAGCTCTCTTCCTATCACAGCTCAGGGGGCGGGGGCTTGTCCTTTCTGCTGCAGCTCTCTTCCTATCACGGCTCAGGGGGCTTGTCCTTTCTGCTGCAGCTCTCTCCCTATCACAGCTCAGGGGGCTTGTCCTTTCTGCTGCAGCTCTCTCCCTATCACAGCTCAGGGGGCTTGTCCTTTCTGCTGCAGCTCTCTCCCTATCACAGCTCAGGGGGCTTGTCCTTTCTGCTGCAGCTCTCTCCCTATCACAGCTCAGGGGGCTTGTCCTTTCTGCTGCAGCTCTCTCCCTATCACAGCTCAGGGGGCTTGTCCTTTCTGCTGCAGCTCTCTCCCTATCACAGCTCAGGGGGCTTGTCCTTTCTGCTGCAGCTCTCTTCCTATCACAGCTCAGGGGGCGGGGGCTTGTCCTTTCTGCTGCAGCTCTCTTCCTATCACTGCTCAGGGGGCTTGTCCTTTCTGCTGCAGCTCTCTCCCTATCACTGCTCAGGGGGCTTGTCCTTTCTCCTGCATCTCTCTCCCTATCACTGCTCAGGGGGCTTGTCCTTTCTGCTGCAGCTCTCTCCCTATCACAGCTCAGGGGGCTTGTCCTTTCTGCTGCAGCTCTCTCCCTATCACAGCTCAGGGGGCTTGTCCTTTCTGCTGCAGCTCTCTCCCTATCACAGCTCAGGGGGCTTGTCCTTTCTGCTGCAGCTCTCTCCCTATCACTGCTCAGGGGGCTTGTCCTTTCTGCTGCAGCTCTCTTCCTATCACGGCTCAGGGGGCTTGTCCTTTCTGCTGCAGCTCTCTCCCTATCCTTTTTGCTGTAGCGCTTTCCCGGTAACTGTCACAGCTTCTAACAGTAAACATAGCTGGTGGCAGCTAAAGATTTAAACTGAGCGCGTGCGACCACCTCAGTGAGGTGGACAGAAAAATAAGGAAAAGAAGAAACGGCAGGTGACTCCACACAGATACATTTAGTGAATAGCTCAGTGGCTGCAGTATATATTTTTATTACATTACATTACAAAAGTGTTCAGATCCAGGTGCTGGTTTAAGAAATGTAGAATATTTTTTGTGGCACAAACCCTTTAAGGGCAAAGAGACCACGGCGTTCATTTGTCCTCATTCTGGCAGGTTTTGGTAAAAGAGTAAAGACGTATTCTGTGCGGAGCGGTACGATGGATTTAGAGACGTAGCGTTGATTAGAGATGATCTAAGGAAATGGTGTTACGTTGTAGTCGGCTCACGTTCTGGAGTCTGTGTTCAGCCTAATCCTCCTGCTTCATGTATGGCATACCAGAACTACAGTGAACACCAAGGAGGACATATTGAGCCCTAAGATAAAGAGGAACAGGAGTCTCCGAGAGGCAGATGTTTATTCTGGGATAAGTCGCGCGGTCGTCTTTGGCTAGAATTACGTTTTTGCTCTCAGGCCGCTCGCTAAGGTTGGGGAAAAAGAAAAGAACAATAGAAGGACCCAATTAAACCAGTTTATATGGTAATGGCCGCACTGTTTCTGGCTCAGGGGCTAAACTAATTCCCATTGTTTGGAAGAGAAAAGCCGGAGTCACGGGGAGAAGACACGGGTCAGCCCTCTTCTAGGGGCCATCAAAGCACTTTATAACCTGACCTCTAGATAGGGCCCCGGGGACAATGGTCCTGAGGCCCCCGAGAAGGTGACAATGTCACTGCCGGCGTACGGTTCAGCTCACAGACGCTTCTTCTGCATTCCTTCTTATTCGTGTACTTGATGCTGCGCGGTGCCATGAGTTACCGCCATTCTGATGCTTTATCTTCCATTTTGCTGAATTTTTTTAATTTTTTTTTGCATTTGAACCCTTGCAAATAATCGGTCACATCATATTTGGGGATGTCGTGTTATTGGCAGGACTTTCCTGTTACGCCCGGGTTGTGTACTCTGTGTGTGTTTTTGCCTTTTTATCTGTGTTTTTCAGCCTTATCTGTGGTTAACAAAGCTCCACCTTCATCTCTTGTGTTATCAAAAGGGAAAATACTGAGAAAGGTGAAAAAAAACTAGTAAATAGATAAAAAAAAAGGCCGTGTTGTACCTGCCTCTAATCGTACTCCGATCGGTTGCTGGCACCACTGGAGCTCACAATCTAATATTACCTGCAGATGATGCCTAGAATTCCTGAGCTGCAAGGCTCCCTGCTACCACTGGGCCTCCGTGCTGCCCCCTTGGGCTCTGTCCACATCCTGCTGGGGCTATATAGGTGGTATACGCCACTGTAAAGGCCAGGATGTAAAGAAATATGTAGCGCCGTATATATATATATTTTTTTTTTTGCAGTGGCTCATAGAATAGGAAAGTGCAATCTGCTGCACAATCCTACTGTATGCCAAATAGATCAATGGGGTCCGTGGCTGCAGCCGGCACCAGAACCTTCATGTGCGTTCATTGAAGGTGGCCTCGCACATTCAATATCCATTGTCCGGCAGCTGTTCCTGACGAGCTCCTCTATACGCCTTCTGAAAGGGGAGACGGGAATAAGCTGCTGCCAGACACCACTTATCTCCCTCGAGAACACGGCGGGATTTGGCGGACATAAGTCTCCATCTTTATGTCTTATAGACCATAGACAGTAGACGGTTCCTTTGGAGGAATCTGCTGAGCGTAATATAATGTCTGACAGAAATGGTGTCTTTAGGCTACTTTAAAATAAGCGTTTTTGCTGTATGGTTTTGAGATCCGGCAGCAAAACGTTTCTGTTCTAATAATACAACAGGCTGCATCCGTTCAGAACAGATCCGGTTGTATTATATGGAAAATGGAGAAACCGGATCCGGCACTAAAACCATTGTAAGCCGAAAAAAACCAAACGGTATAGTTGGTGTAGATGAGGACTGCTCGTCTTCTCCTCTATAGTTGGTGTAGATGAGGACTGCTCGTCTTCTCCTGTATAGTTGGTGTAGGTGAGGACTGCTCGTCTTCTCCTGTATAGTTGGTGTAGATGAGGACTGCTCGTCTTCTCCTGTATAGTTGGTGTAGGTGAGGACTGCTCGTCTTCTCCTGTATAGTTGGTGTAGATGAGGACTGCTCGTCTTCTCCTGTATAGTTGGTGTAGGTGAGGACTGCTCGTCTTCTCCTGTATAGTTGGTGTAGATGAGGACTGCTCGTCTTCTCCTGTATAGTTGGTGTAGGTGAGGACTGCTCGTGTTCTCCTGTATAGTTGGTGTAGGTGAGGACTGCTCATGTTCTCCTGTATAGTTGGTGTAGGTGAGGACTGCTCGTCTTCTCCTGTATAGTTGGTGTAGATGAGGACTGCTCGTCTTCTCCTGTATAGTTGGTGTAGATGAGGACTGCTCGTCTTCTCCTGTATAGTTGGTGTAGATGAGGACTGCTCATCTTCTCCTGTATAGTTGGTGTAGATGAGGACTGCTCATCTTCTCCTGTATAGTTGGTGTAGATGAGGACTGCTCGTCTTCTCCTGTATAGTTGGTGTAGATGAGGACTGCTCGTCTTCTCCTGTATAGTTGGTGTAGATGAGGACTGCTCGTGTTCTCCTGTATAGTTGGTGTAGATGAGGACTGCTCGTGTTCTCCTGTATAGTTGGTGTAGGTGAAGACTGCTCGTGTTCTCCTGTATAGTTGGTGTAGATGAGGACTGCTCGTCTTCTCCTGTATAGTTGGTGTAGATGAGGACTGCTCGTGTTGTCCTGTATAGTTGGTGTAGGTGAGGACTGCTCGTCTTCTCCTGTATAGTTGGTGTAGATGAGGACTGCTCGTCTTCTCCTGTATAGTTGGTGTAGATGAGGACTGCTCGTCTTCTCCTGTATAGTTGGTGTAGATGAGGACTGCTCGTCTTCTCCTGTATAGTTGGTGTAGGTGAGGACTGCTCGTGTTCTCCTGTATAGTTGGTGTAGGTGAGGACTGCTCGTGTTCTCCTGTATACTTGGTGTAGGTGAGGACTGCTCGTCTTCTCCTGTATACTTGGTGTAGGTGAGGACTGCTCGTCTTCTCCTGTATAGTTGGTGTAGGTGAGGACTGCTCGTGTTCTCCTGTATAGTTGGTGTAGGTGAGGACTGCTCGTCTTCTCCTGTATAGTTGGTGTAGGTGAGGACTGCTCGTCTTCTCCTGTATAGTTGGTGTAGATGAGGACTGCTCGTCTTCTCCTGTATAGTTGGTGTAGATGAGGACTGCTCGTCTTCTCCTGTATAGTTGGTGTATGTTCCTGCACTTTGTGTAATATGTCAGAATTTTATCAGATACGGGTGTCACCCCTGCACTGTCTGTTTTATATAGCAGATTCCTCTCGCTTAGTCTACTTTCACAGTAGCGTTTTGGCTTTCCGTTCGTGAGATCCGTCCAGGGCTCTCACAAGCGGTCCAAAACGGATCAGATTCCATTCTAATGCATTCTGATTGGAAAAGGATCCGCTCTGAAGGCTGCCTGCAGCGTTTTTCTGTCTGCAATTTGGTGCGGAGCAAGACGGATCCGTGCTGACACACAATTTAAGTCAATGGGGACGGATCTGTTTTCTCTGGCGCAATAGAAAACGGATCTGTCCCCCATTGACTTTCAATGGAGTTCATGATGGATCCGTCATGGCTATAGAAGACCTAATGCAACCGGATTCGGTCATGACGGATGCATGGGGTTGTATTATTGTAACGGAAGCGTTTCTGCAGATCCATGACGGATCCGCACAAACCGCTAATGTGAAAGTAGCCTTACAGGTGTCAGTCCTGCAGGATCTCTGCTCCGTCACGCTTACCCTCTCCTGAACCGAGTGCAGATTTCTCCTCTCACAAGCGGTGACTCAGATTCCAGGAACTTTCTGAATCGGAGAAAGCGCAGGCCCGGCAAACCCTTGCTTGACTTGCCAACTCCTAAAATTGGCTCTAAACTATAAGCTATTTAACCTGCGGCCCCTGAGATTTTCATCAGGAACAGACACAAAAGTGCCCATTCTGCGGCTGGAAAGCAGGGCCGGAGCCCGCGCCGTGTCCTGTATACGGCACGAACGCTATTGATGCCATCGGCGCCATTGATGCCCAGTGGCTGCTCACTATCAAAGACGGAAGAGTCCCCGGTGGAACGTTGGCCCCCTCCCCAATCGATCCGCGCCTCTCAAGTTCCGCATAGTAAAACCGCTCTCGAATCTCTTCGATATCTTAATGGCGTCATTAGACGTGTTACCGGATTGTGAGCGCTCGCAGCTGCCCGGGGATTTAGATGCAGTAATAGATATTGTAAAGGATTAGACCTGTGTAAATGTAATTTAAGACCTCCCGCCGCTTCAGCTCCTATTGTTTGCCAGGAAATTGTGTACACTAGGAAAGAAACAAACCTATCGCTTGTGGCTGAACAATGGTGGCAGATAGCGGACCGCCGGGAGGATCCCCCTGCACCTCCTCCGCTGTCTGGACGCTTCTTCCCCGCTGTGAAAACCTTCCAGGTTTTGCAAATAAAGCGCATAGTCCACATATCATCATGTAAGGTGATGCGTCAGGGGGCGTTCGTACCTGGGGCGTCCCCAAATTGGGGCTGGATTTCCATTAAGTCTTTTTCACTGTCCTAGAAGAATGTGGAATCGCAGCGTTCGTCGCCGCAGGTGAATGGTTTTATTGGTTCCAATTACTTTGTGACCTACATAGAGGGGCACGGTTCTCCGAAACTCCACTGCCCCTTTTATTTTAGGGAATGGTGGGCGTTCTAGAGGTGCCGCTCCCCTCCCCCACTATGAGCCCCTTTCAATACGGCGTCTATTACACATCACAAGCGCTTCTGTGACCTGACGTGTATTTGCGATGATGTTCGGCGGACCCCCTGGTTTTGCCATCTGCGGTGAGGCAGATCCACCCGCTGATTTTGTCCCAGTCGATGAGATGAACCCCCATGTGGCCGCTGTTTGGCGGGTTCTTTTTTCTTCACAGAAATCGGCGCTGTGTGAACTACGCAGTGGATTCCCGTTTTCAGTCAATGGAACAGTTATGTTATTTTTTTGATACAGATTTCGAAAATCTCGGTCCCGTCGGTTGCATTTATAGAGGTTTTGTTTTACGTCTTTACGCTATTATATTAGTCCGTTTTGGTTGGCGTTTTTGTCCCAGTGATGTCAGCAGGGTCAGACCCCGGCTGTATTATTACGGTCGGACTGGCAGGCTATGCGTCCAATAATTTATTTTTCACCGCGGCCGCTCCGTCGAATGGAGTTTGTGTGTCTTGGTAAACGCGTCAGAAGCCGTTCTCTTCCTGACGCCACCTCGCGCTTGGCATCCTTTACACCAATATCTAGTGGCAAAATTTTGAATCGGTTGTGGGTGTGTTTGAAGCAATTTTGCCGGAAAAGTATCTAAAACCCATAGTAAATCTGATGGAAGAGGCATCTGGCTGAGCCGCGTATTAGTGATTTCGTATCGTCACGATTTATGGCGTGCAGTCAGTTTTTTCACTTCCCTATACAAGTTTTTTTTTTTTTTTGCCTTTCTCTTTCCCAACATCATGTTTGAACGCTCTTGCGTAAGAAGAATCACTTTATTGGGTTAAAGTCTCAGGAACACGCCAGCCCTGGACTTTCACCCCGGTCTAAAGACGCCAAACAGCGAGGACGGAGCCGAGAAACTTTCACCTGTACAGAAAGTTTCCGTCAGAGATCAGGAGGGAAATAAAAGGGGAGAAAGAAGGAACGGCGAACTAGAACTACAAATCCCAGCTATCCCTGGTAGCAGAAGCATCACTTGTGGCCTTGCTGTAATGCTTAAAGGGGTCCTCTGACTTCAGTAACTGGCATTTGCCATGTAGAGGGAGTTAATACAAGCCACTTCCTAATGTCTTGTGATTCTCCATATTGCCTCCTTTGCTGGCTGGATTCATTTTTCCATCACATTACACACTGCTCGCTTCCATGGTTACGACCACCCTGCAGTCCATCTGCAGTGGTCGTGCTTTCACACTATGAAAAAGTGGCGGCCTCTGTGGTGGCTGTGGGAGCGCATGTAGGCCCGCAGGGCTCCCTCGCTGTAAACGTCACTGCATCATGTGACCATTTGTCGTGAGGGGATCCGGTCTCCTCCGCGGTCAGTGATTGGCTGTGGTGAGGGAGCCGAGCATCGCAGACCGGGGGGGAGAAGGAGCAGGTACTTGACCTTCCCTTTACAGGTCCGGCTAGGTGGGGGGGCTGCACAACCCCTTTAAGTATATACTATATACCGTTAATGTGTCCATGCCCGTATTCACTAATACCAGTAAAGTAGAAAGACGGACTGGGAACACTGGGAGACGAAGCCCTGAAGTATCGCCCCTCACTACTAGTTACATGGGTTATAATACTCGGACACATTATATCTGTAACCTGTGGGTTACAAAACTACAACTCCCATCAGAATAACCCCTAAAGGTCTCTTTCCAGCTGTTGCAACACTGTTACAGAACTACAGCTCTCAGCATCCTAAGCTGTCGGCACCCAAGGGATCTTTAAGGTGGACAATAGGTAACTGGTTTGCGTTTAAACGGACCGCACATGGGCGACGTCCATGTCCGCTCTCTCGCACTCTAGAATGGGGTGATAGGTCAGTGCGGGATCAGGCGGGCGCCCGGACATGAACATCGCCCGTCTGAATGAGCCCTGACCCCAGGTTGGAGACCGCGGATGGAGTGCGTTAGGCTGCAGTCCCATGCATTGGCGGACATCTCCACCCCTCCCCCACCTCCTCGGGATCAGACCTGATTCCTGCAGCTTTCCTCACTTCACTGTGTGAACAGATATCGGAATAAAACGCCAGATTCGGCTCCGGATGCCGCCCGGGGCGATCACTCTGAACGTCAGCTCCCGCTACAAGTCGGCTCTTGTTGACTTCCTTGACAAAAGGCGCTCTCAGTACGAGCAGCAAACATTCCCGTGTCGGCCCTGTTAACCTCATCACTGCTGGAAAACGCAACGGTTAAAATGGCTGGATGGCGCCGATGTGACCGCGCTTTCTAGTGTTTATCCAGGAATCGAATGAAACGTTCCCACTGAGTAAAAACCTGCGCCATTGTTAGTACTTTAGATAAATGCGCAATTAGCTGCTCGGGCCTCGGAAGTCCTCCCTGTGGCGACTGTCCATCGCCTTACGTTCTTAGCCTTGATTCGTGTCGTGCGAAACCTCGCCGGACTCTTTATAGAAATGGGCTGCAGTCTGACTCTCAGCACCCCCGCCCCTCATCTGTTTGGAGACGGTGCCTCGTGCTGCGTCCTCTTCAGTGTGTACCGGCGCGCGCTCTGCACTGTAGCGGAGCTGCGGGGTCGTTACAGTTTCCTCTCCCGTTCACTTGAATGAGACAGTCGGTGTGAGGCGGGCTGTACCTGAGCCGCTGTGAGGCGGGCTGTACCTGAGCCGCTGTGAGGCGGGCTGTACCTGAGCCGCTGTGAGGCGGGCTGTACCTGAGCCGCTGTGAGGCGGGCTGTACCTGAGCCGCTGTGAGGCGGGCTGTACCTGAGCCGCTGTGAAGCGGGCTGTACCTGAGCCGCTGTGAGGCGGGCTGTACCTGAGCCGCTGTGAAGCGGGCTGTACCTGAGCCGCTGTGATGCGGGCTGTACCTGAGCCGCTGTGAAGCGGGCTGTACCTGAGCCGCTGTGAAGCGGGCTGTACCTGAGCCGCTGTGATGCGGGCTGTACCTGAGCCGCTGTGAAGTGGGCTGTACCTGATAACACAGGCCTTCTCATGGTGACGAGGGAGTTGTGTCTCGCTGGCCCCCTCGCCGCTCCCCTGCAGTGTCATGTGCCTGTACTGCTGACATGGATGTCTTGATGCTGGAGTTAATGATTAGCTGTGAGCGCTCCGCACAACCCACCAGCCGTATACTGTACGTACAGACGTATATATACCCTCCGTGCACCGGCCGTATACTGTACATACAGACGTATATACCCTCCGTGCACCGGCCGTATACTGTACGTACAGACGTATATACCCTCCGTGCACCGGCCGTATACTGTACGTACAGACGTATATACCCTCCGCACAACCCACCAGCCGTATACTGTACGTACAGACGTGTATATACCCTCCGTGCACCAGCCGTATACTGTACGTACAGACGTATATACCCTCCGTGCACCGGCCGTATACTGTACGTACAGACGTATATACCCTCCGTGCACCGGCCGTATACTGTACGTACAGACGTATATACCCTCCGTGCACCGGCCGTATACTGTACGTACAGACGTATATACCCTCCGTGCACCGGCCGTATACTGTACGTACAGACGTATATACCCTCCGCACAACCCACCAGCCGTATACTGTACGTACAGACGTGTATATACCCTCCGTGCACCGGCCGTATACTGTACGTACAGACGTATATACCCTCCGTGCACCGGCCGTATACTGTACGTACAGACGTATATACCCTCCGTGCACCGGCCGTATACTGTACGTACAGACGTATATACCCTCCGTGCACCGGCCGTATACTGTACGTACAGACGTATATACCCTCCGTGCACCGGCCGTATACTGTACGTACAGACGTATATATACCCTCCGTGCACCGGCCGTATACTGTACGTACAGACGTATATATACCCTCCGTGCACCGGCCGTATACTGTACGTACAGACGTATATACCCTCCGTGCACCGGCCGTATACTGTACGTACAGACGTATATACCCTCCGTGCACCGGCCGTATACTGTACGTACAGACGTATATACCCTCCGTGCACCGGCCGTATACTGTACGTACAGACGTATCGTATATACCCTCCGTGCACCGGCCGTATACTATACGTACAGACGTATATACCCTCCGTGCACCGGCCGTATACTGTACGTACAGACGTATATACCCTCCGTGCACCGGCCGTATACTGTACGTACAGACGTATATACCCTCCGTGCACCGGCCGTATACTGTACGTACAGACGTATATACCCTCCGTGCACCGGCCGTATACTGTACGTACAGAGATGTATATACCCTCCGTGCACCGGCCGTATACTGTACGTACAGACGTATATACCCTCCGTGCACCGGCCGTGTACTGTGCGTACAGACGTATATACCCTCCGTGCACCGGCCGTATACTGTACGTACAGACGTATATACCCTCCGTGCACCAGCCGTATACTGTACGTACAGACGTATATACCCTCCGTGCACCGGCCGTATACTGTACGTACAGAACCAGTGTGAGGAACGGGTCCGAATTCGGTGCGGATGCTGTCTGCCCACAACACGCATCGCATCCGGACCGAAAACTCGCTCGTGTGAAATTAGTCTAAGACTGAATCTAAAATGGAGGCCGCCCCTGAAGTCTCCGTTAGGCCTCGTTCACATTTCAATTTTTCAAAGACGCCTGCCATCTGCGTTTTCTACGGACACCACATACCCATTGATTTCACACATCCTTGTCTTTCTTCTAACAGCGGCTCCGTGGAAATATCACTTTGGTCGGTGAGGGAACCGAACAAGCCCGTTGAAGTCAGTGGCTTCGTGAAAAGCCATCCGTGTTCTGTCAGTGTTTTACGGGCCATTGGTCGGAGATGCTCTGAAAATTGGCTTTCAGCTGAGCAGTGTCCGTGGAATATGGGAAAAAACGGACACACAGACCAAACACGGATTCTTCACTTGATTTCTGATGGGGTTTGTATGTCACAGATCCTCCAGTGGGTCGGTGTGCGGACCCCCACTATGGTTTCGTATGACTGAATGCTGGGATACAGATTCGGTGTGTGAACGCGCCCTAACCCTTTTCACTGCAGACATCTTACGGTATCCGGGCCCCCTGCAGCTGGTGTATTCAGTAGGGTTCAGAGAGACTACAACTCCCAGTCTCCAAAAGTGAGGTGTGCAAGACCAGTACTACCAGCTCTGTGCTGCATTTACCCTTTAATTACCAGCAGTGTACGCCCTCGCCCTGGAAACGCTCTTTCTGGTCAGTTTTTGTAATATTTTTTCATTTTGCTAATTTGACTTGTTTATTGCTGGAACGCTGTCTGGATGTGGGGGGTTGTCCCTGCAGTCCTCCCGTCACTCCTGTCTGGATGTGGGGGGTTGTCCCTGCAGTCCTCCCGTCACTCCTGTCTGGATGTGGGGGGTTGTCCCTGCAGTCCTCCCGTCACTCCTGTCTGGATGTGGGGGGTTGTCCCTGCAGTCCTCCCGTCACTCCTGTCTGGATGTGGGGGGTTGTCCCTGCAGTCCTCCCGTCACTCCTGTCTGGATGTGGGGGGTTGTCCCTGCAGTCCTCCCGTCACTCCTGTCTGGATGTGGGGGGTTGTCCCTGCAGTCCTCCCGTCACTCCTGTCAGGATGTGGGGGGTTGTCCCTGCAGTCCTCCCGTCACTCCTGTCTGGATGTGGGGGGTTGTCCCTGCAGTCCTCCCGTCACTCCTGTCTGGATGTGGGGGGTTGTCCCTGCAGTCCTCCCGTCACTCCTGTCAGGATGTGGGGGGTTGTCCCTGCAGTCCTCCCGTCACTCCTGTCTGGATGTGGGGGGTTGTCCCTGCAGTCCTCCCGTCACTCCTGTCTGGATGTGGGGGGTTGTCCCTGCAGTCCTCCCGTCACTCCTGTCTGGATGTGGGGGGTTGTCCCTGCAGTCCTCCCGTCACTCCTGTCAGGATGTGCGGGGTTGTCCCTGCAGTCCTCCCGTCACTCCTGTCAGGATGTGGGGGGTTGTCCCTGCAGTCCTCCCGTCACTCCTGTCAGGATGTGCGGGGTTGTCCCTGCAGTCCTCCCGTCACTCCTGTCTGGATGTGGGGGGTTGTCCCTGCAGTCCTCCCGTCACTCCTGTCTGGATGTGGGGGGTTGTCCCTGCAGTCCTCCCGTCAGGATGCAGACCTGTTCAGATTGAGGTATTTCCTATGGACCTTGCAGATCTGGGCGGCTGCAGGTTGCGTTGCACCCATTGACTCCACTGACGGCAGCCGCCAGTGAGACTGAAGTGTCTGGAGGTAATGAGTTCTAGATGGTCGGCCAGATGTTCCACCGTCCACCGCGCTCCGTCAGGTATCACCCGCCATAGCCAGCCTCATGATATGTGTGTGACCGCTGATCTCTAGTGATGGAAAGGCTGCATTCTCAGTGATGTCACCGCTGATCTCTAGTGATGGATAGGCGGCATTCCCAGTGATGTCACTGCTGATCTCTAGTGATGGATAGGCGGCATTCTCAGTGATGGCACCGCTGATCTCTAGTGAATGGATAGGCTGCATTCTCAGTGATGTCACCGCTGATCTCTAGTAATGGATAGGCGGCATTCTCAGTGATGGCACCGCTGATCTCTAGTAATGGATAGGCGGCATTCTCAGTGATGTCACCGCTGATCTCTAGTGACTGGATAGGTGGCATTCTCAGTGATGTCACCGCTGATCTCTAGTAATGGATAGGCGACATTCTCAGTGATGGCACCGCTGATCTCTAGTAATGGATAGGCGGCATTCTCAGTGATGTCACCGCTGATCTCTAGTGACTGGATAGGTGGCATTCTCAGTGATGTCACCGCTGATCTCTAGTGACTGGATAGGCGGCATTCTCAGTGATGGCACCGCTGATCTCTAGTGAACGGATAGGCAGCATTCTGAGTGATGTCTCCGCTGATCTCTAGTGATGGCTAGGCAGCAGTCTCAGTTATGTCACCGCTGATCTCTAGTGATGGATAGGCAGCATTCTCAGTGATGGCACCGCTGATCTCTAGGGAATAGATAGGCGGTATTCTCAGTGATGGCACCGCTGATCTCTAGGGAATAGATAGGCGGCATTCTCAGTGATGTCACCGCTGATCTCTAGTGAACGGATAGACAGCATTCTCAGTGATTTCACTGCTGATCTCTAGTGATGGATAGCCGGCATTCTCAGTGATGGCACCGCTGATCTCTAGTGATAGGCGGCATTCTCAGTGATATCACCGCTGATCTCTAGTGAATGGATAGGCTGCATTCTCAGTGATGTCACCCGCTGATCTCTAGGGAATAGATAGGTGGTATTCTCAGTGATGTCACCGCTGATCTCTAGTGATGGATAGGCGGCATTCTCAGTGATGTCACCGCTGATCTCTAGTGATGGATAGGCTGCATTCTCAGTGATGGCACCGCTGATCTCTAAGGAATAGATAGGCGGCATTCTCAGTGATGGCACTGCTGATCTCTAGTGATGGATAGGCTGCATTCTCAGTGATGGCACCGCTGATCTCTAGGGAATAGATAGGCGGCATTCTCAGTGATGTCACCGCTGATCTCTAGTGTTGGATAGGCGGCATTCTCAGTGATGTCACCGCTGATCTCTAGGGAATAGATAGGCGGCATTCTCAGTGATGGCACCGATGATCTCTAGGGAATAGATAGGCGGCATTCTCAGTGATGTCACCGCTGATCTCTAGGGAATAGATAGGCGGCATTCTCAGTGATGGCACCGCTGATCTCTAGTGATGGATAGGCGGCATTCTCGGTGATATCACCGCTGATCTCTAGGGAATAGATAGACGGCATTCTCAGTGATGGCACCGCTGATCTCTAGTGATGGATAGGCGGCATTCTCAGTGATGGCACCGCTGATCTCTAGTGAATGGATGCAGGTAGCGCACTGGAGCTTGTATAATAGCAGAGCCTTCATGCTGACCTCTCTGTGATCTCCGTCTTCACACCTTCCTATCAGTTGGACAGATAGTTGCGCCGCCATCTCGTGCTGACTGCGACTCTGGTTGTGGACACAATGAACGCCGTCCTCCTCTCCTCCAGCAGAGACGTGAATCAGGAGATAAGTCCAGGCCTCCAGCCAGGTCCTACTGAAAACCTCCTCGCAGCTTGTCAGCGCCTTCTTCCTGCGTTTCAACAGCAGTCAAGATACAGCGCTGTGGATTTAACCCTTCACAGGAGTGTGGCGTGCTTCCGTTTTCCGCTGTCTCGCTCACCTGATAGGGGCGGCTCAGACCCTTCTCCATCTGGACACCTCCGAGATTCAGAAGTGGAAGTTGCTGAAGCAGCGTGTACGGTATTAATCGGCGGGGTTAGACAAACAGATTTCTGTGTAATGTGGCCAAGACAGAAGACACGAGCGCCAAGGGTGAAGGCGGTGATCCCATACAGCATGACGGAAGGAATGACATGCGCTTATCAGACGCGGTTTTATCTAGGATCAGATTGGTTGCATCTGTGCTCAGGACGCCGGCTCATCAATACGCAGATATCAGCGTCTTATGCATACGCATTATTCCACGCCCCAAACATCCAGCTTATCTGCGTCTCCGCAAAGCCATCTGCTGGGGTCAGCCGAACACAAACCCTTACGTTAAATGATTTCACGACTACAGCCTGAGCGCAACACTAAGCCACTAACCATGTCTGTATCTGCTGGGGCTGCAGCTGGCAAGGGTAAAATTACCAAAAATTCTATATGTATGTATATGGGGGGAGGGGGGGGGGGCGGCAGGCAGGTGTTACCGAGGGTTAAAGGAAAATTTCATGTTAAAGCAAAATAAGAAGGTGGCTAGTATGTGAAAGTATAATATTACATCACTGATCTTACATCCTGTATTATACTCCAGAGCTGCACTCACTATTCTGCTGGTGCAGTCACTGTGTACATACATTACTTATCCTGTACTGATCCTGAGTTACATCCTGTATAATACTCCAGAGCTGCACTCACTATTCTGCTGCTGCAGTCACTGTGTACATACATTACTTATCCTGTACTGATCCTGAGTTACATCCTGTATTATACTCCAGAGCTGCACTCACTATTCTGCTGGTGCAGTCACTGTGTACATACATTACTTATCCTCTACTGATCCTGAGTTACATCCTGTATTATACTCCAGAGCTGCACTCACTATTCTGCTGGTGCAGTCACTGTGTACATACATTACTTATCCTGCACTGATCCTGAGTTACATACTGTATTATACTCCAGAGCTGCACTCTCTATTCTGCTGGTGCAGTCACTGTGTACATACATTACTTATCCTGTACTGATCCTGAGTTACATCCTGTATTATACTCCAGAGCTGCACTCACTATTCTGCTGGTGCAGTCACTGTGTACATACATTACTTATCCTGTACTGGTCCTGAGTTACATCCTGTATTATACTCCAGAGCTGCACTCACTATTCTGCTGGTGCAGTCACTGTGTACATACATTACTTATCCTGTACTGATCCTGAGTTACATCCTGTATTATACTCCAGAGCTGCACTCACTATTCTGCTGGTGCAGTCACTGTGTACATACATTACTTATCCTGTACTGATCCTGAGTTACATCCTGTATTATACTCCAGAGCTGCACTCACTATTCTGCTGGTGCAGTCACTGTGTACATACATTACTTATCCTGTACTGATCCTGAGTTACATCCTGTATTATACTCCAGAGCTGCACTCACTATTCTGCTGGTGCAGTCACTGTGTACATACATTACTTATCCTGTACTGATCCTGAGTTACATCCTGTATTATACTCCAGAGCTGCACTCACTGCGAATCTGACACTTATTTACACTGGATCCGCACCAGATATCGGAGGCCGACGCTCAGCAGCGGACCTGCAGTTTGCTCAGCGCCGATCCATACAGGGATTAGTCACGTTTAATGCACTGATTCACCGGCTTTTCTGCATGAGGTTCTTATGTCTTTTTCCCCCCTGCGACTTTCATGTGAAACTTTCCATCCCATGTGGACAGGGTGGCGGAAACTCCACCGACATGCATGGGGGGGGGGGGGGGGGCTCCATGTGTTCGTGTATTTTATGCAAACTCTTTGCCGAAATCCACCTAAAATCCTGAACACGGGAACGGATCCATAAAATGAAAGCGCAGGTTCTGATCCGGCAGAAGTCCTTAGCGCACTGAGCTTCTCCTCGTCTCCTCCTTTCTTCCTCCTACTCGTGGTCTGTGTCTGGTATTGCAGCTCCATTGAGGTGACTGAGGCTGAGCTGCAGTACTGCACACGGCCTGTGGACAGGGGTGGCGCCGTATTTGGAAGACAACCTGTAAAATGTTGCTTTCTGTCTCCAGTTTGCCCTCTGGGAGAACCATAGGTGTGTAGGTTTTCTAGACCAGGGGTCAGCAACCTCTGGCTCACCAGCTGTTGTGAAACTACAACTCCCAGCATGCTCCTTTCGATTCTGGGGGATTTTAGGACTCATGCACACGACCATAGCCTGTTTTGCGGTCTGCGTGTTGCCGAACGGAACGTCCTGGCCTCTATAGAACCATCCTATCCTCCCTAATGCGGATAAGTTTCGGACATGTCCTATATTTTTGCGGATGCCCCAGAAGGCACGTACAGATGCGGACGGTACACGGCAGATAGTGAATGGATCTGTGCGCGAGCCACAAAAAATCTACGTTTGTGTGCATGAGCCCTCAGCGCACGCTGGGGGTTGTAGTTTCCCTGTAGGCGGTTCATCTCTTGCCCTGGCGGTCTCTCCTGCAGTCTGTTCACACACGCCCGTCAGACCGCATTTTCTGCAGCTCCGTTCACATGCAGTTGGTGGGTTTTTGTAGCGGAAACGAGTAGCAGCCGCCGCCGAGGATTAGCGCTCTAGAATCGCAGTGGGGCTGAACCTCGCGGAGATCTGCAGCACATCGCAGAAAACCGAGGGTCAGCTTTGGGTTTCTGCCACAGAATTGCGCTGCCCTTCATCCACATCACAGCTCGGAGACTCAGTGCCAGTCCACGAGTTTAGTGGCCACCTAATAAAACCCGCCAGCTGCTCCTCCATGACGGTCAGGCGGTGGCTTTGGCCTCTGAATGGTCATTGTGCGGAGAGTGGGAATCCTCGCTCTTCCTCTTTGTCTTGGGGAATTGCGGCATTGTTGACGGGGTCGTTAAACTTGAGAATCCTTGCACTTGGGGGTCGGTTCCTGGTGTCTTTGTCTCTGCGCCACCTTCCACTTCTCACTCCTGTGTTCGGAGGCCCTATAACTCCAGCAGATCCTTTCATGTCTCTTTCCCCCGGTAATAAAGTCATCCCCGCCATTCAGACGGCTCCCTGGGTGCAGTAAAACTCTCAGTCTCCCAGTCACTTCTCTGTGCCAGAATCCGTGCGAATCGCTCTGCGGAGGAAAATAGCACAAACAGAATAAAAAGTAAATTGCCCTCCGCTCGCCAGCAGTGCGCTAATGAGTCGTTTGCATGTTTAGCACTGAGAGATTAGACAGCCGCATGTCTCGGGGCGCTGCCTCTTACGGAGCCTCGCCTGCCGCAGCGTTTTCCGATAGTTACCAGAAATTGTATAATCCCGTAATCCGGGACTAACCTGATGACCGCAGGTCACTTACCTCTAGTCTGCAAAGGCCGAGAGGCTATGGGGCCTAAGGAGGAGGAAGTACCACGGAATTCTGCGCCCCCTTATCGTGGCTGACAGGATGTTTCTAAGCCTCTCGTGCGATACAGTCTGTGATCTCTGCGCCACGTCTCCCATCGTGTAACCTTACTGATATCATTCCGCCATCTCCAGGGATCCGACCGCCGTAAGAACCGCTTTGTAATTATTCTTCCTGTTCTGCCGTCAGTTTTCGGTTTTATAAGACACTTAAACCCAAATTGTAATAATTTCTCCATGAATCAGGACGGCGGCGTAATTCTACATAATGACTGTTAACTCATCGCAGCCCGGAACCTCCCTACAGTGTCTGCTACCTGACAAACCGCAGGAACCCATTGTAATAACCTGCAGTGTATCTGTCCCCAGTGTAATAGGTTCCCCGGTACGGGCAGTGTAATAGGTTCCCCGGTACGGGCAGTGTAATAGGTTCCCCGGTACGGGCAGTGTAATAGGTTCCCCGGTACGGAGAGTGTAATAGGTTCCCCGGTACGTGCAGTGTAATAGGTTCCCCGGTACGTGCAGTGTAATAGGTTCCCCGGTACGTGCAGTGTAATAGGTTCCCCGGTACGGGCAGTGTAATAGGTTCCCCGGTACGGGCAGTGTAATAGGTTCCCCGGTACGGGCAGTGTAATAGGTTCCCCGGTACGGGCAGTGTAATAGGTTCCCCGGTACGGGCAGTGTAATAGGTTCCCCGGTACGGGCAGTGTAATAGGTTCCCCGGTACGGGTAGTGTAATAGGTTCCCCGGTACGGAGAGTGTAATAGGTTCCCCGGTACATGCAGTGTAATAGGTTCCCCGGTACGTGCAGTGTAATAGGTTCCCCGGTATGGGCAGTGTAATAGGTTCCCCGGTATGGGCAGTGTAATAGGTTCCCCGGTACGGGCAGTGTAATAGGTTCCCCGGTACGGGCAGTGTAATAGGTTCCCCGGTACGGGCAGTGTAATAGGTTCCCCGGTACGGGCAGTGTAATAGGTTCCCCGGTACGTGCAGTGTAATAGGTTCCCCGGAACGTGCAGTGTAATAGGTTCCCCGGTACGTGCAGTGTAATAGGTTCCCCGGTACGTGCAGTGTAATAGGTTCCCCGGTACGTGCAGTGTAATAGGTTCCCCGGTACGTGCAGTGTAATAGGTTCCCCGCTACGTGCAGTGTAATAGGTTCCCCGCTACGTGCAGTGTAATAGGTTCCCCGCTACGTGCAGTGTAATAGGTTCCCCGCTACGTGCAGTGTAATAGGTTCCCCGCTACGTGCAGTGTAATAGGTTCCCCGCTACGTGCAGTGTAATAGGTTCCCCGCTACGTGCAGTGTAATAGGTTCCCCGCTACGTGCAGTGTAATAGGTTCCCCGCTACGTGCAGTGTAATAGGTTCCCCGCTACGTGCAGTGTAATAGGTTCCCCGCTACGTGCAGTGTAATAGGTTCCCCGCTACGTGCAGTGTAATAGGTTCCCCGCTACGTGCAGTGTAATAGGTTCCCCGCTACGTGCAGTGTAATAGGTTCCCCGCTACGTGCAGTGTAATAGGTTCCCCGCTACGTGCAGTGTAATAGGTTCCCCGCTACGTGCAGTGTAATAGGTTCCCCGCTACGTGCAGTGTAATAGGTTCCCCGCTACGTGCAGTGTAATAAGCCCTCGGTACGTGCAGATATTGCTGCAGATTTGCCTTAGTGAAATTGGCCACATGTGGACTGGGTGTAAATCCCATGATTACAGACTGGCGCAGTGTGCAGCTCCCTCTCCAGCCCCCCCGGACACGTCCATTTCATGTGGATTTCCCCTTTAAGTCTGAGGATGTAATTCCCTCATAAAACGTCTGGCATAATTTAGCGTTTGCGTCCGACATCCTGCTTCCTCCTCCCTGTTGGAAGCGGTCTATGAGGATGTTTACTCATTAAAGGAAGAGGGGTCCATTGAGAGAAGGCGAGCCGTTTCTTGGTGTTCCAGCTCCTCTGGCCGGGGGTGTGAGGCGGTGTAATTCGGCAGCAGCTGGATTTCCCGACATGAGGCGGTGCAGCTTCGCAGGTTATTACTGGCCGACCATTGTACGGTCAGGCCGGGGTTTCTTGTCACATCCAGTTCCTCCTGCGACTGGAGAGCTCAGCAGATGCAACCTGATGGGGTTAAATATCGTGGTATTTAAGTCTCCGGGAGTCTGACGCGCCCTCCGGTGCGGTGACATTTTTCTCCTTGTGAATCCTTATTAGTTGTGAAAAGTGAAAGTGTGACAAGGACGCGGAGCCGCGGGGTAGGATGGGGAGGCTGGAGAAACACGGATTCCTCCGCTATGCTGAGTCTAGGCTAAAACGGCCCCATGAGCAAGTGTGTGGGTTTGACATGGGGGGGATATCCGCTGGACATGCGCTTCAGAGAATGGTCAGCCAACCACTCACTTCTACTTCCCCTGTGCACATGCATGCTCGATTCGGGTGTGAGTGCATGTGTCCAGAACGGGGAGAGGGGACACCCCAGAAATAATAGGATCAGGCATGTTGAGATCCTAACCATCGGAGACCCCATGCTCATTAGATGCTCGGCCAGAGCATAGCATACGGTGCTTGCGCAGGTGCCTCTCCATTCACTGCTATTTTTGGAACTCCCATAGCGGTGAATAGAGGGTGGCTGCGCTTGCACGGGGGGGCCTGTTTTGGAGAGAGGTGCAGGTCCCAAAGGTGGGGATCGCACCTCCCTGGCATATCCTATCTCATTTTATTGATTATTAGTTTTCTGTAAGGTGCACCGTGTGGCGGTTTCTGTAGCAGTTTGTAGCGTTGTGTCTATACCGTGTATTATTTTTAAAATGGCCAAGCAAGTGTCCATGCTGGTAGTTGTAGTTTCACAACTGCTGTAGTCCCGGATGTTGCTGACCACTGCTCTGTGTGGATCTGAGGGGGGTTTCAGCATTCTGTAGGTGCTGCATGTGGTGAGGATGACGCCCCCATTATAGTCTGTTGGTTGGGCGCCATTTGCTTTTTTTTTATAAAATTTTTTATTCACTAGAACATAAAAACGGAAAGCATGCTGCAGATGTGAACATGGCCTTATACAACCTGACCTATAGTAACAGATCTGGTGGGGGCAATTTTTTTGATTTCTTTACTGTAGATGATGGCTGCCATTTAATAGCGCCTGGTCCATTGGCTGCCGTATTGCTATGCATATTCCTGTAGGGAATCACTACCGTATAATAGCGCTGGGTCAGGGGGCTGCCGTCTTCCTGTAGAGGATCGCTGCCGTATAATAGCGCTGGGTCCATCATTTGCCTTCTTCCTGTAGAGGATCGCTGCCGTATAATAGTGCCGGATCAGGCAGCTGCCGTCTTCCTGTAGAGGATCGCTGCCGTATGATGGCGCTGGGTCCATCATTTGCCTTCTTCCTGTAGAGGATCGCTGCCGTATAATAGTGCCGGATCAGGCAGCTGCCGTCTTCCTGTAGAGGATCGCTGCCGTATGATGGCGCTGGGTCCATCATTTGCCTTCTTCCTGTAGAGGATCGCTACCGTATAATAGTGCCGGATCAGGCAGCTGCCGTCTTCCTGTAGAGGATCGCTGCCGTATGATGGCGCTGGGTCTATCATCTGCCGTCTTCCTGTAGAGGATCGCTGACGTATGATAGCGCTGGATCCATCATCTGCCGTCTTCCTGTAGAGGATCGCTGCCGTATAATAGTGCCGGATCAGGCGGCTGCCGTCTTCCTGTAGAGGATCGCTGCCGTTTGATAGCGCTGGGTCCATCATTTGCCTTCTTCCTGTAGAGGATTGCTGCCGTATAATAGCGCTGGGTCCATCATCTGCCGTCTTCCTGTAGAGGATCGCTGCCGTATAATAGTGCCGGATCAGACGGCTGCCGTCTTCCTGTAGAGGATCGCTAAGGTTTAATAGCACTGGGTCCATCATCTGCCGTCTTCCTGTAGAGGATTGCTGCCGTATAATAGCGCCGGATCAGGCGGCTGCCGTCTTCCTGTAGAGGATCGCTGCCGTATAATAGCGCTGGGTCCATCATCTGCCGTATTCCTATAGCCGCGGTTTGTATAATGTCGCTGGGTCAGGTGGCTGCCGTCTTCCTGTAGAGCAGGGATCAGCAACCTTCGGCACTCCAGCTGTTGTCAAACTACAACTCCCAGCATGCTGCTTTCACTTCTATGGGAGTTCAGAGAACAGCCAAGCATCATGTGCATGATGGGAGATGTAGTTTCACAACACCTGGAGTGCCGAAGGTTGCTGATCCCTGCTGTAGAGGATCGCTGCCGTATAAGGGTCCATTCACACGTCCGTATGTGTTTTGCAGATATGCAAATTGCAGATCCGCAAAACACAAACACCGGCAATGTGCGTTCTGCATTTTGCGGACCGCACATCGCCGGCACTCTCATAGAAAATGCCTTTACTTGTCCGCAATTGCGGACAAGAGTAGGACATGTTCTATTTTTTTGCGGTTGCGGACAGCACATTCCGGGTACATTGGAAATGAATGGGTCCGCGCCTGTTCCGCTAAATTGCAGAACGGATGCAGACTCATTTTGCAGACGTGTGATTGAACCCTAATAGCACCGGGTCCATCATCTGCCGTCTTCCTGTAGAGGGTCGCTGCCGTATAATAGCGCCGGGTCCATCATCTGCCGTCTTCCTGTAGAGGATCGCTGCCGTATAATAGCGCCAGGTCCATCATCTGCTGTCTTCCTGTAGAGGATCGCTGCTGTATAATAGCGCCGGGTCCATCATCTGCCGTCTTCCTGTAGAGGATCGCTGCCGTATAATAGCGCTGGGTCCATCATCTGCCGTCTTCCTGTAGAGGATCGCTGCCGTTTAATAGCGCTGGGTCCATTATCTGCCGTCTTCCTGTAGAGGATCGCTGCTGTATAATAGCGCCGGGTCCATCATCTGCCGTCTTCCTGTAGAGGATCGCTGCCGTTTAATAGCACCGGGTCCATCATCTGCCGTCTTCCTGTAGAGGATCGCTGCCGTTTAATAGCGCTGGGTCCATCATCTGCCGTCTTCCTGTAGAGGATCGCTGCCGTATAATAGCGCCGGGTCCATCATCTGCCGTCTTCCTGTAGAGGATCGCTGCCGTATAATAGCGCCGGGTCCATCATCTGCCGTCTTCCTGTAGAGGATCGCTGCCGTATAATAGCTCCGGGTCCATCATCTGCCGTATAATAGCTCCGGGTCCATCATCTGCCGTATAATAGCGCCGGGTCCATCATCTGCCGTCTTCCTGTAGAGGATCGCTGCCGTATAATAGCGCCGGGTCCATCATCTGCCGTAAAATAGCGCTGGGTCCATCATTTGCCGTCTTCCTGTAGAGGATCGCTGCCGTATAATAGCGCCGGGTCCATCATCTGCCGTATAATAGCGCTGGGTCCATCATCTGCCGTCTTCCTGTAGAGGATTGCTGCCGTATAATAGCGCTGGGTCCATCATCTGCCGTCTTCCTGTAGAGGATCGCTGCCGTTTAATAGCGCTGGGTCCATTATCTGCCGTCTTCCTGTAGAGGATCGCTGCTGTATAATAGCGCCGGGTCCATCATCTGCCGTCTTCCTGTAGAGGATTGCTGCCGTATAATAGCGCCGGGTCCATCATCTGCCGTCTTCCTGTAGAGGATTGCTGCCGTATAATAGCGCCGGGTCCATCATCTGCCGTATAATAGCGCCGGGTCCATCATCTGCCGTCTTCCTGTAGAGGATCGCTGCCGTATAATAGCGCCGGGTCCATCATCTGCCGTCTTCCTGTAGAGGATCGCTGCCGTATAATAGCGCTGGGTCCATCATCTGCCGTCTTCCTGTAGAGGATCGCTGCCGTATAATAGCGCCGGGTCCATCATCTGCCGTCTTCCTGTAGAGGATCGCTGCCGTATAATAGCGCCGGGTCCATCATCTGCCGTCTTCCTGTAGAGGATTGCTGCCGTATAATAGCGCCGGGTCCATCATCTGCCGTCTTCCTGTAGAGGATCGCTGCCGTATAATAGCGCCGGGTCCATCGGCAGGTTACTCGACCGTCTTGTTTATTTTACTGCTTAGTTTTCTGTTTGATGTTTCGGTTAAGTTAAACTAAAAGTGACGGCATCCACTGCGCAATTCTCTGTGAAATTAGGGTTTTCTACTTGACAAGTTGCTCAGTTTCTTTGGACACGGTGACCGCCTTAAAGACGAGATACAAGGCGCGTTTGTCTGGCTTTTCCTCCGGCGTCTTTTGGCTCGGTCTTCACTCTGGTCATTTGTCTGTGAAATGTCGCACTGGGGAAAAGATGAAAGTTTTATTGCTGATCTATAGACAGATTCATAAAGGCCATTGTCTCCGCTCTTTTCACGCTCCCCTCTTTATTTTTATTATAGAAGAGCCCAGAAAAGAGCGAGGCGCGCGGCATAAAGCGCCTCAGCCAGATAATACGATTGGCTAAAGGCATTTCAGAGCTGTCAATTTCCAACAATGTGCCGTAAATTTTCTTGCGTTCCTGAAAGCGGGATCAGCGGATTGAGGGGAACCATCTTCTGTTCTTCTTCGGTCTTCGCCTCCTTCCGTCTCTCTCCTGTAGCGTCAGCGGCCATCACTCTGTGTCCGGAAGAAAAGGCTCCTGTCATGATTTACGCAGCTGGACCCTCCCTGGGCGAAACCAGCGACTGTGATGCTTAAGGGGTTAAGGGGAGCTGATTGGTACCAGGGGCATGAGAACCGTAGGATTTTATCCTGTACCCCGAGTGTCAGCGTCATTATCCTGTACCCAGAGTGTCAGCGTCATTATCCTGTACCCCAAGTGTCAGTGTCATCATCCTGTACCCCGAGTGTCAGCGTCATTATCCTGTACCCCGAGTGTCGGCGTCATTATCCTGTACCCCGAGGGTCAGCGTCATTATCCTGTACCCCGAGGGTCAGCGTCATTATCCTGTACCCCGAGTGTCAGCGTCATTATCCTGTACCCAGAGTGTCAGCGTCATTATCCTGTACCCCCAGTGTCAGCGTCATTATCCTGTACCCCCAGTGTCAGCGTCATTATCCTGTACCCCCAGTGTCAGCGTCATTATCCTGTACCCCCAGTGTCAGCGTCATTATCCTGTACCCCAAGTGTCAGCGTCATTATCCTGTACCCCCAGTGTCAGCGTCATTATCCTGTACCCCCAGTGTCAGCGTCATTATCCTGTACCCCCAGTGTCAGCGTCATTATCCTGTACCCCGAGTGTCAGCGTCATTATCCTGTACCCCGAGTGTCAGCGTCATTATCCTGTACCCCGAGTGTCAGCGTCATTATCCTGTACCCCGAGTGTCAGCGTCATTATCCTGTACCCCGAGTGTCTGTGTCATTATCCTGTACCCCGAGTGTGTGTCATTATCCTGTACCCCGAGTGTGTGTCATTATCCTGTACCCCGAGTGTCTGCGTCATTATCCTGTACCCCGAGTGTCTGCGTCATTATCCTGTACCCCGAGTGTCTGTGTCATTATCCTGTACCCCGAGTGTCTGTGTCATTATCCTGTACCCCGAGTGTCAGCGTCTTTATCCTGTACCCCGAGTGTCAGCGTCATTATCCTGTACCCCGAGTGTCATTATCCTGTACCCCGAGTGTCATTATCCCGTACCCCGAGTGTCGGCGTGTCAGTATCCTGTAGCGCCATGTCTCTGATATCCTTCCAGGTGTTCTCGCGGTGCAGATAATCCTCCTATTTTGCAGGCTCTGACCTTTGACCTCCATCCTGTCAGTAGCCGGCTAATCTCGTGGTCCTTGTGTCGCTCTTGGATTAACCCCCCATTAATCTAATGTCCTGCATCACCCTCCGTTTAACACCAGCTAAAGCCTCCGGATTAATCCACACAAGACGTTGCCTCTCGGTCTTGCAGATTATCCCCCATATGCCGTCCGCTGGTGATGATGGGCGTTCGCTCATGTGCCGCTGGTGCAGGCCGTGTGATGGTGAATGCATTAATACTGTGCATGGGTCCGGCCTCGTACTCAGCGCTGTACTCAGAACTGACTCCTCCAAAGGAGCAGGTGCGCGGAGTCTTCCAGGAGACATGATGGGAGTTGTGGTGCCGCCAAGGTCCTGCAATCTCCATCTCAGCTGATATTACTTTCCGCGTGATTTTATCTCGACGCCAGCGTTTACGCAGTTAAAAGGCGTCGAACCGGATTGCACCATGGGTGGCAGAACATGACATGCCGTCTGCCGTCTCCCGTCTCCCCTGCCAGTGTTTACCTGCTCTATGGATCTACCTATTGTACCGCACTATGGAAAGAGCATTCACGGCGGATGTACGTTCTCCATGGCTGACGAACGCCTTGGGCATAGCGAATGCCAACACGCAGGCGGGCGCGGAGGACCCTGGGATGGGGCATGTCCATACCCGGAGGGAGATGGCGGTATAGCGTGATATATGCTGCTGAGCACTTTTGTTCTGATGCAGCAGCGTTTTTCATGGGAGAGCGGCACGGAGGGCCATAAATCTTGTTTGTTTTCTGAGCCTCTTCATTCTTGCGTCCTGTCCGTCTGAGCGACGTTCCCAGGCCAGCGCTGGTTGTGTGAGAACACAAGGCCATCATTCACTGCGATGGCGGCTAAATAATCCTGCCTCCCGGGTGTAAATCTCCCTGCACTCAGTGTCACTTGGACTGGTTCTTCGGGATCAGATAATGAGGGGTAAAGGAGCCCAGCTCCTGAGAAAATTCAGCCCCAGGATTTACAGGGGGGCTGTTCTCAGGACCTGGACCCTCGGTTCTCCACCCCATTATATGATCCCGAATGGTCCAGCCAGGTCATCCGAGCGCCTACATTTTTGGGTTATTTCTTTTGAGGTCAATAGAAGGCCGATCCGTTGTGGCCTCACAGAAGACCCTTAGTATAATAGGATAAGGGCAACTCATAAGCCATAGCAGCACCGACCCCTGCTCTGTGACATCACTGTGTGCATTACCCCTGTACTGTGACATCACTGTGTGCATTATCTCTGCACTGTGACATCACTGTGTGTATTATCCCTGTACTGTGACATCACTGTGTGCATTATCTCTGCTCTGTGACATCACTGTGTGTATTATCCCTGTACTGTGACATCACTGTGTGCATTATCCCTATACTGTGACATCACTGTGTGTATTATCCCTGTACTGTGACATCACTGTGTGCATTATCTCTGTACTGTGACATCACTGTGTGTATTATCTTTGTACTGTGACATCACTGTGTGCATTATCTCTGTACTGTGACATCACTGTGTGCATTATCTCTGTACTGTGACATCACTGTGTGTATTATCCCTGCACTGTGACATCACTGTGTGCATTATCCCTGCACTGTGACATCACTGTGTGCATTCTCATCACAGTGCAGAGATAATGCACACAGTGATGTCACAGTACAGAGATAATAAACACAGTGATGTCACAGTACAGAGATAATACACACAGTGATGTCACAGTACAGGGATAATAAACACAGTGATGTCACAGTACAGGGATAATACACACAGTGATGTCACAGTACAGAGATAATACACACAGTGATGTCACAGTACAGGGATAATAAACACAGTGATGTCACAGTACAGGGATAATAAACACAGTGATGTCACAGTACAGGGATAATAAACACAGTGATGTCACTGTACAGGGATGATACACACAGTGATGTCACAGTACAGAGATAGTACACACAGTGATGTCACTGTACAGGATAGTACACACAGTGATGTCACTGTACAGGATAGTACACACAGTGATGTCACTGTACAGGATAGTACACACAGTGATGTCACTGTACAGGGATAGTACACACAGTGATGTCACTGTACAGGGATAGTACACACAGTGATGTCACTGTACAGGGATAGTACACACAGTGATGTCACTGTACAGGATAGTACACACAGTGATGTCACTGTACAGGATAGTACACACAGTGATGTCACTGTACAAGGATAGTACGCACAGTGATGTCACTGTACAAGGATAGTACGCACAGTGATGTCACTGTACAAGGATAGTACGCACAGTGATGTCACTGTACAGGGATAGTACGCACAGTGATGTCACTGTACAGGGATAGTACGCACAGTGATGTCACTGTACAGGGATAGTACGCACAGTGATGTCACTGTACAGGGATAGTACGCACAGTGATGTCACTGTACAGGGATAGTACGCACAGTGATGTCACTGTACAGGGATAGTACGCACAGTGATGTCACTGTACAGGGATAGTACGCACAGTGATGTCACTGTACAGGGATAGTACGCACAGTGATGTCACTGTACAGGGATAGTACGCACAGTGATGTCACTGTACAGGGATAGTACGCACAGTGATGTCACTGTACAGGGATAGTACGCACAGTGATGTCACTGTACAGGGATAGTACGCACAGTGATGTCACTGTACAGGGATAGTACGCACAGTGATGTCACTGTACAGGGATAGTACGCACAGTGATGTCACTGTACAGGGATAGTACGCACAGTGATGTCACTGTACAGGGATAGTACGCACAGTGATGTCACTGTACAGGGATAGTACGCACAGTGATGTCACTGTACAGGGATAGTACGCACAGTGATGTCACTGTACAGGGATAGTACGCACAGGGATGTCACTGTACAGGGATAGTACGCACAGTGATGTCACTGTACAGGGATAGTACGCACAGGGATGTCACTGTACAGGGATAGTACGCACAGTGATGTCACTGTACAGGGATAGTACGCACAGTGATGTCACTGTACAGGGATAGTACGCACAGTGATGTCACTGTACAGGGATAGTACGCACAGTGATGTCACTGTACAGGGCTAGTACGCACAGTGATGTCACTGTACAGGGCTAGTACGCACAGTGATGTCACTGTACAGGGCTAGTACGCACAGTGATGTCACTGTACAGGGCTAGTACGCACAGTGATGTCACTGTACAGGGCTAGTACGCACAGTGATGTCACTGTACAGGGCTAGTACGCACAGTGATGTCACTGTACAGGGCTAGTACGCACAGTGATGTCACAGTGATGTCACAGTGCAGAGATAATGCACACAGTGATGTCACAGTGTATTATCTCTGTACTGTGACATCACTGTGTGCATTATCCTTGTGCATTAAAGGGTTTCTCTGGTAATAATGCTATTTTACCAAGTACCAGCAGCCTGCCCTACTAAGCTAAGGTCCTGCTCCCCGCCGCTCCGGTTCTCTGCGCAGCCTCCGATGTCTCCATTTTCCGGTCCCCGCACTGGTTGGCTGCAGCGGAGTATGTGACCATGCCCATGCAGCGCCAGAAGATGGAGAAATCGGAGTCCGCGAGGCCCGGTGCAGGCTGCTGGCACTTGTGGTGCTATTTCCGGAGAACCCCTTTAAGAAATAATCCTAAACCTTTCCTGTTCTGGCCTTGCTGCTGGAGCGGGGACAAATTTTGCTGTGGGGTCCTGTTTCTTGTTGCGGCCCCGAATTTTAAGGTTAAGTTTCCTAATTTCCATCGAGCTACGAATTGGTCTGTCATTTCACTTTGCCTGACGTGAAGCGTTCCCGGGGGCGAGTGGTGGCGTCACTCCGACCTCTCCTTCCTCGGCAGCAACTGAATCCTTTCCCAAATGACGGCCACTTACCTGCGGAAATATTATCCCCCGTACCGGGCGGCTGAATATTTCATGGAGGTGAATTAAAAATTAACGCGTGCCGCCCGCCTGTCATCGAGGGGAAAAGAAGGAGAGTGTGTCATGTTGCGCGGTTGTAGTTCCCTTTGTAATGAAGCCGTGTCATTTAGAAAATGACATGGCTGCTTAAAATGCAGTTCCGCGGCCTCTTTAATTAAGGCAGAGACATAATACTAATCTGCTGTCATTAATGAATTTTTAACCGCAGCAGTGAGAGTCGAGTGACGCAAGGGCCACGCTCTCTTACAGGATTTAATCTTGTGAGTAATTAACCCTTTACCATGACCAAGTTTAAGTGCACCTCCGCAGAAACGCTGCCGAGCTCTGCTGCGTGGTGCTGGACCCTCTGCGCTGGCGAGGGCGAAATCCGTGATGAGAATCTGCAACATAACTTGTCCTGCTGCGGATATCAAATCTGTGCAGGTTTTTTCCTTAGTGTGTGAATGAGATTTTGTAGAATCCAGACGCAGAGTATTCCTGCCCATGAGAGCGGGGAACTGACCGAGAACTCCGCGTCTTCTGCGTGAGGCTTGTGTCACGGATTTCACCCTCCTCTGTGACCCTCAAAGTGAACAAGAGCTCACCGCACATGTGTGGGGCGTGCCCTCCGTTCACGTCTACGGGAGTCTTGAAAATAGCCGAGTGAGCGCGCTCGCCTATTTTCTGAGGTCCCATCGTAATAAGTGGAGAGTGCAGTGCGCAAGTCCTATGGGACTATGGGACTGTCAAACATGGACGAGCCAGCGCTTGCTATTTTTGGACCTCCGACAGAAATGAATGGAGGGCAGCTGCGCATGCGCAGTGGGGTCTTGTTGTTCACTTTGGGAAGTCCGTACTAGAGATAGGTGTGGGCCCGGGCGGCGCGCAGTGTCTGTCTGGGCGGCGCGCAGTATGTCTGTCTGGGCCGGCGCGCAGTATGTCTGTCTGGGCCGGCGCGCAGTATGTCTGTCTGGGCCGGCGCGCAGTACGTCTGTCTGGGCCGGCGCGCAGTACGTCTGTCTGGGCCGGCGCGCAGTACGTCTGTCTGGGCCGGCGCGCAGTACGTCTGTCTGGGCCGGCGCGCAGTACGTCTGTCTGGGCCGGCGCGCAGTACGTCTGTCTGGGCCGGCGCGCAGTACGTCTGTCTGGGCCGGCGCGCAGTGTGTGTCTGGGCCGGCGCGCAGTGTGTGTCTGGGGCGGCGCGCAGTGTGTGTCTGGGGCGGCGCGCAGTGTGTGTCTGGGGCGGCGCGCAGTGTGTGTCTGGGGCGGCGCGCAGTACGTCTGTCTGGGCCGGCGCGCAGTGTGTGTCTGGGGCGGCGCGCAGTATGTCTGTCTGGGGCGGGGCGCAGTGTGTGTCTGGGGCGGCGCGCAGTGTCTGTCTGGGGCGGCGCGCAGCACACGGGCTCTTCACATATTGATCATGTTTCATACTGATCTCAGACTCTGGACCCGGCGCCCGCTCCTATCATGCTGTACTCTGATTCTTTGTACTGATGAGCCCTTCATTTGAGGTGGTGCAGACGCTGGTCAAAGTGGGGGTTGTCACAGAGGGGGCGCCACAAGTCTTCCGTCCGTCAGTGAAGGGGTTAACTCCTTGCGTTGCGATCTGCAGTAACTCGCCTTACAAGAGCTCCTAATAACTGTTTATTTCTCAAGCTTAATTGCTTTTCACCTCTTACATGATTCAGTGTGATTTGTGTCTCTGCCACCGGGGACTGCGCGGCTCGGCGGGAGCCATTCACAGACGGCGACGGATTATTGGAGAACGCGCTGATTGATGGCTTTTTTTTATGCGTAAAGTAGTAAATTCAAGTATAAAACAAAATTCATTTATCCAAGGAAAGCATCCGTCACGTGTCTGTCGGAGACGTAACAGGAGTGTAACCCTCGCCACGGGGAGCTCTCCGCACATAAGGGGCTGATTGCACAAATATATCAGGATTCATGCATTGAGCCAATAGGAGCACAAGACTCCATTTATTGGCATGTGATTGCAAAAGTTTATACGCCCTTAGACACTGTTCCTTGCTGCATTCAGTGTGCAGACACTACACGGGTGGAGATTTTTTGGGGTATTGAAAAATGGTGGAATGACTGACGTTCTGTATGTCGCCCATGAGGTGTCCACCCTTTTGTCGTCTTCTTCAGCGATCAGGCTGGACGGACTCGTTGGCGGGGGGGCAGCTCGCAGAAACCTCCTTGTAGGACTCTGTTTGCAGTTGTAAATCATTCATCTTAAGCAAGAAATGTGGGGGATTTGGGTTAGGTAGACCCTTAAAGAAAACCCTCTGGGGTGCACGAGTAAAGGTCCTGCCATTAGCTTTACCCTGTGTTAGGCTGCAGACTGACACTGAGGTGGGTGAGGTCCATAGTCCCCTCCAGAGGACCTGTCTGTGTCCTAGTAACGTGTTGTTCCAGTGCAGGGACTTCCGTACCTGGGGACACCATACTGTGTTTTTCTGTGTGTAATCCATAGGTCAGAGTAATGGAGCGATGCCGGCAATCAGCGGCTCCTCAGGGACGTCTGATGTTACTGCAGCTAAAGCCACCATAGACCTGAGACGGCTGAACCCCCTCAGCCCATTAACCCGGCGATCAGAAGGATCCTTTCAGCGGATAGCTATCTGCTCCTAGGGGTATGCTGGGGATGGGCTATCCTTGTACACACTGTATCTTATCCATGGCTATCCTCCTATGTATATTCTCCCCGAGGCGTCGGTTCCAGGAGCAGACGCTCTCACTGATGGCCGGTTGTAGCCTGATAAATGTGATGCATGGCGCAGCGCGGAGGCCTGGTGTCGGTGACTTCCATCACTCGGGGGAGGGGGGGGTGCTGCGTCTGCTGTCACCTGAGACACTTACCGGCCCATGGGCTGAACTGCTGAAACCAGTTATTTGAGAGTTAGACGTTTTAGAGCGCAATGATATTTTAAGACTGAAATGGATGTTACTTCGTCATTGCTATCATTTATTTTGGTATAGTTCTAGGATGCTACACATAATTTACAGGGCAAGACAAGGAGGCAGTACTATCTGTACCTACATCATAGACAGAGGGAGGCAGTACTATCTGTACCTACATCATAGACAGGGAGGCAGTACTATCTGTACCTACATCCTAGACAGGGAGGCAGTACTATCTGTACCTACATCCTAGACAGGGAGGCAGTACTATCTGTACCTACATCCTAGACAGAGAGGCAGTACTATCTGTACCTACATCATAGACGGGGAGGCAGTACTATCTGTACCTACATCATAGACAGGGAGAGACAGGGAGGCAGTTCTATCTGTACCTACATCATAGACAGGGAGGCAGTACTATCTGTACCTACATCATAGACAGGGAGAGACAGGGAGGCAGTTCTATCTGTACCTAAATCATAGACAGGGAGAGACAGGGAGGCAGTACTATCTGTACCTACATCATAGACCGGGAGGCAGTACTATCTGTACTTACATCATAGACCGGGAGGCAGTACTATCTGTACTTACATCATAGACAGAGAGGCAGTACTATCGGTACCTACATCATAGACAGGGAGAGACAGGGAGGCAGTACTATCTGTACCTACAGCATTTGCAGAGAGGCAGTACTATCTGTACCTACATCATAGACCGGGAGGCAGTACTATCTGTACCTACATCATAGACAGGGAGGCAGTTCTATCTGTACCTACATCATAGACAGGGAGAGACAGGGAGGCAGTACTATCTGTACCTACATCATAGACAGGGAGAGACAGGGAGGCAGTTCTATCTGTACCTACATCATAGACAGGGAGGCAGTACTATCTGTACCTACAGCATTTGCAGGGAGGCAGTACTATCTGTACCTACATCATAGACAGGGAGGCAGTTCTATCTGTACCTACATCATAGACAGGGAGACAGTACTATCTGTACCTACATCATAGACAGGGAGGCAGTACTATCTGTACCTACAGCATTTGCAGGGAGGCAGTACTATCTGTACCTACATCATTTACAGGGAGGCAGTACTATCTGCACCTACATCATTTACAGGAGGAGACGGGGCGGCAGTACTATCTGTACCTACATCATTTACAGGAGGAGACGGGGCGGCAGTACTATCTGTACCTACATCATTTACAGGAGGAGACGGGGCGGCAGTACATCATTTACAGGGAGAGACAGGGAGACAGTTCTATCTGTACCTACATCATAGACAGGGAGGCAGTTCTATCTGTACCTACATCATAGACAGGGAGAGACAGGGAGGCAGTACTATCTGTACCTACATCATAGACAGGGAGAGACAGGGAGGCAGTTCTATCTGTACCTACATCATAGACAGGGAGGCAGTACTATCTGTACCTACAGCATTTGCAGGGAGGCAGTACTATCTGTACCTACATCATAGACAGGGAGGCAGTTCTATCTGTACCTACATCATAGACAGGGAGGCAGTACTATCTGTACCTACATCATAGACAGGGAGGCAGTACTATCTGTACCTACAGCATTTGCAGGGAGGCAGTACTATCTGTACCTACATCATTTACAGGGAGGCAGTACTATCTGCACCTACATCATTTACAGGAGGAGACGGGGCGGCAGTACTATCTGTACCTACATCATTTACAGGAGGAGACGGGGCGGCAGTACTATCTGCACCTACATCATTTACAGGAGGAGACGGGGTGGCAGTACTATCTGTACCTACATCATTTACAGGGAGAGACAGGGAGGCAGTACCATCTGTACCTACATCATTTACAGGAGGAGACAGGGAGGCAGTACTATCTGTACCTACATCATTTACAGGAGGAGACGGGGAGGCAGTACTATCTGTACCTACATCATTTACAGGAGGAGACGGGGAGGCAGTACTATCTGTACCTACAGCATTTGCAAAGGATTCTGTATTGTGGGTGCAGATTCAGGTTTCTGCAGATGGGGTAGATAATATAGATGGAAAAGTTTAAATTCCTATTTTGTCTCCGATTGTTTTAGCCCTTTACCGATTTCCCACATTGTCTGTAGATTGGATGCTGCCCTCTACCTGCCTGACGGACGTCTGTCCACACACCGGATCCTTATAGGATCCTTGTCTTTAGTGCTCTGGTTCCGCCCTGCGGTTTCCCTAGCAGCGACGTGTCCTATGTCTTCCAAGGGTCTATAAGCAGACTTTGGCCAGGATTCAGGAATTCCCAATTATCTCCGGGCAATCTCAGCTTCCAGTGTGCACGGAACAAGTCTGCTTCTGTCTACCACATCTGGAAAATGTTACACTGGGGCGTGCTGGCTGTCGTCACAGGGAGACTGACAAGCCCCCACCCCCACCAGCCCGCCATCGCTTTAACCCTTTTATTGGGGGGAAAAACGTGATTTGTTTAGCTGTAAGTGCCGTTCCTTTAAGCTCTATTGTATAGAATTTCATATTTATGCATCGAAATGTAACCTAGTATCATGTGGTCACTGCAACAAAGTAACAAATCAAAGTTCCTTCTTTTGTCTCCTGCTATAGATAATTTGGGGCTTTGATTTAGTCTTTTTCTGAGAAAGCTGGGTGACCCCCAAGATGATGGCCATTACTGCTACCACAGCGATGGTCACCCAGCTTTCCCAGAGTCCTGCGGCATGTCGCTCCAGTTCAGGACTGCAGCTTTAATGCTTGTCGTACATTTACTGACCCTTTTTTTTGTTTTTTTCTTTCTTTTAGAGGGGAAGTTCAGTGACTATCCTACCATTGTATCGTACAACGGTAGGCATGCTTGTTTTTTATATGTTTGTTGCTTGTATTTCTGCAGTACAGGATGCATCCCTTTACATTGTGTGTGTACTCCAGCTGCATTAAGTGCTCCTTCCCCTCGTTTTGAATGTTTTCATATCGTTTTGCAATGTTTTTGTCTTCATGATGTGTTTTTCCATTACTGGCCGTCTCTGCCTTTCAGCTGATTAACACCCTCTTCTCACATCTCCGCCTGTGTCTGCTTTTCTCAGATTTGCTCACTCGCCTACACTTTGTTTTCCGTATACTTTCTTTTCATATTGTCCCTATGGGATTTTCTCCATAACTGGGACACAAAAGGCTGCAGGACTCCGGAGGCAGAGAAGGTTCACGGCCAGCCTGCTTGGAGTGGTTGTCCCTTACTTTAAACATGGGGGAATGTTGCTCAACCACATATTTGTAATGGAGGAGCTGGGGGTTAAGCCGTCACAACTACCCCATGAGGGGAGCACGTGTTGGGAAACATCAAACGGAGCGGTCTAGATGTGTCATGCATTAAATATGAAGGGTCAGAGCCGCTATCGGGACCATCTTCCCCGACCGCGTGTGATTTCATCCTGCTGTGCGTTACAGACTGATTACTACAGCAAATGGGACTTGGAGAGAGATTAAAAACCTTGGCTCATTTGCATGTCTTTTCCCAGAATTCCCCATGGGGGGGGGGGGGGGGGAAGAGATGATCAGGCAGATTTTTGCACCTGTGTTTGCTATTTTGTATGTTCCCGGTTTTGCCAACTTTCTAAAATTGTCCGGTTGCTTAGTTACCAGACTGTTTGCGATGAGGACGCCAAGATGGCAGCCATTTTTAGTTTAGCAACTGCCAAAGAGGTCTGCAACGTGTGACGAGGCAGCGTGCAGCAGACGGGAGGCGCTGCAAATACATTCAATAGCTTCTAGTCCGTGTCGGGATATACAGGACCGGAGCAGGAATGTCTTAGGTTTCACCTGGAAAAAATGTTTTATTACTGATTTTGCTAAATTGCTTATTATTATTATTATTATTATTATTACTATCCCACCCATCATAGGGCATTGATTTTATATTTTCTTTCCTTGGGAGATGTTTTCATCTGTGCTCCATGTTGCCTTCTGCTGAGTAATAATGCACTTTATGTGTTCAGCAAATAGACCGGAATATCTTTACTGCAGAAAAGCTAAGTACAGCCAAAAGTATAATACTGCCTGCTATGTACAGGAATATAACTACTATAATACTGCCTGCTATGTACAGGAATATAACTACTATAATACTACCTCCTATGTACAAGAATATAACTACTATAATAATGCTCCTATGTACAGGAATATAACTACTATAATACTGCTCCTATGTACAAGAATATAACTACTATAATACTGCTCCTATGTACAAGAATATAACTACTATAATACTGCTCCTATGTACAAGAATATAACTACTATAATACTGCCTCCTATGTACAAGAATATAACTACTATAATACTGCTCCTATGTACAAGAATATAACTACTATAATACTGCTCCTATGTACAAGGATATAACTACTATAATACTGCCTCCTATGTACAAGAATATAACTACTATAATACTGCTCCTATGTACAAGAATATAACTACTATAATACTGCTCCTATGTACAAGGATATAACTACTATAATACTGCCTCCTATGTACAGGAATATAACTACTATAATACTGCTCCTATGTACAAGAATATAACTACTATAATACTGCTCCTATGTACAGGAATATAACTACTATAATACTGCTCCTATGTACAAGAATATAACTACTATAATACTGCTCCTATGTACAAGAATATAACTACTATAATACTGCCTCCTATGTACAAGAATATAACTACTATAATACTGCTCCTATGTACAAGAATATAACTACTATAATACTGCTCCTATGTACAAGGATATAACTACTATAATACTGCCTCCTATGTACAAGAATATAACTACTATAATACTGCTCCTATGTACAAGAATATAACTACTATAATACTGCTCCTATGTACAAGAATATAACTACTATAATACTGCTCCTATGTACAAGAATATAACTACTATAATACTGCCTCCTATGTACAAGAATATAACTACTATAATACTGCTCCTATGTACAGGAATATAACTACTATAATAATGCTCCTATGTACAGGAATATCACTACTATAATACTGCTCCTATGTACAAGAATATAACTACTATAATACTGCCTCCTATATACAAGAATATAACTACTATAATACTGCTCCTATGTACAAGAATATAACTACTATAATACTGCTCCTATGTACAAGAATATAACTACTATAATACTGCTCCTATGTACAGGAATATAACTACTATAATACTGCTCCTGTGTACAAGAATATAACTACTATAATACTGCTCCTATGTACAAGAATATAACTACTATAATACTGCTCCTATGTACAAGAATATAACTACTATAATACTGCTCCTATGTACAAGAATATAACTACTATAATACTGCTCCTATGTACAAGAATATAACTACTATATTACTGCTCTTATTTACAAGAATATAACTACTATAATACTGCTCCTATGTACAAGAATATAACTACTATAATACTGCTCCTATATACAAGAATATAACTACTATAATACTGCTCCTATGTACAAGAATATAACTACTATAATACTGCTCCTATGTACAAGAATATAACTACTATAATACTGCTCCTATGTACAAGAATATAACTACTATAATACTGCCTCCTATATACAAGAATATAACTACTATAATACTGCTCCTATATACAAGAATATAACTACTATAATACTGCTCCTATATACAAGAATATAACTACTATAATACTGCTCCTATATACAAGAATATAACTACTATAATACTGCTCCTATGTACAGGAATATCACTACTATAATACCGCCTCCTATGTACAAGAATATAACTACTATAATACTGCCTCCTATGTACAAGAATATAACTACTATAATACTGCTCCTATGTACAAGACTATAACTACTATAATACTGCTCCTATGTACAAGACTATAACTACTATAATACTGCTCCTATGTACAAGACTATAACTACTATAATACTGCCTCCTATGTACAGGAATATAACTACTATAATACTGCTCCTATGTACAAGAATATAACTACTATAATACTGCTCCTATGTACAGGAATATAACTAATATAATACTGCTCCTATGTACAGTAATATAACTACTATAATACTGCTCCTATGTACAAGAATATAACTACTATAATACTGCTCCTATGTACAAGAATATAACTACTATAATACTGCCTGCTTTGGAGTAGAATATTACTAGTATTATTTTGAGTACAGTATTTTTTTAGCCGATCAGCCGTTTTGCAGTTTTTTTTTTATCTGTAAGGTGTCTGAGTCCTGGTTGTCTTTCCTTTTGGTGTATACAGAGCTGTGCCCTGGGTTCTCCTGTTCAGGTTCTGCTTGGTTGATCCTCATTGCAGATCTTCTCCTCTCCTGGTTCTGTTCGGGTGATCCTCCTTGCAGAGCTTCTCCTCTCCAGGTTCTGGTTGGGTGATCCTCCTTGCAGAGCTTCTCCTCTCCTGGTTCTGGTTGGATGATCCTCCTTGCAGAGCTTCTCCTCTCCTGGTTCTGGTTGGATGATCCTCCTTGCAGAGCTTCTCCTCTCCTGGTTCTGGTTGGGTGATCCTCCTTGCAGAGCTTCTCCTCTCCTGGTTCTGGTTGGGTGATCCTCCTTGCAGAGCTTCTCCTCTCCTGGTTCTGGTTGGGTGATCCTCCTTGCAGAGCTTTTCCTCTCCAGGTTATGGTTGGGTGAGCCTCCTTGCAGTGCTTCTCCTCTCCAGGTTATGGTTGGGTGAGCCTCCTTGCAGAGCTTCTCCTCTCCTGGTTCTGGTTGGTTGATCCTCCTTGCATATCTTCTCCTCTCCTGGTTCTGGTTGGGTGATCCTCCTTGCAGATCTTCTCCTCTCCTGGTTCTGGTTGGGTGATCCTCCTTGCAGATCTTCTCCTCTCCTGGTTCTGGTTGGGTGATCCTCCTTGCAGAGCTTCTCCTCTCCTGGTTCTGGTTGGGTGATCCTCCTTGCAGAGCTGCTCTTCTCCAGGTTCTGGTTGGGTGATCCTCCTTGCAGAGCTTCTCCTCTCCTGGTTCTGGTTGGGTGATCCTCCTTGCAGATCCTCTCCTCTCCTGGTTCTGGTTGGGTGATCCTCCTTGCAGATCTTCTCCTCTCCTGGTTCTGGTTGGGTGATCCTCCTTGCAGATCTTCTCCTCTCCTGGTTCTGGTTGGGTGATCCTCCTTGCAGATCTTCTCCTCTCCTGGTTCTGGTTGGGTGATCCTCCTTGCAGATCTTCTCCTCTCCTGGTTCTGGTTGGGTGATCCTCCTTGCAGAGCTTCTCCTCTCCTGGTTCTGGTTGGGTGATCCTCCTTGCAGAGCTGCTCTTCTCCAGGTTCTGGTTGGGTGATCCTCCTTGCAGAGCTTCTCCTCTCCTGGTTCTGGTTGGGTGATCCTCCTTGCAGATCCTCTCCTCTCCTGGTTCTGGTTGGGTGATCCTCCTTGCAGATCTTCTCCTCTCCTGGTTCTGGTTGGGTGATCCTCCTTGCAGATCTTCTCCTCTCCTGGTTCTGGTTGGGTGATCCTCCTTGCAGAGCTTCTCCTCTCCTGGTTCTGGTTGGGTGATCCTCCTTGCAGAGCTGCTCTTCTCCAGGTTCTGGTTGGGTGATCCTCCTTGCAGAGCTTCTCCTCTCCTGGTTCTGGTTGGGTGATCCTCCTTGCAGATCCTCTCCTCTCCTGGTTCTGGTTGGGTGATCCTCCTTGCAGATCTTCTCCTCTCCTGGTTCTGGTTGGGTGATCCTCCTTGCAGATCCTCTCCTCTCCTGGTTCTGGTTGGGTGATCCTCCTTGCAGATCTTCTCCTCTCCTGGTTCTGGTTGGGTGATCCTCCTTGCAGATCTTCTCCTCTCCAGGTTCTGGTTGGGTGATCCTCTTTGCAGATCTTTAGGTTGTGTAAGTGGTTATTTGCTGACCCTCTGGCCTTCAGCCCCTCGGTAAATCTCCAGAGGTGTGAGCAGGGCCTCTCCTCTGTGTTGGAGACACAAGCCTTGCACGCTCAGGTTCATAGTTAATGAGCTGTGACCCCCTCTGATGGCTGCTGATTTGTGCTCTTGCAGGGTCAGAATCCAGGAGGTCGCCCCCTCCCCCTCTGCTGGGGGACATGTGGTGCGGTATTACAGGTTCGCCTCCTGTCAGATACACATCGCTGCCTGTAGACCCTTCGCTCCCTTCCCAGCACAGCTCAGAACTCAAGCACCTGAATCTTTTTGTTGTTTCTTCCATAGACATTGTCACAAGTGTTCACGCCCCGTCTTCGGAACTGGTTTACTGGATTTAATTAGCAGGAAAAATTGATTTTTAAGAAATATAAACAAAAATAAATTTCATTCTATGATTTCATTATAAAAAGCAGAACAATGGTTGCAAAACTATTTAACCCAAGATTTTCTGATTTCAGTCGGCATCCCGGACGGTTGTACTTTTTATTGCTAGCCTCCCCTTCGGTTCTGTTCACACTACCATTATGTGATGCATTCTGGTTTGCGCCGGTTTTCTGCTTTTTGATTATTTTTTTTGTCCTGCATGCTGCAGAATTATTGCCGTCCCAAACCAAAGCGTGCATGTCTTGAGGAAACGCCGTATACCTCCAGCCGTATATCCAGGGCTGGAATGGCCGCTGCACATGAACGCCGCTGTGCTTCCTGTTAGCTCCGGCGCCATCAGCTGATTAGTGGGGGTCCCGGGTGTCGGACCCTCACCGATCCGAGATTAATGGCCTATCCTGAGGACAGGTCATCATTATCAGCCGCCTGGAACACCCTTTTAAGTGATATACGGAAACTAGAAGAACGCGTACTTGGGCAGAATGTTTATTTACATAAACTGTAAACCGTATTGATGCGGCGACTTATTAAAAAGCATCGAAAACTGAATCTCCGTTCAGATTGTTCTTCAGTCACGAGAGTTTTCTGGGATCCAAGAACAGTTCCCGTCAACTCTGTAAATTGTGTGCGGCTCCAGCGGCAAATCAGAAACACGTGCGGCCGATGGAAAGCGCGGCCTCCGGTCTGAAGCAGATAAGTATCTTAATGGCTCCTCATTGGCAAATCCTTTGATTGTAAACTCTTCAACCTTAGGATCTTACATCCCCAGAATCCTGCGGTCTGCGGGGTTTGCAGAACGACCACGATCGCTCAGGATGATGTACGTCTCCTCTGCAGAGAAGAGTTTTGCTCTGAAGCATCGGCTGGCTTTAATTCTACACTTCCTCTTCTCTAATATCCCTGTAATGTCGTCGGTGCAGGGCTCCGCGTGGCAAGATATTCAAGAAGCAATGTGGAGATGGCATTTACTTATATTGCTGCTTGTCTGCCATTTCCATATTTGTTCCCCTTTTTACAGAGGTGTTCATCCTGAGCCTCCTGGTTCTTGAATATGATGTCAGAATTACAGTGAAGACTGACACCTGGGAGAGCATTAGAGGAAAAGTGTGAAATATAACATGTATCTGTTGTCTCCAAGGCAGGAGGAGACCATTAAAGGCATCCTAGTTTTGCACAAACGTTACGGTACATGGTCCATTTTCCACATCTTTCAGGTACGGGGAGCGCGCTATTTTGGTCGGAGCGGCTAATGGTTTTATAAGCAGGATGTTCTTACAGAAATCAATCCAGTGGGAAGGAATCGGCCTGGAGAGGTGCTTACTGAGAGGATGTCCCCAAAATAGCCCGTCTGGAAGCAGCGGAGCGGGAACAACGGCCGGAGGCTGCTGGCCGGCGTTCAGGGAGCTGCCACGCTGTGTATTTAGAAAGTGACTCTGACGTCGGCGGACTTATTGACTCGCGTTTGCGTGTGAGCCGACACACTTGGAGACAAGCACACCGCGGCGCTCGCTCTCTCCCCCGGCAGACGCAGGATGTGTTTAGGGGACGCGATTATGTGAAGCTGTGAAATTGGATTTTATCTGTGGAAACATTCCTTTCCCCCAGTCATGGGAGCGTTGTATCTACACGGGGGCAACATGAACCGGTGGAAGCCAATGACCTACATTCCACTCCACTTCTAAGGCTAGAGTTCCTCTGAGAGTTAATAAACAATTCATTAGAGCGCCAGGGAGCGGCCATATTGTTTCCGCTGCAGCAGTCCTGGATGGGACGGTAAACATTGTGGCGTCTGATACATTGTTTATTAAACACAATGTATCCTCTTTATGGACTGCACTGGTTAGTATGGATGTTGTGCCTCCCCTCTAGATACATTGGCCCCTAATAGAACAGTCCTATCTTTGAACGGAAATACGGAAACGGAAGGCATACGGAGTACCTTCCGTTTTTTTGCGGATCCATTGAAATGAATGGTTTCGTATACGGAACGCAAAAAACGGAACATAAACAAAAAAAAAAGTTTGTGTGCAGGAGGCCTTAGACTAGTCAGTGGCGTACATATAGAGAGGGGATGGAAATAACTGAAGTGTAAACTTGGCCTTAGGCCTCTTTCACATTAACGATACGGATTGGTTCCGGATGCGTTCAGGGTGCGTTCAGTAAAACTCGCACCATTTCGCAAGCAAGCTTAGTCAGTTTTGTCTGCGATTGCGTTCTGTTTTGATGCGTTTTTCAAGCGTTTAAAAAAAAAAACTGACGGCTTTCAAACAACATCTCCCAGCCACCATCAGTGAAAAACGCATCACTTCCGGATGCAATCCGTTTTTCACTGAAGCTCCATTCACTTCCTTGGAGCCAGGGCTGCGTGAAAAACACAGTATGTAGAACATGCTGCAATTCTCACGCAACACAGAACTAATGCGTGAAAAAACCGCTCTTTACATAGACGCATTGAAATGAATGGGTCAGGATTCAGCGCGGGGGCTATGCGTTCACTTCACGCATCACACCCACTCGGAAAACTGGCTTGTGTGAAAGAGGCCTTAAAAAGGTATTCCCATCTCAGACACCGATGGCTTATCGATAGGATATGCCATTAGAGTCAGATAGCTGTGGGTCCCACCTCTAGGACCCCAAAGTGAAGGAAAGCATACTGCGCAAGCGCGGCCACCCTCTGTTTACTGCTATGGGGGGTGCACGCTCAGCTATTTTAAGAACTTGCTGCGCATGCACTTCTGCTCTCCTTCACTTTGGGCCTTTCTGGAGATGGGAGCAGGTCCCAGAGATGGGCCAGCATGTTCTGTGCCGAAATCCACTTGAACTCTGCAGCGAAAACTGCCTCGCATTGTTTCCAACCGGAATCCGCTTTGCTGCTTAGATGCTGCGGGAAATTGGTGCAGAATCCAACATACAGACTGCAAACCCACAGCAGAGATCAGCGATTAAATCCGATTCCTGCCGCTGATTCCACAGTAAAAGCGCTTCTCTTTCTGATTCATATTGTGGCCGTGTGAACAAGGTCTGACGTTCTGAGCAGCGGTCCGATAGCTTTTACGATGGGCGCTTATTACCACAGATTCTCTGAACATCTCGCCCTGTTTTATCTTTTAGCTCTTGGCCTTCTTTAATCTGGATGGCGCAGAGTTTCTTCTGCGGCTCTCTGAAGTTCTGAGCTTAGAGGGATGGCGGCTGACGAGCTGTTTGTGTAGACGGGCCCCGGCGGGCGCACATCCACGCTGCATGGGACGGCGTCTTAATCGCTGCCCCCGTCTTGAAGTGTACTCCACATACGGTCTGTGATCAGGCCTAACTTGTCCGGGGAGGTTGAGCGCCTTTATTATAGGATTAGCGGCCCTGAGGCCTGTTAAGAGGCTCCCGCAGATTTACATCCCTTTTACAGAAGACTCATTAAAGCGCTGGCAGAGGGCCGTGATTTGTGCAATAATTTCCCCTGACTGTTGTACCGCAGGCTTCCCGCAGGGCAGTCGAGTGCGTGTCTCTTCATTTCGGAGCTGCAGACTCTTGCAAGTCTATCAGTCCTTCAGCGTCCCTTAAAGGGAAACTGTCCTCAAGACGCATGTTTAATATGCTGTAAAATGGCGCATGATCTAACGCGCCATACGCTGATTACTGTCATTTGCATAAATTCTCCCGTCTGTGACAGAACTAAATAATTAAACGGATAGCATCGGATTAGACGCGTCAGCCGTTCTGCAGCCAAACTCATGTGTAACACAACCGTTGTAATATTCCGGAAGAGCGAGGCTGTGTGAAACTACGACTCTCAGCATGCACACTTGCTTGGCTGTTCTTGGTGAATGCATAGGAGCATGCTGGGAGTTGTAGTTTAATCACAGCTGCAGTGCCAGAAGTTGCTGACCCCTGACATGAAGCCTATTTCCCAGCCGTCCAGTTCAGCAGTCACCATGAGGTTGTCAGATACATAAGATCCTCAGATTCCGTGGCCTGTGACGTAGCCACCTGCCCCTTGCTAGCAGCAGATTCGTGGCCTGTGACCGCCTCGTCTGCCCCTTTTCTTCTTTTATGTAGCCCCCCCATAGTAGTGGCAGATTCATGGCCTGTGACCACTCCGCGGCTCCCTTTCTTCTTCCATGTAGGCCCCCATGTGAGCAGCAGATTTGTGGCCAGCCCCCTTTCTTCTATGTAGCCCCCCATGTTAGCGGCAGATTCGTGGCCAGCCCCCTTTCTTCTATGTAGCCCCCCATGTTAGCGGCAGATTCGTGGCCAGCCCCCTTTCTTCTTCTATGTAGCCCCCCATGTTAGCGGCAGATTCGTGGCCAGCCCCCTTTCTTCTATGTAGGCCCACCATGTTATCGGCAGATTCGTGGCCAGCCCCCTTTCTTCTATGTAGCCCCCCATGTTAGCGGCAGATTCGTGGCCAGCCCCCTTTCTTCTTCCATGTAGGCCCCCATGTTAGCAGCAGATTCGTGGCCAGCCCCCTTTCTTCTTCTATGTAGCCCCCCATGTTAGCGGCAGATTTGTGGCCAGCCCCCTTTCTTCCATGTAGGCCCCCATGTTAGCAGCAGATTCGTGGCCAGCCCCCTTTCTTCTTCTATGTAGCCCCCCATGTTAGCGGCAGATTCGTGGCCAGCCCCCTTTCTTCTTCCATGTAGGCCCAACATGTTAGCGGCAGATTCGTGGCCAGCCCCCTTTCTTCTTCTATGTAGCCCCCCATGTTAGCGGCAGATTCGTGGCCAGCCCCCTTTCTTCTATGTAGCCCCCCATGTTAGCGGCAGATTCGTGGCCAGCCCCCTTTCTTCTTCTATGTAGCCCCCCATGTTAGCGGCAGATTTGTGGCCAGCCCCCTTTCTTCTTCTATGTAGCCCCCTATGTTAGCGGCAGATTCGTGGCCAGCCCCCTTTCTTCTTCTATGTAGCCCCCCATGTTAGCGGCAGATTCGTGGCCAGCCCCCTTTCTTCTTCTATGTAGCCCCCCATGTTAGCGGCAGATTCGTGGCCAGCCCCCTTTCTTCTTCTATGTAGCCCCCCATGTTAGCGGCAGATTCGTGGCCAGCCCCCTTTCTTCTTCTATGTAGCCCCCCATGTTAGCGGCAGTTTCGTGGCCAGCCCCCTTTCTTCTTCTATGTAGCCCCCCATGTTAGCGGCAGATTCGTGGCCTGCACATTGCTCTGTCTGCTCCGGCTGTTTTTAGTAACGTGGCACGGTGATTCTGGCTCGTACAGATTACAGGGAGAAGCTGGAAGCGAAAGTTAAAAACCCAATTAGCGTCTTATCTCCAAGTTTATTCCTTGGAGCACATAGAAGGAAACCAGTAATTTACTGCGATTCTCTCGTCCGGTAAACGCGGTCTGTTACAAGTGATCTGTCATAACGACTGCGATCAGCGACGGCCAATTATCTCTGCAGCTCTGCTAATAGAAACCTAGAATGTGTCGGCAGATAGGAACCGTGTGGCCCATCTAGTCTGCCCCATATCCTGAGTACTATGGATAGCCCCGGCCCTATCTTATATGGAGGATGGCCTTATGCCTATCCCATGCATGCTTAAACCCCTTCACTGTATCTGCAGGAAGGCTATTCCATGCATCCACTACTCTGAGCCGCCCGCTTCTGCTTTGAGGGGCGTTTGGGGTTTCAGGGGTCACACATTGGAGCTGGGCCGGCTGCAGCTTTACCAGTTTGCATTAACATCCTTTAAAATGATCATTTATGAAGATCGCCAGAACGTTTCAATATAGATTTCCTTTTTTGGCCCCTTTCTTCCGTTCTGGACTGTGGTCACATGACTATGTCCATGAGCTTGATGGGGGAGTGTCTATGTAACTAGCTGGGGGAGGCGCTATAAACTAGTTGGGCGTTGCTAGAGGCGGTGCTGGAGCAGAGAAAAGAGAAGTGCATCATGGGTTTGGTTGTATAGAAGAACAGGAAGTGCTGCATACAGGATGGAAACCGCAGGGATTTGTTCGCATGGTGCAAACGGGAGGGTCCAAACCAGAAAAGAAAAAGCATGGAGGAGATGTAAGCAGCTACATGAGCAGATCTGTTAAAAAACATTGTAATCCTGAAAAACCCCTTTAAGTAAGTCCCAATGTCAACCCGCCCCTTAGACTAGCCGCACCCCATTCCACCAGCGCCAGGATGGGTTCCCATCATTGTCCTCCCTTTTTACTCTTTGGACTTGAAAGTCTAACGTCCACAGACCAGTGATCTCCAACCTGGGCCTCTCCTGCTTTTGAAAAACGATAGGTCTTAGCATGCTGGGGGTTGTAGTTTTGCAACAATTAGAAAGCTGCAAGTTGGAGATCACTGCCATAGACTATGGAGGTCATACCACAGCATTAGAAAAACATGGCTGCTTTCTTCCACAAGCAGCACCACCACTGTCCACAGGCGGAGTGTGGTATTACAGCTCAGCCCCATTCATTGGACCACATTAGATCTATGCCCAAGGTGCCAAATTGTATGGGGGTCTCCCGACTCCTCCCCAGTGGCACGTGGATTTCGGCATGCCCAACCCCTTTGTTCTTTAGACGATATGTCTGTCTGGCGGGGTCCCTTTCCTTTGAGCATGCATGTGTATGGTGGGGTTGGGAGATGCATTGATACAATGTTTCTCATGTGTATGGTGGGGTTGGGAGATGCATTGATACAATGTTTCTCATGTGTATGGTGGGGTTGGGAGATGCATTGATACAATGTTTCTCATGTGTATGGTGGGGTTGGGAGATGCATTGATACAATGTTTCTCATGTGTATGGTGGGGTTGGGAGATGCATTGATACAATGTTTCTCATGTGTATGGCGGCTCTGTTGATATCACTCCCGATGACTTGGGCAGAGGGTGGCGGTTGTATTTAAGACCCCCCCTTTATAATACGATCCATCTGCAGACGTCTCCGCACAGACGTTGTCCCACAGCTGCTCCCCACAAAGCTTTAGGGGATTTTCCGATCTTGCGCGAGACGTTCCGCAGAGATTTGCTTTCTGTCTGCAGACTGGACGTGTTCCTCTTAGGAAATCCGATCGCCACATCTGCTGCCGGGTGGATTTGCAGTTTTCTCTTTGGTCCACGTCTGGCATCTGTCTTGGCGTTTGAGGTGCCGAGCCCAGTAGAATTGGAGGCTCCCCGGATGTCACGTTCCTGGAATGTACTGGGAAAAAAAAGTGAGACCTCCCAGCGGAGAAGCCATTAATGAACGTCCAGCCGCAGACTGGAGCGGTCAACCTGCGGCCGTCCGAGAAATCCTCGTCTTCTCAGGTGAACCCAGGTGGGCCGTCTACGGAGGCTCTCCGGCGTCGTTGCCATGTCGTCAGGTGGATCCTGTTTACTCAGTAATTCCCCGTCCTGCTGGAAGCGGGGGTCAGTCGGTGAGCGCCATTGTTTGGTCATGAACCTGTTGTTCCGGTTCTGCTCCAGCCCGTTTGCGTCACGCGTTATTTTGTACACATCACTAGTAAATATCTTCTTGTGTAATCGCACGGCAGGTTGTCCTAGGATCGCGCCGCCTGCAGGTCGAGGTAAACTGTGTCCGGAAAGTGGAACCACAAGACGCAGAGTGACAATACATGCTGGGAGTTGTAGTTCTGGCTGCCTCCAGGTTGCTCAGGATTTCTCGGCTGCATGTGTCTCCTTTAAAACCTTGAAGGCAATGAGTGGAAATTCTTGTGAATTCATTCCATCCTCGCCTGAGGTTTCGACCTGAGCGGCGGGGCCCCTGTGGGTAACATGAGCGGGCTCTAGAGGTCTTCACGAGGCGGCGGTAATGTGAAGCAGACGCAGGTGGAGATACTGAGAGCGGGATGTGATGTTTCAGAGCACCGACTAATGGCAGAGCGCGAGGAGAGTGATGTAAAAAGTGACTTACTGAGCGCAGGTCGAGCGTGAGTCACCCCCTTGGCAGCGCCGTACGCCGTGTCACGTCCAGGTCACCGGCTCAGCCTCGGCACAGTCCTGCTCCGCCACATGATGGCCGACAAACAGCAACTAAACCGAGGATAGGAATTGTCTGAAATGGATAAAATTGTGACTGACGAGGGAAGCTGTTTTACTGCGCACAGAAGACTTCCTGTTCAGTCATGGATTTACTGCCTGTAAGTCTTGTCCCCCATAGCAGTGCCATCCACAGTGCCCCCATAGCAGTGCCGTCCACGGCGGCCCCCATAGCAGTGCCGTCCACAGCGGCCCCCATAGCAGTGCCGTCCACAGCGGCCCCCATAGCAGTGCCGTCCACAGCGGCCCCCATAGCAGTGCCGTCCACAGCGGCCCCCATAGCAGTGCCGTCCACAGCGGCCCCCATAGCAGTGCCGTCCACAGCGGCCCCCATAGCAGTGCCGTCCACAGCGGCCCCCATAGCAGTGCCGTCCACAGCGGCCCCCATAGCAGTGCCGTCCACAGCGGCCCCCATAGCAGTGCCGTCCACAGCGGCCCCCATAGCAGTGTCGTCCACAGCGGCCCCCATAGCAGTGCCGTCCACAGCGGCCCCCATAGCAGTGCCGTCCACAGCGGCCCCCATAGCAGTGCCGTCCACAGCGGCCCCCATAGCAGTGCCGTCCACAGCGGCCCCCATAGCAGTGCCGTCCACAGCGGCCCCCATAGCAGTGCCGTCCACAGCGGCCCCCATAGCAGTGCCGTCCACAGTGCCCCCATAGCAGTGCCGTCCACAGCGGCCCCCATAGCAGTGCCGTCCACAGCGGCCCCCATAGCAGTGCCGTCCACGGCGGCCCCCATAGCAGTGCCGTCCACGGCGGCCCCATAGCAGTGCCATCCACGGCGGCCCCCATAGCAGTGCCATCCACGGCGGCCCCCATAGCAGTGCCATCCACAGTGCCCCCATAGCAGTGCCGTCCACAGCGGCCCCCATAGCAGTGCCGTCCACAGCGGCCCCCATAGCAGTGCCGTCCACAGCGGCCCCCATAGCAGTGCCGTCCACAGCGGCCCCCATAGCAGTGCCGTCCACAGCGGCCCCCATAGCAGTGCCGTCCACAGCGGCCCCCATAGCAGTGCCGTCCACAGCGGCCCCCAAAGGGGCGAACTGCAGCACCAGACATAGCCAGGACACGCCTGTGTATATGAGCCCCGTCTGCAGCTGTCTAATGATGAGGAAACCACGTCTCCTAGTATGAGTCATAGATTGCGGAAACAAGTTGGCGCAGAGATTTCGAGGTCCAGGAACCGACTGCACCGCGCTCCGCTTTGTGGTTAATTCATTGCAATTAATTAATGTCTCGTGCAATATAAATCAGAACGTCCTTCCGAGAAGCGCCGTCATCTCGTACACTCTAGACCGCATAGGAGGCAATATGGAGAGTCACAATACATTAGTAGCGGCCTTGTATAAACTTTGTCTACATGATGAATGCCATTTGCTGAAGTGAGAGGACCCCTTTAATGTCTGTGGTCGCGCTATTACATGTGACCGCGATAGCCGCAGTACATTCCACCTCTGCCGAGTTATCGTCGCAGATTGCAAATGACAAGCAACCTTTTCAGGCCAGAGAAGGTGAATCCCGTGTGACTGGGTCTAATGCAGGGATCTGCAACCTGCAGCTGCTGAGGAACTACAACTCCCAGCATGCCGACATGCTCAGCTGTTCTTATCACTTTTATAAAAGTGAATGGAGCATTCTGGGAGTTGTAGTTTCAGAGCACGTGGAGTGTCGGAGGTCGCTGATCCCTTGTTTAATGCAGGGAGTGATCGGGTATTTAACCCTTTGTTTTGTCTGCAGTTCCCGGAGCTTCAGTCACTTCCTCCCCTCACCCCTTCCTGAGGGGTTCACCAGAACCTGGCGTGATCTTCGAAGCTGTGTGGGTAGAGAAGGGCACAGCGCCAGGTCTACATGCATGTTACATACATGTTACACAAGGACAGAGTACACCGCCGGGGGGGGGGGAGGGGTTTCCTCAGGTTTATTCATGGTTCAATTCATCTTCATTCTCAAGATCTCTGCTTGCAGGCAGTGAATTGGAATCTTCTTGTTTGCATTCCGCAGGATCAGGGCGGCGGATGTAAAGAAGAAAGTTCCCATTCACTGACAGGAAGCAGAAATCCAGAAAATGGTTGGAAATCCAATTGCCTGATAAAGTGTCACATAAACCATAACCGCGGGATATTTGTGAAGTACGGCAACCCGCGGGCGCCCGGTCTGGTGTGTGTGGCCCCATTAGTAGCCGACACAAGTGTGCGCCATGACGCCAGTCACTTATCGCCAGAGAGCACCGTGTTGTGAGGTGGCCCCTGTCCTGTCCAGATACTTAAAGGGGTCCTCTCACTTCAGTTAATGGCATTTATCATGTTGAGGAAGTTAATACCAGGCCCTTCCTAATGTATTGTGATTCTCCATATCGCTTCCTTTGCTGCTTCATTCATTTGTCCATCACATTAGAAGTGGCTAGTTTCCATGGTTACGACCACCCTGTAATCCAGCAGTGGTGGTCGTGCTTGCACCAGCCTCTGTGAGCTCCCATGGACCCGGCCACCAAAGTGTGCAAGCACGACCACCACTGCTGGATTTACAGGGTGGTCGTAACCATGGTAACGAGCCACTTATACTGTGATGGAAAAATGAATGAAGCAACATGGAGAGTCACAATGCATTAGTAAGTGCCTGGTATGAACTGCGTCTACATGAGAAATGCCAGTTACTGAAGTGAGAGGACCCCTTTAATATTATTGTGCAGCTGTACGGTACGTATATACACATGTCCTGGCTCCTGGGGGCCCCGCTCTGCCTCCTCTCTGGTTAGTACAAGACGTTTATTTTGCCAGGTAGTAAAGATGACCTTGGGTACGTGAATATTCTGTGCCGGGAATGGTGCAATGGACGCCGCTAATGGCGAGAGGGAGAAGATGCGTTTAGTGCCGTCTCGGCGACCACGTCCTTTCTCACTCCGCAGTCTGCAACGTGTGAGAAAAGCCGGAACACGCCGTCATTGCATCTCCGCCGTGTTCTGTGCGCGCCGCGCTGCAGGTTACCGCAATGGTTTGCACCGTTCACACACACTTATTTTTTGTCCACATTTTTTGGGGGTCACTTCAATGGACCGTGTACCTCTCTGCATCCGTATGTCCGTTCCGTTGCACCCGTAAAAATATAGAACATGTCCTATTCTTGTGTTATGGAGGATAGGACGGTTCTATTATGGACGTTCCCCTCTGCAAGATGCGGAATGCACGCGGCCGATATCCGTGTCTTGTGGACGCAGCCACAAAACAAGCAGCTGTCATGTGCATGAGCGCTAATAGTGTGGTTGTGAGGGAGGAACAACCGCATCATGTGAACCGGGCCGTACGGTCGCAGCCGGTATCATTCATCGGGTGATTCTGTCGGCTCCTAAACAGCGATCTGCTGTCCAGAAATAATGTATGATGACGAGCAACCGTACTGTGGAGGAGATCGCTGCATGGAAATGTGTCTCCTCCATTGTCAGAACAATCTGCCGCTCACCTGCTCCTCTAAATCCACCTTTACGTGTTGTTTCGTTACTAGTCTGCGGCGGTGGCGGCGAGCACTCCGATGTAACGCGCAGCACCTTTCTGTCTGAACGGGAGGCTGTTCTTTGTCACTCTGTCACCGGCTGATGGGGGGTTAATCTACATTCCTCCAGAGGACAAGAAAAGGAATATTGAAAATCTTGGCACTTAGCAGTTTCCTGCATCACGGCCGTCCACTTCATCAAACCGTGCGCCTCGCCGGCGCTGCGGAATGAGCCATCCATCAGACGTCCGCACTCCTCTCTTACACATCGCAGGCGACCTGGAGGGAGGACATGTGGAGACGCAGGACAAATGCACCAAAGTGCCAGTGTGCATGGCGTAAGATGGCGGCTGGTAGAAAAAGCCGCGGGGAGTCGTGAAATCCAGGTGGTATGATGTGTCCGTGTCCATCGATGTCTAAAGAGCTGCTCCTTACATTTGCCTTCTTGTAGGGCGCTATTCACATCTGTGTCGGAGACTTCCTAGCGGATTCTGGAAAAACAGCGCTGCGGCAACACAACGGACGCCTCGGCTGAACCAGACTGACGCCACACGTCTGCCAGGTATCTGGAAATCTACAGCAGCAAAATCTGCACCAAATCACAGCGTTGATGCCGCAGGTTTCGCCCTCTACGTTGCAAATGGTGAAATCCACGGTGAAGCAGATTCCGGTGCGGACATTTTCTTAGCGCTCAGCAGGCAAACCACTTTTCCACCCATATTTTTTAACTGGAGCGAGTGATGTAAAGATGCAAAATGGCACAAAATTTTTGTGCAAATAAGCGATATTTTGTGAGTTGCGGTTTGCAGGGAGCGACAGATTCCCTCCGTGATTCTCCGCTTTTATCGCCCTCCATAACCTTGTTGTGTCTGAAACTAAACAAAAAATCCTTCCACAGAATCTTGGAGGGCATTACTGACTGAGGACACGGCCGCGCCGTAGAAATGTTCTGCTGCCCGTTATCAGCGCACCGCGACAATTGAGCCGTCATAGCGCGTACAGCAGGCAATCGCTCAACTAGCAATTGTAAGGGTATCATCAGAGTTACGGCAAGGTGTCCCGGGGAGATTACAATCCCTTGTGGGTGCAGATAAAGCGTGCCTTAGGGAACAACTACTTCAGCGATTGCGTTTGATCTGTAGACTTGAACGTGGAGATAACGCTAGAACTACTGCCCTTATTATCCCGGCGACTTCCAGGCGGCGTCTTCCACCTCCGGGCTCTGAATCGGGGCGGCATCTGCTTGGAGACTTTGTTCTTCCCGTGTTTTTTCCTAGAATTGGTGGGAATTTTCTTGGTTTCTTTCACACGTAGGGCGCCGCGTTATCAGGAAGGAAGTCGTTTTGGCCATTATTGCTCCTTTAGGGGGTGACCACGTGGGCGATCTCCTGGGTGACAGATGCTTTGGGCCCCTGTATATTGATTGTCTACCAGGCAGTAATCCGATTTGGCAGCTACAGAGGATAAAAGGAGTTTGTCTGCGGCCTGGCCATCTGTGCTAGCAATCTAATTATTACTGGATCCGGTGCCGGCAGATATCCCTGACAATGCCGGCTGTGCCGCCTCGCTAGCGATCTAATTATTACTGGATCCGGTGCCGGCAGATATCCCTGACAATGCCGGCTGTGCCGCCTCGCTAGCAATCTAATTATTACTGGATCCGGTGCCGGCAGATATCCCTGACAATGCCGGCTGTGCCGCCTCGCTAGCGATCTAATTATTACTGGATCCGGTGCCGGCAGATATCCCTGACAATGCCGGCTGTGCCGCCTCGCTAGCGATCTAATTATTACTGGATCCGGTGCCGGCAGATATCCCTGACAATGCCGGCTGTGCCGCCTCGCTAGCGATCTAATTATTACTGGATCCGGTGCCGGCAGATATCCCTGACAATGCCGTCTGTGCCGCCTCGCTAGCGATCTAATTATTACTGGATCCGGTGCCGGCAGATATCCCTGACAATGCCGGCTGTGCCGCCTCGCTAGCGATCTAATTATTACTGGATCCGGTGCCGGCAGATATCCCGGACAATGCCGGCTGTGCCGCATCGCTAGTGATCTAATTATTACTGGATCCGGTGCCGGCAGATATCCCTGACAATGCCAGCTGTGCCGCCTCGCTAGCAATCTAATTATTACTGGATCCGGTGCCGGCAGATATCCCGGACAATGCCGGCTGTGCCGCCTCGCTAGCGATCTAATTATTACTGGATCCGGTGCCGGCAGATATCCCTGACAATGCCGGCTGTGCCGCCTCGCTAGTAATCTAATTATTACTGGATCCGGTGCCGGCAGATATCCCGGACAATGCCGGCTGTGCCGCCTCGCTAGCGATCTAATTATTACTGGATCCGGTGCCGGCAGATATCCCTGACAATGCCGGCTGTGCCGCCTTGCTAGCGATCTAATTATTACTGGATCCGGTGCCGGCAGATATCCCTGACAATGCCGGCTGTGCCGCCTCGCTAGCGATCTAATTATTACTGGATCCGGTGCCGGCAGATATCCCTGACAATGCCGGCTGTGCCGCCTCGCTAGCGATCTAATTATTACTGGATCCGGTGCCGGCAGATATCCCTGACAATGCCGGCTGTGCCGCCTCGCTAGCGATCTAATTATTACTGGATCCGGTGCCGGCAGATATCCCTGACAATGCCGGCTGTGCCGCCTTGCTAGCGATCTAATTATTACTGGATCCGGTGCCGGCAGATATCCCTGACAATGCCGGCTGTGCCGCCTCGCTAGCGATCTAATTATTACTGGATCCGGTGCCGGCAGATATCCCTGACAATGCCGTCTGTGCCGCCTCGCTAGCGATCTAATTATTACTGGATCCGGTGCCGGCAGATATCCCTGACAATGCCGGCTGTGCCGCCTCGCTATCGATCTAATTATTACTGGATCCGGTGCCGGCAGATATCCCTGACAATGCCGGCTGTGCCGCCTCGCTAGCGATCTAATTATTACTGGATCTGGTGCCGGCAGATATCCCTGACAATGCCGGCTGTGCCGCCTCGCTAGCGATCTAATTATTACTGGATCTGGTGCCGGAAGATATCCCTGACAATGCCGGCTGTGCCGCCTCGCTAGCGATCTAATTATTACTGGATCTGGTGCCGGCAGATATCCCTGACAATGCCGGCTGTGCCGCCTCGCTAGCGATCTAATTATTACTGGATCTGGTGCCGGAAGATATCCCTGACAATGCCGGCTGTGCCGCCTCGCTAGCGATCTAATTATTACTGGATCTGGTGCCGGCAGATATCCCTGACAATGCCGGCTGTGCCGCATTTGCCAACTACATAATTCTTATTAGTTTTCATCAGCTTCGTGGACGGCGCCACCTGGGGCAAAGATTGCAGCGCAGTGGCCCCTGTTCTGTCCATCCTGTAACCTGTGTTATCACATATTGGGGTGATGAGGGGGTTAATCTCATGACGAAGCTCAATATTTGCAAATTAAAGGTTTTACCATCAAATATTCAATATTTAAAGCTGCCAAAGGGGGAAGAATACTGACTGGGGCTATATTTACAGTTGTCAGAAGGGGAAGGAGACTGACCAGGAATTTAGCTAGAACTATATTTACAGCTGCCAGAGGAGGAAGGAGACTGATTGGTCTGATGGGTGAGTAATATTTCACGTGATCATGCTCGCAGCCCGGCTGGTGAGGGAATAAAGGATGAAAAAGGTCCAGTTTTGCGGTGGAAACATCTCAGCGTAGTTTACAATAGCGGTTATTAGCCCTTTAAGACTGTTTATATGAACTTGGTTGGTGAGATACCCCCTTAATGCTGGTATTTGCAGTCCCTTAGCTCTGCAGAGCGGCAGGAATGTGCTGCAGGTGGGAGCTGTTTACTGACCGTCGCTCTGCAGACATCAGTCAGGAGAAGTGGAGATGTGAAGGAGCAGAAGGAACGAGGCTTTGATCTTGGGACCTGTAAGACGCAGACGAGCACATGCAGGCCACGCTTCCCATTCTTTTCTGCTGTTAGTAGGTAGAGATCTGCTGCTCGGAGGACGCTCGCCGCCTCTTTCATGTATTATACCGCAGTCCACTGCTCTGACTCACTAATATATCCTGCGGGAAAAGATTGGCGCCCATAGGGGTCCGTCAGGATTCATGGGGATCCATGTGTGCTCCATAGTTATCACGCCCCCTGTTAAGAGAGGATGCCGACCCACAAATGTGACTGGAGAGATTTCAGTCGAGGTAAGTCTCTGTTCACATCGGATTTTGGGGGCATATTCTGCACCGAAATAGGCGGAAAAGCCCTGTGTTTTCTGATGATCTTGATCCTCAATGGGAATCCATGCCGCCATTCATAAGAGTGCGAATTTTAAAACCACGTTGAGAAAGGCGTGTAGTCTCTTGGCGTGGTCCCATGATGGGTGGTCACAGGCCCTTTGAATGGGGCTAATCCCCGGATGGATCCATAGCGTTCAAAGTACTTCCGATGTGTGATTTCACCCTGTGAATACCTTTCCAATGCGCCAACCCCCGAGAAAATGACAGCACCTTGTGATGCGTTTACCCAGAATTTTGATCATTAGGCCTTATTCTGCAGGAGCCAGCAGCTACACTGCCCCCTCCAGGAGAGGAGAAGATACTGCACTTAATTCCACTTGTCCTGCAGGCGCCAGCAGCTACACTGCCCCCTCCAGGAGAGGAGAAGATACTGCACTTAATTCCACTTGTCCTGCAGGCGCCAGCAGCTACACTGCCCCCTCCAGGAGAGGAGAAGATACTGCACTTAATTCCACTTGTCCTGCAGGCGCCAGCAGCTACACTGCCCCCTCCAGGAGAGGAGAAGATACTGCACTTAATTCCACTTGTCCTGCAGGCGCCAGCAGCTACACTGCCCCCTCCAGGAGAGGAGAAGATACTGCACTTAATTCCACTTGTCCTGCAGGCGCCAGCAGCTACACTGCCCCCTCCAGGAGAGGAGAAGATACTGCACTTAATTCCACTTGTCCTGCAGGCGCCAGCAGCTACACTGCCCCCTCCAGGAGAGGGGAAGATACTGCACTTAATTCCACTTGTCCTGCAGGCGCCAGCAGCTACACTGCCCCCTCCAGGAGAGGAGACGTTACTGCACTTAATTCCACTTGTCCTGCAGGCGCCAGCAGCTACACTGCCCCCTCCAGGAGAGGAGAAGATACTGCACTTAATTCCACTTGTCCTGCAGGCACCAGCAGCTACACTGCCCCCTCCAGGAGAGGAGACGTTACTGCACTTAATTCCACATGTCCTGCAGGCGCCAGCAGCTACACTGCCCCCTCCAGGAGAGGAGAAGTTACTGCACTTAATTCTACTTATTACTAATTGAAACCACATTGTAGTTTGTGGCTCGGGTCCAGGAGGAGAGGACTCGGGGGACGCTCAGCCAAGTACACTCCAAACAAGACAATTTTTTGTATTACAAATCGGGGTAAAAAGTAGAAAAAGAGAGGAGGATGTAATAAAGTTTGCTTTGTGATTTGTCAGCGTTTGCGGAGGAATGCGAGTTTTCAAACTCTTTTTCTGCACATTAAAGTCACAGGACATTGCTTGAAAGCTGCGACGTGCAGAGGGCAGGGTCGTGACCTGGGTCGTTACTCCTAGAACAGGGGTCAGCAACCTCTGGCACTCCAGGGGCTGTGAAACTACATCTCCCATCATGCACACTTGCTTGGCTGTTCTCTGAACTTCCACAGAAGTGAAAGGGGCATGCTGGGAGTTGTAGTTTTGCCGAAGGTTGCTGATCCCTGGACTAGAAGGTGCCGCCTAGTGCCAGGTTGCACCCACCAGTGCACAGATGTGCGAGTCTAACAAATTCCCCTTTGCCCCCCTCCCTCCTCATTTTTTGCTTTATGTCATCCAGTGTAGGCGCTGACTGTTCCCCATGGCTTGGAGCTGTGTAACATAAATAAATGATGATGATGAGGGTGTTCCTTCTACATGAGGATCTCACACAGAGGGTTTTGTCTCCATATGACTCATGATATGTATGGGGTTTGCAGACCAGAGTCTGAAATAGGAATATTCGCGTCCCAGGGAGTGGGGGTTCGTAAATTGGTATACGTTTGAACCTCCCTCTAGGACTATGTGGAGGGGAGCGAAGGCCGGGGTAAGTGGAGGGCGGGCGGGCGTCTCCGGGTATTAGCTATCACTTCTGTCTCTCATACAAATCCCCGCGTTTCCCCTCCTTTCTCTTTCCATACATATTCATGGCAGCCGCGTGGATATGCGGTGATATACGGTTACCATACGGCACCGACATGGCAACAACTGCAGAGAATTCTACGTTACTGTCCGCACTCATCATATGTGACCCCGGCCGCAGGCCTGATTCACGTAACCAGGACCGGCCCGGTAAACGTGGTCAGTGTGTCGGCCACATCTGCCGGACCGACCGTGGCTTCCCGGGCCTGAACTGACTGCGTCTTAGTGATTTCTGATACAATCAGTTCCGATCGCACCGCGGATGTGATGATGTGAGTACAATAGACCCGCTATCAGATAGGAGCTGACTGCATCATAAATCGCTGTGACGCAGTCAGGTCGGCCCGAGCGATGCAGCCGATCGTGGTCATGTGAATGCAGGCAGATACCGCACCTTCAGTACCGCCATCCCTCTGTGCATCTCAGATGGTGCCACCCTTTTGTAATATTCCAGTGTCTTTTGATGAATGTGGCCCTCGCAGTAGACGGCAGTGCGGTACTTTCATACAGACACTCCATGTAAAGAGGTCACTGTAATAGGTGTGTGTTCTCCCCCGGCGGTGGCTCCGTGGATTGGTGAAGTGGTACTGCGTATTAGAATACTATACCCTGGAGGCCTCGACCGGATCATGGTGTTATGCAGCCGCTGCACCCATAGGAGTCTGTGGGGCCCTGCTGTACTGCTCTACGTTTCTGATTTCATCCAGTTATTTATTGTCCTCCTCGTCCATTGCTTCTTGGAGAGGATATCTACATAATGCGGCGCCATATGGCAGCACACAGTGCCTAGGGCTCCATTATATTGAGCCGTGTGCACCAGGCCTAAAAGCGGCTGCAAACCTGAGCTTAGTTTTACTTTTTCGAACATAAAAACGCCTTTGCACGTAGGTGGTTGTCAGGGCTGCTCGCAGCTCGGGGCCCCCAGCAGGTTGGGTGGAGCAGGACCCACAAGGTGGAAAACCATTTTCCTGCTCTCCATCAGATGCGGCGGCTCACCGGATCATTCCCTGCTGCCGCTGGCGGCGGATCCGGTCACTGACTGCAGACATGCGGGTGCCATGTGACGCAGGGAAGGAGGACTGGTCGGACCAGCACTACAGGACGGTGCAGCTGCAGAGACATTGTAACTCCAGAAACGCGGTGACTGAGTCCAAAAAGGTCTGTGCACCTAACCCTAAGTGCGGAGGCAGGGCGGGCGCTGCAAGCTACACAGCGTACGCCTATATATAACGGGATCCATCTCAGGCCTCCATCAGAGGTATCGGTCAGGGCATTGGTGACCACTACTATCAGTGCTCCTTACACATGAGTGGTCAGCCAGCTCTCCTCCTCCACTATAGCTGCATGCCTAAAGCTGTAATGGCGGTCATATTGGTTGTCACCAGGTCTAGCACCTCCCCACTGTTGTCAGACTGTTGTCAGGGTCACACGTGACTGGTTAGCTGCAGATTTTTGTGCAGAACCAGCAAAGTGGGTGAATTCTTATCCATATGCTGTGTAAAAAAAAAAAACGTAGCAGAAAGGCAGCGGTATTGCGGATGTAACCTCTGCAGCCCGTCATTTTATACCGCGGATTTCTCTTGCAGGGTGAAATCTTCTGGCTTCTCCACAACAAAGACCGCACGTAACACACGCAGTTTTGTTGCAGTTTTTCGTGTTTTTTTTTCCTGATTGGATTTTCAGTCACTTGTGAACCCTACACCTTTAATTCTGCACCACGTGCATGGTGGACCGTGGCTTGCTGAATTGTGAAGCGCTGTAGAATATGGTGGCGCTGTATAAATAATGATTATTACTATTATTGGTGTGCACCATGTGGGGCTCGCCCCCGGACCGTGGCATGCTGAATTGTGAAGCGCTGTAGAATATGGTGGCGCTGTATAAATAGTAATGATTATTACTATTGGTGTGCACCACGTGGGGCTCGCCCCCGGACCGTGGCATGCTGAATTGTGAAGCGCTGTAGAATATGGTGGCGCTGTATAAATAATGATTATTACTATTATTGGTGTGCACCACGTGGGGCTCGCCCCCGGACCGTGGCATGCTGAATTGTGAAGTGCTGTAGAATATGGTGGCGCTGTATAAATAGTAATGATTACTACTGGTGTGCACCACGTGGGGCTCGCCCCTGGACCGTGGCATGCTGAATTGTGAAGCGCTGTAGAATATGGTGGCGCTGTATAAATAATGATTACTACTATTGGTGTGCACCACGTGGGGCTCGCCCCCGGACCGTGGCATGCTGAATTGTGAAGAGCTGTAGAATATGGTGGCGCTGTATAAATAGTAATGATTACTACTGGTGTGCACCACGTGGGGCTCGCCCCCGGACCGTGGCATGCTGAATTGTGAAGCGCTGTAGAATATGGTGGCGCTGTATAAATAGTAATGATTACTACTGGTGTGCACCACGTGGGGCTCGCCCCCGGACCGTGGCATGCTGAATTGTGAAGCGCTGTAGAATATGGTGGCGCTGTATAAATAGTAATGATTACTACTGGTGTGCACCACGTGGGGCTCGCCCCCGGACCCCGGCCTTGTTCTGCACGGCCGCTGACATCTTGTGTTATTCCCGTTGTTGCAGAGTCATCTGCTTCCCATTCCAGGATCCAGGGTCTCTTCTGCACCGAGGAGTTTACGGTTTTATTGATTAGACGGCGATGCAGCCTCCTCCTCCTCCTCCTCCTCCTCGTGTTACATTCTTCACATATGTTCTGTACAATCCGTGAACATTGAGCCCCGGACAGGATTGCACAACCAGCCCAAGAATGTGCTGCAGGGATCGTCACCCAGAATTTCCCCTTTTCCTTTGTCATATATTTAGCTCCTGTGACTCTCGCTTGCTTCCAGGCGACACATTGCGTCCTCGGCCGTGGGCGATGCTCTGATAAGTGCAAGGTTCATGAACCCGTGTGGAAGGTGCGAGCGCGTCATGTTGGGATCTATAGGCTGAAGAACGCCTGCGCTTTCAGAGCACCCAAAGATGGTCCGTTCACCCCTCGCTTTCTTGGGTTTTCTATTGACGTCTATGGCCGTTCTTATGGCTGAGCCCCTAAAGTCTGACCCGGGCATACATCCTAAACCCGTGGTCCCAGCTCTGCAAGTAAATCTGGGGTCATTGTGCACAGGTATTTCCACTGATCAGAATGGAGCATGGCCGATATAGATGGCGCCTGAGTGTTAGTCTCCCCGTGCGATGGTGGGCTGCAGCACGTAGGGTCTATAGCCGGGGTCCGAAATCTCCAGCTACAACTTCTAGCTGCTCCTTTCACATCTGTGGGAGTTGCTGAGAATGACTAAGCAAGTGTGCATGCTGGGAGTTGTAGTCTCACAACAGCGGGGTTACTAGAGGTGGCTGACCCCTGGTAATGGTATTCGTATAATGAAAACGGCAATAAAAAGTGCACGGGGGGGAGTAGTGATTGCACTGGTGCATTATGGGTCCACCATGGGCTCCCGGGGGCCACATAGCAGGTAAAAATATTGACATTTTCCCTATTGACGATGTGTGGATGGGATGGCGGAGGGCCTGGTGTCAGAATCGTCTCAGAAGCTTCTTTTTCATTAGTTATGTCATTATATTATAATTTGCATTTTTTTTTTATCCTCTGGAAATGACCTGCAAGAAACAATGTCAGTAAATGTGAGCGTCAGTAACCAAGAGCAATGGTGCTTTCCTCTCTAGTATTCTTGTAAATTGTGTTTTTGTATTACATTGTATCGGAGACGTATTCAGCAATATGGACGGGTTACCCTAAAGTGCCGACACGGGGCGATGCCCGTCTATTAGTAGCTTATTAAACCGACTGCAGAACAATGGCCTCCACCCCTGTGTCGTCTGAACAGCCGGCAGACGGAGATTAGTCACTGACCGTGTGTATTATCAGCCGCTTCTGCCACCACAGCAGCCAGCAGTGGGTTATCCAAGTGCTGGGATGGCAGTGAAGGGGTTAGCCGGCTGCTGTTTGGGGGTGCAGTGGTGGCGGTCCCTGTGCTTGCAGGGGGCAGAGCTCTCCTTTAATCTGCAGATGTTCGGCGTGTGGGAGGTCCCTGTCAGGGCTTGGCTGGGAACTTATTTGATTCCTCTTGTCACATCTCCTGCAGGAGCAGCGCTCACTATAAAGGCATCAGCCGTTGTTTAACCCCTGCCTGCCTGCTGGAATTCACCCGGGTCAGACAGCAGCTCATACCTCCAGGCAGCTTTAGATCTCCAGAGCCTGCACCCCTGGGTGACCCTGGGTAAGTCCTGTGATGGTGATCTGCTCCTAGACGTGGCACGGCTCTGCACTAGTGACACTAGGGGGAGGGGGGGCACTGGACAGAGCTGGGACAGCGTCAGGAACTTTCAGCACTTCTTACTGACAGGTCCAGTATGGGGGGGGGGGGGGGGTTAATAGCAGAGAATGAGCCCAGGATGCACACGGTAACAGGCGCCCCCTAGTATTCGGTCCCTTTACACAACTACACGTCCCAGCATGCTGTGCTTTGTAGTTCCACAGCAGCCACTCCTCATCTAAGGTGCTGCTCACCGTCGTTGTCGCAGGTGTACAGACCCCATTGGCCTGTCGTTGTCACATGGTCACCACATCCAGGGAAGATCCCAGCAACAATGTATCCAGGATAAACCAGCCACAATGTATCACACCTCTGCTGATGGATACATTTGTATTGTGAAGTCACATTGATACATGCTGCACCATGCTGAGACTTGTAGTTCACCCACAGCTTGCGGTTGCCTATATGTAGAGCAGCAGTGTTAGATCTCGACTAGTGGGGAGGGGTTTGTAAATGGCCGCTCAACGTCCTTCGTATATCATTGATATAGCGGAGATGAGCGGCTGCCGAAAGCTTCTGGCGCCACTTATCTGTGGGGAAACCAAAAACATGCAGAAGTAGCAGACGTGCCTCCTCTCCACCCCTGTACCTCCGGTGACCGGATAGTTCAGGCGAATACCTTGGACCGTACATGCGGGTGTAATGAGTGACATGGCGGCAGCTCTCGTCTGGTTACAGCTCCTGTGCTGTGTTTGCTTCCGGGTATGTAGCCACGTGCAGGTCATACGCACAGTCACTGGGGGGGGGGGGGGGGTCCCACCGTTATATCTGATTTAAAGAAGTTTTGGATTGCTCCTTTGTCTAGATATTGCGGTTCGCCTCATTTGATTCCCCCTCAGTCCACCTCATGTGCCCATTACTGGTGAGAAAAAGCCGCCTTGTAGTGCACCGAATCTTACTGGCTGGGTGCAAACAATAGCAGGAATTGCTTCACCGCCTGCGTACAAGAGGATCCAGGTGAGCATGTGCGACCACCACGCTGGACACATTAGGTGGACGCTCTAAGAGTGATTAAAAGGAACAGCAAGAGGTGGCATAACAAGTATGTAACAGGGGGGGCGCCATAACAAGTATGTAACGGGGGGCGCCATAACAAGTATGTAACAGGGGGGGGCGCCATAAGAAGTATGTAACGGGGGGGGCGCCATAACAAGTATGTAACAGGGGGTGGGCGCCATAACAAGTATGTAACAGGGGGTGGGCGCCATAACAAGTATGTAACAGTGGGGGGCGCCATAACAAGTATGTAACAGTGGGGGGCGCCATAACAAGTATGTAACAGGGGGGGGCGCCATAACAAGTATGTAACAGGGGGGGCGTCATAACAAGTATGTAACAGGGGGGGCGCCATAACAAGTATGTAACAGTGGTGGGCGCCATAACAAGTATGTAACAGGGGGGGCGCTATAACAAGTATGTAACAGGGGGGGCGCCATAACAAGTATGTAACAGGGGGGGCGCCATAACAAGTATGTAACAGGGGGGGCGCCATAACAAGTATGTAACAGGTGGGGCGCCATAACAAGTATGTAACAGGTGGGGCGCCATAACAAGTATGTAACAGAGGGGGCGCCATAACAAGTATGTAACAGGGGGGGCGCCATAACAAGTATGTAACAGGGGGGGCGCCATAACAAGTATGTAACAATGGGGGGGGGTCGGCGTAACTAGCGGGCGGGGGGACAGCCATAACAAGTATGCAATAACCAGCAAGTAATAGCCGGGGCGCCATAACAAGCGCCCCCCAGGCTCATTGCCCCCAGTGTACGAGCTGATAATCTTTTTCTCTCGGGGGTCCGTCCACGCGGTCAGGAAGCCATACCCGTCCTGTGTATTCTCTCCCTTTTTATGAGTCCCTCCTGATTTTGGCTTCACCTGACCGTGTGGCGCCCCCTGACTCTGCTGTACGGACATCCAGGTGAACCACACACAGGAGCCAATCAGAGGAGGGAGAGAGCAGCAACCTGATCCAATGAGGAGGCAGGGGGTGTGTCTTAGACTACCACGGACTCCCAGAAGGCACTGCAGGCAAACAGTAGTCACCGATCACAGCTCTAATGGAGCCGAGCTAAAAAGCAGCCGACGGGCGAGATCTGAGCGGCCATGCCCCCTGGACAGTCCCTTTAAGCAGCTTCTTTCTGGGGGATTGTTTCCCATTTTCATGGCATTAGGGAGGAGGTGAGGCCGTTAGGTAAATCTCTGCCCTGCGGATCGCTGGGGCCTCCTTCTTACATCGAGGCACAGCACCAGTGAGCGTCAGCTCTTCAGCCAGTTACATTTTCATGGATGAGATGTCTCTTTAGCTGAAGGAGATAGTTACTCGCAACCATGAAAATTAAGAGGCATATATCATTAACCCTCTCAGCACCTACAGATTGTGCCTACGGGTGGTGGGTGTTGTCATGGGAACAAACCACAACTGAGATACGGATGTCGCTACCACTTGTCCTGGCCTTTGTCGGCCACAATAGAGCGTGTCCTTGAGGAAACACATCGCCATTCATCCCCACTCAGTACGTCTCTGCTAATGCAGAGGGGGTGTCGAGAGGTCGCTGCGTGATTAGACGTGATGCACAAGGGAAGGTGCAGAGCACTAATGGCCACCATGACGCCACCTTACTTGGCAGATTTATTTGCTTTAAAGGGAACGTGCCGCCCCGAACACGAATGCAGCAAAATATCAAGGAAATAGCAACTCAATTGTGTGATGTAGTAACTGGGGAAGGCAGCCTGGCACCCGTCAGTGAGGCGTCTGCGCTGGGCACATAGGCACCTGGGGCGTCTCTGCGCGGCTTCCCACTGGGAAATCGTCTTCACCGATACGGTTCTATCCTCTGAGCACTGATGATGGACGTTCAGCAGATCGGGGCGTCTTCTTCCGGCTCCGATACGACATTGTGGTCATGGAGGATGATGTTGCCTTCAGGACCTTCTATACTCTGCGCCGCTCCTCTGAAATCGTTCAGTCACAGAGTTCATCGTAGACTCTGCACGAGAAGAGGTAATTACAGATCCCACAGCTGGTGATTATTTCCCACACTGAGAAAAGTGACGAGAAACTGAAGAGCTCCTAACGGAAATTAGCAGCATCGTACGCTGACGTCCCACGGACATGAAGCACAAGACACAAATCTGAGGAAGAAATCTCCAACATGGCCGACTACTGACCACTATCTGTATGGCGGATATATCTACAACTGGAGCAGAAGGCCCTGTTCATACATGTTGGACTCCCGCACCAAAACAGGCATCAGTTCTGAGGACAATCTGCATCCTCTCATGTGTCGGGCAGATTTATGGCGTCACCGCAGGAGAAGGACGACTGTAGGACAGGAGAATACAGTCTATTGCCCCCTGTTATCAGCCATTTCAGGGGAGAGGACGACTGTAGGACAGGAGAATACAGTCTATTGCCCCCTGTTATCAGCCATTTCAGGGGAGAGGATGACTGTAGGACAGGAGAATACAGTCTATTGCCCCCTGTTATCGGCCATTTCAGGGGAGGGGATGACTGTAGGACAGGAGAATACTGTCTATTGCCCCCTGTTATCAGCCATTTCAGGGGAGAGGATGACTGTAGGACAGGAGAATACAGTCTATTGCCCCCTGTTATCAGCCATTTCAGGGGAGAGGATGACTGTAGGACAGGAGAATACAATCTATTGCTCCCTGTTATCAGACATTTCAGGGGAGAGGATGACTGTAGGACAGGAGAATACAGTCTATTGCCTCCTGTTATCAGCCATTTCAGGGGAGAGGATGACTGTAGGACAGGAGAATACAGTCTATTGCCCCCCTGTTATCAGCCATTTCAGGGGAGAGGATGACTGTAGGACAGGAGAATACAGTCTATTGCCCCCTGTTATCAGCCATTTCAGGGGAGAGGATGACTGTAGGACAGGAGAATACAATCTATTGCTCCCTGTTATCAGACATTTCAGGGGAGAGGATGACTGTAGGACAGGAGAATACAGTCTATTGCCTCCTGTTATCAGCCATTTCAGGGGAGAGGATGACTGTAGGACAGGAGAATACAATCTATTGCCCCCTGTTATCAGCCATTTCAGGGGAGAGGATGACTGTAGGACAGGAGAATACAGTCTATTGCCCCCTGTTATCAGCCATTTCAGGGGAGAGGATGACTGTAGGACAGGAGAATACAATCTATTGCTCCCTGTTATCAGCCATTTCAGGGGAGAGGATGACTGTAGGACAGGAGAATACAGTCTATTGCCTCCTGTTATCAGCCATTTCAGGGGAGAGGATGACTGTAGGACAGGAGAATACAGTCTATTGCTCCTGTTATCAGCCATTTCAGGGGAGAGGATGACTGTAGGACAGGAGAATACAGTCTATTGCCCCCTGTTATCAGCCATTTCAGGGGAGAGGATGACTGTAGGACAGGAGAATACAGTCTATTGCCCCCTGTTATCAGCCATTTCAGGGGAGAGGATGACTGTAGGACAGGAGAATACAGTCTATTGCCCCCTGTTATCAGCCATTTCAGGGGAGAGGACGACTGTAGGACAGGAGAATACAGTCTATTGCCCCCTGTTATCAGCCATTTCAGGGGAGAGGATGACTGTAGGACAGGAGAATACAGTCTATTGCCCCCTGTTATCGGCCATTTCAGGGGAGGGGATGACTGTAGGACAGGAGAATACTGTCTATTGCCCCCTGTTATCAGCCATTTCAGGGGAGAGGATGACTGTAGGACAGGAGAATACAGTCTATTGCCCCCTGTTATCAGCCATTTCAGGGGAGAGGATGACTGTAGGACAGGAGAATACAATCTATTGCTCCCTGTTATCAGACATTTCAGGGGAGAGGATGACTGTAGGACAGGAGAATACAGTCTATTGCCCCCTGTTATCAGCCATTTCAGAGGAGAGGATGACTGTAGGACAGGAGAATACAGTCTATTGCCCCCTGTTATCAGCCATTTCAGGGGAGAGGATGACTGTAGAACAGGAGAATACAATCTATTGCCCCCTGTTATCAGACATTTCAGGGGAGAGGATGACTGTAGGACAGGAGAATACAGTCTATTGCCCCCTGTTATCAGCCATTTCAGGGGAGAGGATGACTGTAGGACAGGAGAATACAGTCTATTGCTCCCTGTTATCAGCCATTTCAGAGGAGAGGATGACTGTAGGACAGGAGAATACAGTCTATTGCCCCCTGTTATCAGCCATTTCAGGGGGGAGGATGACTGTAGGACAGGAGAATACAGTCTATTGCCCCCTGTTATCAGCCATTTCAGAGGAGAGGATGACTGTAGGACAGGAGAATACAGTCTATTGCCCCCTGTTATCAGCCATTTCAGGGGAGAGGATGACTGTAGGACAGGAGAATACAGTCTATTGCCCCCTGTTATCAGCCATTTCACTGGAGAGGATGACTGTAGGACAGGAGAATACAGTCTATTGCCTCCTGTTATCAGCCATTTCAGGGGGGAGGATGACTGTAGGACAGGAGAATACAGTCTATTGCTCCCTGTTATCAGCCATTTCAGAGGAGAGGATGACTGTAGGACAGGAGAATACAATCTATTGCCCCCTGTTATCAGCCATTTCAGGGGGGAGGATGACTGTAGGACAGGAGAATACAGTCTATTGCCCACTGTTATCAGCCATTTCAGAGGAGAGGATGACTGTAGGACAGGAGAATACAATCTATTGCCTCCTGTTATCAGCCATTTCAGGGGGGAGGATGACTGTAGGACAGGAGAATACAGTCTATTGCCTCCTGTTATCAGCCATTTCAGGGGGGAGGATGACTGTAGGACAGGAGAATACAGTCTATTGCTCCCTGTTATCAGCCATTTCAGGGGAGAGGATGACTGTAGGACAGGAGAATACAGTCTATTGCTCCCTGTTATCAGCCATTTCAGGGGAGAGGATGACTGTAGGACAGGAGAATACAGTCTATTGCCCCCTGTTATCAGCCATTTCAGGGGAGAGGATGACTGTAGGACAGGAGAATACAATCTATTGCTCCCTGTTATCAGCCATTTCAGAGGAGAGGATGACTGTAGGACAGGAGAATACAGTCTATTACCCCCTGTTATCAGCCATTTCAGGGGAGAGGATGACTGTAGGACAGGAGAATACAGTCTATTGCCCCCTGTTATCAGCCATTTCACTGGAGAGGATGACTGTAGGACAGGAGAATACAGTCTATTGCCCCTGTTATCAGCCATTTCAGGGGGGAGGATGACTGTAGGACAGGAGAATACAGTCTATTGCCTCCTGTTATCAGCCATTTCAGGGGAGAGGATGACTGTAGGACAGGAGAATACAGTCTATTGCCCCCTGTTATCAGCCATTTCACTGGAGAGGATGACTGTAGGACAGGAGAATACAGTCTATTGCCCCTGTTATCAGCCATTTCAGGGGGGAGGATGACTGTAGGACAGGAGAATACAGTCTATTGCCCCCTGTTATCAGCCATTTCAGGGGAGAGGATGACTGTAGGACAGGAGAATACAGTCTATTGCCCCCTGTTATCAGACATTTCAGGGGAGAGGATGACTGTAGGACAGGAGAATACAGTCTATTGCCCCCTGTTATCCCCCATTTCAGAGGAGAGGATGACTGTAGGACAGGAGAATACAGTCTATTGCTCCCTGTTATCAGCCATTTCAGGGGAGAGGATGACTGTAGGACAGGAGAATACAGTCTATTGCCCCCTGTTATCAGCCATTTCAGAGGAGAGGATGACTGTAGGACAGGAGAATACAGTCTATTGCCCCCTGTTATCAGCCATTTCAGGGGAGAGGATGACTGTAGGACAGGAGAATACAATCTATTGCCCCCTGTTATCAGCCATTTCAGGGGAGAGGATGACTGTAGGACAGGAGAATACAATCTATTGCCCCCTGTTATCAGCCATTTCAGAGGAGAGGATGACTGTAGGACAGGAGAATACAGTCTATTGCCCCCTGTTATCAGCCATTTCAGAGGAGAGGATGACTGTAGGACAGGAGAATACAGTCTATTGCTTCCTGTAATCAGCCATTTCAGAGGAGAGGATGACTGTAGGACAGGAGAATACAATCTATTGCCCCCTGTTATCAGCCATTTCAGGGGAGAGGATGACTGTTGGATTTTGAACCGTCTGTATGTGACTTGCTCTTCTGTGCTGACCTTTTATAAGCTAGGTTGAGTGGCCCTTTAAATTCTGGGCTGGATCGGTGTGACATGCTCCCCGTGACTCTGTGTCCTTTCTTGGCTGCAGAGTTGAATACAGGACATGGGCAACGCAAATAAACAGCGTATTACACAATGTGCCTGATCCATAAAAGACTGGAATACAATGCGGAAGTCACCGTCCAAGTTACTTTATTGCTGATAGTCTGAAAAGTCATTGTAAATATATTAAGATTTGGGGAGGTTGTTCTTGTGTAATGAACTGCACCTGGCATTTCTACAACCTCCTGGCCGCAGTCTCCCCCTCAGCATCACCCCCCTAATACACAGTGAGGCCCATCATCTGCTCTATAAGTAGGTTTCATTGTCTGACGACGTTCATTGAAGCATATGGATGCGTGTCATAGCGAACCTCGCGTTCTGTATATTTGCATTTATTAATATCGGCACCAGCTGTCACTTTCCTTCCTCGGCTGAGATGTCATTAATGATGTTATTGCGCCTCTGCTGGCCGTGCAGTGCTCACCTTTCCATCTTCCCTCTAGTATCCTACTGAGCAGTTAGAGGGGGTATCTCACCCAAAAATCTCATGAGAAATGAATGATATTCACCGTTTACTGCATCTGCTGCAGACCAGGTGTTCATTTACTTCCATTGTACAGCGCCACCTTGTGTTCATCTACTTACACAGTACAGCGCCACCTAACATTCAATTACTTCCATAGTACAGCGCCACCTTGTGTTCATCTACTTACACAGTACAGCACCACCTAACGTTCAATTACTTGCATAGTACAGCGCCACCTTGTGTTCATCTACTTACACAGTACAGCGCCACCTAACATTCAATTACTTCCATAGTACAGCGCCACCTTGTGTTCATCTACTTACACAGTACAGCACCACCTAACGTTCAATTACTTGCATAGTACAGCGCCACCTTGTGTTCATCTACTTACACAGTACAGCGCCACCTAACATTCAATTACTTCCATAGTACAGCGCCACCTTGTGTTCATCTACTTACACAGTACAGCGCCACCTAACATTCAATTACTTCCATAGTACAGCGCCACCTTGTGTTCATCTACTTACACAGTACAGCACCACCTAACGTTCAATTACTTGCATAGTACAGCGCCACCTTGTGTTCATCTACTTACACAGTACAGCGCCACCTAACATTCAATTACTTCCATAGTACAGCGCCACCTTGTGTTCATCTACTTACACAGTACAGCGCCACCTAACATTCAATTACTTCCATAGTACAGCGCCACCTTGTGTTCATCTACTTACACAGTACAGCACCACCTAACGTTCAATTACTTGCATAGTACAGCGCCACCTTGTGTTCATCTACTTACACAGTACAGCACCACCTAACGTTCAATTACTTGCATAGTACAGCGCCACCTTGTGTTCATCTACTTACACAGTACAGCACCACCTAACGTTCAATTACTTCCATAGTACAGCGCCACCTTGTGTTCATCTACTTACACAGTACAGCACCACCTAACGTTCAATTACTTGCATAGTACAGCGCCACCTTGTGTTCATCTACTTACATAGTACAGCGCCACCTTGTGTTCATCTACTTACATAGTACAGCGCCACCTTGTGTTCATCTACTTACACAGTACAGCACCACCTAACGTTCAATTACTTGCATATTACAATACAGCCAGGTGTATGTATGTGTGTGTATATATACGTTGGCTCCACCTGGTGTACACAGGTGCTCAGGCACTGTCCCCACAGACAGGTCTCTGCGTAGCGACCCTCTGTTCCCTGCAGGGCAGCCAATAGAAATAGCTTTCTGATCCTATTCTCAGGGATGGCGCAGAGTGTCTACAGTAAATGGCAGTATAGCTGCAGGGGAAGTAAGGAGGGAATGCATTGTCGCTGCCAGGTGGGGAAGGAGACTGATTCTTCTTAGAGCTCACCCCTAGCAGCACAGAGTAGCAAAAACAAAACAAATGAAAAAGATATTTTCCCACTGAAAATGCCGCCCCTCTAATAGCATTCAGGACTTTGGTGTGAAGCTGGTTCTGGAGGTCACCCCTGCAAAGACAGGAACCCTGATCCGATGTGATCACAGGATTTCTAATGTTCTTCGTGGCTTGGTTTTATGGAACGTACTGATGCGTTTGATGTCACACCTGACGGTCGGCCGTAGTGAAATCTTTGGCACTGTGAAAGTGAAGGCCCGGTTTTCTCTCCACCTCCAGTAACCGGTGTCTGCTTTGGTCCTGTTAGTTTAGGGAACATGAGCTCCTTTATGTATTGTAGTGTGATGTGAAATCTACCAGTCTGATCAGAGGCCTGGGCTGCTGTTTTGTCCCCCATGCTTGTCACTGCAGCTCTGCTTGTTTAGTTTGGAGGATACGTTGCTGGAGATGGGTGTACTGATGGAAATGGACGTCAAGTGATACATAGCGGCCATGAAGAGAGGATACCAAATCTTTGAGAGTCTCTCTGAACAGCTACATTCCCAAAATATATATGGAGCTGGGGTGATGACGTCGCCCTCCTGAAGCCCCTGCTACTTCCTTGCCTAATAGCTTGTCTCTTGTGGTGGAAGCGCATGCGCTGTCAGAAGGTTGTGCGCTACATTGCCGCCATTTTCCCTCTTTTCCACTTTGCTCTGCGATCTCCAGTTATAAATATTCTGGCGCCATCCGTGTGCGTCCAGGTGCCCCCTATAGGAGGTCTGGCCTGAAGAAGGCTTCATATGTGACTTCTATCTCCCAGCTGATCCCAGTCTGGGGGGCGGCAGGGGCACACGGCGGGTGACTACCACCCGTTGACAGCTCTCTGGTGTCAGAACGCCGGGGTTAGAAGGTCCGGGCCTCGGCTCTCCCCATCTGTTTACCCAACAGCGCAGGTCTCCGGCTTATTTATCACGACCCCTCACCCCGGGATGGTTTTCCGGATTCCCGGCTGTGAACTCTCCATTCCTCATCGTGTACACAGCGACGTGTGACCGGTAACCAGATCTGGGGACGGGACATGTACAATAGGGACAATGTTTATTGTCGTTTTTGGGATAATCCGGGATATTGGCGCACACTCGGGGTCCTCGTGGCATTCAGCAGCACGCGGCTCTCCACGAGTTCCTATGAATTATATCTGTACAGGAACAAGACAGGTTCATTCCTACAGGCGTCTCGAAACCGCTCGCCTGTCTCTATGGAAACGCTGCCTCATTACCTCCACAATAACACCGCCAGTGATTGCAACTTCTTTGTGCTGCTGAGAGGGACTCGCTATAAGTTAGAAATGCACCAATATTCCAGGTGAGAAGTAAGACCCCCATGACAACTCCTCCACGGGTGGTCACTCAGGAGAGAGCCAGACCCCCCGCTCAGGTGACAACCCCTGTGGCCTTACAGATCTCAGGTTGTCACTTGTACAGATTTTGGATTGAGTACGACAACCCTTCCAGGAGCTGTGATGGAGGCCGTGAGAGTTGTCAGGAACCCGCTGAACAGCATTAGTAATAACTCGACCAACGAGAATGACTCAAGAACATGATGGCGTCCCAGCTGCAGACGGTCAGGGGATGCTGGGACTTGTAGTTCCACAGAAGCTGCAGACAACAGGATGTGGCAGGACTTGGAAGATGTTCTGCAGTAGCTGAGGTTTTTCTGTATGGAACCAGCTGTGCAGTAGGGTTTCCACATCCATTTTCCTGATATCTGAATAGATTGCCCAGCAGTTGCGGCGTTGCCCCTTCTCGCACACCTTTAGGCCCCGCCGGACGAGCCGGACATATTTGCATCAGATTTCAGGAAATGTGCGCTCCGCTTTATTAGAAAATATTTTCACAGTCGCCTGATTAGCTGCAGATTTTCCTATTCAGTTATAATGGCTGAAACCTGCAGACTATCCGTGGAAACCCTGCGGCTCCTGCGCTGCATTCTAGGCATTGATGAGGTTGGGCTGGATTTTGGGCTACGTGGCCTGACCAAAATTTGGCGCGACTCACTGGTCCATTCAAATCAGGGGACCATTAGGATACCATTCAGGTGCAAAACCCATTAGACCATGTATCAGCAACCCCTGGCAACTCTATGGTTGCTGAACCAAGTGTGCATGCTGGGAATTGTAGTTTCACCACAGCCGGAGGCGGCCGACCCCTGCCTTACACACTGAAGAAGAAATCTCTGACAACTGGAAGAGCTGCTGGTGATTTGAGACCAGAAATAGATTTTTGTGCCTGTTGTCTCCGTGCATCCTATCACACGTAGTATCGCGATTATCGGTGTCACGTGAAGAAAGTCGCCGTGTCCCTCTACGCATAAGCCACCCGACTCCTGCCATTTCCATTGAGCTGATGTGGTTGCCATGAACTTCATACAGAGATGAGGGAAGGTCCTACAGCTCAGCACTAAAAACCTCTGCAAGATCCAAATCCCGGGAAAATGTGACGGCGCGCGGATGAGAGAAGTCCGCCACTGCGTCGCTTCTTAAAAAGATCCATCAAGTGCCAATCGTTTCAGATGAACGCACGTCGTCCTTCATCGTGGCACCATAGTGCAGCAGATGAATTTGCACTTAATGGATCTTTTTAAGAAGTGACCAATAAAGACTCGTTTTATCGAGACGCGGGGATTCTGGACCTCACACCCTGTGCCTCTCGGTGCCTCTCTGAGGGGGGCAGCGTCGCTCCCCAACTTACAGCACAACCTTTAATAAGTAAAATAAAATCAGAAATAGTAAAGTTGGCGGTAGCTTCTCTCCTGCTACCAATAATGGTTTCCAGACCACCTGCCTATAGCTCTCCTGGCGGTTTATCAGTGATCTCACGGACAGACCAGTATGGGGCGTTTCAGCCTCGGAGACTGTGGAGTGGCGCTGGATCGCTCTGCAATACTTCATAATCAATTAACTTTCTGCTCACAACTGGAATCCTGTTCAGCTTCGAGCAGCCAAAAAGATTTCACCAGGGAAAGTTGTGTGGGGAGGATTGGCGGCACATCCAAGAGCATTCTCCAGGAGTAAGCTGAGATCCCGGCTGACGAGAAGTGCAATTCCCGAAGCCGGACATTCTTGACCGACGCCAACTAGGGATGAAGTAAGGAGGACGGAACGTGTCCCTCGACCGCCTCTTGCAACACACATCGTTGCTTTATCGGATTTGTGCCGCTGGGTCATGGAAACCAACAGAAGGTAGAATAATGATCGATAATGGAGGCCATGCCGCAAAGTGTAAATCAGTATCTCAGGGCTTATGTGGGCAGAGGTCTACAGCATAAGATTGGCGCAAGTTCAACATGGCGTCTAAGGCAGCGATCGGGGGAAATTATCAGGACTGGTGCAAAGGAACAGAGCGCAGATTCCACAGCTCTGAAAAGTGAGAGCTGGAGCTGGACGCCGCACTTATGATAAGTCTTGCTCTTCTGCTTTGTGCTTTGCTTACTCGGCGATTGCGGGATATTCCGCGTCCTGTCCGTCAGTCCTTGCTGTATGTGTTCAGGGGTTTTCACAGGCGTCAGTCGTTGTGTCACAGATCCGTGTTGTAAGTTTTGCCTACGTTGACACTTCCTGTTTTCTGCCACGCTCTCGCGTCACGTCCCTGCCTTTATAAATCTGTGGTTAGCACATGCTGATGACTAAATGTCACTAAAATCAATTTCACTGGAAGACACGAAACCATCTGCCCACGTACAGCGATGCCACGGCGCGAGGCTTTAACACCTTTGATCCCCTCCATTGATATGCGTATTGATCCCCGAGGAGTCATGGGTGGGGGGGGGGGGGGGTCTACATGTCTGGCGCATCCCTACAAAAATGTAATAACCCTGGAGGGGGGTTAATGATTGTATTGGTGGCCGGCGTTTAGTGAGTGACTGCTCTGCGCCAAGAAGGAGCAGCATCCAGAGAGTGGAGTAAGACACGACTGCACAGGGCTGTAGTCTGTAACCATGGAGACGCACGGCTCCACACTGGGGCTGTATACAGAACAAAGTGATCAAAGCATTTTATAAGAAACATTGGGTGCAAAAGTATACATACCCTTGTCTGTTGTAGTAGGGCAGCATGGTGTCTTATGTACAGAATGTACCAGCGTCAGACGCCGCTCTGCAGGAAGGGTTAACGTTTAAGGACTATGTGTTAGGGCCCACGCGTCTGTCACCTAGAGAATTAAGGCCGGCGTGGGGACCCTCTGACTCCAGGATGTCAGCGCGTGTAGAGAGGGGGCACCTCCTAGGAAGTGGCAGAAAAGTCAGATATTGTTCACATGGAACGGTTCCGACGGTGAGAGCAGACGGAGGCGCGTTGGCGGCAGGCAGGCTCCCCAATAGGAAGAACGGTGATCTAGTCCTCGCCCTCCTCCAGCACCCATGCCTTTTACCACACGGGTGCCCCTGTTAGTTACCCCTTCCATCCACACGACACAGATCCTGTACGGGGCAGATAATCGGACGTTGATGGAGAAGAGCGCGCTGCCACCTCCATTATTCATGAGTGTGCGGTGTAAATTGTTCCGTCAGATTGGATTAGTCATTTGTGTAACGACTTGTGGTGAGAACATTGTGTATAATTAATGTCGTTACCGTACGCTGCAGATGGATCGCCCTATAGGGTCCTAATGACGGACGGCGCGACACATTACTGGTGGTATGGCTGCAGGACGGCAGAGGCCCAGCCTCTAGATAGAGCTTCTGGTGTCATCTGGATTTAGAATTGGTTTCTATTCCTCGCTGTATTCAAAATCTCTGCATGCTGTCAGGAAATGGGAGCATTCATGTGTATAACCAGATGCTAAAAACTTGTGTATCCCACATTCTACATACAGTATCCAGTCTGGAGAATCCTCTCCGAGCGAGGGGGGGGGGGGATCAGTGCAGGATAAGTAATGTATGTACACAGTGCACCAGCAGAATAGTGAGTGCAGCTCTGGAGTATAATACAGGATGTAACTCCGGATCAGTACACGATAAGTAATGTATGTACACAGTGACTGCACCAGCAGAATAGTGAGTACAGCTCTGGAGTATAATACAGGATGTAACTCAGGATCAGTACACGATAAGTAATGTATGTACACAGTGACTGCACCAGCAGAATAGTGAGTACAGCTCTGGAGTATAATACAGGATGTAACTCAGGATCAGTACAGGATAAGTAATGTCTGTACACAGTGACTGCACCAGCAGAATAGTGAGTGCAGCTCTGGAGTATAATACAGGATGTAACTCAGGATCAGTACAGGATAAGTAATGTATGTACACAGTGACTGCACCAGCAGAATAGTGAGTGCAGCTCTGGAGTATAATACAGGATGTAACTCAGGATCAGTACAGGATAAGTAATGTATGTACACAGTGCACCAGCAGAATAGTGAGTGCAGCTCTGGAGTATAATACAGGATGTAACTCCGGATCAGTACACGATAAGTAATGTATGTACACAGTGACTGCACCAGCAGAATAGTGAGTACAGCTCTGGAGTATAATACAGGATGTAACTCAGGATCAGTACACGATAAGTAATGTATGTACACAGTGACTGCACCAGCAGAATAGTGAGTACAGCTCTGGAGTATAATACAGGATGTAACTCAGGATCAGTACAGGATAAGTAATGTCTGTACACAGTGACTGCACCAGCAGAATAGTGAGTGCAGCTCTGGAGTATAATACAGGATGTAACTCAGGATCAGTACAGGATAAGTAATGTATGTACACAGTGACTGCACCAGCAGAATAGTGAGTGCAGCTCTGGAGTATAATACAGGATGTAACTCAGGATCAGTACAGGATAAGTAATGTATGTACACAGTGCACCAGCAGAATAGTGAGTGCAGCTCTGGAGTATAATACAGGATGTAACTCCGGATCAGTACACGATAAGTAATGTATGTACACAGTGACTGCACCAGCAGAATAGTGAGTACAGCTCTGGAGTATAATACAGGATGTAACTCAGGATCAGTACAGGATAAGTAATGTCTGTACACAGTGACTGCACCAGCAGAATAGTGAGTGCAGCTCGGGAGTATAATACAGGATGTAACTCAGGATCAGTGCAGGATAAGTAATGTATGTACACAGTGACTGCACCAGCAGAATAGTGAGTGCAGCTCTGGAGTATAATACAGGATGTAACTCAGGATCAGTGCAGGATAAGTAATGTATGTACACAGTGACTGCACCAGCAGAATAGTGAGTGCAGCTCTGGAGTATAATACAGGATGTAACTCAGGATCAGTGCAGGATAAGTAATGTATGTACACAGTGACTGCACCAGCAGAATAGTGAGTGCAGCTCTGGAGTATATTACAGGATGTAACTCAGGATCAGTACAGGATAAGTAATGTATGTACACAGTGACTGCACCAGCAGAATAGTGAGTGCAGCTCTGGAGTATAATACAGGATGTAACTCGGGACCAGTACAGAATCAGCAGTCACCAGCAGAATCTTGAGTGCAGCTCTGTAGTGACTGTTTTGTATATTACTTTTAGATGTGGCCTCATACATGGTGGACAGAGGTGGTCTTGGGCTTTGATGGCCCCTTGGCTGTTTATTGCGCTACCATTGACATGTTACGTGTTTAGTGTCGTCATTGAAAATGAAATTTTGACTCCAGGGGTTGAAAATACAACATGAAGTTCCTTCCGAATGACTTTCGCTGTGAGTAGTTTTCGGCCCGACGTGTGTAGGATGAATGTTACACAATACGTGGATATCCTATTTCCCCCGTGTTATATTTAAGCTCCAGCGCTACTTGAATACTGGCCCCGTCCTATTGTACACCGCTCCTGCTTTATAATGCTGCAGTGGTGATAAGACCGCTGTGGACTCTTCTCTGTGTGAACGGACGTCTTAGGTGTCCACGTGTGGCTGCGTGGCGGTGATGATCGCCTCCCCAGCAGTATTATTCCTGGGCACCGCCATCGCTTGCCACCTCCTCGGCAGAACATCTGTTCTGTACATCTCTCTGTTCTGTCATTTAATGATGTGTTTGATGGAGACGTCTCGTACCTTTGTGATTCCCGTCTCGCGCTGGTTTTACATGGCGATGACGCACTGATGAAAGCATGTATAGAAAGGCTGCCTGCTACATATCGAGCAGCAGAGCGCGACCTGCGGGGGCCCCAGTACCATCATGTCATGCAGCGCGTCTCTACATATGACACACGTTACATGTGTTACGTGAAGTGCACGGGTCGATGTCATTTCTCTGGGGATTTAATAATGGCCGAGCGCCAGAACTTCTCTTCTTACCTCAGAGACAACGTTTCCGGTACTTTGCCTCCTCTACATTCGCTGGGCAGGGAGCGCACAGACCCTTTAATGCCCTTCCCTTTAATAGTCGCCCCTCTGCGTATAGAGATTAGGAGAGCGCGGCAGCGCCACACCTGTCTATAGGTTGTGTTCGGTATTGCGGCTGAACTGCAACACCATTCACAACCCGCGGACAGGTGGCGCCGCCATGTTTTTCTAATCCCGGACGACCCTTTTACGTTTTCCTAGACTCAGAATTATTGTTTTCTGTTCACTTTTGGTTGATTTTAATTTTTCTTCTTTCTTTTTTGTCTCCACAGATTTTTCCACCCAGGTTAATTCCACCTCCCTGAACTCTCCGAGTATCCGTGGTTCTATGAGCGCGCCGCTGCTGCATCCATCCCTCAGCAGTTCTGGGATCAGCTCGTCATTGGGCTCCCCCAACCAGCTCCACTCGCCCCTCGGCTCTCCCCTCAATGGCATGGGCCCACCTTTCTCAGTCATCAGCCCACCTCTGGGCCCCTCCATGTCGGGCATGGGGTATGGCACCGGCAGTCCTCAGGTGAGTGTTACTGTAGAGGGGGGAGATACACGTATATAGCGGTCAACCTCTTCCCAGCTGGAAATGGCTGATGACATGGGACAATAGACCTGCTCATCTCGACCTATAAAGACGGACGCCAGGAACACGCTGTACCGATCGCATGTTCATCTAGTTACAGGGTTAATGGACATGGGATTTGACGTTTCCTGACCCCCCCATCCCCAGCAGAGGAGGGGGGCGACTAACGAGAAGATTATCTAAATGTCTAAATCCCCCCCCCCCAGAGGTAAAGAGCTTACACTATAATAAGCAGCAGGGCACCAGCAGCTGACTGCCACCTGTCACCAGACATTGGCACCTAACACAGGGCGGCATCTAATCTGCAGCATCCTGCCGGGCATCGCCACATCCGACCCGCAGTCAGAAATAGCCTTTCCTGATGGCTGCTCGGATCCTGTATAACCGCTGCCAGAGAAGTTGTAGTGCACAAGTATTGAGGAGCATGGGAGTTGTAGTGCAGCATGGGGGGGCCTTTAGAGATACATTATGCATACTCCAGCAGGATGACAGAAGACCCCCAACCGCAATATAAGTGAGGACGAGGTTTATATACCCCTATATTGTAAGTGCATCCTCAGGAAATTCCCGGAGGGAAGGAAGTGGTAGAATTAAAAGGGAAATATCGCACTGAAGCTGCTAGATGTGGCGTCCGAAAAGGGCGACAATACAAATCCCACAAATGTCGTTACATATCTGCCCAGCACAGCCTTCCCTGCCCGGGGCGAGGATGACTGCGTCCTGGAAGTTCCTGTGATGACGGTGATTTGGAAGGAGCGTGCAGGATGCGAAAGGCTCAGCCTCCGTCTTAAGTGATTACAAAGAAGAAGCCAATAAGACGGTTGTGTATCTGTCAGCCATATGTCTCCCTCCCTGAAGAGCACAGCGGCCGGAGCCACCATACACCATCCGGGGCCTCCTGGAATTAGGAGGGGCGCCCATCGCAGAAGGATCAGAAGTGGGGTAGCTCTGCTTCAGGTAGAGGCGGCCTCCTCCCAGAGGCCAAGGAGTCCGTCCACAGCACGGAGGAGGTAGAAGACGCTGAGGTGCGCCAGTGGGTAGTATAGAGGAACAGTTCAGTAGAATAAGCGCATAGAACACCAGGAACCCATGATACAGATGTAGAGTGAAGTCTTAGGGCTCATTCACATGACCGTATCTCTGGGTCTGCATTGTGCATGTGCTGTCCGCATCCGTAGTTCCGTTCCGCGGCCCTGCAAAAAAGATAGAGCAGTCGTGGACAAGAATAGGCATTTCTATATAGGGCCTGCTCTGTGCATTCTGCAAAATACGGAACGCACACGGCCGTTATCCGTTTTGTGGAGCGCTAAATACTTACGGTCATCTGAATGCAGCCCAAGTATGGAGTTTATGCGCATTGCGCGAGCCGCTAACTGCTCCCTACATGACGGTATTATATAGTCCCTGCCTTCTCGTTAGAGGCTGTATAATGACCAGGCTGCAGATGGAGCAGTTGTAGTGCAGCGCCCCCTCTGGAGGACGGGTGCTTATACACCCTGCATAGGGCTAACAGGTTGGTGTGATGGCCGCAGGCCGCCCTCTGAGGCTGTAAGGGGGCCCACTGCAGGGCTGTGTAAACATTGCTCTCCCGGTGATGTCACCCTCTTACTGGAACACCTGAGGCGTGACGTCGTTCTGGGGCCCGCTCACCGCTCCCTCACTTCAGGGAGTTTACAATGTGGAGGGGTTAGCGTTAAGTCTCTCCAGAGCTGCATTCGATACCAGAGCTGTCTGTAGATTCCTGGTTTGGCTTCATGATATACTGGAGTGAGGATGTTCTGGTGCAGAGCCGCTATATACAGCCCCAGCATCTCCTGCGGAACATATACTATGGTGCAGGAGCTTACAATCTACGAAGAAGAGGTGGGAAATGAACCAGCTGCAGCCGCGTCGGGGGAGAAGCTGTAATACATAGGAGCTTACGGTCTGGATGTCGCTTTCCTCAACTCCATGAATGAACTGCTGCAATTAGAACACAAGCTATGACTTTACACACAGAGCAGCCGCCTGGTACTGAGCACGCTCCTGCACCACTGGAGATCACTGTATGGGGGGTCATCCTCGTGCACGCGGCGGCCGTGTCCGTCCCAGTGCCTTTCATTACATTACCGGGCGGCCTCCTCCTTCCACAGGCCCAGTATTGATGGGAATCCTTTCACCATAAATCTCGCAGCATGCTCTCATGTTGGTGTGGAAATCTTCAGATACGTTTGGATGGGTTTTCCAAAAACCGCCTCCACTGGCTTTATAGTGCAGAATCCTGAGCCTCGGATGAGATGGGAGAAAATCTGAAGAAGTAGGACTGTAGTGTAAAGCATGGCGAATAGACAGAATCCTTATGAGGAGTTCAGACACTGCAGAGTCACTGATCATAGCTGCGCCCAATATCTATCCCATCCAATGTCTGTATTCCTGTCCCCAGTTCTTCCCATCCCACCACCATCTTGATTAGGACCTGGTGCAGACCTGTGCCCCCCCCCCCCGCGCGCTCGCTGCGGTCTAGCTGCTTTTGATGTTGCGGCGCGCGCCTGCTCGGCTCCTGGTCAGGCTAATTAGGCAGTGGGTTTGGGTGTCGCGCCGCCTCCCATCTCGGCTTTTTCCATTATTTCTTTTTTTCGTTCCAAGGGTGTGTAAGTTTATCTGCTGCGAGATTTCCCGGACCATCCGGCCGAGTCCAGTTATTAAGCCCAGAGGCATCACGTTGGCTTTATGGCGGCGCAGTAAACAAGCCGCCTCGGCAGAAATACTTATGGGACATTTTTATTTTTATAGTTGGAGTAATAAAATACTTCAGGCAATTAAAAATGTTTGATATATAAGGAAGCGCTGTGAGGAGCAGAGGGGGGGCGGGTGTGGGCAGCGCTCTGATCCCCCAAATATCCGCTCTGCAGGTGGGGCCCCGGGCTGGGGCCACCTTCTAGCTCAGCGCTATTCTTTATGTTTTATTCCCTTTCCGTAGATTTTACATTCTGTACAGATAGCGATAATCACTGCTGCAGTGTGGCAAGATGGGGGGGCGGACAGCACGTCACAGTGCACCAGAACCCCTGCAGTGCACCGGCTCTTCACCTGTGTGGGCAGCAATAGCCTCCGGTCGGTCGGACAGCAAGCAGAGATCTTGAAAATGTTGAGAAAGTTGCAGAACTTTTAATCGTACATTGATTAAAGGGCTATTGCCGCCTGCATCTCCTTCATTTTCTGGATCAGTGGGGGTCCCAGACGTCGGACCCTCATCAGTTACCAATTGGTGGCATACACCACCAGTATATGAGAAGAGAACGCCCCTTTAAAGGAGTTTCCAGTAGTTTGACATTGATGCTTAATATCAGATCGGCCGGTGTCTGACCCCCGGGACCCCACTGATCAGACTATTATAGGGGCTGTGCCCCCTATTTCCGATGCAATCAGTGAATGGGACTGAGCTGCAGTACCAGGCCCAACCACAACAGAATGTACGGCACTGTGCCGTGAGAGCTATGGCAGGCACACGGCGCTCGCTGCCGCCCCATACACCGGGTGTCGCGGGTGAGAGGGCCAACAATTCTAAAGATATCAAACATATGGAAACCCCAGGATTAATGCAAAAATGAGAATCAGACTTTATACAGAACATTACAAGAAAATGTAGACTAGAACCTTCAGAAATCACAGGTGCAGATCTATGAAGCAAGCGGGATTATAGAAATAAAATGTCTGCAGACCGTTATACATCCAGACAATAGAGCTAAGAAATGGGGGTCATTCTAGATAAAAGTGTACAATACCGACTATACATGAGTCAATGGAAGCTCTTAGCGCACATACGTGTCGGGCCCATCTAGCAGGCGTCAAGGTGGCCCAACACACGTTTGATCAAATATGTGCGCTAAGAGCTTCCATTGACTCATGTATAGTCGGTATTGTACACTTTTATCTAGAATGAGCCCCATTTCTTAGCTCTATTGTCTGGATGTATAACGGTCTGCAGACATTTTATTTCTATAATCCCGCTTGCTTCTTGGATCTGCACCTGTGATTTCTGAAGGTTCTAGTCTACATTTTCTTGTAATGTTCTGTATACATTTTATTTTTATAATTATACAGAACATGACATAATAAAGCTAGAACCAGCCCGGTACCTCACACGGATCCGGAGATCTCCACATTTATTGCTCTGCTAGATTTATATCAAGCTGACTGATCAAGGGGCATGTCCTTTATGCTGCAGCTCATGGGGTGTGTCTTTAACGCTGCAGCTCTCACCCTATCACAGCTCATGGGGTGTGTCCTTTCTGCTGCAGCTCCCATCCTATCACAGCTCATGGGGTGTGTCCTTTCCGCTGCAGCTCTCACCCTTTCACAGCTCAGGGGGTGTGTCTTTTCCGCTGCAGCTCTCACCCCATCACAGCTCAGGGGGTGTGTCTTTTCCGCTGCAGCTCTCACCCTTTCACAGCACATGGGGTGTGTCTTTTCCGCTGCAGTTCTCACCCCATCACAGCTCATGGGGTGTGTCTTTTCCGCTGCAGTTCTCACCCCATCACAGCTCATGGGGTGTGTCTTTTCCGCTGCAGCTCTCACCCTATCACAGCTCATGGGGTGTGTCCTTTCTGCTGCAGCTCTCACCCTATCACAGCTCAGGGGGTGTGTCTATTCTGCTGCAGCTCTCACCCCATCACAGCTCATGGGGTGTGTCCTTTCTGCTGCAGCTCTCATCCTATCACAGCTCATGGGGCGTGTCTTTTCCGCTGCAGCTCTCACCCCATCACAGCTCATGGGGAGTGTCTCTTCTGCTGCAGCTCTCACCTCATCACAGCTCAGGGGGCGTGTCTTTTCTGCTGCAGTTCTCACCCCATCACAGCTCAGGGGGCGTGTCTTTTCTGCTGCAGCTCTCACCCCATCACAGCTCAGGGGGTGTGTATTTTCCGCTGCAGTTCTCACCCTATCACAGCTCAGGGGGCGTGTCTTTTCCGCTGTAGCTCTCATCCTATCACAGCTCAGGAGGCAGTTGAAGGATGGAACTGAGCATGTGCGGCCTTCTCAGTGACAGGACAAAGAAATAAGAATAACAAACAGCAGGGGGCGCTGTACAGATAGATTTCATGAACAGCTCACTGGCTATACAGAATTTTTAATTACAGGCAATTACATAAGTATTCAGATCCAGGCGCTCATTGGAAAACTGTAGAATATTTTTGGTGGGATAGCCCCTTAAGGACACATCCACACAAAAAAACCACCCTGCAGCGTAATTTGTCCCGCGGTCTGGATATGATCCCAAGGCATGTCGATTTACACTGGAGGTCGCACTCCACCTGCCATGTGTCGAGTCTATTGCTCCCTGTTATCAGCCCGTTCAGGCCAGGAAGGGGTTAACTGTAAGACGGGTCGGTATTAAGGAAATTAGTGCCGAATAATCGGAGTGAGTGCAGCATTATAAGATCCGTAATAACATGTATGTATATGTGCTGTGGGGTCCGACTGCGGGAGACGGGACTGTTCTGATGCTGTATATTGCTAGCGCAGTAGATTATATATATGATGATTTAACCCTGTACATGCCGCTGGTACCGCCAGGCAGGGTGGGGGATCATACAGCCCCCGTATAGAGTATATGGTATGTACTCTGCAGGGTATTTGTGACTCTTCCTCTCTCTGCTTTCAGCTCCATTCCCCCATGCATTCGGTCAGCAGCACAGAGGATATCAAGCCGCCTCCTGGAATAAATGGCATCCTTAAAGTGCCGATGCACCCCTCGGGCGCTATGGCAGCCTTCACCAAGCACATCTGCGCCATCTGCGGGGACAGATCTTCAGGTAACTATTCATCTATTGCTGGGAAGAAGAGGGCAGGGCGATGGCGGGTGTACAAAGTGACAGCAGGAATAATAGAGGGTCAGAGAGGAATCTCTATTGCTTCGTCTAATTAGCAGATCGGAGCCCAGATTCGCAGCCTTCACAACCTCGAGTCGTGAAAACACGATTTATATCAGAAAGGTTTGTGTCGTCGCGGTAGGTCAGTCGTGATTGTCAGCTCACGGGTTGTCGTCTGCTGTCTGGCGGATTTCCACCATTTATGCGTCCTCCACTATTTTATTTCTGCCTCTCCTGCTGTGAGGATCCGATCAGCGCGTGAACTCGGACTTCTTCATCTCGGAACGTTTGATGAAATCTTAAAAGGAAGTTGTTTTGTAGCTCGGGGAATTGTGGCGCGGAGCGGCCCGGACCTTTCCTGACACGTCTGTCTCCACCGTGTCTGGTTTGTGGTGTCTGCTTTTGTGCCTTCGCTTCTCAGGAACCAGTCAATGTCTGTACTGAGGGTGAGCAATACAGAAGCGGGGCCCCTCCAGGGCAGGGACACGCCCCCTCATGTACATTGTCCTCACAGAGTAGGCATGGGTGCAGCAGAGGGGCCCCTCCATGTACATTGTCCTCACAGAGTAGGCATGGGTGCAGCAGAGGGGCCCCTCCATGTACATTGTCCTCACAGAGTAGGCATGGGTGCAGCAGAGGGGCCCCTCCAGGTACATTGTCCTCACAGAGTAGGCATGGGTGCAGCAGAGGGGCCCCTCCAGGGCGGGGGCACGCCCCCTCATGTACATTGTCCTCACAGAGTAGGCATGGGTGCAGCAGAGGGGCCCCTCCATGTACATTGTCCTCACAGAGTAGGCATGGGTGCAGCAGAGGGGCCCCTCCATGTACATTGTCCTCACAGAGTAGGCATGGGTGCAGCAGAGGGGCCCCTCCAGGGCGGGGGCACACCCCCTCATGTACATTGTCCTCACAGAGTAGGCATGGGTGCAGCAGAGGGGCCCCTCCATGTACATTGTCCTCACAGAGTAGGCATGGGTGCAGCAGAGGGGCCCCTCCAGAGCGGGGGCACGCCCCCTCATGTACATTGTCCTCACAGAGTAGGCATGGGTGCAGCAGAGGGGCCCCTCCAGGGCGGGGGCACGCCCCCTCATGTACATTGTCCTCACAGAGTAGGCATGGGTGCAGCAGAGGGGCCCCTTCAGGGCGGGGGCACGCCCCCTCATGTACATTGTCCTCACAAAGCAGGCATGGGTGCAGCAGAGGGGCCCCTCCAGGGCAGGGGCACGCCCCCTCATGTACATTGTCATCACAGAGTAGACATGGGTGCAGCAGAGGGGCCCCTCCAGGGCGGGGGCACGCCCCCTCATGTACATTGTCCTCACAGAGTAGGCATGGGTGCAGCAGAGGGGCCCCTTCAGGGCGGGGGCACGCCCCCTCATGTACATTGTCCTCACAAAGCAGGCATGGGTGCAGCAGAGGGGCCCCTCCAGGGCAGGGGCACGCCCCCTCATGTACATTGTCATCACAGAGTAGACATGGGTGCAGCAGAGGGGCCCCTCCAGGGCAGGGGCACGACATGTACATTGTCCTCACAAAGCAGGCATGGGTGCAGCAGAGGGGCCCCTCCATGTACATTGTCCTCACAAAGCAGGCATGGGTGCAGCAGAGGGGCCCCTCCAGGGCAGGGGCACGCCCCCTCATGTACATTGTCCTCACAGAGTAGGCATGGGTGCAGCAGAGGGGCCCCTCCAGGGCAGGGGCACGCCCCCTCATGTACATTGACCTCACAGAGTAGGCATGGGTGCAGCAGAGGGGCCCCTCCAGGGCGGGGGCAGGCCCCCTCATGTACATTATGGGTGCAGCAGAGGGGCCCCTCCAGGGCGGGGGCACGCCCCCTCATGTACATTGTCCTCACAGAGTAGGCAGGGCCTTCTCTAATGTATGCTTATTAATGCAGGGTGCAGCAGAGAGGGCCCCCGTGGCCCTCTGCAGTATCCAAGTTCCTGTACAGCCGACAGTGACCCTTTTAACTTTGCAGGATAAATGCATCTTCTTTGTGTGGAGCTGAAGGGCGTTTCTTAGTGTCCTGCTCACCCCAGATCTGCAGCTATATATATATTGGCGCCTGCGCAGCAAATGCTTTGTATGAATACGGTTTATATTTTCTTTTATTGACTTTCAATCACCGTAAATCGGGTCTCTTAAAGGGGTAGTACTGGATTAAAAAAAACATGGCCGTTTTGCCCAGGTTGTGTCGGTGATGTCACGCTTTCCTTCTTTATGAGCCTGCCACTGTACTACTGGATGTGTCACCTGAACTCGCAGCATCATAAGGCATTGCTGGTGCTATAGTGAAGCTGTGCTACGGACATGTACCGCGGCTGGACCTCGGTTCTTCTTCTTCTTCATCAATGTGACACGTCTCCATGATTGCCTCCTCCAGGTAAACACTATGGGGTGTACAGCTGTGAAGGATGCAAGGGGTTTTTCAAGCGGACTGTTCGGAAGGACCTCACCTACACATGCCGGGACAGCAAGGACTGCCTGATTGACAAGCGGCAGAGGAACCGGTGTCAGTACTGTCGCTATCAGAAGTGTCTTGCTATGGGCATGAAGAGAGAAGGTAAGAATCTGTATATATCCGACTGACTCCTCCTCAAGGACCCCCAGCATTCCCGCTCCCCGTGGGGGTCCTAGGTGTATCCATCTAAGCGCACAATTACTAGAATAGCAATGCATGACTATCTGATTTACTATTGCAATACGATAATGTAGTACAAAAGCTTACAGAGAATTACTACAGTGACTGTTCATAGTCAGTGCAGCAATTTATGAGGTTCATCTGATTCTTAGAAAGTTGGGTGCCGCCATATGGCTTCCGTCATTTCTCGCAGCGTTCTACCACAACATTGGAGGAATTATGATTCTGTAATTGCTCGCTGACATTTGATGTGGTTTGTTACCCAGCTTTCCCAGAGACAGATATAACAGATGAATGGAGTATTAAGCTGTGCGGAGGGAAGAATACATCTGGGACCCCGAGGCTATGGGTTCTAGTGATGTGCTGCAGCCTTCATAGATATTGATGGCCGCCTGCACCATTACTCTTCTCGCACGGATCATGTTAATGAATGCTGTGTAGTGAAATGTAAGCTCTTGTGCATATTGGCATTAATTCTCTGTAAATGTTTGTGTAGTTTTAGGCAGCTGGACGGCTGCCGGTAAGAAGTTTGTGATAAGGAATGAGGGAAATTTAGATCAGCCGCTCCATCCACCAGGAGGCTCTTGTCTTGACCACCCATCAGGTGATAATCTATACCTATCTAACATGCTACACTTGTGATGCCAGGTGGTGACCCCAACACATTGGGCTGATATTACCTCCATATTTACCTGCATGAATCTATCACTGACTGCACCCCTTTTATCAGACACGGGTAAAATAAAGGGAACTAAGACCCCACTGGGAATTTGTCTGGCTGCAGTGTGAGGGAGTGGCAGAAAACCTCCTGCCGTATACATGGTCAGATTGCATCTCTGTACGGGTGTTAATGGTATTCGCTTGTTGAGATTACATAAGTGAACCATAGTGTGGCCACTCCAGTGACATTACCCTGGTTTTGTCCAGTTTTTTACCACAAGTGGAGAAAACTAGGAAACAGATTAAAATATATTTAGAAAAGTTTGGAAATGTTAATCATGATTATGTTTTATTTTCTATCAGTCTATGGCCATTTATTATCTGTGATAAGCAGGGTGTTCTAGTGATGATAGATAATCAGTTCTCACCTCTCCTGTGTTCTCTCCTGTCCTTATACTGTACACAGTGATAAGCAGAGTGTTCTAGTGATGATAATCAGTTCTCATGTTCTAGTGATGATAGATAATCAGTTCTCTCCTGTCCTTATACTATTATCAGTGATAAGCAGGGTGTTCTAGTGATAATAATCAGTTCTCCCCTCTTCTATTTTCTCTCCTATCCTTATACTATAAGCAGAATGTTCTAGTGATGATAGATAATCAGTTCTCTTCTGTGTTCTCTCCTGTCCCTTATACTATACACAGTGATAAGCAGGATGTTCTAGTGATGATAGATACTCCGTTCTCACCTCTCCTGTGTTATCCACTATCTTTATACTATAAACAGTGATGAGCAGGGTGTTCTAGTGATGATAATCAGTTCTCACCTCTCCTGTGTTCTCTCCTGTCCTTATACTATAAACAGTGATAAGCAGGGTGTTCTAGTGATAATAATCAGTCCTCGCCTCTCCTGTGTTCTCTCCTGTCCTTATACTATACACAGTGGTAAGCAGGGTGTTCTAGTGGTGATAATCAGTTATCCCCTCTTCTATTTTCTCTCCTATCCTTATACTATAAGCAGAATGTTCTAGTGATGATAGATAATCAGTTCTCTTCTGTGTTCTCTCCTGTCCCTTATACTATACACAGTGATAAGCAGGATGTTCTAGTGATGATAGATACTCAGTTCTCACCTCTCCTGTGTTATCCACTATCTTTATACTATAAACAGTGATGAGCAGGGTGTTCTAGTGATGATAATCAGTTCTCACCTCTCCTGTGTTCTCTCCTGTCCTTATACTATAAACAGTGATAAGCAGGGTGTTCTAGTGGTGATAGATAATCGGTTCTCCCCTCTTCTGTGTGCTCTCCTATCCTTATACTATACACAGTGATAAGCAGAGTGTTCTAGTGATGATAGATAATCAGTTCTCACCTCTCCTCTGTTCTCTCCTGTCCTTATACTATTATCAGTGTTAAGCAGGGTGTTCTAGTGATAATTAGTCCTCGCCTCTCCTGTGTTCTCTCTTGTCCTTATACTATACATAGTGATAAGCAGGCTGTTCTAGTGATGATAGATAATCAGTTCTCACCTCTCCTGTGTTCTCCACTATCTTTATATTATAAACAGTGATAATCAGGGTGTTCTAGTGGTGATAGATAATCAGTTCTTCCCTCTCCTGTCCTTATACTATACACAGTGGTAAGCAGGGTGTTCTAGTGATGATAATCAGTTCTCACCTCTCCTGTGTTCTCTCCTATCCTTATACTATAAACAGTGATAAGCAGGGTGTTCTAGTGGTGATAGATAATCAGTTCTCACCTCTCCTATCCTTATACTATAAACAGTGATAAGCAGTGTTCTAGTGGTGATAGATAATCAGTTCTCCCCTCTTCTATTTTCTCTCCTATCCTTATACTATAAACCGCTGTAAGCAGAATGTTCTAGGGATGATAGATAATCAGTTCTCATCTCTCCTGTGTTCTCTCCTGTCCTTATACTATAAACAGTGATAAGCAGGGTGTTCCAATCAGTCCCTTATACACGGTATATTTATGCTGCTGCAAGGCCCTTATTGATCCCATGATCAGTAGTGACGACCAGAGGAGGAAATTTACTACTGGGCATCTCAGAGCTGCTAGACAGAGCAGGAAGACTGCATTAAAGGGGTTTTCAGGAATAAGTAACTTTTCACAAGATCCTGTAGCCAGCCTTTGCTTTGGAAAGATGCATACATACCTGCTCTCTGCAGCTTTGGTCCTGTGTGTCAGCTTCCGGTCCGTAGCTTGTACTTCCTTTTCGCCATGGGCATGATCATCTGCTCCGCTAACATAGAGTGTGTGAAACGCCATGTCCTGTAAAAGACAAGACCTCACGTTGCTGAGAAAAAAAAAAAAGTTAGTTTCTGAAGAGCGAGATTTAAAATCCCCAAATTTGGTGTTGCCCAGAAGGGGTTAAGGTACCCAGCCTGGGAAATAGGGGCCAGGACAAAGATACAGAATGATCCCCATCAACACAGTTAGGAGAATGAGGAGCAGAATATAAGGCATCTACAGCCATGTAGTGATCAGGATCCGGCCCCCGCGTGTCTATAGATCGCAGCTCCCGCCACATAATGATTTAGCAGACACTTCAGGATTACAATAAACGGCCTCATTCCCCCGGGCCGCTGAGCCGAGGCTCCGGACACAAGATAAAAAGACGTACAAATTGTATTTTTGCCAGAACACGGCCGCCACTTGCAGAAAATCGCCCATTTCTGTCAGGTAGACATATTTTCGTTGCCCTCGGCGCATCCATTCCTGTCAGCGACGCCAAACGAAACTCTATTATCATCGTAGGGACAAAACGATCGGTTGCAGTCGCCCACGTGAAGAAGACGAGATCATTACCCGGCTGCCAGGATCAATACTGCGCAGGTTGTGCTCGGGAGCAGAGGAGTCAGGGTCATGTAAAGCGCTCTGCAGCATTAAATTCATCTCCCGTCTCTGTCCACGATCCTGAGTCAAGGAGCAAACGGGTTAAGGAATTTGGGGGGGCTTTTATTGGAAGGTCATAGCAGCCACATGCACTAATAATATCGGACCTCTAGGAAGACATTAGACACGCAATCAACCCTAAACTAAGCCCGGAATGGTGTTCTCCAGCAATTAGTAATGTCGCCCCTTATATAGGATGACCCCCATCATCTACTGAGCGTCGCAGGCCTCCGCTGATTCTGCCTTGTGGGAAGTTTTCAGTCTTTTGCCCTTTATCTGGAAGCTTTGCTCCCCATCCGATGGGACGGACGCAGCCGTCATAAATCTGCCCTTTATCTCCCTATTGACACCGAGCTGTCGGTACACGAGGCACAGCAGCTGCTGCAGCGGATTAGGGGAAGGATTTATTGTCTCTTTAACACATAATTTAGCTTCCGTCCCACAGCAATTAACAGGGGAAAGTGTCAGGAGCCGCCAGGGCTTCCCTGTGTCATGTGTGAGTGATGCTCTGCAGTAACCGGAGATATTCACTCATCAATGAAGGACAAACAGAGGAGCAGCGCTGGACCCTCATCCTTAGACAGGGGCGGACATGCCTGTGCCGCTGTACGTAAGGGGGCCACTGCCATCTTCAAGGGGTTGCCTGACTTCAGTAAATGGCATTTGTCATGTAGGTGCAGTTAATACAAGGCACTTACTAATGTATTGTGACTCTCTATATTGCTTCCTTTGCTGGCTGGATTCATGAATCCATCACGTTATACACTGTTCGTATCCAGAGATTACGGCCACCGCTGCGGGTGGTGTGGACAGTCCCACAGTCCCAGCCACCAGACAGGTGAAGCGCTTTTTCCTATAGTGTGCCAGCACGACCACTGCTGCTGGATTACAGGGTGGTCGTTAGTTCCCTGACATCGGGACGTGTAAATCCGCCTGAGCTAATAAAGTGTATGGCTAACAATCACTGGAGGAAACGGATACGGTATTGGATAACAAGGGGCCCATACACCGTTCTAGCATCAGGGCCCTCAGTTATCTGGGTCTGCCCCTAACAATCTGACATTGAAATGAGGACCGAGATGACCTGCCCAGCAGAGCTTACAATCTAATAGGGGGAGTGACACGAGGTGCTGATTCAGTCCAGTCAAGCATGAACCGCTCGCGGTCCAGGATCCCTGTCGTCTCAGACCAAGTCCATGGTGATGGAAGGAGAGAACCTGGAAGGGCGGCAGTAGAGTCGCTCCATATGGCGCTGCTATACGGTCACGTGACAGAAGCATTCCTGACATGATGGGTTTTTGGGGCATGCTGGAAGTATTTTGACGCCTGAGGCAAAGCATCGCAGAGTATTGGCGCAGCACGGGAGAAGTCTCTGCGATGCGGGGGTCCAGGTCCTCTGTATGCCAGGGGTAGAATAGAGTGGTGGTAATGCCCGCTCCCAGATGCAGATTATTGGCCTATATACTCCAGCGAGTTCTCGTACCCCCTCCTTACGTCTGAGGCCAGCATTGTGCAGGAATCGGCCTCCGGCAGGTCGTCTTGCAGGGTGCGGAGGAGGAGGAGACGGCTGAGCAGTGTATATATGACTGCGGGGTCAGCGCAGCAGTGAGCGGCCCATGCTACGCTCAGGATCCTGCTGTTTTGCTGTGTGAATTAAACAAGTAAGAGAATAAGCAGGAAGCTGCAGCGCGAGGCCCTTTCCCAGGCTCCCTGCAGCCGTCTTGGGAGGTCTGAACATGAGCCTGATCTGGTTTCAGGGAGATTGTCAAGCTGGGATTTTCTGGCTCTTGCTTGGCCGCGTTGTATCGCAGCCTCCTGTGAGGAGATGACGCGGGCCCTACTGCCTACAGGTCGTGGCCCTACTGCCTACAGGTCGCGGGCCCTACTGCCTACAGGTCGCGGGCCCTACTGCCTACAGGTCGCGGGCCCTACTGCCTACAGGTCGCGGGCCCTACTGCCTACAGGTCGCGGGCCCTACTGCCTACAGGTCGCGGGCCCTACTGCCTACAGGTCGCGGGCCCTACTGCCTACAGGTCGCGGGCCCTACTGCCTACAGGTCGCGGGCCCTACTGCCTACAGGTCGCGGGCCCTACTGCCTACAGGTCGCGGGCCCTACTGCCTACAGGTCGCGGGCCCTACTGCCTACAGGTCGCGGGCCCTACTGCCTACAGGTCGCGGGCCCTACTGCCTACAGGTCGCGGGCCCTACTGCCTACAGGTCGCGGGCCCTACTGCCTACAGGTCGCGGGCCCTACTGCCTACAGGTCGCGGGCCCTACTGCCTACAGGTCGCGGGCCCTACTGCCTACAGGTCGCGGGCCCTACTGCCTACAGGTCGCGGGCCCTACTGCCTACAGGTCGCGGGCCCTACTGCCTACAGGTCGCGGGCCCTACTGCCTACAGGTCGCGGGCCCTACTGCCTACAGGACGCGGGCCCTACTGCCTACAGGTCGCGGGCCCTACTGCCTACAGGTCGCGGGCCCTACTGCCTACAGGTCGCGGGCCCTACTGCCTACAGGACGCGGGCCTTACTGCCTACAGGACGCGGGCCTTACTGCCGCCTACAGGTCGTGGGCCCTACTGCCTACAGGTCGTGGGCCCTACTGCCTACAGGTCGTGGGCCCTACTGCCTACAGGTCGTGGGCCCTACTGCCTACAGGTCGTGGGCCCTACTGCCTACAGGTCGTGGGCCCTACTGCCTACAGGTCGTGGGCCCTACTGCCTACAGGACACGGGCCTTACTGCCTACAGGTCGTGGCCCTATTACAGCCTCACCTAAAAGTCTCCAGACGGGGCACTGATGTGGACGTAGCCCATACAGACAGCATATAGGTGGGCTGCAGAGGGCAGGTGTCACCGGACTCTAGAAGAGGACTGCACAATCTGTAATAAGGTCCATTTAAACAGGACCGTACCACGAGCAGTGATCGGGGAGGAGGGTTCATGTGTGTGTTTATTCCTGATCACTGCCCATTCATTTCCATACAGCGATCATCTGGCCTGTATGTGGATGAACGATCGTTACTACGATCATTTGTCCTCAAAGAGTTTCCTGTATACACAGGCCAATGTGCTGCTGCCAAATGTAACAGCCATGGGACAATTATGGGGAGCGTTCGTACAGCCATGGGACAATTATGGGGAGCGTTCGTGAAGGAAGCACAGCTCTGGAGCACAGACTACTGCTTAGGAACTGAGGGAAGGTTTATATTGACGGGCCAGAAAGGAGAATCCTAGCACGACCACAGAGTCCTGTACCATCATCTCGTAGAATTTCCTGGAGTGCAGGATGGAGAATCCGCGAGGTGTTCCTGGATCTGGTCGGGGAAGCTGCAGGCGGCGAGCCTCGCTCAGTCACCTGCTTGTGAAGTGAAACTGAACTTTTCATTTTTATCCAAGTCACATGTGTGAAAGGAGGATTAATAGGCAATTATTCTAGAGGAGGGGACGTTGACATAAAAGTGCCGCAAACCCCCAGAAGAGAACACCTGGGGTGCTGCACGGGGAAATCCGAAATATTAATTCCCAACGAGAAGATCAGAGCATTAAAGGGGCAAAATAAAATCCCACAAAACCGGCTAAACAGTGATTGGGGCGTCAGTCCTGTGCCCCACTTGTAGCTGAAAGCAAACCTACTGAATGGTAAAGAGGGGAAATGGGAGGGAAGTGTCACTTGAGTAATTTTCCACCTGCCGCCAGTGAGCGCGGTCACCTGTGCGGTCAGCGGTGTCGTGGTCAGGAATGTCTGTGATCTCCTGTAGGATGTGCAATGCTGTAATGTGATCGCCCTGTTATCCCGGGAACAATGCTGCTCTTGTGCTGCTCTATACGATTCAAAAACCAGGAAGATGTCCATGTAAAATTACCATGAAGGGTAATGGCGGCCGGGTGACCCCGGGCACGTACACCGCTGGATCTAGCAGCAAAAAAACCTTTAACTGGGTGCATTATAAGATTATTATTTTTTTTGTGAAGAATAATTAAAGGGGTTCTCTGAGGTTAGAAAAACATGGCTGTGTCTGAATATAGCACCACACTTGTTCACAATGCGGCGCGCACCTGCTCTGAAAACAGATTTGCTAAATGATGTCTGAAGACGGAAAACACCTTCAAAGTTCACTATCCCGAGGAAGAAGGTGGTCTTTGTAAGGGGAAAGCGGCAGGAGCCCACCGACATGAGTGACCGCTCGATGCAGCTGGACTGTGGCTAGCTAGAATCTCTATAGCACCAGCATAGTCTGCAGCGCTGTCCAGGTGCAGAGCCCTCGCCTGTCCCTTATGACTGGAGCTCCCGGTAGATGTCCCTGGTGTGGCCTCCTCAGACCGCCCTCTCCCCCATAAGACTCTGACCTCACCGCCATTTCCCGTCTTGCAAAGTTTTTTTCTTATTTTAACTTTTTGAAGCTTTGCTGATGAACCTAAGCCACAGCAGTGCACTCCCTGCAGAAGAGACCTGACCACCAACCATGAGGCTGGGATACTGGGGTGTGACCAAGGCCGTGGATCTGGTAGAAGTGGACCGAATCCACCTCTGGCTTCCACTTTGGCGTTACTGCGATTCGAGCCTGACGTTTGGCCCCTTACACGTCTCTCCGCTCATCTGAGACCTGGACTTGGGCAGCACTCTCATCATTCACAGCAGTAGAAGTGAATGAGGACCATAGGGGTCACCCCCCTCCCCCCACCCTTCCCAATGTCTATTCGGATGATCTGTAGTCTCATTGTCTTTGTGGCCTCCATAGAATCCGGTCTTCTCATGTGAGCCTCAATAATCCACCACACATGTAATTACGATAATTAGCACTTTACCAGCAATTAGCAGGATGCAAATTACAGGCGGCCGCAAAATGAATTTCCAGATTAACCTAATTCTTTTAACCTCTACGTCCCAGAAACCCTGCAGATTGTGTCTCCAGCCCGGAGTAATCGGCGTCCGTTCTCCCCCTCTGTCCGCGCGTCCAGAGCACGTACTGGGAAGGGACACTGGAGAGTCACGTGTAGGGGACCTGCCACCTCTTCCCCATACGGAGAGGTACGCGGGCCATGTTCATCTAGTCTTACGCCTCCGACTAATCGCATCACAAGTATCAGGTGATTAGATCCACGATTTGGGAGAGACTCGGGGCAGCGATGTGACCTATAAGACCTCTGTACAAGGCCGGAATGGAGTCCCCCAGGAATATGGTGGCCTTTCCTCAGGAGACGACATCAGTATTAGATCATGGAGGTCCACACCCGACTGCAGCACTACTCCCCCCGTCAGATACTGCAGTATCCGCTCCGTCCACTGCACAATGGAGGTGCTACAAGGTAACGCCTGATCCATATCAAAATCCTGGACAACCCCTTTAAGTTATGTATGGAACCAAAAAAGGTCCCACATCCCCTTTAAGCTATGAGCAGTTTTTAGATCAGTCAGATGACGGGAGCTTTGCCGGGGTCGCATGCAGGCCCACTCCCCCCATTGCTCCTGCGTTACGGAGTAAAGTGACGTCACACAGGAAAGTGGAGAGTGAAATAGGAAGCGGTGCCGGCGGTTCTCCTAGAGGATGCAATGGCCGGGGGAGGAAGGCTGACACGTTATTGCTGACTCTTTCTTTTTTCTCTCTGCGGTTACTTTGTGTCACCGGCCTGAGATCTTGTGAGCAGGAGATTACGATATGACGATGTCAGCTAAAAACATGGACGTCTCGGGACAGAGGGAGTTATTGTCCGGACCGCTGTACATGTGATCACGCCCACGTTCCAGGGTCGCACATCCATGGCCTATTGTCATACGGGGGCACTGGTTTTATGGTCCATGGGGGGATTTCTAGGAAAGGTGGACGCCCAAGTATCACAGATCTGCAGCTCTCTCCGCCGTCGGTTTCGTAAAGAACACCAATGCTGAGAGTTCTGGTCGCGACTTCTAATCGGAGGGATACGTAATGAAGCAGCGTCCTCATCTGGGAGTCGGTTCCTGCCTTCGGTCTGTACGCTACGTTGTCCTCTTCAGCCGCAGCAAATTAACATGGAGACGCTCGTCCACGCGGCAAGCCTGTCACTTCACATAGGCCGTGAGAGAGGATGGAGTCTCTTACCATTAGGGGTCTGTGGCAACGGGACACGGCTAATTCCTGACAGGACCGCCACGAGGAAGCATCTGCAAGGAATTTCCTTCTCATTCCTAGACACCGGCAGGATCCGTGCGTTCTGCTGGAGGTGGCCCGTGTCCAAGGCCGTGCCCCCGTCACATTCCTCTCCTGCTTGCTGCGGAAGCGGCGGCTCCCTGATTTCTCCGCAGCTTCACCGTACAAAGTTTATTGGAAAAAAGGGTGAAAAGCGGGAAAACGAAAACCCGTATTGTAGGAAGGTAAAATGTGATGGGGGGAGATCAGCGATCGGCTGTGTTCTTCCATAGGATCACGTGGTCATTATTCAGGCAGAAGAGAGCCCCCGACCATAGGAGGGCAGGACGGTCACGGATCTCGAGGTGATGAGAATCAGAGGAGGACAGTGTAAAGATCCCGTCATGGACATCATTGGATGTATAGCATCAGCATGACCTGCTGGGACTTGTAGTACCACAGTGGAGAGAAACAAGCAAGTTCACCACCATTTGGCACAACTATCTTAATGCACAGAAATGCTGAATGCATCATTGCCAACCGCCGTGGAGACTAGTGACCACGTGAGTCTGCAAATTGATAGAAACTGTACAAAATGGTGGAGTTGGACACCCGTCCACGAGGGTCATGGTGACCGTGGCCATGAGCTGCTCTGCCCGTGAACCTTACTGCTCACATCTGCCTGGTCCCCTGCCCTTCCGCTCCATATCTCGGTAAACCTTTGCTCTATGGAGGGGTATGGAGCGAGCGGTGACATGACCACAACAATGGTCAAACGTGGCTGGTGCTAGTAAAAGTAAACTTATGAGAGCAAGAGCGGAAGCAGTGGATGAAAGGACCTCAGCCCACGGATTCAGACCACGAAGGACCTTTCTGATGGCGACAGGTGGGGAACATCACGTAGGCTCGCAAGAGAAGGACGCCAGAATGGAAGATCAGGATCTATAGATAGAAGATCCCCGCAGGACTGCTGACAGTGTGCCTGTAACGAGGGTGACTGATGGGACTGAAACGTGCGGCAGATCCGCAGCGTCCTACAATGGCAGTGGTGGGTGAGGTTTTAAAGGGACAAAAAGGAGTCTTTTTTTAACTAATATTCATAGAAAACTTTTTTTTAGAATTTGTGGCTGTTTTTCACCTTGACAGTACTGTGACCACGGAAAATTAATGGGGTTGTCCAGGTGTTTAATGCGGATGACCAGTCGTCAGGATAGGACATCAGTATAATCGGTGCGGGTCCTGGCCAGTGATGTCATAGGTCACGTGGCCTTCAAGTGAATGGGGCTGAGCTGCAAAACCCGGGACGGCGCTGTGCGTATGTTGTGAGGAGCAGGTGGCACTTACCAGAGCCCCACAGCCTCTTCAAAAAGCTGATCGGCTTCGGACCCCCACTGATTAATACCGATGACTCGGGATAGGTAAACACTTGGACAGCCGCTTTCAATCACAAATGTTAAGACCTCCCGTATAGATAGGTAATCCATGTCTGCAGGCTAATCCTCATGATAATAGTAGGTGTAGAATTGTGATGATTATGTGGCTGAATTAAAGACGCCCACATAAGAGCTCTGCATGGATTGGTGTCACTGCGGGGGGCTCCTGTTGGTCCCAGTGATGGTCTGACTGGGAGAGTTAAGCAGGGATGTTCGCCCTGCTAGAAGTCTAAAGAAAGAGGAAGTGATCGAGCCGGGACAGGAAGTGGAATACAAGGAGCGACCTAAAAAAAACTACATCCAGAAAACCAGCCGCTGTTTTTCACATATAGGTTGGGGTAATAGAAATTTGATGGAAGTGTCCCTTTAAGAAGCTTCATCCTCATGTGCCACTGTGCAAAGCTTAAAGGGGTATTCTAAAGATATTAGCTTGTGGGGGTCCTACCACTGGGCCCCCACCAGTCACAAGAACGGGGGGGCCTCCTTACCCCCTGCAAGGAACGGAGCAGCCGCTCAATTCATTTCTATGGGAGTTCTGGAGATAGCCGAGTACAGCGCTCACCTATTTCCGGAATTCTCATAGAAATGAATGGAGCAGCTGCATGCATCTGCGAATGGGGGGTACAGGGCCCTTTCTTGTGAACGGTGGGGGTCCCAGTGGTAGGTATGATCTAATAGTCATGAAACAACCGTCATATCCCTATAAGGTGACGAATCTACATATAACTCATGCGGACTCCACCACAACTGACGTCCTGTGTGGATGTACCGTAAATCTACAGAAGGAGCCGCACCGAGGGGGCGAAGGGGCACCTTTACCAGGACTAACGTTCCCATATGCCAGCCTTGGTCCCCCTGTGCTGGAGTAAGATGCGCCTTTCCGTGCACCAGAAAGAAGTCTATGCCGGGAGCTGGCGCGGACTGAGGCAGGAAGCCGCTTCAGAAAAGTGTCGAGAAGCTGTGCATGCGCCATCATTTGTGACTTCTTACCGCCACACTAGTGACATAAAAGCTTTAATAAATGTCCCGCTAACTCCTTACCTCTAATGTCCGCGCTACTCGTCCAGGCTTTAGGTTACCTTAGACCTGAACAGTGGAAGCTAGGTAATAAATCGCCCGAGGCAGGCGCTGATCGGCGATACGACGAGTGTTTACACCTGCAGGACTGCTCGTGGCTGTTGCATTATAAGGGCAGATGCAGCTACTCTCACATCTGCGTTGTGGTGTCCGGTTTTGAGATCCGGCACAGGGTCTCCAAACCGCAGCGCAACGCTTCCGTTTTTTTCCCCATTCATTGTCAATAGGGACCAAGCTGAGCCAACCAGAACGGAGAGCGGCAGAATGTGTTCCATTCCGGTTTGTTGCGTTCCAATGCCGGGCACGAAATTGCTGCAAGCAGCGTTTCTGTGTGCGGCATGGGAAAATGAAGAAGCCGGATCTGGCACCAAAAACGATGTAAGTCAGTGGTGCTGGATCCGTGTTTTTATATATTTTTTTTCGTGCGCCCATTGATTTTAGTGCTAGATCTGGTTCCTTCATTTTCGATCTAACACACCCGGATCCGTTCTGAACGGATGCAGCCGGTTGTATTATTAGAACTGGCGCGTTTTGCCGTGAAAGTAGCCGACGTGATGGCAGCACGTGTTTACACCAGGACTGGAAGCGGTCGCCCGGGTGAAGGGCCGCTAACACCTTTTTGATGTGGATTTGCGCTGTGACGTTGAGCTCTTCTCTACCCGGTGACATGAACGCAGTAGGGAAGGCTGACCTTAGAACGGTTCCCAGTCGCCAGCGCTCCTGGATCATGCAGGGTCTGGAATAACGTTGTTTGCTCTCAGCGGTTTTCCCAATCCCAGCGGCGGCCGTAAACTCTGGCAGCCGATTACCCAACAGACAGGAAAAAAAAAAGCAAAGGCTCCATCTGAAAGCATCGCGGTTCCAAAAATGTAATCGTATTATTAAATAATTGGGAGGACTGGAATTTGCTGATTATCTCCAGAAAGGCAGCCAGCGCTGGGACTTTCCCATGGTTGATTTGCGCGAGAAGTGAACAGCCTTTGGCTCGCGTGCATCTCAACATCAACAGCCTTCACAGCTTATGCTACAAAGTACAATGTTAGATGCAATTAGACACGATTCCTCCAGAACGGAGAGGAGATGCTCGCTGAACCCACCGCGCTGCAGGTCGGAGAGTCCTGGTGGCAGCATGCGTGTTCAGAGGTCTGCAGGTAGATAGGTTTCAGGCTAGGTGTTTCCCAGTACTCGCCACTAGGGGGCACCATAACCAGTGGGGTTTTCACGCTGTGGGCATGTTTGCTAGCGGTGAGTTAGGTTGCTGTTCTTCCGGCCCTGGTTCCGCCATTCTTCATGCATTCTCTCTATTGCTTTTTGCACAGCTGTGCAGGAGGAGAGGCAGCGAGGGAAAGAACGGAATGAGAACGAGGTAGAGTGCACCAGCAGCGCCAGTGAGGACATGCCAGTGGAGAAAATCCTGGAGGCCGAACTGGCGGTGGAGCCAAAGACAGAAACTTACATTGAGGCCAACATGGGCCTCGCCCCTAATTCTGTAAGTAGCATCGGGGGCGGTTATGTTCTGACATACTATGAATGGTTATCTGGGTAGAATGCTGAAAACTGCTCTGGATGTGACTGGAGTATAAGACATGATGTAACTCGAGGTCAGCCCCAGATAAGGAGGAACCACGTCGGGGCTTACTGCGCATGTGCGGGGGCTGAGGCCTATGCAGCTTGTATGGAACGTACGTTGTATATTTGTAGAAACTGCGAGGTGAGGTGCTGCGTGATTTAACCGGACGGTGACGGTAAAAGCGCCTGCGGCTCAGCACATGACGAGGTCTACCTGGGGGCTCTGTCCCCCTCGGGCAGTACTGGGCCATATCATGGGGCTCTCAAAGTGAGGTGTAGTCTTTGGACGAGGGTCCACATCCTAAATAGCGATAGATAAAACCACGCATTATAGGGGGAGGGGAAGAGTGCGCAAGTTGTACAAATATCATTAACGGAGACTCTCTCTTTCCAGCCCAGCGATCCCGTCACCAACATTTGCCAAGCCGCCGACAAGCAGCTCTTCACTTTGGTCGAATGGGCAAAAAGAATCCCGCACTTTTCAGAACTGCCACTAGACGACCAAGTAATACTGCTGAGAGCGGGTGAGTCTGCCGCCGGGCTCCTGCGTCTCCCCGATAACATGTGACTAGAGGCTCATTCACACGACCGTAGGCCACCCGTGCCCCTATTGTGGAGCGCAAACAGCGGGTCCGCAATATACGGGCATTGGCTGTGTGAATCTCGTATCACAGATGCAGACCCACTGACTTAAATGGCGCAGTATGGAGCGGAAGTGCTACGCGGCTCTTATGTGGACTTTTGGGGCTGAGCCTCTGCACCGCAAAAATAAGACCTGTTCTGTCTTTGCCACATATTGCGGATCGCCGACCCATTCAAGTCAATGAGTTTGCGCCTCAATATGGATTTCACACAGCCGGCGCCCATGCATTGCGGACCGCATGGATGGCCTACAGTCGTGTGAATGGGCCCTAAAAGGAACAATCCCAAAATTATCTTAATCAGTGCAAAAAAAAACTAGGATGTCATTGGTGAATGCTCTGAAGGAGTTCCCCTTTATGTTATACACAGCAGGTTTGTTGCAGAAATCTATACAAGCGCTAAAAATAAAATCCACTCCGATTTATGAGATGTAGACAAAAATTCTGCGCTGAATCTGCTGTGTGAACATGCCCTTGCACCAGTGACATTACTCCTGCAGCGGGCGCGCTGTCATCGCACAGGTTTTCTGAACTGATTCGCCACATTTGTTAGTGATGAGTGAATCTATTTGTTCATCTGAATGAATTTCCGCTCACACTGCCGGCAGATTAACATGGCCGCCCACCTCGTTGCACTAACGGCGCGTGGTTGAAATGACCGAGTATCGGCACATGCGTAATGATATCAATACAAATTTGCATGCGCCACTAAATGAGTCTTAGCGGCACATGGACAAACGCTTATTTTGGTCTTACCAGGCAGATCATTTGCGCATGTGCAGATACTCGCAGTAACATGAGTTAATCTGCCAGAGAATCGTCTGTAGAGAGGCGCCTCCTCGCAGACCTAAAATCCATTCAGATGAACGGATCGTACAGCCCAAATCCTGAATCGGGTCCCCCCAGTGGACCGGTCCGCCGCTTTAAATAGCCTCCCTGCAGGGTTTTACCAGTGACTTCATGTATTATTGAGAGCCCGGAACAGACTCTGGGGATTGACCGCACATAAAACATTAACAGCCCGACATCCAGCGAACAGGGCGGCAGAATCCACTCATGCGTCTTCTAATAGGAGGTGAAACGCGGCTTCAGGGAAAATGGAGCGGACGAGGCTCGGCGCTCATTTCCTTCCATGACATCTAGAAGCAGAAAAGGACGGGAAGAGGCGTCTTATTGAGCCGCATTTTACACCGACTTCTCTGTGAGGGTCCGGACCCTAAAGTGATAAAACTGATCCATATTTTATACTTCTGTTCAGTCCATAAAATGTGAATTTATAGAGGGGGGGGGGGGGGGGACCAAACCTTCCCATAAATAACCGTCCTTGAGTCGTCCTCTTCTGTCTGTCAATATCTTGTTGTGATGGTTTTCGGATGTCGGACTGGGAATTGCCCCCTCCCGGAGCAGTCCGCTCTGTCTTCTAACATGTCTGCTGTCTTCTGCAGGATGGAATGAACTCCTCATCGCCTCCTTCTCCCATCGATCAATAGCTGTCAAAGATGGAATCCTCTTAGCCACCGGCCTGCACGTTCACCGGAACAGCGCGCACAGTGCAGGAGTCGGCGCCATCTTTGACAGGTAGGAGAGCCCTCTCGTAAATTCTGATTCCAGGGTTATTTATCACAGGAGGAAAAGATTAGGATCCAGCTCTGCAGAAATCCAATAGTATATATCGATTAGGAAAGGCCGGACCAGTGATCTACAAATAAAGCTTCGGCCGCGTGCAAGGCAAACCTATAATAAACGGTTTACCATGCTTGAGCATTTTCAAGACCTCTGCTTCCTGTCAGAAAAATGGAAGCAATCAATGTTTATATCCAGAGGCTGAAAACCCGTCCTGATCATGTCGACCTGCAGGGCTTTTCACAGCTGGCACAGGAGGCAGGTCATATTGTATCTGCAGGAAAGTCGGCATCAAATGGTGATTCATGGTGGAATTTGGGTGAAATCTGCAGCAGAATTCTGGAGCATAAGCTGTAAAATCTGCGCCACAGATCCAGTTATGGGCGGATTTTGTTGCATACGTTTGAGTTTTTGCTGCTACTATGAACCGTTCTGAGCGGAGCCGCCTGATTAGTGGCAGCAGTAAAGGTGGCATCCTGTGAGCGAGTTATATTAGTTCCAGGAGGATCCGGAGCGTTCAGAAGATCTGTTCCATCGATATGAATAGCGGAGATCCTTGCTTTCCTCGCTCCGCAGTTTATACTCGCACATTGTCTGCTGTATTTTGGGGCTTATCCCATGTGTGATCCAGCTGCTGCTATTATTTTTCCAGGGTCCTCACAGAACTGGTCTCCAAAATGCGGGATATGCAGATGGACAAGACCGAGCTGGGCTGCTTACGAGCAATCGTCCTATTCAACCCAGGTGAATGCTCATTTATCGGAGGCACCGACCCAAATCTGTGCCCAGCTGCAAAGCTAATGTGGGGCGAGGAGGGGTCTGACATGTGGGGCGAGGAGGGGTCTGACATCATGTGGGGCGAGGAGGGGTCTGACATCATGTGGGGCGAGGAGGGGTCTGACATCATGTGGGGCGAGGAGGGGTCTGACATCATGTGGGGCGAGGAGGGGTCTGACATCATGTGGGGCGAGGAGGGGGTCTGACATCATGTGGGGCGAGGAGGGGTCTGACATGTGGGGCGAGGAGGGGTCTGACATCATGTGGGGCGAGGAGGGGTCTGACATCATGTGGGGCGAGGAGGGGTCTGACATCATGTGGGGCGAGGAGGGGTCTGACATCATGTGGGGCGAGGAGGGGTCTGACATCATGTGGGGCGAGGAGGGGTCTGACATCATGTGGGGCGAGGAGGGGTCTGACATCATGTGGGGCGAGGAGGGGTCTGACATGTGGGGCGAGGAGGGGTCTGACATCATGTGGGGCGAGGAGGGGTCTGACATCATGTGGGGCGAGGAGGGGTCTGACATCATGTGGGGCGAGGAGGGGTCTGACATCATGTGGGGCGAGGAGGGGTCTGACATCATGTGGGGCGAGGAGGGGTCTGACATCATGTGGGGCGAGGAGGGGTCTGACATCATGTGGGGCGAGGAGGGGTCTGACATCATGTGGGGCGAGGAGGGGTCTGACATGTGGGGCGAGGAGGGGTCTGACATGTGGGGCGAGGAGGGGTCTGACATCATGTGGGGCGAGGAGGGGTCTGACATCATGTGGGGCGAGGAGGGGTCTGACATCATGTGGGGCGAGGAGGGGTCTGACATCATGTGGCACTGCCAACTGAACATCATATTGCATTAATCAGGTCCTTGGTTTATTTTATCCGCAAGTACAGAAGACAATTCCAGGGGCAGACTGGCCCTGGAAGGACTCAAGGTGGTCCTACACTGTAGGGGGGTCCAACAGAAGGTGGTAGTTTTATTTCGACTGCCTCTCGGCATGTTTGCCTCTGGTCCACCCCAATTATAGTCAGTGGGTCCGGAGTGGACTTCCGGCGGCACTAGCGGCAGCACCGATCCGACAAGCTGTTCCCCCGCCGGAGAAGGCTGCCACTAGTGTGAAAGTAGCCTAAGATGTGTAGGAAGGGGTTGAGAGGGTGAGACGCGGGCGACAGCAGTGAGCCAGCCCCACATTCACCATCCTGCCAGGTTTTTCAGCCCTATCAAACATACAGGAGAATACAGCTCTACATACCTGTTATATCCCGTGACGACTCCTCTAATGTAGACCTAGTCTTTCCTCATCTCCATTTGAACCAGACCGCCATGGCGACTATATTCAGCCACATCTGATCTCTGCAGTTTGCCACACAGACAATCATCCTCCCCAATGCTGGCAAATACTATACTGCAGAAACCAAGTGGCCCCAGTAGTATATGCTCCCCCACAGTGGTCCCAGCAGTAATAACACCCCATATAATTCCCCCAGTATTAATAATGCTCCCATATAGTTCTCCCAGTATTAATGATGCCCCATATAGTGCCTCCAGCAATAACTATGCCCCCATTGCACCCCCAATAGTATGCACTGTAGGCCACAGGCCTTCTCTAGCTTGATAACATCATCCCGCTGCAGGCGGTCAAGGTGATGTCATCACTTCACAACAGCTGAGGCCTGTGAGGTTGAATGGCGGCCATCGGCTCCCATGCCCCGCTGGACTATTATAGTGAGGACAGTAATACAGTTGTGCCTCATGCGCTGGGAGCATCAGGGGGCCCGGGGACCTTCCTAGCAGGGTCTATGGCCGGTCCGCCCCGGCACCATCTTATTGTATGCTTTCCAATGTACTGACTGTCTCCTGACCGGCTGTGATGCTGTTTCTTTCATGCAGACTCTAAGGGTCTCTCCAACCCCTCGGAGGTGGAGGCGTTACGTGAGAAGGTCTATGCGTCGCTGGAAGCTTACTGTAAACACAAGTACCCAGAGCAGCCGGGGAGGTGAGTAGCCGCCGGCCGTCCTCTGTGGGACCTGCGCTTTGTCTCTGGATTTTTGGCTATGCTCAGTATCACGGCAGGAAATCCTGACCAGGTGTAGTGTTTTAGGCCTGAGCCGCTTTCTACTGGTGAAATGCTTGTCACGACCGCGGCAGAAATAGAACAGGAAACTGAGGAGGAGACCCCGGACGCTGGTGACTTATAGTCGTGACCAAAAGGAGAGCGAAGGGTTAAAGTCTACATCCGGCCCCGCTAACATTCTGACATCGTTTAGTGTCTGCAGCTCCTGTGCTGAGCTATGTGTCATCCCTGGTTCTGCAGTCCGGGTAGACAGAAGGAATATGGCTGCCGGACCATGGAGACACATAGCTCTGCATAGGAGCTGACGACGGACCGTCTTGTGCTGTAAAGGCCTCGTAGCGATGCCCTGGACCCGTCTGGTACCTGGCCGCAGGTCACTGCCTGCAGTGTAGACCACGTAAGGCCAACAATGACGGACGGACGTGAATCGCAACAGAGGAGAACAGGCCTTACGTCAATTAGTCCGTTTGTCCACTGTTAACCCTTTAACAACCATGTGGTGGATTAACAGCCCGATCTTTTATACTTAGAGCCACTAATATCATCATTTTTGCAGTGAATTTGCATTTATATTTTTGTCATTAGTATATCCTCCAGAGAATCCGCCCCGGTCACGGAGGGCGTCTCCGGGTCATTAGTGCTTTGTGAGGAACAAAACCCGATGCTGGTCATGTGACCTGATACACGTCCACCGTGTTGAGCCCATGGATGCATTACACGGGGTTAATTCATGGGCCATACCATTCTGCTGAGCAGGGAGAAGGTTTCAGAAAGGCCAGTTACACTGAACTTCTAGGCCAGGGCTGGCCAACCTGCGGCTCTCCAGCTGTTGTAAAACTACAACTCCCACAATGCCCTGCTGTAGGCTGATAGCTGTAGGCTGTCTGGGCATGCTGGGAGTTGTAGTTTTGCAACAGCAGAGGGCCGCAGGTTGGCCAGCCCTGTTCTAGGCGCTCCCCTGCACTGTGCACAAGCTTGCTGACTGTTCCCAGTAACAAGTAGCTGCATTGTGAACACTGATCTGGAGGAAAATAAAGGCAAGAAAAGTCATTGATAACCTGTGTAGGGAGGACACCAGTTATATACCGTACGTATTAACAAGATGGGGCTGGAGATCATTCCATTGCCTTCAACATCCCTCACTGTCCTACTGGTATTGGTGCAGATCACCATAGTGCACACATATGCCAATGTCACGCCCACGCCATGTCTATGGGTGCAGATCGCCATAGTGCACATATACCAATGTCACGCCCACGCCATGTCTATGGGTGCAGATCGCCATAGTGCACATATACCAATGTCACGGCCACACCATATCTATGGGAGCAGATCGCCATAGTGCACATATATACCAATGTCACGCCCACGCCATGTCTATGGGTGCAGATCGCCATAGTGCACATATACCAATGTCACGCCCACGCCATGTCTATGGGAGCAGATCGCCATAGTGCACACATATACCAATGTCACGCCCACGCCATGTCTATGGGTGCAGATCGCCATAGTGCACATATACCAATGTCACGCCCACGCCATGTCTATGGGAGCAGATCGCCATAGTGCACACATATACCAATGTCACGGCCACACCATATCTATGGGTGCAGATCGCCATAGTGCACATATACCAATATCAAGGCCACACCATATCTATGGGTGCAGATCGCCATAGTGCACATATGCCAATGTCACGCCCACGCCATGTCTATGGGTGCAGATCGCCATAGTGCACACATATACCAATGTCAGGCCCACACCATATCTATGGGTGCAGATCGCCATAGTGCACATATACCAATGTCACGCCCACGCCATGTCTATGGGTGCAGATCGCCATAGTGCACACATATACCAATGTCACGCCCACGCCATGTCTATGGGTGCAGATCGCCATAGTGCACATATACCAATGTCACGCCCACGCCATGTCTATGGGTGCAGATCGCCATAGTGCACACATATACCAATGTCAGGCCCACGCCATGTCTATGGGTGCAGATCGCCATAGTGCACACATATACCAATGTCAGGCCCACACCATGTCTATTGGTGCAGATCGCCATAGTGTACACATATACCAATGTCACGCCCACGCCATGTCTATGGGTGCAGATCGCCATAGTGCACACATATACCAATGTCAGGCCCACACCATGTCTATTGGTGCAGATCGCCATAGTGCACACATATACCAATGTCACGTCTTACTCTCCCAGACCCTACTCAATGTCCTCAATATGATCACCTAACAATCCTCATCCTCTCTCCACCCCACATTGTCTGAGGAAGCACAAGAAGACTCAGCCGGGGGCGCTGTAGGATGCGACCCTTCCCCCGCCAGTTTTATGTTAAATTATAAAGTTGCACTTCCTGGATGGCGTTCAGAAAGTCTCGTTTTTCCTGGCGCTGCGACTTCTGTTCTCAACAACTCAGCAGAAATTATCTCTTTTCTTGGCCTCTTTCCAATCTCTAAAAGGATTTGGTTTATTTTTTTTCTCCCTGACCACGTAGATTGCGTGATGACGGGAAAAAAAAAAAAAAAAAAAATACTCCTCGATCTCATGAGAGCGCAGTTAATGAGATTTCAGAGCTTCCCTCTCATGGAACCGAGGTCTGCATCGGAAAGAGGCTTAACCCATTACCCACAGCAGGCGCTTCCTCCAAACATCTCCATGGATGGTGGTAGCCTGGAACCATGTCCAGCATCAATGGTGACTGGGTGCCGATGCTACAGGCGCAGTGTCCGGGGAGGGGCTCCCAATAAGTTGATGTACAGTACAGACCAAAAGTTTGGACACACCTTCTCATTCAAAGAGTTTTCTTTATTTTCATGACTATGAAGGCATCAAAACTATGAATTAACACATGTGGAATTATATACATAACAAACAAGTGTGAAACAACTGAAAATATGTCATATTCTAGGTTCTTCAAAGTAGCCACCTTTTGCTTTGATTACTGCTTTGCACACTCTTGGCATTCTCTTGATGAGCTTCAAGAGGTAGTCCCCTGAAATGGTCTTCACTTCACAGGTGTGCCCTGTCAGGGTTAATAAGTGGGATTTCTTGCCTTATAAATGGGGTTGGGACCATCTGTGGCGTTGAGGAGAAGTCAGGTGGATACACAGCTGATAGTCCTACTGAATAGACTGTTAGAATTTGTATTATGGCAAGAAAAAAGCAGCTAAGTAAAGAAAAACGAGTGGCCATCATTACTTTAAGAAATGAAGGTCAGTCAGGCAGCCGAAAAATTGGGAAAACTTTGAAAGTAAGGGCTATTTGACCATGAAGGAGAGTGATGGGGTGCTGCTCCAGATGACCTGGCCTCCACAGTCACCGGACCTGAACCCAATCGAGATGGTTTGGGGTGAGCTGGACCGCAGAGTGAAGGCAAAAGGGCCAACAAGTGCTAAGCATCTCTGGGAACTCCTTCAAGACTGTTGGAAGACCATTTCAGGGGATTACCTCTTGAAGCTCATCAAGAGAATGCCAAGAGTGTGCAAAGCAGTAATCAAAGCAAAAGGTGGCTACTTTGAAGAACCTAGAATATGACATATTTTCAGTTGTTTCACACTTGTTTGTTATGTATATAATTCCACATGTGTTAATTCATAGTTTGGATGCCTTCATAGTCATGAAAATAAAGAAAACTCTTTGAATGAGAAGGTGTGTCCAAACTTTTGGTCTGTACTGTATGTGCACATGACGTCTTCACTTTTCGTTGCTGATTTTCATATCTTTTCTTTTTGACTGACAGGTTTGCAAAGCTTTTGCTGCGTCTGCCCGCTCTCCGGTCCATCGGCCTCAAATGCTTGGAACACCTTTTCTTCTTCAAGCTAATAGGAGACACACCCATCGACACCTTTTTAATGGAGATGCTGGAAGCCCCTCATCAAATGACTTAAAGAGAAGCAAGGTCTTATGTCCCCTTGTGCCGAGGGCAATAGACTTCTTATAGGACGCCCTCAAGAGACACTGTGGTCCCTCCACGCTTCAAGAAAACGTCCAGGATCCCTCATCCTATGTCACATGCGCGCCTTCAGTCCATCCACGGAGCTAGGACCGCACTGTCCCATCATGAACAGCAGAAAGTGACGGACGTGTACAGGCCGGGCTCGCCCCCAAGGTCGCTTTCTTTTTTCGTTTAGGATGGCTTGGTTGTCGCTGCTGAAGCTTTAGTCGCTGTTCTTGGTAATTTTGACCCCAGTATCTGAAACGTGGAAAAATCTGCAAAGATCCCGGAGGGTGAATGTATTTTTATTTTTGGTTTTCAATACATGTGATGCATAAGGACTGTGGAAGACTTTGCTGATCCTCGTCATTCTCAAGTGAGAGCTGGGTCGTCGCCATCAGCGGTCGCCCACCGGCAATGGGAGCGCGGGGGATCAATCCCATGTCTGATATTAGGCCTTAATCATCAAAAAAACCCATCTCAGAGTGAAGCTCGGAGCAGAGCTTACCACGTGCCCCTCGCCAGCGTTTTACGGTGAGGTTTGGCATTTGACGTGTGGACTGTTTTTATCCTGTGGTGTAAGTCGTCCAGTCGCTCCACTGCCGGATGTTTTGTGTTTTAGAACCATTTGGGTGATTGGTTAGCTTGTATTAAGGCTCTTTTTGGAACAAGGCACTACAGATTTACTGAATTATTTTTGTTTTTATGTATTCGAGAAGGTTTAGAAACCCCAGGACCGGGATTTACTGGCTCTTTAATAGAAAAATAAAAATAATAAAAAAAATAATACATACAATATCAGTATCGGAAGAGCGAAGAAATAAGGACTTGGGCACCACGGGTAGAATTCAGGGATTTTGTCCAATGTTTTCAAACTCCTTTACGTCCAGAGAGGGCTTCAGAGCATCACTTAACCTCTCTGGTCACGGGGGGAACGGGCGGAGGCAGAAAATCCTACTCATTATAATGTCAGTGTAGAACTGTCCGCGTATCACAAGCAGCAGAGATTTGTACAACCAAAAGCCGGATCCCGGGTTCACCCCCCCTCCGATTCCGGCTCCTTATCTTTCACGGACTGTAGATGTGGACCTGGAGACGTCTTTGTGAATGAGGAATAAGCATCTCAGGTGGCGGCCGCTCCCAGGCTCGTAGATGGCAGAGCAGACGACCTTTTGGTTCTTTGTCTATTTGGTGCTACAACTGGAACCTGAAGGCGCCTTCTCGTTTTTTGCGGTCGTTGTAGCCCAAACAGACGCAAAGTGCCAAAAGTGCTGCGCCCAGTGAGCCAATGGCACTGCCAGCCAGTCGTATTCGGCGGAGGGGCCCCGGCTGACCACGTACTCCTCTAGGACGGTGGACAGACGCCTCGGTCTTGTTGCAGGGTAGGTCAGTGCTCAGCGGACGTGGAGTCTGGCCTGTGTTTCTTCTTGTAAAGTATAAAATGCTCTATGTATATTTTCCAAAGAAACTTGTTCTGTCGTCTTCATTGGCGCTCTCTCTTCTGCATGAGGGCGTCTTACTCGTAAACCTGAGCCAATGCTAATAGCACGCTTCTGTGAAGCCTCCCCCCCCCTCTTACCTGCGACTATTAATGCCGTTGTTATACCTCTTCTGTTTCCCTTACTATAGTGACTAGCAGGGAGAACTGTGGGAGCCCCCAAACCAGAGCCGGGCGTTCTGTACCTCTGCTGCCATCCACGTGTGACGCGGCAGCCCCATGTACTAAACCACTAATACATCATATGTCTCGTCCCCTCCCTAACAAAACTGACAAAAAATAACAGAAAAGATTAAAAGCTAGTGGAATTCTGACTGCAGCTCTGTGTGTGACTAGAGCATTAAAGTGCCCCTACTATCCAATAGCTGTCGGGTGTGTGAATGTGTTTTTCATCCTAGCGACGACTGAAATTCATTGCGGCCAGTCCTCCTCTCCCCCAGCCCCATCAGTGGGGGGCGCCCCAGACAATAGTCCCATGTGTATGAGGCCTATGGGGTGTAAGTCGCCTCTCCGCCCAGGTCTGATTCAGTAACCGCTTGCATAGGACTCTACATTGCACCAGTTTTCTGTTATTCCTTCCAGTAGTCTGCCATAAAGGTCCAGCTGGGCGTTACCAGTTAGCGGTGTGGTTCTGCCCAGTCTGATAGTTGTAGAGGAGAAGCAGCGGGCCCTCTCTAAGCCTCCATGTGCAAGAAAAGTAAAGTCGTAACTCACTCTTAAGGTTGTCTGGGATCCCCTACTGTTTCGGCTCCGGAGTCCTCTGCTGCCTTCACCGCTCTTTGGTCCCCGCATGTAAACTGTGGAATGGACAGGACGATGTGCCACTCGGGGACAGCGGCTCATGTGAGGTTTACATGGGGGCCAAACTGCAGTGAAGATAGCCGTGGCCCCAGGGAGTAGGGAAGCATGCAGATCCCCTTTAAAGTGGAGCTAGAGTACAGAGGTGATCCTGAGAGCGTCTCCGCGTATCTCACCTCACATTATCTTCAGTTATTGCCCCCAAAGACTTGATAATTTAAGGGTCCCAAAACCTCAAGGCAAAGCTGCGTATCACTGAGGTTTTGGCTGAGATGATGGAGGTTGTAGTCTCGAGCCTGTCCCGCAGCAGCTCTGTGCATGTGAAAACATTGCCTTAATCTCTTCGGGGACAATGACCACCAGTTTGTTGGACTGAGCCCTAATTGTGTCATTCGGACTTCACCCTTGAGGCTCTGTGTACATTTCCGCTGAAAAGATAAGTTTTTAGCTAGTAACCCCTTCACTGCCGTAAATAACTGGAAACTCATCAAGTGAAGAAGGGAGGTGAACACGGAGCATCATTTCCCACAGACATACGTTTAATGTGTGGATGTTACTAAAGCGTGCGGTCTAATATGAGACATCACAGGGGAGACTATAGGAAGATCCTCCCAGATAAGGTACCGAGCGCTGGATGAATACAGACGGTCATACATTCAATGTTAGGTGATTCCTACTCGGGAAAGCTGGGCGGTCATGGCGGCCATGTTGTTATCACCCAGCTTCCCCAGAAACGGATATAAATTCTCTTTGGTCTTAACCTGAGATTTACAGGGGGAATGAGCTGATCCCGTCAGGAAGGAATCGTCTCATGAGGCCACATTCACACCACGTCAGGAAAAAAACACCATTAAAAACTGATTAATTTCATTGACTTTTTTTTTTTAAATCCCAACCCCTGCAGTGCCCTCAATATACATTATGGCCCCCAGTATTATAAATGGTCTGTCATAGTTCCCCCAGTAGCATACATGCCCCCACAATGTCCTGTGTGTGTGTATATATATATATACACCCCCATATATCATGACCCCCACCCACAGTAGTGCTGGCGATTTAAAAAAACAAAACGACTTGTATGCGCAGGGACACAGGAGGCCGCAGGGCCGGACGCTCCCAGGGTGATTATGTGACGCTGGGGGTGCACGTGTTCTTAGTGGCCATTAGACGGGTGCATTCCTGTCAAAATAGCCATTAAAACGTGTTCTGCTGATTTGGATGGGGTCCATCTGGCCATGTGAATAGCCCCATAGACTGCAATGGCTTTGAAAATGGGCCTGAAACGTCTGTCATGTGAATGAGGCCAGAAGCTGCAGGGGCCGCCAGGACCGGTGCAGACCGCTGCAGATGTGGTCAGTATACACAGGGATTACAGCAGAGGGGGAACGCCCGGCTCTACCATAGTGCATCAATTTTGAGATGCTGCAGGACAAGGGGGTTCCATACAGAGCGCTCTGGGGATCACCAGCAATGAGAGTTTTCATGTGTCGTTCTTGTCATACTATGTATAAAAAAAAAAGAAATTGTGTATTACAAAACTAAAACAAAAAAATAAATATATAGAAAGGGTTAAAAATCTATTGTATCAGCAAAAAGTTTAAAAGAAGCTCTATTTTTGTATTCTGGATCTTTATCCCTCTGTGTCAGTTTTGTATCAGCTTTCACGTGTTCTGGGTTCGTGTGCGGTTGGGTTGAGAATAGTCCTACCCGTAGTCCAACAGAAGGGGGCACCATGTTACCGGCTCTAAGCAACAGTCGCGCTGATACAATCTGATCATCCAATCTAATCTGTGTACCGTGATGACTGAACGCCATCAGACGCAGAAACATTTCACCACCGAGGTGTTAAAGGGAATGTGTCATCGGAAAATGACCTATTGCTTAAATCACGTATTTACGTTAAACCCTTTTTCCCCTTTTTATTTTTTTTAATTTTTAGTTAATTATTTTTATAATTTTAATTTTCAATGTCTCTATGAAAAATAAAAAATGCATTTTCACACTGGCCACTAAGCCTAAAATATGTTAAAGGCGTATTGTGCCGGCTATCAGACAGTTGTCAGGGAGGGAACGCTCCCTTCAGGCAGTCGCCTGCTCATTCATGGTGATCCTGTTATCGATACAGAGGTGTTACTTGTCATTGTCATTCTGCCTGTGATGATGATGATAATAAGGCTCCATTCACACGTCCGTGGTGTGTTGCGGACCCGCCCGGCACTCCTATAGAAATGCCTATTCTTGTCCGCAAGCTGCGGACAAGAATAGGACATGTTCTATCTTTTGCGGAGCCTAATGCCTGCTGGAAAGTTACCGGTACAGAACAGGGAATCATGGCCTATTATTAGGCCTAGAGGCCTGTGTAGAAATTGCAGGATTATATACATTTTTAAATATACATAGTGCCATGAAAAATAAAAAACCTCACCAAAAATATAGATGTTTAACATAAAAAGGTGATTTAAAGGGTCAGTTTCTAATGACACATTCCCTTTGACAGTCTGTCCTCACAAGTGACAATTCCTTGAGATAGATATATATATATATATATATATATATAATTTGTTCGGATTGTGGCACTTGTCACCGAATTGTGTTTGTACTTGTTACTGTGCACAAAAAGAATCCAACTCTGTCCAAAATGTTTGCAGAAAAGTTCAGTTTCTTGTACTCCTGTAATAATCAAAATTGACCACAAGATGGCAGCAGAGAACCATTAATCATCACATATATCAGACTGTGTATTGTATCTGTAATCAGAGCATTCTGACCATGGACAGAAAATGGAGAAGCCTCTGTGGGGTGTAGAGAGGGCGGAGAAGCTTCTGTGGGGTGTAGAGAGGGCGGAGAAGCTTCTGTGGGGTGTAGAGAGGGCGGAGAAGCTTCTGTGGGGTGTAGAGAGGGCAAGGAAGCTTCTGTGGGGTGTAGAGAGGGCAGAGAAGCTTCTGTGGGGTGTAGAGAGGGCGGAGAAGCTTCTGTGGGGTGTAGAGAGGGCAAGGAAGCTTCTGTGGGGTGTAGAGAGGGCGGAGAAGCTTCTGTGGGGTGTAGAGAGGGCGGAGAAGCTTCTGTGGGGTGTAGAGAGGGCAAGGAAGCTTCTGTGGGGTGTAGAGAGGGCGGAGAAGCCTCTGTGGGGTGTAGAGAGGGCGAGGAAGCTTCTGTGGGGTGTAAAGAGGGCGAGGAAGCTTCTGTGGGGTGTAAAGAGGGCGGAGAAGCCTCTGTGGGGTGTAGAGAGGGCAAGGAAGCTTCTGTGGGGTGTAGAGAGGGCGGAGAAGCTTCTGTGGGGTGTAGAGAGGGCGGAGAAGCTTCTGTGGGGTGTAGAGAGGGCGGAGAAGCCTCTGGGGTGTAGAGAGGGCGGAGAAGCTTCTGTGGGGTGTAGAGAGGGCAGAGAAGCCTCTGGGGTGTAAAGAGGGCGGAGGAGCCTCTGTGGGGTGTAGAGAGGGCGGAGAAGCTTCTGTGGGGTGTAGAGAGGGCGGAGAAGCCTCTGGGGTGTAGAGAGGGCGGAGAAGCTTCTGTGGGGTGTAGAGAGGGCGGAGAAGCCTCTGGGGTGTAGAGAGGGCAGAGAAGCCTCTGTGGGGTGTAACGAGGGAAATGAACCCCAAGGGAATCTTTCACTTCAGGATTGTGCGAGAACTTTACATATCGAGCATTGGTTTTGCACAAGGCTTGCAGTGTGACGTGCAGCTTCTCCAGAGCCTGCGTTACCCCATTGTATATATGAATCTCTATGTATCTACAGTGGTGCTTGAAAATTTGTGAACCCTTCAGAATCATCTATATTGCTGTGTAAATTTGACCTAAAATGATATCAAATTCTCACACATCCTAAAAGAACCGAATCAGACAAATGAGTGTCAAGGAAAAAAATCACGTCTTTGAATCTTTGCTTTCAGTATCTGCTGTGACCCCCTTGTAACTGTCGATTAGTCTTACACCTTGGCTCGTAGGAGTTTTAACCCATTCCTCTGTACAGAACAGCTTCAGCTCTGCTATGTGGTTTCATCCATGAACTGCTCTCTTAGTCCGGACTGTGACTTGGCCATCCCAGGAATGTACCTTTCTTCTTCTTTAACCATACTTTGGTAGAAGGACTTGTGTGCTCAGGGTCGTGGTCTAGCTCCATGACCCGCGTTCTCTTGCCTTTCAGCTCAGAGACAGATACCGGACATTTTCCTTTAGAATGTGCTGGTAGAATTCAGAATTCAGTGATGACAAGTCATCCTGGCCCAGATGCATCAGAACAGGTCCAAACCATGATCCGACTAGCACCGTCACAGATGAGGTCTTTATCCTGGCTGCAGGGTTTTCCTTTCTCCAGACATAAAACTTTTTGGTTTAAATGAGAAGCGTTATTTTTTCCTCATGTGTCCACAGAATATTCTTTCAATAGTCTTTTGGCTTGTCAATGTGTCTTTACAAACTGCAGACGGGCAGCAATGCTCTTTTTGGAGAGCAGCATCTTCCTTCTTGCATTTCCGCCCCTGTGGTTCAGTGTCCTCCTGATGGTGAGCTCATGAACATTAGCTAATGTGATAAAGGCCTTTAGTTTCTTAGAGGTTACCTTGGGTTCCTCTGTGACCTCCTAGACCTGTGATGGCTAACCTCTGGCACACTTGCTTGGCTGTTCTCACAACTCCATAGAAATGAATGGAGCATGCTGGAGTGCCGGAGGTTAGCCATCACTGTCCTAGATTATTGCTCTCGACATAATCTTTGTTAGACAACCATTCCTGGGGAGGGTAATAATGGTCTTAAATTTCCTCCATTGTACACAATCTGAGTGACTGTGGTTTGAGACTCTTTAGAGATGGTTTTGTGATCTTTTCCAGCTTGATGAGCATCAACAACTCTTCTTCTGAGGTCCTCACAAATCTTCTTTGTTCGTGCCAAGATATACTTCCGTGTGTTGTGAAGATCAGACAGATCGTTGCTCTTTAAATAAATCAGGTCGCCTCCTCACACCTGATTGTCGCCCCATTGATTGAAAACATCTGACTCCTAAGGATAAGACCACACGGTGCAGTTGAGTAGCACTTGTGACACGGCTGCGCTGCTTTCAAGTAAAGTGCGCTGGAAAGGGCAGCCGCGGGTCGTAATTAAACTAATGAGGTTGCACTGTTCGGTGGGTCTGTGGTTAATGTGCGCACGGTATTGAAGGAGCCGCAACCATTAACAATACAGGCCCACTGAATAGTGCGTTCTTAGTTTAATGAGAGCCCGCGGCGGCCCTTTCAGCCATACGATACTTAAACGCAGCATGGCTATGACCGCACCGTATGGTCATACTCTTAAAGGTTCACATACTTTTGCCACAGATATTATATTGAATTATTTTCCCCAATTAATAAATGACTAATATTTGTGACTTTCTTTATCTACTTTTAGGATGTGTGAGAATTTGATATCATTTTAGGTCAAATTTACGCAGAAATATAGATGATTCTGAAGGGTTCACAAACTTTCAAGCACCAAAGGGCGACATTTTCTCTGTAAAGGTCCTGCTTCTATTTCTAAATGTCCCATTCATATAAATCACCTGCGGCCTGAATCTTTGCGTAGAACAGTCCAGGAGGTCCGTGCGCCCGGGTCTAGTCTGTCTCTACCATAAGCTGACTGGTCCCGACACCTCCATGTTCTGCGCTGATATCTCATTGGGTGGACAGCTCTCGGGTTGTCCCTGGTTCTGATCCGGCCGTGTCCCCACCGCTCTATCAGTACGCCGTGTTCATGTGATTATTGCCTTTCTGCTCAGTCTTACTGTGAATCACTGCTGCACACGTTATTAACGTCAAAATGAAAAGCATTGGAAAAGCCGACTATTTTCTTGATGAATTCTGGTATTAGAATTGTTTATAAAGACAAGTTCAACGTCCTGGCGTCTCCGCGTCCTTCTTTCATCGCGTTTTATAAGGACATCGTCCTATACACAGCAGGGTCATAGAATACCGAGGAACAACCACTCCAAGCAGGAAGAGAATCCTTCATCAGTGTATTCAGAGAGGATCCTTAAAGGGGTTATCCAGTATCGATAACTGCCTCCCCCCCTCCATGTGCCGGGCCCCTCACAGGGAATATACTTACCCCGGTCCCCCGCACCGCCGCCGCTGCTGCTTCTCCTCGGGAAGGGGGAGCAGCCAATGGCGGACAGGGATCGCGGGTGACACTAGGGAGGCTCGTCCCCGCCTGCTACCCCCTGACGCCAGGTGGTTTCATCTGTGCGGGGAACCAGGTAAGTCTATTCCCTGTGAGGGGCCCGGCGCATGGGGGGCAGTTAGCGATATTGGATTACCCCTTTAAGAAAAATGGCATTTCTCATGTAGAGGGAGTTAATGCAAGGCACTTACTAATGTATTGTGAGTCTCCATATTGTCTCCTTTGCTGGCTTGATTCCTTTTTCCATCACATTATACACGGCTGGTATCCAGGGGTTACGACCACCCTGCAATCCAGCAGTGGTCGTGCCTGCACACTGTAGGGAAAAAAGCAGGCCTATGTGCGCTCCTATGGTCGCAGCCACCAGAAAGGCAGGCAGGTTTTCCTATAGTGTGCAAGCACGACCACCACTGCTGGATTACAGGGTGGTCGTAACCATGGAAACGAGCAGTGTATAGTGTGATGGAAAAATGAATAAAGGAAGCAATATGGAGAATCACAATACATTAGGAAGGGCCTGGTATTAAATTTGTCAACGTGATAAATGTCACCTACTGTGGCAGAACAGGCGTGGACCTATTCATTTCAACGGGGCCGCATAAGATGCAGACACACACCGTCCACTGGCCACATCCGGTGTTCTGTTTCAGAGCAGACAACAGGCATATCATAGGGCCGGCCATGTGTAGTCCACAAGATGTGGGACGCACATGGTTGGTATCAGTGTTTTGCGGATCCACAAAAAACTACAGTCGTGTGAATGCGCCCTTATGAGAATGACCGTCTACAGGAGGAGCAGGGAAGCGTCACATCCCAGGAACACAATTTCATCAGTATTAGGGCTCATGCACACGACCGTGGTTTTTGCGGGTCGGATGTGGACCCATTCAGTGGTGCCACAAAAGATGTGAACAGCACACCGTATACTGTCTGCATCTGTAAGTCCGTTCCGTGGAATTCTGTAGAGGCCAGGACGTTCTGTACCACAAAATGTGGAATGCGCACTGCTGGTATCGGTGTTTAGCGGATTTGCGGTCTGCAAAACATCCAACGATGGTGTGCACGAGCCCTTAATCAAAGCTGCAGGACACAAAGCAGGGAAACTCTAATGGAGAATTCAGGAATGAGTCTGATACCAAGAGGCATATTGAGAGGTAAGTGGAGGAACCGCACACAATAACGGACCCTAAGGATGCAGCAGAAGACAACCACCATTTGGAGCCACTATGGTCTATTTCTTATGGGTCAGTCAGACCACGTTGGAGATGCTCATGTTCTGAATGGTTGGTGGTCAGACCCCCCGGTATAATCAGCTGTATATGGCAGTCGGACATACAAACACCTCTGCAGCAGCAAACCTATAAATGTCCATTCACAGCCAAAACGATGGAAACCTAAAGAGAAGACGGATACAGAGAGGGGCCCGAGATGTGCAGGTTGTCCTTCTCACTCTGAGGAGGGGCACACATGGGTACTGGATGGGCTGTTCTGCTGCCACCTGCTGGACACGCTGCAATGTACATCTCAATTACTGCACAGGATCTCCCAGGGGTTTTTGCATACTTAAAAGCACAAGCTAAATGCACAATTCAATATAATTTACAGGAAAAAAGGGAAGAAGAAGGTTTATGGCTAAAAACAGCACAAGCAATCCTGTGCTTCAGCCTGGTCTCACCTTAGGCTGAGTTCACACGGGCGTTGCGGGAACATGCGCAATTTTTCCGCGTGAGTGCAAAACATTGTATCGGGCTTGGGATCGGTGTTCTGTAGATTGTATTATTTCCCCTTATAACATGGTTATAAGGGAAAATACAATAATAGCATTCTGAATACAGAATACTTAGTACAATAGCGCTAGAGGGGTTAAATTTTTTTTTAACTCACCTTAATCCACTTGCTCGCGGAGTCGGCATCTCCTTCTGTCTTCTTTGCTGCGTGCAAGAAAAGGACCTGTGGTGACGTCACTCCGGTCATCACATGGTCCGTCACATGATCTTTTACCATGGTGATGGATCATGTGATGACAGGAGTGACGTCACCACAGGTCCTTTTCCTGCACACAGCTAAGATGAAGACAGAAGAGATGCCGGCTGCACGAGCAAGTGGATTAAGGTGAGTTAAATTATTATTATTATTTTTTTAACCCCTCCAGCGCTATTGTACTATGGATTCTGTATTGAGAATGCTATTATTTTCCCTTATAACCATGTTATAAGGGAAAATAATAATGATCGGGTCCCCATCCCGATCGTTTCCTAGCAACCGTGCGTGAAAATCGCACCGCATCTGCACTTGCTTGCGATTTTCACGCAGCCCCATTCACTTCTTATGCAACGCATAAGTGATGCATGAAAATCACCGTTCATGTGCACAGCCCCATAGAAATGAATGGGTCCGGATTCAGTGCGGGTGCAATGCGTTCACCTCCCGCATTGCACCCGCGCAGAATACTCGCCCGTGTGAAAGGGGCCTAAAGGGTTGTCCATGGACCTGGTTGTTGCTCAGATGTCAGGGAATAAAACGAGTGCACTAGAATTAATAAAGCTGCATCGACGTCCCGATCACAGACCCGGCCCCTCCACTTCTGTTCTGATCAGTCGGTATAATGACGAAGCCATCACTTTGGATACAGACCAAGGGCTCATGCACACGACCATGTGCTGGCTGGGCCTGTGCTGCAGTCTGCAATACACGGGCACCGACTGTGGAGCAGCCGCATGTGGATCGCGGACCTCTGCACTGCAAAAAAGTAGTGCATGCACTACTTTTTTGCGGTGCGGAGGCACTCCGTAGTGCTTCCATGGGGTTCCGCACCGCTTCTCCGGGTTTTGTGGACCCATTCAAGTGAATGGGTCTGCATCCGTGATGTGGGGTGCACACAGTAATACGGCTACGGCGGGGCAACGGCCATGTGCATGAGCCCTACGGAGAATAGCGTAGCTAAGGAACGTGGCCAGACAGCCCCCTTTGAGCATTTCACCGCAAACATGGAGCTGCAGCAAATTAGTAGGATTTATTCGTTTACTTGTGAGGAACAACCAAAAAAATGTAGGTCCCTGGAAAAACGATTTCAAGATGAAAGGCCACAAAACCTAAATCAGCAGTTCAGTAACCTCTGTTTGCCTAAGGAACGTCAGAAACTCAACAAACAGCAGCAAAGACTCACAAAGGCAGCGCCACCAGGTATGGCCATCATACCCCAATGGGCGGCTGATATCCAGGGCTAGCCACCGGAGGAGCACTGCATGGCCCATCGCCTACTAGGCGCTCTCCTCAAGGAGAACTAGAACCCCCCTCCAATATCCAGGGACTAGGGGCTCATACACAACAGTGTTTTGCGTCTGTGTCCGCAGGCGGACGCACTCATTTCTATGGGGCCACAAATGAGGAAAGTGAGGGCGCTCAAGATGGCAGATGAGGGGGATGTCAGTTCAGGAGAGCGGGGCAGACGGGTGCTGGCAGTGGGGGACTCCATTATTAGGGGGACAGATAGGGCGATCTGTCACAAAGACCGGGATCGTCCAGCGCTGCGCTGTCTTCCTGGCACTAGAGTTTGACACATCGCGGATCGGGCTGACAGATTACTGGAGGGGCTGGAGATGGTTATGGTCCATATCGGAACCAATGACAAAGTTAGAGGACGGTGGAGAGTCCTTAAAAATGATTTTAGGGATTTAGGTCACAAGCTCAGGGCAAGGACCTCGAAGGTAGTGTTTTCCGAAATACTGCAGGTACCACGAGCCACACAAGAAAGGCAGCGGGAGATTAGGGAGGGGAACACGTGGCTCCAGAACTGGTGTCGGAAGGTGGGGTTGGGTTCCTGGAGAACTGGGCGACATCTCTGTACAGACTCCATCGTAGGGACGGGCTGCACCTCAATGGGGGAGAAGATGGCTAGAAGGTTGGAGGAGTGTTTAAACTAGGGACTGGGGGGGAGGGGATTACATTATAGGATGGGAACAGAGAGACGGGGGGGGGGGGCGAGGTAGTGGGACTGGGGGGGGGGGATTATATTATAGGAGGGGGAGATAGTGCAGATAGAGACCGGGGGCAAGGTAGTGGGACTGGGGGGGGGGGGGGATTATATTATAGGAGGGGAGATAGTGCAGATAGAGACCGGGGGCGAGGTAGTGGGACTGGGGGGGGGGATTATATTATAGGAGGGGGAGATAGTGCAGATAGAGACCGGGGGCGAGGTAGTGGGACTGGGGGGGGATTATATTATAGGAGGGGAAGATAGTGCAGATAGAGACCGGGGGCAGGTAGTGGGACTGGGGGGGGGGGATTATATTATAGGAGGGGAGATAGTGCAGATAGAGACCGGGGGCAGGTAGTGGGACTGGGGGGGGGGGGGATTATATTATAGGAGGGGAAGACAGTGCAGATAGAGACCGGGGGCGAGGTAGTGGGACTGGGGGGGGATTATATTATAGGAGGGGAAGATAGTGCAGATAGAGACCGGGGGCAGGTAGTGGGACTGGGGGGGGGGATTATATTATAGGAGGGGAGATAGTGCAGATAGAGACCGGGGGCAGGTAGTGGGACTGGGGGGGGATTATATTATAGGAGGGGAGATAGTTCAGATAGAGACTGGGGGCGAGGTAGTGGGACTGGGGGGGGGGGATTATATTATAGGAGGGGAAGATAGTGCAGATAGAGACCGGGGGCGAGGTAGTGGGACTGGGGGGGGGGGATTATATTATAGGAGGGGAGATAGTGCAGATAGAGACGGGGGCAGGTAGTGGGACTGGGGGGGGGGGATTATATTATAGGAGGGGAAGATAGTGCAGATAGAGACTGGGGGCGAGGTAGTGGGACTGGGGGGGGGATTATATTAAAGGAGGGGAAGATAGTGCAGATAGAGACCGGGGGCGAGGTAGTGGGACTGGGGGGGGGGATTATATTATAGGAGGGGAGATAGTGCAGATAGAGACCGGGGGCGAGGTAGTGGGACTGGGGGGGGGGATTATATTATAGGAGGGGAGATAGTGCAGATAGAGACCGGGGGCAGGTAGTGGGACTGGGGGGGAGAGGATTATATTATAGGAGGGGAAGACAGTGCAGATAGAGACCGGGGGCGAGGTAGTGGGACTGGGGGGATTATATTATAGGAGGGGAGATAGTGCAGATAGAGACCGGGGGCGAGGTAGTGGGACTGGGGGGGGGGGATTATATTATAGGAGGGGAGATAGTGCAGATAGAGACCGGGGGCGAGGTATTGGGACTGGGGGGGGGGGATTATATTATAGGAGGGGAGATAGTGCAGATAGAGACCGGGGGCGAGGTAGTGGGACTGGGGGGGGGGATTATATTATAGGAGGGGAGATAGTGCAGATAGAGACCGGGGGCAGGTAGTGGGACTGGGGGGGAGGGGATTATATTATAGGAGGGGAAGACAGTGCAGATAGAGACCGGGGGCGAGGTAGTGGGACTGGGGGGGAGGGGATTATATTATAGGAGGGGAGATAGTGCAGATAGAGACCGGGGGCGAGGTAGTGGGACTGGGGGGGGGATTATATTATAGGAGGGGAAGATAGTGCAGATAGAGACCGGGGGCGAGGTAGTGGGACTGGGGGGGGGGATTATATTATAGGAGGGGAGATAGTGCAGATAGAGACGGGGGCAGGTAGTGGGACTGGGGGGGGGGATTATATTATAGGAGGGGAAGATAGTGCAGATAGAGACTGGGGGCGAGGTAGTGGGACTGGGGGGGGGATTATATTATAGGAGGGGAGATAGTGCAGATAGAGACCGGGGGCGAGGTAGTGGGACTGGGGGGGGGGATTATATTATAGGAGGGGAGATAATGCAGATAGAGACCGGGGGCGAGGTAGTGGGACTGGGGGGGGGGGGGATTATATTATAGGAGGGGAAGATAGTGCAGATAGAGACCGGGGGCGAGGTAGTGGGACTGGGGGGGTAATTATATTATAGGAGGGGAAGATAGTGCAGATAGAGACCGGGGGCGAGGTAGTGGGACTGGGGGGGGGGATTATATTATAGGAGGGGAGATAGTGCAGATAGAGACCGGGGGCGAGGTAGTGGGACTGGGGGGGGGGATTATATTATAGGAGGGGAGATAGTGCAGATAGAGACCGGGGGCAGGTAGTGGGACTGGGGGGGAGGGGATTATATTATAGGAGGGGAAGATAGTGCAGATAGAGACCGGGGGCGAGGTAGTGGGACTGGGGGGGGGGATTATATTATAGGAGGGGAGATAGTGCAGATAGAGACCGGGGGCGAGGTAGTGGGACTGGGGGGGGGATTATATTATAGGAGGGGAGATAGTGCAGATAGAGACCGGGGGCGAGGTAGTGGGACTGGGGGGATTATATTATAGGAGGGGAGATAATGCAGATAGAGACGGGGGCGAGGTAGTGGGACTGGGGGGGGGGGGATTATATTATAGGAGGGGAGATAGTGCAGATAGAGACCGGGGGCGAGGTAGTGGGACTGGGGGAGGGGGGATTACATTATAGGAGGGGGAGATAGTGCAGATAGAGACCGGGGGCGATGTAGTGGGACTGGGGGAGGGGATTATATTATAGGAGGGGAAGATAGTGCAGATAGAGACCGGGGTCGAGGTAGTGGGACTGGGGGAGGGGGGATTACATTATAGGAGGGGGAGATAGTGCAGATAGAGACCGGGGGCGAGGTAGTGGGACTGGGGGGGGGGGGGATTATATTATAGGAGGGGGAGATAGTGCAGATAGAGACCGGGGGCGAGGTAGTGGGACTGGGGGGGGGGGATTATATTATAGGAGGGGAGATAATGCAGATAGAGACCGGGGGCGAGGTAATGGGACTGGGGGGGGGGGGGATTATATTATAGGAGGGGAGATAGTGCAGATAGAGACTGGGGGCGAGGTAATGGGACTGGGGGGGGGGATTATATTATAGGAGGGGAAGATAGTGCAGATAGAGACCGGGGGCGAGGTAATGGGACTGGGGGGGGGGGGGATTATATTATAGGAGGGGAGATAGTGCAGATAGAGACCGGGGGCGAGGTAGTGGGACTGGGGGGGGGATTATATTATAGGAGGGGAGATAGTGCAGATAGAGACGGGGGAGAGGTAGTGGGAATGGGGGGGGGGGGGTACATTATAGGAGGGGGAGATAGTGCAGATAGAGACCGGGGGCGAGGTAGTGGGACTGGGGGGGGGTTACATTATAGGAGGGGGAGATAGTGCAGATAGAGACCGGGGGCGAGGTAGTGGGACTGGGGGGGGATTACATTATAGGAGGGGAGATAGTGCAGATAGAGACCGGGGGCGAGGTAATGGGACTGGGGGGTAATTACATTATAGGAGGGGGAGATAGTGCAGATAGAGACCGGGGGCGAGGTAGTGGGACTGGGGGGGGATTATATTATAGGAGGGGAGATAGTGCAGATAGAGACCGGGGGCGAGGTAGTGGGAATGGGGGGGGGGATTATATTATAGGAGGGGAGATAGTGCAGATAGAGACCGGGGGCGAGGTAGTGGGACTGGGGGGGGGGGGATTATATTATAGGAGGGGAGATAGTGCAGATAGAGACCGGGGGCGAGGTAGTGGGACTGGGGGGGGGGGTTATATTATAAAAGGGGAGATAGTGCAGATAGAGACTGGGGGCGAGGTAGTGGGACTGGGGGGGGGATTATATTATAGGAGGGGAGATAGTGCAGATAGAGACCGGGGGCGAGGTAGTGGGACTGGGGGGGGATTATATTATAGGAGGGGAGATAGTGCAGATAGAGACCGGGGCGAGGTAGTGGGACTGGGGGGGGGGGGATTATATTATAGGAGGGGAGATAGTGCAGATAGAGACCGGGGGCGAGGTAGTGGGACTGGGGGGGGGGGGATTATATTATAGGAGGGGAGATAGTGCAGATAGAGACCGGGGCGAGGCAGTGGGACTGGGGGGGGATTATATTATAGGAGGGGAGATAGTGCAGATAGAGACCGGGGGCGAGGCAGTGGGACTGGGGGGGGATTATATTATAGGAGGGGAGATAGTGCAGATAGAGACGGGGGCGAGGTAGTGGGAATGGGGGGGGATTACATTATAGGAGGGGGAGATAGTGCATATAGAGACCGGGGACGAGGAAGTGGGACTGGGGGGGGGGGGTTATATTATAGGAGGGGAGATAGTGCAGATAGAGACGGGGGCGAGGTAGTGGGACTGGGGGGGGGATTATATTATAGGAGGGGAGATAGTGCAGATAGAGACTGGGGGCGAGGTAGTGGGACTGGGCGGGGATTACATTATAGGAGGGGAGATAGTGCAGATAGAGACCGGGGGCGAGGTAGTGGGACTGGGGGGGGGGATTATATTATAGGAGGGGAGATAGTGCAGATAGAGACCGGGGGCGAGGTAGTGGGACTGGGGGGGGGGGATTATATTATAGGAGGGGAGATAGTGCAGATAGAGACCGGGGGCAGGTAGTGGGACTGGGGGGGAGGGGATTATATTATAGGAGGGGAAGAAAGTGCAGATAGAGACCGGGGGCGAGGTAGTGGGACTGGGGGGGGGATTATATTATAGGAGGGGAAGATAGTGCAGATAGAGACCGGGGGCAGGTAGTGGGACTGGGGGGGATTATATTATAGGAGGGGAGATAGTGCAGATAGAGACGGGGGCGAGGTAGTGGGAATGGGGGGGGGATTACATTATAGGAGGGGAGATAGTGCAGATAGAGACCGGGGGCGAGGTAGTGGGACTGGGGGGGGGATTATATTATAGGAGGGGAGATAATGCAGATAGAGACTGGGGGCGAGGTAGTGGGACTGGGGGGGGGGATTATATTATAGGAGGGGAAGATAGTGCAGATAGAGCCCAGGGGCGAGGTAGTGGGACTGGGGGGGATTACATTATAGGAGGGGGAGATAGTGCAGATAGAGACCGGGGGCGAGGTAGTGGGACTGGGGGGGGGGGGTGGGATTATATTATAGGAGGGGAGATAGTGCAGATAGAGACCGGGGGCAGGTAGTGGGACTGGGGGGGGGGGGATTATATTATAGGAGGGGAGATAGTGCAGATAGAGACCGGGGGCAGGTAGTGGGACTGGGGCAGGAATGGAAGGAGGGACTAGAACAGTTCAGAAGGAAAGGTGTAGGGTAAAAAATATACATAAACCTCTCAAATGTATGTATACTGCCAGAAGCCTGACTAATAAACCGGGGAACTGGAATTAGTGATGTGTGAGGAGGACTATGACAGTGGAGATAACTGAGATACGTCTGGATGATAGCTATGACAGTGGGAATAACTGAGACACGGCTGGATGATAGCTATGACAGTGGGAATAACTGAGACACGGCTGGATGATAGCTATGACAGTGGGAATAACTGAGACACGGCTGGATGATAGCTATGACAGTGGGAATAACTGAGACACGGCTGGATGATAGCTATGACAGGGGGAATAACTGAGACATGGCTGGATGATAGCTATGACAGGGGGAATAACTGAGACACGGCTGGATGATAGCTATGACAGTGGGAATAACTGAGACACGGCTGGATGATAGCTATGACAGTGGGAATAACTGAGACACGGCTGGATGATAGCTATGACAGTGGGAATAACAGACACGGCTGGATGATAGCTATGACAGTGGGAATAACTGAGACATGGCTGGATGATAGCTATGACAGGGGGAATAACTGAGACACGGCTGGATGATAGCTATGACTGTGGGAATAACTGAGACACGGCAGGATGATAGCTATGACAGTGGGAATAACAGACACGGCTGGATGATAGCTATGACAGTGGGAATAACTGAGACACGGCTGGATGATAGCTATGACAGTGGGAATAACTGAGACACGGCTGGATGAAAGCTATGACAGGGGGAATAACTGAGACACGGCTGGATGATAGCTATGACTGTGGGAATAACTGAGACATGGCTGGATGATAGCTATGACAGTGGGAATAACTGAGACATGGCTGGATGATAGCTATGACAGGGGGAATAACTGAGACACGGCTGGATGATAGCTATGACTGTGGGAATAACTGAGACACGGCAGGATGATAGCTATGACAGTGGGAATAACAGACACGGCTGGATGATAGCTATGACAGTGGGAATAACTGAGACACGGCTGGATGATAGCTATGACAGTGGGAATAACTGAGACATGGCTGGATGATAGCTATGACAGTGGGAATAACTGAGACACGGCTGGATGATAGCTATGACAGGGGGAATAACTGAGACACGGCTGGATGATAGCTATGACAGTGGGAATAACTGAGACATGGCTGGATGATAGCTATGACAGGGGGAATAACTGAGACACGGCTGGATGATGACTATGACTGGGCAGTTAATGTACAAGGTTACAGTCTGTTTAGAAAGGATCACCAAAACCGGGGAGGGGGGAGGGGAGGGGTTCTCCTTTATGTAAAGTCCTGTCTAAATCCCACAGTCCGAGAAGATATAAGTGAGGGACATGGACATGTGGAGTCTCTGTGGGTAGAGATACATGGAGGCAACAACAACAATAAATTACTGATAGGAGTTTACTATAAACCACCTAATAGACCAGAGTCCACAGAAAATCTACTACTAGACGAGATAGACGAGGCAGCAAATCATAATGAGGTGGTTATTATGGGGGAACTCCGCAGATATAGACTGGGAAACAGGAAACAGGTTCTTGGCAATAACCAAAGACAATGAGCTCTCCCAACTGGTTCAGGACCCGACTAGAGGGACGGCCATACTGGACTTAGTATTAACCAATAGACCTGACAGAACAACAGACGTGCAGGTCGGGGGACACCTGGGAAATAGTGACCAGAAAGTAATAACCTTCCAATTATCATTCAAACGAGCGTTTCTACAGGGAGAACAAAAATACCAAACTTCAAAAAAGCTAAATTTAGCCAACTTAGAGAGGCCATAGGCCTAACTAACTGGGACAAAGTCCTCAAAAATAAAAATACAGCCACAAAATGGGATATTTTTAGAAGCATCCTAAAATCTCATTGTGAGAGGTACATACCGTATGGGAATAAAGGGTTAAAGAACAAGAAAAAACAAACAATGTGGATAAACAGAACTGTAAAGAAAGCAATAAATGACAAAACTAAAGCATTTAAATCCCTAAAACAGGAGGGGTGCGCAGAAGCATTGAAAAACTATAAGGAAAAAAATAGAATATGTAAAAAACTAATAAAAGCGGCCAAACTAGAGACCGAGAGAATAATTGCCAAAGAGAGTAAAACTAACCCTAAAATGTTCTTCAATTATATAAATGGTAAAAAGTATAAATGTGAAGGTGTCGGCCCTTCAAAGAGTAATGAGGGGGGAGTCACAGAGAGCGACGAGGAGAAAGCAAAGCTGTTACATATTTTTTCTCTCCACTGTATTCACTGAGGAAAATAAACTGTCAGATGAAATGCAGAATGTAAAAATAAATTCCCCATTAAAAGTGTCCTGTCTGATATCGATATGTAAATGTGCTCAATATTCACTGTATGTATCCATTTTACTGGTTCCTATTTCTGTTTGAACCTTTATTATTGATCTTGTACGATTCATTATTCCTTCAAGATTGTACGCATATCTATGTTCCAAATAAAGCCTTTTATTATAAAAAAATTTAAAAGTGTCCTGTCTGACCCAGGAAGAAGTACAGCAGCATCTTAAAAGATTAAAATAGACAAATCGCCAGGACCAGACGGCATACACCACCGTATCCTAAGAGAATGAAGTAATGTCATAGCCAGACCCTTATTTCTGATATTTGCGGACTCTATACTGACAGGGAATGTCCCACAGGATTGGAGCATAGCAAATGTGGTGCCAATATTCAAAAAGGGTCCAAAAACAGAGCCTGGAAACTATAGGCCGGTAAGTGTAACTGTCGTGGGTAAACTGTTTGAAGGTTTTCTAAGAGATGCTATCTTAGAGCATCTCAACGGAAATAAGCAAATAACGCCATATCAGCATGGCTTCGTGAGGGATCGGTCATGTCAGACTAATTTAATCAGTTTCTATGAGAAGGTAAGTTCTAGACTTGACCGCAGCGAATCAATGGATGTCGTATATCTGGACTTCTCCAAAGCATCTGACACTGTACCACATAAAATGTTGGTATATAAAATGAGAATGCTCGGACTGGGAGAAAACGTCTGTATGTGGGTAAGTTACTGGCTGAGGGATAGAAAACAGAGGGTGGTTATTAACGGTACACACTCAGATTGGGTCACTGTCACTAGTGGAGTACCTCAGGGGCCAGTACTGGAGGGGTCACCGTCACTAGTGGGGTACCTCAGGGGTCAGTACTGGAGGGGTCACTGTCACTAGTGGGGTAGCACAGGGGTCAGTATTGGAGGGGTCACTGTCACTAGTGGGGTACCTCAGGGGTCAGTACTGGAGGGGTCACTGTCACTAGTGGGGCACCTCAGGGGTCAGTACTGGGCCCTAATCTCTTCAATATATTTATTAATGATCTTGTAGAAGGCTTGCCCAATAAAATATTAATTTTTGCAGATGACACTAAACTGTGCAAAGTAATTAACACTGAAGAGGACAGTATACTGTATATATACTACAGAGGACAGTATACTGTATATATATATATATATATATATATACACACTACAGAAGACAGTATACTGTATATATACTACAGAGGACAGTATACTGTATATATATATATATATATATATATACACACTACAGAAGACAGTATACTGTATATATATACGACAGAGGACAGTATACTATATATATATATACACACTACAGAAGACAGTATACTGTATATATATATATATATATATATACGACAGAGGACAGTATACTGTATATATACTACAGAGGACAGTATACTATATATATATATACACACTACAGAAGACAGTATACTGTATATATATATATATATATACGACAGAGGACAGTATACTGTATATATACTACAGAGGACAGTATACTGTATATATACTACAGAGGACAGTATACTGTATTTTATATATATATATATATATATACTACAGAGGACAGTATACTGTATATATACTACAGAGGACAGTATACTATATATATATATACACACACGACAGAGGACAGTATACTGTATATATACTACAGAGGACAGTATACTGTACATATACTACAGAGGACAGTATACTGTATATATACTAGAGGACAGTATACTGTACATATACTACAGAGGACAGTATACTGTATATATACGACAGAGGACAATATACTGTATATATATATATATATATACACGACAGAGGACAGTATACTGTATATATATACTACAGAGGACAGTATACTGTATATATACTACAGCGGACAGTGTACTGTATATATACTACAGAGCACAGTATACTGTATATATACTACAGCGGACAGTGTACTGTATATATACTACAGAGCACAGTATACTGTATATATACTACAGAGCACAGTATACTGTATATATACTACAGAGGACAGTATACTGTATATACACTACAGAGGACAGTATACTGCATATACACTACAGAGGACAGTATACTGCATATACACTACAGAGGACAGTATACTGCTACAGATGGATCTGGATAGATTGGAGTCTTGGGCAGATAAGTGGTAGATGAGGTTTAACACTGACAAATGTAAGGTTATGCACATGGGAAGGAATAATGCAAGTCACCCGTACATACTAAATGGTAAAACACTGGGTAACACTGACATGGAAAAGGACCTAGGAATTTTAATAAACAGCAAACTAAGCTGCAAAAACCAGTGTCAGGCAGCTACTGCCAAGGCCAATAAGATAATGGGTTGCATCAAAAGGGGCATAGATGCCCGTGATGAGAACATAGTCCTACCACTTTACACATCACTAGTCAGACCACACATGGAGTACTGTGTACAGTTCTGGGCTCCTGTGAACAAGGCAGACATAGCAGAGCTGGAGAGGGTCCAGAGGAGGGCAACTAAAGTAATAACTGGAATGGGGAAACTACAGTACCCTGAAAGATTATCAACATTAGGGTTATTCAACTTAGAAAAAATACTGAGGGGAGATCTAATTAATATGTATAAATATATCAGGGGTCAGTACAGAGATCACTCCCATCATCTATTTATCCCCAGGACTGTGACGAGGGGACATCCTCTGCGTCTGGAGGAAAGAAGGTTTGTACACAAACATAGAGGAGGATTCTTTACGGTAAGAGCAGTGAGACTATGGACTCTTTACTGTAAGAGCAGTGAGACTATGGACTCTGTACTGTAAGAGCAGTGAGACTGTGGACTCTATACTGTAAGAGCAGTGAGACTATGGACTCTACTGTAAGAGCAGTGAGACTATGGACTCTTTACTGTAAGAGCAGTGAGACTATGGACTCTTTACTGTAAGAGCAGTGAGACTGTGGGCTCTTTACTGTAAGAGCAGTGAGACTATGGACTCTTTACTGTAAGAGCAGTGAGACTATGGACTCTTTACTGTAAGAGCAGTGAGACTGTGGGCTCTTTACTGTAAGAGCAGTGAGACTGTGGACTCTTTACTGTAAGAGCAGTGAGACTATGGACTCTATACTGTAAGAGCAGTGAGACTATGGACTCTACTGTAAGAGCAGTGAGACTATGGACTCTTTACTGTAAGAGCAGTGAGACTATGGACTCTTTACTGTAAGAGCAGTGAGACTGTGGGCTCTTTACTGTAAGAGCAGTGAGACTATGGACTCTTTACTGTAAGAGCAGTGAGACTATGGACTCTTTACAGTAAGAGCGGTGAGACTATGGACTCTTTACTGTAAGAGCAGTGAGACTATGGACTCTTTACTGTAAGAGCAGTGAGACTATGGACTCTTTACTGTAAGAGCAGTGAGACTATGGACTCTTTACTGTAAGAGCAGTGAGACTATGGACTCTTTACTGTAAGAGCAGTGAGACTATGGACTCCTTACTGTAAGAGCGGTGAGACTATGGACTCTTTACTGTAAGAGCAGTGAGACTATGGACTATATACTGTAAGAGCAGTGAGACTATGGACTCTATACTGTAAGAGCAGTGAGACTGTGGGCTCTTTACTGTAAGAGCAGTGAGACTATGGACTCTATACTGTAAGAGCAGTGAGACTATGGACTCTTTACTGTAAGAGCAGTGAGACTATGGACTCTTTACTGTAAGAGCAGTGAGACTATGGACTCTTTACTGTAAGAGCAGTGAGACTATGGACTCTTTACTGTAAGAGCGGTGAGACTATGGACTCTTTACTGTAAGAGCAGTGAGACTATGGACTCTTTACTGTAAGAGCAGTGAGACTATGGACTCTTTACTGTAAGAGCGGTGAGATTATGGACTCTTTACAGTAAGAGCAGCGAGACTATGTACTCTTTCCTGTAAGAGCAGTGAGACTATGGACTCTTTACTGTAAGAGCGGTGAGACTATGGACTCTTTACTGTAAGAGCGGTGAGATTATGGACTCTTTACAGTAAGAGCAGCGAGACTATGTACTCTTTCCTGTAAGAGCAGTGAGACTATGGACTCTTTACTGTAAGAGCAGTGAGACTATGTACTCTTTCCTGTAAGAGCAGTGAGACTATGGACTCTATACTGTAAGAGCGGTGAGACTATGGACTCTTTACGGCAGGGCCGGCCTTAGGTGTTCAGGCGCCCTGTGCGAGCTAACCTTGTGGCGCCCCCCCCCCCCCCCCCCCAAAAAAAAAAAAAACACTGCTTGTTGCTGGCATCATGGCATAGGCTGGCTGACTATCCAACCAAGTAGTTACCAGCCCACACACCCCAAAGGCCGGTGTAATGTTATACTTCCCTACTTCGTGAGATTTCCCTACCTTCGTCACTTCCGGTCGCACCGGACATGACGTGAGGAGGTGTGCAGCGCCGCGCAGGCGCACAACGACAGGTTAGGGAAGTTTCACAGCAGAGTGCGCATGCGCCAGGAGCCTCGCCGGCGGTTAGGGTAGGGAAAAACTATGGGCCAGTGCGCAGGCGCAGTGATCGGATGGATGTTCTCAGCTGAACACCGGCCGACACTGCGCATGCACCGGGAGCCTCACCAGCGGTTAGGGAAGGGAAAAATTACGTACGGGCCAGTGCTTTTTCCCTACCCTAACCGCTGGTGAGGCTCCCAGCGCATGCGCAGTGTCGGCCGGTGTCCAGCTGAGAACATCCATCCGATCACCGCACCTGTGCACTGGCCCATAATTTTTCCCTACCCTAACCGCCGGCGAGGCTCCCAGCGCATGCGCACTCTGCTGTGAAATTTTCCTAACCCGTTGTTGTGCGCAGTGTGCCCCCCCAATATAATAAACATTGGCGCAGTGCGCCCCCCCCAATATAATAAACATTGGTGGCGCAGTGCGCCCCCCCCCAACACCACAGTATAATAAACATTGGTGGCGCAGTGCGCCCCCCCAACACCCCAGTATAATAAACATTGGTGGCGCTGTGCGCCCCCCCAACACCCCAGTATAAACATTGGTGGCGCAGTGCGCCCCCCCAACACCCCAGTATAATAAACATTGGTGGCGCAGTGCGCCCCCCCAACACCCCAGTATAATAAACATTGGTGGCGCAGTGCGCCCCCCCAACACCCCAGTATAATAAACATTGGTGGCGCAGTGCGCCCCCCCAACACCCCAGTATAATAAACATTGGTGGCGCAGTGCGCCCCCCGAACACCCCAGTATAATAAACATTGGTGGCGCTGTGCGCCCCCCCAACACCCCAGTATAATAAACATTGGTGGCGCAGTGCGCCCCCCCGAACACCCCAGTATAATAAACATTGGTGGCGCAGTGCGCCCCCCCAACACCCCAGTATAATAAACATTGGTGGCGCAGTGCGCCCCCCCAACACCCCAGTATAATAAACATTGGTGGCGCAGTGCGCCCCCCCAACACCCCAGTATAATAAACATTGGTGGCGCAGTGCGCCCCCCCTCAATATAATAAACATTGGTGGTGCAGTGGGCAGTGCCAATGAGGGTTAAAAAATAAAAAAAAGAATTAACTCACCTCCTCCAATTGATCGTCTTCTGTTCTTTCTTCATTACCTGTCAAAGGACCTGTGGTGACATCACTGTGCTCATCACATGATACATCACCATGGTAATGGATCATGTGATGAGCTCAGTGACGTCATTACAGGTCCTGAAGAAAGAACAGGAGACCGGCAGCTACGCGATCAATTGGAGGAGGTGAGTTATTTATTTTTTATTTATTTTTTTTAACCCTCATTGGCACTTCCCACTGAGCCACCAATGTTTCTTATACTGGGGTGTTGGGGGGGGGGCGCACTGTGCCACCAACGTTTCTTATACAAATACAGGAGGCGGGTGCTGGAATCAAATAGCCGGCACCCGACCTTTGTGACAGGGAGCTGCGATCAGCGGCAGTTAACCCCTCAGGTACCGCACCTGAAGGGTTAACTCAACTGCAGCTGATCGCAGCTCCCTGTCACAAAGGTCGGGTGCCGGCTATTTGATTCCAGCACCCGCCTCCTGTATTTGTATTTCAGGTCAGTTATCTTCATTGGTGGCGCAGTGGCCACAGCCCCTCCCCTCCTCCTCCTGTCTCTCTTCCAAGCGGCGGGGGCAGCAGGCAGGTCAGACAGGGGAGGGGGAGATGGAGGGGGCGCCCCGAGGGAGAACACAAGTGCAGCCTCGCCTGCCGCATATTACATTGCGAGCTGTCGGCCGCCCAGCGCCCCTGTTGCTATGGCGCCCTGTGCGGCCGCACAGCCCGCACACCCCAAAGGCCGGCCCTGCTTTACGGTAAGAGCAGTGAGACTATGGACTCTTTACGGTAAGAGCAGTGAGACTATGGACTCTTTACGGTAAGAGCGGTGAGACTATGGACTCTTTACTGTAAGAGCAGTGAGACTATGGACTCTTTACTGTAAGAGCAGTGAGACTATGGACTCTATACTGTAAGAGCGGTGAGACTATGGACTCTTTACTGTAAGAGCAGTGAGACTATGGACTCTATACTGTAAGAGCAGTGAGACTATGGACTCTTTACTGTAAGAGCAGTGAGACTATGGACTCTATACTGTAAGAGCGGTGAGACTATGGACACTATACTGTAAGAGCAGTGAGACTATGGACTCTTTACTGTAAGAGCAGTGAGACTATGGACTCTTTACTGTAAGAGCAGTGAGACTATGGACTCTTTACTGTAAGAGCAGTGAGACTATGGACTCTTTACTGTAAGAGCAGTGAGACTATGGACTCTTTACTGTAAGAGCAGTGAGACTATGGACTCTTTACTGTAAGAGCAGTGAGACTATGGACTCTTTACTGTAAGAGCAGTGAGACTATGGACTCTTTACTGTAAGAGCAGTGAGACTATGGACTCTATACTGTAAGAGCGGTGAGACTATGGACTCTATACTGTAAGAGCAGTGAGACTATGGACTCTTTACTGTAAGAGCAGTGAGACTATGGACTCTTTACTGTAAGAGCGGTGAGACTATGGACTCTATACTGTAAGAGCAGTGAGACTATGGACTCTTTACTGTAAGAGCAGTGAGACTATGGACTCTTTACTGTAAGAGCAGTGAGACTATGGACTCTTTACTGTAAGAGCAGTGAGACTATGGACTCTTTACTGTAAGAGCAGTGAGACTGTGGACTCTTTACTGTAAGATCAGTGAGACTATGGACTCTTTACTGTAAGAGCAGTGAGACTATGGACTCTATACTGTAAGAGCAGTGAGACTATGGACTCTTTACTGTAAGAGCAGTGAGACTATGGACTCTTTACTGTAAGAGCAGTGAGACTATGGACTCTTTACTGTAAGAGCAGTGAGACTATGGACTCTTTACTGTAAGAGCAGTGAGACTATGGACTCTTTACTGTAAGAGGAGTGAGACTATGGACTCTTTACTGTAAGAGCAGTGAGACTATGGACTCTATACTGTAAGAGCAGTGAGACTATGGACTCTTTACTGTAAGAGCAGTGAGACTATGGACTCTTTACTGTGAGAGCAGTGAGACTATGGACTCTTTACTGTAAGAGCAGTGAGACTATGGACTCTATACTGTAAGAGCAGTGAGACTATGGACTCTTTACGGTAAGAGCAGTGAGACTATGGACTCTATACTGTAAGAGCAGTGAGACTATGGACTCTTTACTGTAAGAGCAGTGAGACTATGGACTCTATACTGTAAGAGCAGTGAGACTATGGACTCTTTACTGTAAGAGCAGTGAGACTGTGGACTCTTTACTGTAAGAGCAGCGAGACTGTGGACTCTTTACTGTAAGAGCAGAGAGACTGTGGACTCTTTACTGTAAGAGCAGTGAGACTATGGACTCTTTACTGTAAGAGCAGCGAGACTATGGACTCTGTACTGTAAGAGCAGTGAGACTATGGACTCTATACTGTAAGAGCAGTGAGACTATGGACTCTTTACTGTAAGAGCAGTGAGACTATGGACTCTTTACTGTAAGAGCAGCGAGACTATGGACTCTGTACTGTAAGAGCAGTGAGACTATGGACTCTTTACGGTAAGAGCAGTGAGACTATGGACTCTTTACTGTAAGAGCAGTGAGACTATGGACTCTTTACTGTAAGAGCAGTGAAGAGCAGTGAAGAGCAGTGAGACTATGGACTATTTACTGTAAGAGCGGTGAGACTATGGACTATTTACTGTAAGAGCAGTGAAGAGCAGTGAGTCTATGGACTATTTACTGTAAGAGCAGTGAGACTATGGACTATTTACTGTAAGAGCAGTGAAGAGCAGTGAGACTATGGACTATTTACTGTAAGAGCAGTGAGACTATGGACTCTTTACTGTAAGAGCAGTGAGACTATGGATTATTTACTGTAAGAGCAGTGAGACTATGGACTCTTTACGGTAAGAGCAGTGAGACTATGGACTCTTTACTGTAAGAGCAGTGAAGAGCAGTGAGACTATGGACTCTTTACTGTAAGAGCGGTGAGACTATGGACTATTTACTGTAAGAGCAGTGAAGAGCAGTGAGACAATGGACTATTTACTGTAAGAGCAGTGAGACTATGGACTATTTACTGTAAGAGCAGTGAGACTATGGATTATTTACTGTAAGAGCGGTGAGACTATGGACTATTTACTGTAAGAGCAGTGAGACTATGGACTCTTTACTGTAAGAGCAGTGAGACTATGGACTCTTTACTGTAAGAGCAGTGAGACTATGGACTCTATACTGTAAGAGCAGTGAGACTATGGACTCTTTACTGTAAGAGCAGTGAGACTATGGACTCTTTACTGTAAGAGCAGTGAGACTATGGACTCTTTACTGTAAGAGCAGTGAGACTATAGACTCTTTACGGTAAGAGCAGTGAGACTATAGACTCTTTACGGTAAGAGCAGTGAGACTATGGACTCTATACTGTAAGAGCAGTGAGACTATGGACTCTTTACTGTAAGAGCAGTGAGACTATGGACTCTTTACTGTAAGAGCAGTGAGACTATAGACTCTTTACGGTAAGAGCAGTGAGACTATGGACTCTTTACGGTAAGAGCAGTGAGACTATGGACTCTTTACTGTAAGAGCAGTGAGACTATGGGCTCTTTACTGTAAGAGCAGTGAGACTATGGACTCTTTACTGTAAGAGCAGTGAGACTATGGAATCTATACTGTAAGAGCAGTGAGACTATGGACTCTATACTGTAAGAGCAGTGAGACTATGGACTCTTTACAGTAAGAGCAGTGAGACTATGGACTCTATACTGTAAGAGCAGTGAGACTATGGACTCTTTACTGTAAGAGCAGTGAGACTATGGATTCTTTACTGTAAGAGCAGTGAGACTATGGACTCTTTACGGTAAGAGCAGTGAGACTATGGACTCTTTACTGTAAGAGCAGTGAGACTATGGACTCTATACTGTAAGAGCAGTGAGACTATGGACTCTTTACGGTAAGAGCAGTGAGACTATGGACTCTTTACTGTAAGAGCAGTGAGACTATGGACTCTTTACTGTAAGAGCAGTGAGACTATGGACTCTTTACTGTAAGAGAAGTGAGATTATGGACTCTTTACTGTAAGAGCAGTGAGACTATGGACTCTTTACTGTAAGAGCAGTGAGACTATGGACTCTATACTGTAAGAGCAGTGAGACTATGGACTCTTTACGGTAAGAGCAGTGAGACTATGGATTCTTTACTGTAAGAGCAGTGAGACTATGGACTCTTTACTGTAAGAGCAGTGAGACTATGGACTCTTTACTGTAAGAGCAGTGAGACTATGGACTCTATACTGTAAGAGCAGTGAGACTATGGACTCTATACTGTAAGAGCAGTGAGACTATGGGCTCTTTACTGTAAGAGCAGTGAGACTATGGACTCTATACTGTAAGATCAGTGAGACTATGGACTCTTTACTGTAAGACCAGTGAGACTATGGACTCTTTACTGTAAGAGCAGTGAGACTATGGACTCTATACTGTAAGAGCAGTGAGACTATGGACTCTTTACTGTAAGAGCAGTGAGACTATGGACTCTATACTGTAAGAGCAGTGAGACTATGGACTCTATACTGTAAGAGCAGTAAGACTATGGACTCTTTACTGTAAGAGCAGTGAGACTATGGACTCTATACTGTAAGAGCAGTGAGACTATGGACTCTTTACGGTAAGAGCAGTGAGACTATGGACTCTATACTGTAAGAGCAGTGAGACTATGGACTCTTTACTGTAAGAGCAGTGAGACTATGGACTCTTTACTGTAAGAGCAGTGAGACTATGGACTCTTTACTGTAAGAGCAGTGAGACTATGGACTCTTTACTGTAAGAGCAGTGAGACTATGGACTCTTTACTGTAAGAGCAGTGAGACTATGGACTCTTTACTGTAAGAGCAGTGAGACTATGGACTCTATACTGTAAGAGCAGTGAGACTATGGACTCTATACTGTAAGAGCAGTGAGACTATGGACTCTTTACTGTAAGAGCAGTGAGACTATGGACTCTTTACTGTAAGAGCAGTGATACTATGGACTCTTTACTGTAAGAGCAGCGAGACTATGGACTCTTTACGGTAAGAGCAGTGAGACTATGGACTCTTTACTGTAAGAGCAGTGAGACTATGGACTCTTTACTGTAAGAGCAGTGAGACTATGGACTCTTTACTGTAAGAGCAGTGAGACTATGGACTCTTTACTGTAAGAGCAGTGAGACTATGGACTCTTTACTGTAAGAGCAGTGAGACTATGGACTCTATACTGTAAGAGCAGTGAGACTATGGACTCTTTACTGTAAGAGCAGTGAGACTATGGACTCTATACTGTAAGAGCAGTGAGACTATGGACTCTATACTGTAAGAGCAGTGAGACTATGGACTCTTTACTGTAAGAGCAGTGAGACTATGGACTCTTTACTGTAAGAGCAGTGAGACTATAGACTCTTTACGGTAAGAGCAGTGAGACTATGGACTCTTTACGGTAAGAGCAGTGAGACTATGGACTCTTTACTGTAAGAGCAGTGAGACTATGGGCTCTTTACTGTAAGAGCAGTGAGACTATGGACTCTTTACTGTAAGAGCAGTGAGACTATGGAATCTATACTGTAAGAGCAGTGAGACTATGGACTCTATACTGTAAGAGCAGTGAGACTATGGACTCTTTACAGTAAGAGCAGTGAGACTATGGACTCTATACTGTAAGAGCAGTGAGACTATGGACTCTTTACTGTAAGAGCAGTGAGACTATGGATTCTTTACTGTAAGAGCAGTGAGACTATGGACTCTTTACGGTAAGAGCAGTGAGACTATGGACTCTTTACTGTAAGAGCAGTGAGACTATGGACTCTATACTGTAAGAGCAGTGAGACTATGGACTCTTTACGGTAAGAGCAGTGAGACTATGGACTCTTTACTGTAAGAGCAGTGAGACTATGGACTCTTTACTGTAAGAGCAGTGAGACTATGGACTCTTTACTGTAAGAGAAGTGAGATTATGGACTCTTTACTGTAAGAGCAGTGAGACTATGGACTCTTTACTGTAAGAGCAGTGAGACTATGGACTCTATACTGTAAGAGCAGTGAGACTATGGACTCTTTACGGTAAGAGCAGTGAGACTATGGATTCTTTACTGTAAGAGCAGTGAGACTATGGACTCTTTACTGTAAGAGCAGTGAGACTATGGACTCTTTACTGTAAGAGCAGTGAGACTATGGACTCTATACTGTAAGAGCAGTGAGACTATGGACTCTATACTGTAAGAGCAGTGAGACTATGGGCTCTTTACTGTAAGAGCAGTGAGACTATGGACTCTATACTGTAAGATCAGTGAGACTATGGACTCTTTACTGTAAGACCAGTGAGACTATGGACTCTTTACTGTAAGAGCAGTGAGACTATGGACTCTATACTGTAAGAGCAGTGAGACTATGGACTCTTTACTGTAAGAGCAGTGAGACTATGGACTCTATACTGTAAGAGCAGTGAGACTATGGACTCTATACTGTAAGAGCAGTAAGACTATGGACTCTTTACTGTAAGAGCAGTGAGACTATGGACTCTATACTGTAAGAGCAGTGAGACTATGGACTCTTTACGGTAAGAGCAGTGAGACTATGGACTCTATACTGTAAGAGCAGTGAGACTATGGACTCTTTACTGTAAGAGCAGTGAGACTATGGACTCTTTACTGTAAGAGCAGTGAGACTATGGACTCTTTACTGTAAGAGCAGTGAGACTATGGACTCTTTACTGTAAGAGCAGTGAGACTATGGACTCTTTACTGTAAGAGCAGTGAGACTATGGACTCTTTACTGTAAGAGCAGTGAGACTATGGACTCTATACTGTAAGAGCAGTGAGACTATGGACTCTATACTGTAAGAGCAGTGAGACTATGGACTCTTTACTGTAAGAGCAGTGAGACTATGGACTCTTTACTGTAAGAGCAGTGATACTATGGACTCTTTACTGTAAGAGCAGCGAGACTATGGACTCTTTACGGTAAGAGCAGTGAGACTATGGACTCTTTACTGTAAGAGCAGTGAGACTATGGACTCTTTACTGTAAGAGCAGTGAGACTATGGACTCTTTACTGTAAGAGCAGTGAGACTATGGACTCTTTACTGTAAGAGCAGTGAGACTATGGACTCTATACTGTAAGAGCAGTGAGACTATGGACTCTATACTGTAAGAGCAGTGAGACTATGGACTCTTTACTGTAAGAGCAGTGAGACTATGGACTCTATACTGTAAGAGCAGTGAGACTATGGACTCTATACTGTAAGAGCAGTGAGACTATGGACTCTATACTGTAAGAGCAGTGAGACTATGGACTCTATACTGTAAGAGCAGTGAGACTATGGACTCTTTACTGTAAGAGCAGTGAGACTATGGACTCTATACTGTAAGAGCAGTGAGACTATGGACTCTATACTGTAAGAGCAGTGAGACTTTGGACTCTATACTGTAAGAGCAGTGAGACTATGGACTCTTTACTGTAAGAGCAGTGAGACTATGGACTCCTTACTGTAAGAGCAGTGAGACTATGGACTCTTTACTGTAAGAGCAGTGAGACTATGGACTCTGTACTGTAAGAGCAGTGAGACTATGGACTCTATACTGTAAGAGCAGTGAGACTATGGACTCTATACTGTAAGAGCAGTGAGACTATGGACTCTGTACTGTAAGAGCAGTGAGACTATGGACTCTTTACTGTAAGAGCAGTGAGACTATGGACTCTACTGTAAGAGCAGTGAGACTATGGACTCTATACTGTAAGAGCAGTGAGACTGTGGACTCTATACTGTAAGAGCAGTGAGACTGTGGACTCTTTACTGTAAGAGCAGTGAGACTATGGACTCTTTACTGTAAGAGCAGTGAGACTATGGACTCTTTACTGTAAGAGCAGTGAGACTATGGACTCTATACTGTAAGAGCAGTGAGACTATGGACTCTTTACTGTAAGAGCAGTGAGACTATGGACTCTATACTGTAAGAGCAGTGAGACTATGGACTCTTTACTGTAAGAGCAGTGAGACTATGGACTCTTTACTGTAAGAGCAGTGAGACTATGGACTCTTTACTGTAAGAGCGGTGAGACTATGGACTCTTTACTGTAAGAGCAGTGAGACTATGGACTCTTTACGGTAAGAGCAGTGAGACTATGGACTCTTTACGGTAAGAGCAGTGAGACTATGGATTCTTTACGGTAAGAGCAGTGAGACTATGGAACTCTCTGCCTGAGGAGGTGGTGATGGTGAGTACAATAAAGGAATTCAAGAGGGGCCTGGATGTATTTCTGGAGTGTAATAATATTACAGGCTATAGCTACTAGAGAGGGGTCGTTGATCCAGGGAGTTATTCTGATGCCTGATTGGAGTCGGGAAGGAATTTTTTATTCCCCTAAAGTGAGGAAAATTGGCTTCTACCTCACAGTTTTTTTTTTTGCCTTCCTCTGGATCAACTTGCAGGATAACAGGCCGAACTGGATGGACAAATGTCTTTTTTCGTCCTTATGTACTATGTTACTATGTTACAAATATTGCGGACTGCACTCGGATGTCATCTGTGCGCTGTCTGCAAATTATAGAACATGTCCTGTTCTTGATTGTTTTCAGACAAGAATAGGCAGTTCTATTTGGTAAATGCGGCATGCACACAGCCAGCGTCTGTATTCTGCAGATCTGTGGTTTGTGGACCACATGGTACATACAGTCCTGTGCATGAGAACAAAGAAGAAGTAGAGATGTATTCAGGACCCCTCCCAGTGTCAGGTAGACATATTAGGGGTTTCCTGCAGCGCCATCTGGTGCTCATAATACAAATGACATTTCTTCTCATTTGGCCATTTTTAGGCACTGCTTGCAGGCCTCCTGTCTACAGTAGCATCCAGCTCCAGTGGTGTAAAGTAGGGGGCCCAGAAGGGTGATTGCCCCTGGCACCAATATCAAATGGGGGCGACAGAGTTGACGGCAGGGCACAGGAGGCAATGGTTCCCATGCCAGCCCCTTCAACCTTTATAGGACGAAGACCACTAGGTCATCACAACATCCTGTGACACAGGAAACCAGGGATGTAGTCTGGAAGTGAGTTTTTTTTTAATGACACCATAGGGTCATTATATGTAGAGATGGCACTATGGTGGGCATTATATGTAGAGATGGCACTATGGGGGGCATTATATGTAGAGATGGCACTATGAGGGTCATTATATGTAGAGATGGCACTATGGTGGGCATTATATGTAGAGATGGCACTATGGGGGGCATGATATGTAGAGATGGTACTATGGTGGGCATTATATGTAGAGATGGCACTATGGGGGGCATGATATGTAGAGATGGTACTATGGTGGGCATTATATGTAGAGATGGCACTATGGGGGCATTATATGTAGAGATGGCACTATGAGGGGCATTATATGTAGAGATGGCACTATGAGGGGCATTATATGTAGAGATGGCACTATGGGGGCATAATATGTAAAGAGGGCACTACTGGGGGACATTATATGTAGAGAGGGCACTACTGGGGGACATTATATGTAGAGATGGCACTATGAGGGGCATTATATGTAGAGATGGCACTATGGGGGCATTATATGTAGAGAGGGCACTACTGGGGGACATATGTAGAGAGGGCACTATGGGGTGCATTATATGTAGAGATGGCACTATGGGGGGCATTATATGTAGAGATGGCACTATGAGAGGCATTATATGTAAAGATGGCACTATGAGGGGCATTATATGTAGAGATGGCACTATGGGGGCATTTATATGTAGAGAGGGCACTACTGGGGGACATATGTAGAGAGGGCACTATGGGGTGCATTATATGTAGAGAGGGCACTATGGGGGGCATTATATGTAGAGAGGGCACTATGGGGGGCATTATATGTAGAGATGGCACTATGGGGGCATTATATGTAGAGAGGGCACTACTGGGGGACATATGTAGAGAGGGCATTATGGGGTGCATTATATGTAGAGAGGGCACTATGGGGGGCATGATATGTAGAGATGGCACTATGGGGGGCATTATATGTAGAGAGGGCACTACTGGGGGACATTATAAGTACAGAGGGCACAACCGATTGCATTATATTAGTGGCACCACAGGGGGCATTATAACTACTGGGGCCTAAATGGAAGTTACTACTGAGGGGGACTGGGGCCGAAAAGGGGATGATTATTCAGTGGGGGCATAAAAGCAGGCATTATTACTAAATTATGGAGAAACAAGTTGTGGTTAGGAGACGTCATCATAGTGGTCTGTGCAGGATGGTAAGACTGGGGGACTAAACAGGATTATTAATAACTGGGAACTAAATGGGTATGGTTGTGGTGGAGCGGTATTTTTGGCCATAGGTTAGGGGGCACAATACTTGCCCTGGGAGCTGGCTAACCACGCTACACCATTGTCCAGCTCCAGTACTCTGGCTCCAGCACGTGTTGGGTTAATAAGACACTGTACTTATTCTGGAAATCTTCAGCTATGCGTCTCTACATACATTTGTCAGGGTGAGAAGTTTAAAATGTGATAGATTGCTTGCAATGGGAGGGGGAACCAGTGGAAGAAACGTGTTGTGTTTCAAGTACTGGGTGGATTTTCCTGGAAAGTTTTCATTTATTTAAGCCCCTCTGCCCCCTGAATGTTATAAGGCTACAGCTGGAGGGGAGAGACTTGTACTAGCACGTCAACCAAGCCATCCCAGCTGCTGAGGGCAGGAGGGGGATCAATGCACAATGATGAATTCCCTCCCAAAATATGTGCAGGAGCCGCGGCTGAGAAAGACATGTGGCTTCTTGTGCTGCCTGATGTTCTGCAGAATAATTATATCACTGACATATTCCACAGCGCTGTACAGACATTCCCATCACTTATATATCACTGACATATTCCACAGCGCTGTACAGACATTCTCATCCCTTATATATCACTGACATATTCCACAGAGCTGTACAGACATTCTCATCACTTATATATCACTGACATATTCCACAGCGCTGTACAGACATTCCCATCACTTATATATCACTGACATATTCCACAGCGCTGTACAGACATTCTCATCACTTATATATCACTGACATATTCCACAGCGCTGTACAGACATTCTCATCACTTATATATCACTGACATATTCCACAGCGCTGTACAGACATTCCCATCACTTATATATCACTGACATATTCCACAGCGCTGTACAGACATTCTCATCACTTATATATCACTGACATATTCCACAGCTCTGTACAGACATTCTCATCACTTCTATATCACTGACATATTCCACAGCGCTGTACAGACATTCTCATCCCTTATATATCACTGACATATTCCACAGCGCTGTACAGACATTCTCATCACTTATATATCACTGACATATTCCACAGCGCTGTACAGACATTCTCATCACTTATATATCACTGACATATTCCACAGCGCTGTACAGACATTCTCATCCCTTATATATCACTGACATATTCCACAGCGCTGTACAGACATTCTCATCACTTATATATCACTGACATATTCCACAGCGCTGTACAGACATTCTCATCACTTATATATCACTGACATATTCCACAGCGCTGTACAGACATTCTCATCCCTTATATATCACTGACATATTCCACAGAGCTGTACAGACATTCTCATCCCTTATATATCACTGACATATTCCACAGCGCTGTACAGACATTCTCATCACTTATATATCACTGACATATTCCACAGCGCTGTACAGACATTCCCATCCCTTATATATCACTGACATATTCCACAGCGCTGTACAGACATTCTCATCACTTATATATCACTGACATATTCCACAGCTCTGTACAGACATTCTCATCACTTATATATCACTGACATATTCCACAGCTCTGTACAGACATTCTCATTACTTATATATCACTGACATATTCCACAGTGCTGTAGAGACATTCTCATCACTTATATATCACTGACATATTCCACAGCGCTGTACAGACATTCCCATCCCTTATATATCACTGACATATTCCACAGCGCTGTACAGACATTCTCATCACTTATATATCACTGACATATTCCACAGCTCTGTACAGACATTCTCATTACTTATATATCACTGACATATTCCACAGAGCTGTACAGACAATCTCATCACTTATATATCACTGACATATTCCACAGCGCTGTACAGACATTCTCATCACTTATATATCACTGACATATTCCACAGCGCTGTACAGACATTCTCATCACTTATATATCACTGACATATTCCACAGCGCTGTACAGACATTCTCATCACTTATATATCACTGACATATTCCACAGCGCTGTACAGACATTCTCATCACTTATATATCACTGACATATTCCACAGCGCTGTACAGACATTCTCATCACTTATATATCACTGACATATTCCACAGCGCTGTACAGACATTCTCATCACTTATATATCACTGACATATCCCACAGCGCTGTACAGACATTCTCATCACTTATATATCACTGACATATTCCACAGCGCTGTACAGACATTCTCATCACTTATATATCACTGACATATCCCACAGCGCTGTACAGACATTCTCATCACTTATATATCACTGACATATTCCACAGCGCTGTACAGACATTCCCATCCCTTATATATCACTGACATATTCCACAGCGCTGTACAGACATTCTCATCACTTATATATCACTGACATATTCCACAGCGCTGTACAGACATTCTCATCCCTTATATATCACTGACATATTCCACAGCGCTGTACAGACATTCTCATCACTTCTATATCACTGACAAATTCCACAGAGCTGTACAGACATTCTCATCCCTTATATATCACTGACATATTCCACAGCGCTGTACAGACATTCCCATCACTTATATATCGCTGACATATTCCACAGCACTGTACAGACATTCTCATCCCTTATATATCACTGACATATTCCACAGCGCTGTACAGACATTCTCATCTCTTATATATCACTGACATATTCCACAGCGCTGTACAGACATTCTCATCACTTATATATCACTGACATATTCCACAGCGCTGTACAGACATTCTCATCACTTATATATCACTGACATATTCCACAGCGCTGTACAGACATTCTCATCACTTATATATCACTGACATATTCCACAGCGCTGTACAGACATTCTCATCACTTATATATCACTGACATATCCCACAGCGCTGTACAGACATTCTCATCACTTATATATCACTGACATATTCCACAGCGCTGTACAGACAATCCCATCCCTTATATATCACTGACATATTCCACAGCGCTGTACAGACATTCTCATCACTTATATATCACTGACATATTCCACAGCGCTGTACAGACATTCTCATCCCTTATATATCACTGACATATTCCACAGCGCTGTACAGACATTCTCATCACTTATATATCACTGACATATTCCACAGCCCTGTACAGACATTCTCATCACTTCTATATCACTGACAAATTCCACAGAGCTGTACAGACATTCTCATCCCTTATATATCACTGACATATTCCACAGCGCTGTACAGACATTCCCATCACTTATATATCGCTGACATATTCCACAGCGCTGTACAGACATTCTCATCCCTTATATATCGCTGACATATTCCACAGCGCTGTACAGACATTCTCATCTCTTATATATCACTGACATATTCCACAGCGCTGTACAGACATTCCCATCCCTTATATATCACTGACATATTCCACAGCGCTGTACAGACATTCTCATCACTTATATATCACTGACATATTCCACAGCGCTGTACAGACATTCTCATCCCTTATATATCACTGACATATTCCACAGCGCTGTACAGACATTCTCATCACTTCTATATCACTGACAAATTCCACAGAGCTGTACAGACATTCTCATCACTTATATATAATAAACATATTCCACAGCGCTGTACAGACATTCTCATCCCTTATATATCACTGACATATTCCACAGCGCTGTACAGACATTCCCATCACTTATATATCGCTGACATATTCCACAGCGCTGTACAGACATTCTCATCACTTATATATCACTGACATATTCCACAGCGCTGTACAGACATTCCCATCACTTATATATCACTGACATATTCCACAGCGCTGTACAGACATTCTCATCACTTATATATCACTGACATATTCCACAGCGCTGTACAGACATTCTCATCACTTATATATCACTGACATATTCCACAGCGCTGTACAGACATTCCCATCACTTATATATCACTGACATATTCCACCGCGCTGTACAGACATTCTCATCCCTTATATATCACTGACATATTCCACAGCGCTGTACAGACATTCTCATCTCTTATATATCACTGACATATTCCACAGCGCTGTACAGACATTCCCATCCCTTATATATCACTGACATATTCCACAGCGCTGTACAGACATTCTCATCACTTATATATCACTGACATATTCCACAGCGCTGTACAGACATTCTCATCCCTTATATATCACTGACATATTCCACAGCGCTGTACAGACATTCTCATCACTTCTATATCACTGACAAATTCCACAGAGCTGTACAGACATTCTCATCCCTTATATATCACTGACATATTCCACAGCGCTGTACAGACATTCTCATCACTTCTATATCACTGACAAATTCCACAGAGCTGTACAGACATTCTCATCCCTTATATATCACTGACATATTCCACAGCGCTGTACAGACATTCTCATCCCTTATATATCACTGACATATTCCACAGCGCTGTACAGACATTCTCATCACTTATATATCACTGACATATTCCACAGCGCTGTACAGACATTCCCATCACTTATATATCACTGACATATTCCAGAGCGCTGTACAGACATTCTCATCACTTATATATCACTGACATATTCCACAGCGCTGTACAGACATTCTCATCACTAATATATCACTGACATATTCCACAGCGCTGTACACACATTCCCATCACTTATATATCACTGACATATTCCACAGAGCTGTACAGACATTCCCATCACTTATATATCACTGACATATTCCACAGCGCTGTACAGACATTCTCATCACTTATATATCACTGACATATTCCACAGCGCTGTACAGACATTCCCATCACTTATATATCACTGACATATTCCACAGCGCTGTACAGACATTCTCATCACTTCTATATCACTGACATATTCCACAGCGCTGTACAGACATTCTCATCCCTTATATATCACTGACATATTCCACAGCGCTGTACAGACATTCTCATCACTTATATATCACTGACATATTCCACAGCGCTGTACAGACATTCTCATCACTTATATATCACTGACATATTCCACAGCGCTGTACAGACATTCTCATCACTTATATATCACTGACATATTCCACAGCGCTGTACAGACATTCTCATCCCTTATATATCACTGACATATTCCACAGCGCTGTACAGACATTCTCATCACTAATATATCACTGACATATTCCACAGCGCTGTACACACATTCCCATCACTTATATATCACTGACATATTCCACAGAGCTGTACAGACATTCCCATCACTTATATATCACTGACATATTCCACAGCGCTGTACAGACATTCCCATCACTTATATATCACTGACATATTCCACAGCGCTGTACAGACATTCCCATCACTTATATATCACTGACATATTCCACAGCGCTGTACAGACATTCTCATCACTTATATATCACTGACATATTCCACAGCGCTGTACAGACATTCTCATCACTTATATATCACTGACATATTCCACAGCGCTGTACAGACATTCTCATCACTTATATATCACTGACATATTCCACAGCGCTGTACAGACATTCCCATCACTTATATATCACTGACATATTCCACAGCGCTGTACAGACATTCCCATCACTTATATATCACTGACATATTCCACAGCGCTGTACAGACATTCCCATCACTTATATATCACTGACATATTCCACAGCGCTGTACAGACATTCTCATCACTTATATATCACTGACATATTCCACAGCGCTGTACAGACATTCCCATCACTTATATATCACTGACATATTCCACAGCGCTGTACAGACATTCTCATCACTTCTATATCACTGACATATTCCACAGCGCTATACAGACATTCTCATCCCTTATATATCACTGACATATTCCACAGCGCTGTACAGACATTCTCATCCCTTATATATCACTGACATATTCCACAGCGCTGTACAGACATTCTCATCACTTATATATCACTGACATATTCCCCAGCGCTGTACAGACATTCTCATCCCTTATATATCACTGACATATTCCACAGCGCTATACAGACATTCTCATCCCTTATATATCACTGACATATTCCACAGCGCTGTACAGACATTCTCATCCCTTATATATCACTGACATATTCCACAGCGCTGTACAGACATTCTCATCCCTTATATAATCACTGACATATTCCACAGCACTGTACAGACATTCTCATCCCTTATATATCACTGACATATTCCACAGCGCTGTACAGACATTCTCATCACTTATATATCACTGACATATTCCACAGCGCTGTACAGACATTCTCATCCCTTATATATCACTGACATATTCCACAGAGCTGTACAGACATTCCCATCACTTATATATCACTGACATATTCCACAGCGCTGTACAGACATTCTCATCACTTATATATCACTGACATATTCCACAGAGCTGTACAGACATTCCCATCACTTATATATCACTGACATATTCCACAGCGCTGTACAGACATTCTCATCCCTTATATATCACTGACATATTCCACAGCGCTGTACAGACATTCTCATCACTTATATATCACTGACATATTCCACAGCGCTGTACAGACATTCTCATCACTTATATATCACTGACATATTCCACAGCGCTGTACAGACATTCTCATCCCTTATATATCACTGACATATTCCACAGCGCTGTACAGACATTCTCATCACTTATATATCACTGACATATTCCACAGCGCTGTACAGACATTCTCATCACTTATATATCACTGACATATTCCACAGCGCTGTACAGACATTCTCATCACTTATATATCACTGACATATTCCACAGCTCTGTACAGACATTCCCATCACTTATATATCACTGACATATTCCACAGAGCTGTACAGACATTCTCATCACTTATATATCACTGACATATTCCACAGCGCTGTACAGACATTCTCATCACTTCTATATCACTGACATATTCCACAGCGCTGTACAGACATTCTCATCACTTCTATATCACTGACATATTCCACAGCGCTGTACAGACATTCCCATCACTTATATATCACTGACATATTCCACAGCGCTGTACAGACATTCTCATCACTTCTATATCACTGACATATTCCACAGCGCTATACAGACATTCTCATCCCTTATATATCACTGACATATTCCACAGCGCTGTACAGACATTCTCATCCCTTATATATCACTGACATATTCCACAGCGCTGTACAGACATTCCCATCACTTATATATCACTGACATATTCCCCAGCGCTGTACAGACATTCTCATCCCTTATATATCACTGACATATTCCACAGCGCTATACAGACATTCTCATCCCTTATATATCACTGACATATTCCACAGCGCTGTACAGACATTCTCATCACTTATATATCACTGACATATTCCACAGCGCTGTACAGACATTCTCATCCCTTATATATCACTGACATATTCCACAGCGCTGTACAGACATTCTCATCCCTTATATATCACTGACATATTCCACAGCGCTGTACAGACATTCTCATCACTTATATATCACTGACATATTCCACAGTGCTGTACAGACATTCTCATCCCTTATATATCACTGACATATTCCACAGCGCTGTACAGACATTCTCATCCCTTATATAATCACTGACATATTCCACAGCACTGTACAGACATTCTCATCCCTTATATATCACTGACATATTCCACAGCGCTGTACAGACATTCTCATCACTTATATATCACTGACATATTCCACAGCGCTGTACAGACATTCTCATCCCTTATATATCACTGACATATTCCACAGAGCTGTACAGACATTCCCATCACTTATATATCACTGACATATTCCACAGCGCTGTACAGACATTCTCATCACTTATATATCACTGACATATTCCACAGAGCTGTACAGACATTCCCATCACTTATATATCACTGACATATTCCACAGCGCTGTACAGACATTCTCATCCCTTATATATCACTGACATATTCCACAGCGCTGTACAGACATTCTCATCACTAATATATCACTGACATATTCCACAGCGCTGTACAGACATTCTCATCACTTATATATCACTGACATATTCCACAGCGCTGTACAGACATTCTCATCCCTTATATATCACTGACATATTCCACAGCGCTGTACAGACATTCTCATCCCTTATATATCACTGACATATTCCACAGCGCTGTACAGACATTCTCATCACTTATATATCACTGACATATTCCACAGCGCTGTACACACATTCCCATCACTTATATATCACTGACATATTCCACAGAGCTGTACAGACATTCTCATCACTTATATATCACTGACATATTCCACAGCGCTGTACAGACATTCTCATCACTTATATATCACTGACATATTCCACAGCGCTGTACAGACATTCCCATCACTTATATATCACTGACATATTCCACAGCGCTGTACAGACATTCTCATCACTTATATATCACTGACATATTCCACAGCGCTGTACAGACATTCCCATCACTTATATATCACTGACATATTCCACAGCGCTGTACAGACATTCTCATCACTTATATATCACTGACATATTCCACAGCGCTGTACAGACATTCTCATCACTTATATATCACTGACATATTCCACAGCTCTGTACAGACATTCTCATCACTTATATATCACTGACATATTCCACAGCGCTGTACAGACATTCTCATCACTAATATATCACTGACATATTCCACAGCGCTGTACACACATTCCCATCACTTATATATCACTGACATATTCCACAGCGCTGTACACACATTCCCATCACTTATATATCACTGACATATTCCACAGCGCTGTACAGACATTCTCATCACTTATATATCACTGACATATTCCACAGCGCTGTACACACATTCCCATCACTTATATATCACTGACATATTCCACAGAGCTGTACAGACATTCTCATCACTTATATATCACTGACATATTCCACAGCGCTGTACAGACATTCTCATCACTTATATATCACTGACATATTCCACAGCGCTGTACAGACATTCCCATCACTTATATATCACTGACATATTCCACAGCGCTGTACAGACATTCTCATCACTTATATATCACTGACATATTCCACAGCGCTGTACAGACATTCCCATCACTTATATATCACTGACATATTCCACAGCGCTGTACAGACATTCTCATCACTTATATATCACTGACATATTCCACAGCGCTGTACAGACATTCTCATCACTAATATATCACTGACATATTCCACAGCGCTGTACACACATTCCCATCACTTATATATCACTGACATATTCCACAGCGCTGTACACACATTCCCATCACTTATATATCACTGACATATTCCACAGCGCTGTACAGACATTCCCATCACTTATATATCACTGACATATTCCACAGCGCTGTACAGACATTCCCATCACTTATATATCACTGACATATTCCACAGCACTGTACAGACATTCTCATCACTTCTATATCACTGACATATTCCACAGCGCTGTACAGACATTCTCATCACTTCTATATCACTGACATATTCCACAGTGCTGTACAGACATTCTCATCTCTTATATATCACTGACATATTCCACAGCGCTGTACAGACATTCCCATCACTTATATATCACTGACATATTCCACAGCGCTGTACAGACATTCTCATCACTTATATATCACTGACATATTCCACAGCGCTGTACAGACATTCTCATCTCTTATATATCACTGACATATTCCACAGCGCTGTACAGACATTCCCATCACTTATATATCACTGACATATTCCACAGCGCTGTACAGACATTCTCATCACTTCTATATCACTGACATATTCCACAGCGCTGTACAGACATTCTCATCACTTATATATCACTGACATATTCCACAGCGCTGTACAGACATTCTCATCTCTTATATATCACTGACATATTCCACAGCGCTGTACAGACATTCTCATCACTTATATATCACTGACATATTCCACAGCACTGTACAGACATTCTCATCCCTTATATATCACTGACATATTCCACAGCGCTGTACAGACATTCTCATCACTTATATATCACTGACATAATCCACAGCGCTGTACAGACATTCCCATCACTTATATATCACTGACATATTCCACAGCGCTGTACAGACATTCTCATCCCTTATATATCACTGACATATCCCACAGCGCTGTACAGACATTCTCATCACTTATATATCACTGACATATTCCACAGCGCTGTACAGACATTCTCATCCCTTATATATCACTGACATATTCCACAGCGCTGTACAGACATTCTCATCACTTATATATCACTGACATACAGTTGTGTTCCAAATTATTCAACCCCCAATGCTGTAAAGGGTTTTAGAGAATTTAGTGTACATTTGTAATTGTGTTCAGAATAAAATCTTACAAGGACTTTTTAAAGAACCAAATGCAACTAAAATGACATCAATTGTTTTTGTAATACAGTATTAAATGTTTTTTTGTGATTTCTTCATTGACACAATTATTCAACCCCTTAAAGACTACCCCTCTTAAGAACAGAGGTTCATTCAAGTGTTTTCGATCAGGTATTGAAAACACCTGTGGATGTCAAGGAGCAGCAATCAAGCATAATAAGCACCAATTAGGCCGATGTAAAAGGACTGTGATACTCGGCTCCTTCTAGACATTTACTGCTGTGTTTACAAACATGGTGAAGTCAAGAGAATGGTCCAGGAAGACAAGGGAAGAGGTGATTTCTCTTCACAGGAAGGGCAATGGCTATAAGAAGATTGCAAAGATGTTAAACATACCAAGAGACACCATAGGAAGCATCATTCACAAATTCAAGGCAAAGGGCACTGCTGAAACGCTACCTGGTTGTGGCAGAAAGAAGATGCTGACTTCGACTGCTGTGCGCTACCTGAAGCGCAAAGTGGAGACAAGTCCCCGTGTGACTGCTGAGGAACTGAAAAAAGATCTGTCAGATGTGGGTACTGAAGTTTCAGCTCAGACAATAAGGCGCACACTGCGTAATGAAGGCCTCCATGCCAGAACTCCCAGGCGCACCCCCTTGTGTCTCCAAAGAATAAGAAGAGGCGACTGCAGTATGCCAAAAGTTTTGGGATAGTGTTCTGTGGACTGATGAAACAAAATGAGAACTGTTTGGGCCCATGGATCAACGCTATGTTTGGAGGAGGAAGAACAAGGCCTATGAAGAAAAGAACACCTTGCCTACTGTGAAGCATGGCGGGGGGTCAATCATGCTTTGGGGCTGTTTTGCTTCTACAGGTACAGGGAAGCTTCAGCGTGTGCAAGGTGCCATGAATTCTCTTCAGTACCAGGAGATATTGGATGGAAATGTGATGCAGTCCATCACAAACCTGAGGCTTGGGAGACGTTGGACCTTTCAACAGGACAATGATCCCAAGCATACCTCCAAGTCCACTAGAGCATGGCTGCAGATTAAAGGCTGGAACATTCTGAAGTGGCCATCGCAGTCACCAGACTTAAATCCGATTGAGAACCTCTGGTGGGACTTAAAGAGGACCTTTCACCAGACTAAAGTATCTGAACTGACTATACAGACGTGTAGAGCGGCGCCCAGGGATCCCCCTGCACTTACTGTTATCCCCGGGCGCCGCTCCGTTCTCCGGTTATAGCCTCCGGTATGTTCATAGTTAGGCTCCACCCAGGGGAACCTGCCGGCCTCTCTTTCTCCTATGCTGTAGCGCTGGCCAATCGCAGCGCTCAGCTCATAGCCAGGCTATGAGCTGAGCGCTGCGATTGGCCAGCGCTACAGCATAGGAGAAGGAGACCGCAGCAGGTTCCCCTGGGTGGAGCCTAACTATGAACATACCGGAGGCTATAACCGGAGAACGGAGCGGCGCCCGGGGATAACAGTAAGTGCAGGGGGATCCCTGGGCGCCGCTCTACACGTCTGTATAGTCAGTTCAGATACTTTAGTCTGGTGAAAGGTCCTCTTTAAAGAAAGCAGTTGCAGCGCGCAAGCCTAAGAATGTGACTGAACTGGAGGCTTTTGCCCATGAAGAATTGGCGAAGATACCCGTAGATCGCTGCAAGACACTTGTGTCAAGCTATGCTTCATGTTTAAAAGCTGCTATAACTGGAAAAGGATGTTGTACTAAGTACTAAGATTGAATGTCACTTGGGGATTGAATAAAGCTGATAATGATGTGAGCACAGAAAAGACATTGGTGGTTATTTCATTATAAATGTTATGTTATATTTGTCTGACTTACAAGGGCCTCTTTCATTTAATTGTAAACAAGATGACTGAAATGATCAAAATCAATGTCAAACTGGCCAAAACACTCAATTTCAGTGGGGGTTGAATAAATTTGAAAACAACTGTATACACATTCTCATCACTTATATATCACTGACATATTCCACAGCGCTGTACAGACATTCTCTTCCCTTATATATCACTGACATATTCCACAGCGCTGTACAGACATTCTCATCACTTATATATCACTGACATATTCCACAGCTCTGTACAGACATTCTCATCACTTATATATCACTGACATATTCCACAGCGCTGTACAGACATTCTCACCACTTATATATCACTGACATATTCCACAGCTCTGTACAGACATTCTCATCACTTATATATCACTGACATATTCCACAGCGCTGTACAGACATTCTCATCCCTTATATATCACTGACATATTCCACAGCGCTGTACAGACATTCTCATCCCTTATATATCACTGACATATTCCACAGCGCTGTACAGACATTCTCATCCCTTATATAATCACTGACATATTCCACAGCGCTGTACAGACATTCTCATCACTTATATATCACTGACATATTCCACAGCTCTGTACAGACATTCTCATCACTTATATATCACTGACATATTCCACAGCGCTGTACAGACATTCTCATCACTTATATATCACTGACATATTCCACAGCGCTGTACAGACATTCTCATCCCTTATATATCACTGACATATTCCACAGCGCTGTACAGACATTCTCATCCCTTATATATCACTGACATATTCCACAGCGCTGTACAGACATTCTCATCACTTATATATCACTGACATATTCCACAGCTCTGTACAGACATTCTCATCACTTATATATCACTGACATATTCCACAGCGCTGTACAGACATTCTCATCACTTATATATCACTGACATATTCCACAGCTCTGTACAGACATTCTCATCTCTTATATATCACTGACATATTCCACAGCGCTGTACAGACATTCTCATCCCTGATATATCACTGACATATTCCACAGCGCTGTACAGACATTCTCATCTCTTATATATCACTGACATATTCCACAGCGCTATACAGACATTCTCATCCCTTATATATCACTGACATATTCCACAGCGCTGTACAGACATTCTCATCACTTATATATCACTGACATATTCCACAGAGCTGTACAGACATTCCCATCCCTTATATATCACTGACATATTCCACAGCGCTGTACAGACATTCTCATCTCTTATATATCACTGACATATTCCACAGCGCTATACAGACATTCTCATCCCTTATATATCACTGACATATTCCACAGCTCTGTACAGACATTCTCATCACTTATATATCACTGACATATTCCACAGCGCTGTACAGACATTCTCATCACTTATATATCACTGACATATTCCACAGCTCTGTACAGACATTCTCATCTCTTATATATCACTGACATATTCCACAGCGCTGTACAGACATTCTCATCCCTGATATATCACTGACATATTCCACAGCGCTGTACAGACATTCTCATCTCTTATATATCACTGACATATTCCACAGCGCTATACAGACATTCTCATCCCTTATATATCACTGACATATTCCACAGCGCTGTACAGACATTCTCATCACTTATATATCACTGACATATTCCACAGCGCTGTACAGACATTCCCATCCCTTATATATCACTGACATATTCCACAGCAATGTACAGACATTCTCATCCCTTATATATCACTGACATATTCCACAGCGCTGTACAGACATTCTCATCACTTATATATCACTGACATATTCCACAGCACTGTACAGATATTCTCATCACTTATATATCACTGACATATTCCACAGCGCTGTACAGACATTCTCATCCCTTATATATCACTGACATATTCCACAGCTCTGTACAGACATTCTCATCTCTTATATATCACTGACATATTCCACAGCGCTGTACAGACATTCTCATCCCTGATATATCACTGACATATTCCACAGCGCTGTACAGACATTCTCATCTCTTATATATCACTGACATATTCCACAGCGCTATACAGACATTCTCATCCCTTATATATCACTGACATATTCCACAGCGCTGTACAGACATTCCCATCCCTTATATATCACTGACATATTCCACAGCAATGTACAGACATTCTCATCCCTTATATATCACTGACATATTCCACAGCGCTGTACAGACATTCTCATCACTTATATATCACTGACATATTCCACAGCACTGTACAGATATTCTCATCACTTATATATCACTGACATATTCCACAGCGCTGTACAGACATTCTCATCCCTTATATATCACTGACATATTCCACAGCTCTGTACAGACATTCTCATCTCTTATATATCACTGACATATTCCACAGCGCTGTACAGACATTCTCATCCCTGATATATCACTGACATATTCCACAGCGCTGTACAGACATTCTCATCTCTTATATATCACTGACATATTCCACAGCGCTATACAGACATTCTCATCCCTTATATATCACTGACATATTCCACAGCGCTGTACAGACATTCCCATCCCTTATATATCACTGACATATTCCACAGCAATGTACAGACATTCTCATCCCTTATATATCACTGACATATTCCACAGCGCTGTACAGACATTCTCATCACTTATATATCACTGACATATTCCACAGCGCTGTACAGACATTCTCATCCCTTATATATCACTGACATATTCCACAGCTCTGTACAGACATTCTCATCCCTTATATATCACTGACATATTCCACAGCGCTGTACAGACATTCTCATCTCTTATATATCACTGACATATTCCACAGCGCTGTACAGACATTCTCATCCCTGATATATCACTGACATATTCCACAGCGCTGTACAGACATTCTCATCTCTTATATATCACTGACATATTCCACAGCGCTATACAGACATTCTCATCCCTTATATATCACTGACATATTCCACAGCGCTGTACAGACATTCCCATCCCTTATATATCACTGACATATTCCACAGCAATGTACAGACATTCTCATCCCTTATATATCACTGACATATTCCACAGCGCTGTACAGACATTCTCATCACTTATATATCACTGACATATTCCACAGCACTGTACAGACATTCTCATCACTTATATATCACTGACATATTCCACAGCGCTGTACAGACATTCTCATCCCTTATATATCACTGACATATTCCACAGCGCTGTACAGACATTCTCATCCCTTATATATCACTGACATATTCCACAGCGCTGTACAGACATTCTCATCACTTATATATCACTGACATATTCCACAGCGCTGTACAGACATTCTCATCCCTTATATATCACTGACATATTCCACAGCACTGTACAGACATTCTCATCACTTATATATCACTGACATATTCCACAGTGCTGTACAGACATTCTCATCACTTATATATCACTGACATATTCCACAGCACTGTACAGACATTCTCATCACTTATATATCACTGACATATTCCACAGCTCTGTACAGACATTCTCATCCCTTATATATCACTGACATATTCCACAGCGCTGTACAGACATTCCCATCACTTATATATCACTGACATATTCCACAGCACTGTACAGACATTCTCATCACTTATATATCACTGACATATTCCACAGCTCTGTACAGACATTCTCATCCCTTATATATCACTGACATATTCCACAGCGCTGTACAGACATTCTCATCCCTTATATATCACTGACATATTCCACAGCGCTGTACAGACATTCTCATCACTTCTATATCACTGACATATTCCACAGCGCTGTACACACATTCCCATCACTTATATATCACTGACATATTCCACAGCTCTGTACAGACATTCTCATCACTTATATATCACTGACATATTCCACAGCTCTGTACAGACATTCTCATCCCTTATATATCACTGACATATTCCACAGCGCTGTACAGACATTCTCATCCCTTATATATCACTGACATATTCCACAGCGCTGTACAGACATTCTCATCACTTCTATATCACTGACATATTCCACAGCGCTGTACAGACATTCTCATCACTGATATATCACTGACATATTCCACAGCGCTGTACAGACATTCTCATCACTTATATATCACTGACATATTCCAGAGCGCTGAACAGACATTCTCATCACTTATATATCACTGACATATTCCACAGCGCTGTACACACATTCCCATCACTTATATATCACTGACATATTCCACAGAGCTGTACAGACATTCTCATCACTTATATATCACTGACATATTCCACAGCGCTGTACAGACATTCTCATCCCTTATATATCACTAACATATACCACAGCGCTGTACAGACATTCTCATCACTTATATATCACTGACATATTCCACAGCGCTGTACAGACATTCCCATCACTTATATATCACTGACATATTCCACAGCGCTGTACAGACATTCTCATCCCTTATATGTCACTGACATATTCCACAGCGCTGTACAGACATTCTCATCACTTATATATCACTGACATATTCCACAGCGCTGTACAGACATTCTCATCCCTTATATATCACTGACATATTCCACAGCGCTGTACAGACATTCTCATCCCTTATATATCACTGACATATTCCACAGCGCTGTACAGACATTCTCATCACTTATATATCACTGACATATTCCACAGCGCTGTACAGACATTCTCATCACTTATATATCACTGACATATTCCACAGCGCTGTAGAGACATTCTCATCCCTTATATATCACTGACATATTCCACAGCGCTGTACAGACATTCTCATCACTTATATATCACTGACATATTCCACAGCTCTGTACAGACAATCTCATCACTTATATATCACTGACATATTCCACAGCGCTGTACAGACATTCTCATCACTTATATATCACTGACATATTCCACAGCGCTGTACAGACATTCTCATCCCTTATATATCACTGACATATTCGACAGAGCTGTACAGACATTCTCATCCCTTATATATCACTGACATATTCCACAGCGCTGTACAGACATTCTCATCACTTATATATCACTGACATATTCCACAGCGCTGTACAGACATTCTCATCACTTATATATCACTGACATATTCCACAGAGCTGTACAGACATTCTCATCCCTTATATATCACTGACATATTCCACAGCGCTGTACAGACATTCCCATCACTTATATATCACTGACATATTCGACAGCGCTGTACAGACATTCCCATCACTTATATATCACTGACATATTCCACAGCGCTGTACAGACATTCTCATCCCTTATATATCACTGACATATTCCACAGCGCTGTACAGACATTCTCATCACTTCTATATCACTGACATATTCCACAGCTCTGTACAGACATTCTCATCACTTATATATCACTGACATATTCCACAGCGCTGTACAGACATTCTCATCACTTCTATATCACTGACATATTCCACAGCGCTGTACAGACATTCTCATCACTTATATATCACTGACATATTCCACAGAGCTGTACAGACATTCTCATCCCTTATATATCACTGACATATTCCACAGCGCTGTACAGACATTCTCATCACTTATACATCACTGACATATTCCACAGCGCTGTACAGACATTCTCATCCCTTATATATCACTGACATATTCCACAGCGCTGTACAGACATTCTCATCACTAATATATCACTGACATATTCCACAGCGCTGTACACACATTCCCATCACTTATATATCACTGACATATTCCACAGCGCTGTACACACATTCCCATCACTTATATATCACTGACATATTCCACAGCGCTGTACAGACATTCTCATCCCTTATATATCACTGACATATTCGACAGAGCTGTACAGACATTCTCATCCCTTATATATCACTGACATATTCCACAGCGCTGTACAGACATTCTCATCACTTATATATCACTGACATATTCCACAGAGCTGTACAGACATTCTCATCCCTTATATATCACTGACGTATTCCACAGCGCTGTACAGACATTCTCATCACTTATATATCACTGACGTATTCCACAGCGCTATACAGACATTCTCATCACTTATATATCACTGACATATTCCACAGCGCTGTACAGACATTCTCATCACTTATATATCACTGACATATTCCACAGCACTGTACAGACATTCTCATCACTTCTATATCACTGACATATTCCACAGCGCTGTACAGACATTCTCATCACTTATATATCACTGACGTATTCCACAGCGCTGTACAGACATTCTCATCACTTATATATCACTGACGTATTCCACAGCGCTATACAGACATTACCATTGCTCACTGTCTCCAATGGGGCTCACATTCTAGATTCCCCAAGTCTTTGGAGTGTGAGAGGAAACCAGAAACCCAACAAGAAACCCACACAAACACATAGAAAATATACAAACCCCATGAAGATGTTTTCCTGGGTCAGATTTGAACCCGGGACCCCAGCACTACTGGGCACCAGGGCTAGCCTCTGAGACACCATGCTGCCCACATACAGTCATGGCTGTAAATGTTGTCACCCCTGAAATTTTTCAAGAAAATGAAGTATTTCTCACAGAAAAGTATTGCAGTAACACATGTTTTGCTATACACATGTTTATTCCCTTTGTGTGTATTGGAACAAAACCAAAAAAGGGAGGAAAAAAAGCAAATTGGACATAATGTCACCAAACTCTAAAAATGGGCCGGACAAAATGATTGGCGCCCTTTCAAAATTGTGGATAAATAAGATTGTTTCCAGCATGTGATGCTCCTTTAACCCCTTAGGGACGCATGACGTACCGGTACGGCATGTTTCCCGAGTCCTTAAGGACCCATGACGTATCGGTATGTCACGGCTTTAAAATGAGATTGCGGCACCGCGGGGGTTAATCGGAACGGGATGCCCGCTGAAATCAATCAGTGGGCATCCTGTCACAACGCCGGGGGGGGGGGGGGAGGGGAGTTTACACGACATGTTGGGGGGGGGGGAGGGGACACGACATCCTGCTGTCCATGGTGCTGAATAGATCTGCACTAAAGGCAGAGATCTGTTCAGACAAAGTGTAAGTAAAATACAGTACAATACACTATATAGTGTACTGTACTGTAATATAAAAACATCAGACCCACTGGATCTTCAAGAACCAAGTGGGTCTGGGTCAAAAAAAATGTAAAAAAAAGTGAAAAAAGTATAGATAAAAAAAACACATTTATCACTGAATAAAAATAAAAATAATAAAATACACTACACATATTAGGTATAGACGCGTCCGTAATGACCTGATCTATAAAACGGTCATGTTACTTTCCCCGCATAGTGAACGCCATAAAAATAAAAAAATAAAAACAATGAGAAAATTTTAATTTTGCCCACCTTACTTCCCAAAAAAAGGTAATAAAAGTGATCAAAAAAGTCGCATGTACGCCAAAATAGTACCAATAAAACCGTCATCTCATCCTGCAAAAATCATACCCTACCCAAGATAATCGCCCAAATAACTGAAAAAACTATGGCTCTTAGACTATGGAAACACAAAAACATGATTTTTTTTTTTCAAAAATGAAATCAATGTGTAAAACTTACATAAATAAAAAAAAAGTATACATATTAGGTATCGCCGCGTCCGTATCGACTGGCTCTATAAAAATATCACATGACCTAACCTCTCAGGTGACCACCGTAAAAAATAAAAATGGTGTAAAAAAAGCCATTTTTTGTCATCTTACGTCTCAAAAAGTGTAATAGCAAGCGATCAAAAAGTCATATGCACCCCAAAATAGTGCCAATCAAACAGTCATCTCATCCCACAAAAAATGAGACCCTACCTAAGATAATCGCTGGCCGTCCTTAAGGTGAAATAGGGCTGAGTCCTTAAGGGGTTAAACTCACGTGGGGCAAGTAACAGGTGTGAGCAATATAAAAATCACACATGAAAGCAAATAAAAAGGAGAGAAGTTCACTTAGTCTTTGCATTGTGTGTCTGTGTGCGCCACACTAAGCATGGACAACAGAAGAGAAGAAGAGAACTGTCTGAGGACTGGAGAACCAAAATTGTGGAAAAATATCAACAATCTCAAGGTTACAAGTCCTTCTCCAGAGATCTAGATTTGCCTTTGTCCACAGTGTGCAACATTATCAAGAAGTTACAACCCATGGCGCTGTAGATAATCTCCCTGGGCGTGGACGGAAGAGAAAAATGGATGAAAGGTGTCAACGCAGGATAGTCCGGATGGTGGATAAGCAGCCCCAAACAAGTTCCAGAGATATATTAAAGCTGTCCTGCAGGCTCCGGGAGCATCAGTGTCAGCGCCAACTATCCATCGACATTTAACTCAGGATCAGTCCAGGATGAGTAATGTATGTAAACAGTGACTGTACCAGCAGAATAGTGAGTGCAGCTCTGGAGTATAATACAGGAAGTAACTCAGGATCAGTACAGGATAAGTAATGTATGTAAACAGTGACTGTACCAGCAGAATAGTGAGTGCAGCTCTGGAGTATAATACAGGATGTAACTCAGGATCAGTACAGGATAAGTAATGTATGTACACAGTGACTGCACCAGCAGAATAGTGAGTGCAGCTCTGGAGTATAATACAGGATGTAACTCAGGATCAGTACAGGATATATAATGTATGTACACAGTGACTGCACCAGCAGAATAGTGAGTGCAGCTCTGGAGTATAATACAGGATGTAACTCAGGATCAGTACAGGATAAGTAATGTATGTACACAGTGACTGCACCAGCAGAATAGTGAGTGCAGCTCTGGAGTATAATACAGGATGTAACTCAGGATCAGTACAGGATAAGTAATGTATGTACACAGTGACTGCACCAGCAGAATAGTGAGTGCAGCTCTGGAGTATAATACAGGATGTAACTCAGGATCAGTACAGGATAAGTAATGTATGTACACAGTGACTCCACCAGCAGAATAGTGAGTGCAGCTCTGGAGTATAATACAGGATGTAACTGCGGATCAGTACAGGATAAGTAATGTATGTACACAGTGACTGCACCAGCAGAATAGTGAGTGCAGCTCTGGAGTATAATACAGGATGTAACTCAGGATCAGTACAGGATAAGTAATGTATGTACACAGTGACTGCACCAGCAGAATAGTGAGTGCAGCTCTGGAGTATAATACAGGATGTAACTCAGGATCAGTACCGGATAAGTAATGTATGTACACAGTGACTGCACCAGCAGAATAGTGAGTGCAGCTCTGGAGTATAATACAGGATGTAACTGAGGATCAGTACAGGATAAGTAATGTATGTACATAGTGACTGCACCAGCAGAATAGTGAGTGCAGCTCTGGAGTATAATACAGGATGTAACTCAGGATCAGTACAGGATAAGTAATGTATGTACACAGTGACTGCACCAGCAGAATAGTGAGTGCAGCTCTGGAGGAGTATAATACAGGATGTAACTCAGGATCAGTACAGGATAAGTAATGTATGTACACAGTGACTGCACCAGCAGAATAGTGAGTGCAGCTCAAAATAGTATGTACAGTCGTGGCCAAAAGTTTTGAGAATGACACAAATATTAGTTTTCACAAAGTTTGCTGCTAAACTGCTTTTAGATCTTTGTTTCAGTTGTTTCTGTGATGTAGTGAAATATAATTACACGTACTCCATACGTTTCAAAGGCTTTTATCGACAATTCCATGACCTTGATGCAAAGAGTCAGTATTAGCAGTGTTGGCCCTTCTTTTTCAGGACCTCTGCAATCCGACTGGGCATGCTCTCAATCAACCTCTGGGCCAATTGACTGATAGCAACCCATTCTTTCATAATCACTTCTTGAGGATTGACCACAAGTTCTCAATGGGATTAAGATCTGGGGAGTTTCCAGGCCATGGACCCAAAATGTCAACGTTTTGGTCCCCGAGCCACTTAGTTATCACTTTTGCCTTATGGCACGGTGCTCCATCGTGCTGGAAAATGCATTGTTCTTCACCAAACTGTTGTTGGATTGTTGGAAGAAGTTGCTGTTGGAGGGTGTTTTGGTGCCATTCTTTATTCATGGCTGTGTTTTTTGGGCAAAATTGTGAGTGAGCCCACTCCCTTGGATGAGAAGCACCCCCACACATGAATGGTCTCAGGATGCTTTACTGTTGGCATGACACAGGACTGATGGTAGCGCTCACCTTTTCTTCTCCGGACAAGCCTTTTTCCAGATGCCCCAAACAATCGGAAAGAGGCTTCATCGGAGAATATGACTTTGCCCCAGCCCTCAGCAGTCCATTCACCAGACTTTCTGCAGAAGATCAATCTGTCCCTGATGTTTTTTTGGAGAGAAGTGGCTTCTTTGCCGCCCTTCTTGACACCAGGCCATCTTCCAGAAGTCTTCGCCTCACTGTGCGTGCAGATGCGCTCACACCTGCCTGCTGCCATTCCTGAGCAAGCTCTGCACTGGTGGCACTCCGACTCCGCAGCTGAATCCTCTTTAGGAGACGATCCTGGCGTTTGCTGGACTTTCTTGGATGCCCTGAAGCCTTCTTAACAAGAATTGAACCTCTTTCCTTGAAATTCTTGATGATCCTATAAATTGTTGATTGAGGTGCAATCTTAGTAGCCACAATATCCTTGCCTGTGAAGCCATTTTTATGCAACGCAATGATGGCTGCTCGCGTTTCTTTGCAGGTCACCATGGTTAACAATGGAAGAACAATGATTTCAAGCATCACCCTCCTTTTAGCAGGTCAAGTCTGCCATTTTAACCCAATCAGCCTGACATAATGATCTCCAGCCTTGTGCTCGTCAACATTCTCACCTGAGTTAACAAGATGATTACTGAAATGATCTCAGCAGGTCCTTTAATGACAGCAATGAAATGCAGTGGAAAGGTTTCTTTGGGATTAAGTTAATTTTCATGGCAAAGAAGGACTATGCAATTCATCTGATCCCTCTTCATAACATTCTGGAGTATATGCAAATTGCTATTATAAAAACTTAAGCAGCAACTTTTCCAATTTCCAATATTTATGTAATTCTCAAAACTTTTGACCACGACTGTACACAGTGAATGCACCAGCAGAATAGTGAGTGCAGCTCTGGAGTATAATACAGGATGTAACTCAGGATCAGTACAGGATAAGTAATGTATGTACACAGTGACTGCACCAGCAGAACAGTGAGTGCAGCTCTGGAGTATAATACAGGATGTAACTCAGGATCAGTACAGGATAAGTAATGTATGTACACAGTGAATGCACCAGCAGAATAGTGAGTGCAGCTCTGGAGTATAATACAGGATGTAACTCAGGATCAGTACAGGATAAGTAATGTATGTACACAGTGACTGCACCAGCAGAATAGTGAGTGCAGCTCTGGAGTATAATACAGGATGTAACTCAGGATCAGTACAGGATAAGTAATGTATGTACACAGTGACTGCACCAGCAGAACAGTGAGTGCAGCTCTGGAGTATAATACAGGATGTAACTCAGGATCAGTACAGGATAAGTAATGTATGTACACAGTGAATGCACCAGCAGAATAGTGAGTGCAGCTCTGGAGTATAATACAGGATGTAACTCAGGATCAGTACAGGATAAGTAATGTATGTACACAGTGACTGCACCAGCAGAATAGTGAGTGCAGCTCTGGAGTATAATACAGGATGTAAAACTCAGGGTCAGTACAGGATAAGTAATGTATGTACACAGTGACTGCACCAGCAGAATAGTGAGTGCAGCTCTGGAGTATAATACAGGATATAACTCAGGATCAGTACAGGATAAGTAATGTATGTACACAGTGAGTGCACCAGCAGAATAGTGAGTGCAGCTCTGGAGTATAATACAGGATGTAACTCAGGATCAGTGCAGGATAAGTAATGTATGTACACAGTGACTGCACCAGCAGAATAGTGAGTGCAGCTCTGGAGTATAATACAGGATGTAACTCAGGATCAGTACAGGATAAGTAATGTATGTACACAGTGAGTGCACCAGCAGAATAGAGAGTGCAGCTCTGGAGTATAATACAGTATGTAACTCAGGATCAGTGCAGGATAAGTAATGTATGTACACAGTGACTGCACCAGCAGAATAGTGAGTGCAGCTCTGGAGTATAATACAGGATGTAACTCAGGATCAGTACAGGATAAGTAATGTATGTACACAGTGACTGCACCAGCAGAATAGTGAGTGCAGCTCTGGAGTATAATACAGGATGTAACTCAGGATCAGTACAGAATAAGTAATGTAATGTATGTACACAGTGACTGCACCAGCAGAATAGTGAGTGCAGCTCTGGAGTATAATACAGGATGTAACTCAGGATCAGTACAGGATAAGTAATGTATGTACACAGTGACTGCACCAGCAGAATAGTGAGTGCAGCTCTGGAGTAAAATACAGCATGTACAGTAACTCAGGATTAATATATTTACTGAGTAACTTGACTTCTAAGGGTACTTTCACACTAGCGTTTTTTTTTTCCGGCGCTGAGTTCCGTCCTAAGGGCTCAAATCCGGAAAAGAACTGATCAGTTTTATCCTAAGGGCTGTTTCACACGAGCGGATGCCGTGCGTGACATCCGCTCCGTGAATGACAGCCAAGACCGGATGCGGACAGCAGAAGCACGGAGCATTAACATGACTGATGATGCTCCGTGCCTCTCTGTGATCTCTTTACTACGAAATCACAGTGACAACTTTATCTCACTGTGATTTCGTAGTAAAGAGATCACAGAGAGGCACGGAGCATCATCAGTCATGTTAATGCTCCGTGCTTCTGCGGTCTGCATCAGGTCTTGGCTGTCATTCACGGAGCGGATGTCACGCACGGCATCCGCTCTTGTGAAACAGCCCTAATGCATTCTGAATGCAGAGTAATCCGTTCAGGATGCATTAGGATGTCTTCAGTTCAGTCTTTTTGACTGATCAGGCTTTTCAGAAAACCGTAGCATGTTGTATTTTTACCTCCGGCCAAAAATCTTGAACACTTTGACTGAACGCCTGATCCGGCCTTTTTCCCAATGACTTGCATTAACGCCGGATCCGGCGCTGTGTGTTCAGTCAAACCGGATCCAACTTTTGCATGTTAAACCCGAAAAATGTGAAAAAAAAGTTAAAGTCCAAAAATGGCAGATCCGTTTTTTCCAATGCATTATTTCATTGTGAACAAAATCCTGATCAGGATTCAAATGTAATCCGTTTTCACACGTTTTTCCGGATCCGGCGGGCAGTTCCGGTGTCGGAATTGAACGCCGGATTTAAACAACGCTAGTGTGAAAGTAGCCTTACCCAGATTAATTCTATATGTCTGATATAATTTATTAATAAAAAATAAAAAAAGATAAAAATGCAATCATACAGTAATATAAATTTTCTACAGTAATAGTAATATACTTACTACATAAAAAAAATACAACTATCACTAAATATCCCCCCCCAAAAAAAAAATCTAATTAAATACTTTAATAACCTCTCTCACCCTTTCTATCAATTACATCGAAGCCTAAACTTGTCTATTAACCAGAAAAATGTCCCACAATTCCCATATTCCTTCAAATCTAACTGCATCTAATCTTTCCGCAGAGTTAATTAGATTTATCCTCTCTATCAAATCCTCCAGTATGAATGCAGATTACTTCTATATAAACTGTTCAAAGGCGGACGTGGGCTTTATAATCTGCCAGGGATATAAAGGAGAGGTGTAAGTTATATCAGAGCCACAAGGTGGCAGCATCGCTCTGAACATTAAAATCTCTGGCAGAAGAATAAGTAACAGCGCCCGATCAATCACTGAGAATATGTAAAACGGACGATTGTCTCTGACTGTAGTATGACATTACTCAGCTGCCCCACAGTTATCTTATTCTGTCCCCAGTAGTCAGAGGCGACCTCTCACAAGTTCCGGGATGGTATGTCATATACGGCGCAATCTAAGCAGAATTTACACCTAGTTATCAGTTTGCCTGAATCGGCCTCGCTGGGGAAATAATTGCATTAATAAACAAAGTGAATCTGACACCTCATTGAAGGGTTGTCAGGTGTCATACTTTTTCTACTAGAGGAGGAGTTGGAAATTCTCGGACCTCGCTGTTATGTCCCCCAGTATGAGATGACGCTGGTCACCACAGTCAGGTATGACTTGTGATTGGTGTGGTCAGGCCTTGCTGTTATGTCCCCCAGTATGAGAGGACGCTGGTCGCCGCAGTCATGTATGACTTGTGATTGGTGTGGTCAGGCCTCGTTGTTATGTCCCCCAGTATGAGATGACGCTGGTCGCCGCAGTCATGTATGACTTGTGATTGGTGTGGTCAGGCCTTGCTGTTATGTCCCCCAGTATGAGATGACGCTGGTCGCCGCAGTCATGTATGACTTGTGATTGGTGTGGTCAGGCCTCGTTGTTATGTCCCCCAGTATGAGATGACGCTGGTCGCCGCAGTCATGTATGACTTGTGATCGGTGCGGTCAGGCCTTGCTGTTATGTCCCCCAGTATGAGAGGACGCTGGTCGCCGCAGTCATGTATGACTTGTGATTGGTGTGGTCAGGCCTTGCTGTTATGTCCCCCAGTATGAGATGACGCTGGTCGCCGCAGTCATGTATGACTTGTGATTGGTGTGGTCAGGCCTCGTTGTTATGTCCCCCAGTATGAGATGACGCTGGTCGCCGCAGTCATGTATGACTTGTGATCGGTGCGGTCAGGCCTTGCTGTTATGTCCCCCAGTATGAGATGACGCTGGTCGCCGCAGTCATGTATGACTTGTGATCACTTCGGTCAGGCCTCGCTGTTATGTCCCCCAGTATGAGATGACGCTGGTCGCCGCAGTCTTGTATGACTTGTGATTGGTGTGGTCAGGCTTCGCTGTTATGTCCCCCAGTATGAGAGGACGCTGGTCCCCGCAGTCAGGTATGACTTGTGATCGGTGTGGTCAGGCCTTGCTGTTATGTCCCCCAGTATGAGATGACGCTGGTCGCCGCAGTCATGTATGACTTGTGATCACTTCGGTCAGGCCTCGCTGTTATGTCCCCCAGTATGAGATGACGCTGGTCGCCGCAGTCTTGTATGACTTGTGATTGGTGTGGTCAGGCTTCGCTGTTATGTCCCCCAGTATGAGAGGACGCTGGTCCCCGCAGTCAGGTATGACTTGTGATCGGTGTGGTCAGGCCTCGCTGTTATGTCCCCCAGTATGAGATGACGCTGGTTGCCACAGTCATGTATGACTTTGTGATCGGTGTGGTCAGGCCTCGTTGTTATGTCCCCCAGTATGAGATGACGCTGGTCGCCGCAGTCTTGTATGACTTGTGATTGGTGTGGTCAGGCTTCGCTGTTATGTCCCCCAGTATGAGAGGACGCTGGTCCCCGCAGTCAGGTATGACTTGTGATCGGTGCGGTCAGGCCTCGTTGTTATGTCCCCCAGTATGAGAGGACGCTGCTTGCCGCAGTCATGTATGACTTGTGATCGGTGTGGTCAGGCCTCACTGTTATGTCCCCCAGTATGAGAGGACGCTGGTCGCCGCAGTCATGTATGACTTGTGATTGGTGTGGTCAGGCTTCGCTGTTATGTCCCCCAGTATGAGAGGACGCTGGTCGCCGCAGTCAAGTATGACTTGTGATCGGTGTGGTCAGGCCTCGCTGTTATGTCCCCCAGTATGAGAGGACGCTGCTCGCCGCAGTCATGTATGACTTGTGATCGGTGTGGTCAGGCTTCGCTGTTATGTCCCCCAGTATGAGAGGACGCTGCTCGCCACAGTCAGGTATGACTTGTGATTGGTGTGGTCAGGCTTCGCTGTTATGTCCCCCAGTATGAGAGGACGCTGCTCGCCACAGTCATGTATGACTTGTAATCGGTGCGGTCAGGCCTTGCTGTTATGTTCCCCAGTATGAGAGTACGCTGGTCGCCGCAGTCATGTATGACTTGTAATCGGTGCGGCCAGGCTTCGCTGTTATGTCCCCCAGTATGAGATGACGCTGGTCGCCGCAGTCATGTATGACTTGTGATTGGTGTGGTCAGGCCTCGTTGTTATGTCCCCCAGTATGAGATTACGCTTGTCCCCGCAGTCAGGTATGACTTGTGATCGCTGCGGTCAGGCTTCGCTGTTATGTCCCCCAGTATGAGAGGACGCTGGTCGCCGCAGTCATGTATGACTTGTGATCGGTGCGGTCAGGCCTTGCTGTTATGTCCCCCAGTATGAGATGACGCTGGTCGCCGCAGTCTTGTATGACTTGTGATCGCTGCGGTCAGGCCTTGCTGTTATGTCCCCCAGTATGAGATGACGCTGGTCGCCGCAGTCTTGTATGACTTGTGATCGCTGCGGTCAGGCCTCGCTGTTATGTCCCCCAGTATGAGATTACGCTGGTCGCCGCAGTCATGTATGACTTGTGATCGGTGTGGTCAGGCCTCGCTGTTATGTCCCCCAGTATGAGATAACGCTGGTCGCCTCAGTCATGTATGACTTGTGATCGCTGCGGTCAGTAATCAGCTATCGTTCTGTGCTGATAAGGAACTTCATTACTTCAGTAAAGTAAAATAGGACCAGTGGGGTGGAGTGAGGCAATGCTGGAGCAACGGGGACTTTAAAGGGGATGTCCCACAAAAAATATTCTACATTATTCAATCCAGTCCCTGGATCAGATCCCTTTTGTAATTGCATTTAATTAAAATGTTTAGTATAGCCACTGAGCTATTCACTGAAATGTATCTGTATAGCACCACCTGCTGTTTGCTATTTTTCTAATTTCTCTGTCCTGCCCACTTAGATGGAAACACGTCATGCTTAGTTCTATCATCCAAAAGCCGCCAGCTGCAGCAGAAATGACACGCCCTCTGATAAAGGACATGCCCTCTGATAAAGGACACGCCCTCTGATAAAGGACACGCCCCCTGAGCTGTTTGAAATAAATCTAACAGAACAAGAAGCAATGAATGGGGGGGGGGGGGGGGGGGCTGATCTCTGGATCCATGTGAGGTACAGGTCTGGTTCTAGCATTGTTAGAAAAAGGTTGTCCTTTGTCATGTACTAGACTATGTATGATTTTCATTCTTTACATTAATCATGGGATAACCCCTTTAAGAGGTGAGGATGGGCAATTAATATGGTCACTCTTTGTGACCTCTGTCAAGTTCTGTCATACTTGTAGTTAATTTTAATGAAGAAGATCCAGGGGCGCACATTCTGCTTTTAGAGCAAAAGTTTTCATTCTCAAGACAGACAGAATGGGACCTGATAGAGCCTGGATTATCAAACATTCTGGATTATTAGTTGTAGAAAAATATGTTTCATTTATCGGTTTCAAAAAAAATTATCTTTTGACATCAGATGTTTTGATTACTGGAGGTTGAGACCCCCACTGATCGCTAGCAATAAGAGACAGACACGCTCAGCTGAGTGCAGCGCCCCTTTGTATGTGATCAGTTCTGCATGTGTAGTGTCCCACTTATGTGTGTATGGGCCACTCCAAATTGTTATATGCCCTTTCATGTCAACTTGCACTAATCATTGTCTTTTTCTTGTTCAATGCTGCTAAATTCCTATTACAGGCTGGTAAATGCATTACACACTACCAACACTAGAGGTCGCTGCGGAAGTTAGAGAGATTCGATTAGGAGTGAGGAGTTAGGAGGAGACAGACTTTGCTCTGTTCTCCTAGGCCTTGCCCAGGAGGTAAGCTACTTGAACTTTTGGAATCCAGAAGCAGGATTTAGTAATCCTACATTGTAGAGTCAAGGCCAGGACTATAGTTCAGACAACCTTTTCAAAGAATGGAGCAGAGAGTTTGCCTGCCATAAGGGAGCCCTTGGGTTGTATACTATTAGTACCAGAGTATCCATATTATTGCAAGACTGAATAGCCAGAGCAAGGTCAGGAACCAACTAAAGTATCATCATCACTCCTGCATAAGTTGACCTGGAACCTACATACATCCCCTTACAGAGCCTGCTATTTGGGATTTGCAGCTTTATCATCTTTACCAACTTCATGTAAGAGTAAGTACTGCTATGGAATGCTTTACTTATTGCAAAACCAGTAAAGTTCCTGTTTGGTTCAACTACTGCCTCTCTCATAATTCTACTTCACCTCCTAATTGCACCTCACGGTGCTGGCGTCACGAACACAGGGGCCTAGCCACCAGAGCACCCCAAGCTTACCCACTACCATCAAGGGCACCTCAACTTCCACATGGCTGTTCCCTGCAACAGAGAGTGCCCCAGAGGATTTAGTGCTGTCTTCCGCTCCACTGCACAGAAAAGTGAGTAAAACTACTGCACCCATTGGGCACATTATCACCACTCTCACCGTGCACTCACTACACCCCCTGTGGCCCAGTCGTCACACATGGCTCTGCTCCAAAAGCGAATTATGAGTGCAGCTCTGCAGAACAATACAGAATAAACTCAAGATCACAGGAGACACTCAATCTTAGCGCTAGGGCTGCTTGCATCAGCCCTATGAAGTATGCACGGAGTGGCAGTGTGCATGCTCGACCACAGCTCGACAACTCCTCCTCACTGTGGTGGTGCAGTCAGGAGAAGAGGGAGATTTAGGACCCTTGCTCTGGTGACTGGGGCTGGGACTCCAAACCATTTATAATGCTGTTTGTTGTAAAAATCCTTTAAGCAATGTAAAGCACTCGCTAAGTGACCCAAGTGTCTCTGTAGAGCAAATGTGTCTATAAAGTGTAACATGAGCTCCGTGGTGGACGACCCTTTAAAGTAAAATATCATCTTGAAACCCACGCAGAGAAAACACACTAATAGCTATCTGCTCATAATAAAACGGAGTAATGGAGCGGCGGTCGTCCTCTGTATTAGATTGCAGCTTCTTCCTGGTGTCTGTCTGCTGGGCTATAAACATAAAAGCTCATTACATACAGCAGACCTGATGAAGGGCTCTCAGTCTCAGCATACATAGCAGCCTTTTAACATAGAGATAAATGGATGTAATCAGGCCGGGCCCCTCCCAGCCACCACTTCTCGTTGGTTTACATAAACTTATTTCGCTATAAAAGCGTCTGACTTGGAAGCGTGAACTCTGCCTGACTCCGGCGGGGCCTTTGGATGAGTTTCATGCAATAGATTACACGCACGTGAAAAATGTTCTAATAACCAAGTGCCATAAACTTTAGATTGGATGCATTTCTAAAATTTCCACTGAAAACATTGCTGAGCGCAGTCATGACTATTGTATCTGTTCCCCGAGCAGAATCCTTGAGGTGCGATGCATCAGATGAGACTCAATAAGGAGACGTCCCTCTCAACCATCACTGTATAAATCCACAATGAAGTTCAGTAACTTTCAGCACTGTGTTAATCTTGGACTACTTCATGTTTTATGCTCCAGTCACATACAAAGCTGCAGCAACTTTTCTGCTTCTAGCTATGCCTTGGAAGCTACTATTAGGTTGGCAGCCCATGCCCAGCACTGCCCCAAAACTTTGGGTAGGCACATGCGCCACTCCACTTGCCCTGAGTTTGTTGCAGTTCCAGTGCTCAGGCAGCGGACCCGGTCGTCTGTGTCCTGTGTGTTTACTGGAGATATTTTTTGGGATCCTCACCTCATTCTGCGGTATTCCAAGGGTTAACCTACCTTTGGTTCTGTGTGCAGCACTTTTAATGTGGTAATCAACTCTGCTATATATGCTGCGCTGTTTGTTTCATTGTCTGCCTGAGCAATAGGTTTACTAGCTTGCTAGATCCTGCAAAGGTGCTATAATTAGAGATGATGCTTCGATAAAAAATTTGTTAAAATACTGTATGGAGATTAGTCTCCGTACAGTATTAGAATGTATGGCATCCGATAAGCCGAAGTAAGTTATTCATGAAGTTGCTCGAAATTTCGTTACTACAAATACTACTTCGGTAATTGATTACAGTGAAAAACCACTCCAAAACCGAACTCGGCTTCAGTTCCAAGTGGTACCTTGGAACCAAAGCAGAGTTCGGTTCCAAGGTTTTTCACTGTAATAATCAATTAACAAAGTTATTCAACAAAGTCTTGCCCGACTTTGTGAATAACTTACTTTGGCTCATCGGAGCCCATACGTTCTAATACTGTACGGAGACGAATCTCTGTACAATATTATAACTAATTTTTTAGCGAAGCGACTTTGGATGTAGTATCTGAAGTCGCTTTGCTCATTTCTAGCTATAATCTGCTTGTCTGCCTTTTGCTATTACTTCTGCTTGATTCCTGGATTTCTTATCCACCTCCGCCTGCTCTGACCAGTGCCTGATCACCATACTGACCCGGAGTTGTCTACCCTGACCTTTGGACTTGTTTTATGGATTCGCACAAACCCTGCCTGCCCTGGCTTCAGCCTGTTACTCAATAGGAGTCTTGTCTGATCCCTCAGTGCCCCACACGAGTATCTCTGACCCCCGTGGGTCAGCTGTCAACCACACCAGAACTACTCCAAGAGTTAGTGGCTTGGTGGCTCCACAACAGTGAAATCTAGATCACTGTATAGGGGTAAAAGGGTGAAACTCAGGTGACTGCTGAGATACACCCTTACGTTTAGCCTCAAGTCAAAATGGTTCGTTGACAAGTGGGCAGTAACAGGGCAGTGAACCCACTGTGCCAACTAACCGGTTTGGCTTAGGGCTAGACCTAAGGGCATTTCGCCAATATTCACCTTTTAAACCCTGTGCAGAAATATGGACTTTGTTGCAGGGAACCAACCAGGCCACTACCTCTTGGAATAGTCCTAGTGTAGTTGTTAGCTGACCCAGGGGGAAAGAGACACTGGTGCGAAGGACCAAAGGATTAGGCTATGCTTGTCAGAAACAGCTTGAGGTCTGGTCAGGGGGAGTTCTTATGTACTGAGGGTCAACACGGTATAGCAGGAATAAGCACACCTTCTCTAAGACTAGACAACTAAGAATCTAAAGTTGAGGCACCTTCCACTAGGGTAGGAGCTTTATATATCCAGGGACAGCCAGCCACATGATGGGGAAGTTTTGCACGTGTGCCCTAAAGAGAAGGCTGAGAAGGAGGGCAGAGGTAACAGTCTACACCAGAGGATCAGGACAGCATCAGGCTCAAGGAACACCGGTGGCTGGGCCCTCAGCAGGTGGTAGAAGGGAGCACACAGGTCCAGAAAACTGGCATAGCAGGATGTGGGGCAGGGTAAGAGATGTGGCACTTGTGCCAGCTCAGGCGAGTGGAGCAGCAGCAGGCGCGGACGGTCTTCATAATACTTGGTTGAGAAATAGTCCCTTACAGCATAGCTAAAAAGATTCCATAATGCACTGTACTCTGGTGAACAGCATAGAGACTTTCTGTACAGAACCTGTTGTAAACACATCTTCTCCAATTCAACTCAGCAGACACTGAACCAACAGGGAGATGTGAGATTAGACAAAGTGAGATGAAAACAAGTAGTAATGCATTACATACACATATACTCTGGCAAAATATTGCAATAGAAGGAATCTGAGTTGTGTCCGTGGCTTTCACAGACCCGTGGACTGTAATGCGTGTGAGGAATCCATAATCATGGACAAAAATAAACCTTTTTCTTTGGTGTCACCACAGACCAATGGTCTGTTTAAAACCACTGATGTGTGAATAAACATATAAAAGTCAATTGATACGTGACCTATCTGTGAAGACCACTGACAGCAAATGTATGTGAATCACTGATGTGAAAGAGGCCTAAAAGTCAGTCAACTTGTTGAGATACCATCAATATCCCCTATAATAATATATTATTTTTGATTATTATATTATGATGTTGCAGCAGATAGGGGGCCAATGAACACTTCTGTGGGGTTAGACATCATGCTGGGGTTAGGCAGAAGTCAAAATGCCATCTTTGTCTAAGTGCCGGCAGTAAATCATGGCAGTTAGACAGGGCAGGAGACATGGATGCTATACAAGATGCACAAATAAAGTTGTTTAAAGCTCAGATATGTTGCAGTATTATCTTACCTTATTCAAGGCTTCTGTTTTCATGGTTGCTGCTGTTTACCTTCAAGCTAATCTACAACTCCCACCCTTTCTTCCTTCTATCCAACTGTCTCGTTCCATGTTCCTGCTACTAGCTGCAGGTGACATCTTACCAAACCCGGGTCCAACCTTCTGCTAATTTTAGCTTCTCACCTTCCACAAAGAGAAACCATGAAAATCAGATTATTTTTTGCTGTACATCTCCTTTCTCTTCCCTGTGCTCCTTGGAATTTCCGGTTGGTGTGCAACAAACTCACCACTATCCATGACTTCATTTAAAAATCACAACCTGCTTCCACTGCTCCTCTATCTTATGGTGGCCTACACTTTCCCATACCTCCAGGCCTGATGAGAGGCATGTTAGAGGAATAGTAATACTTAATTTTTCACCATGCACGTTTCAGTTCATTCCCCCTGTTCCCTCTCTCACATTCACACCATCAGCCTCTTCTGCCCATTCTCCCTGTGAGTTGCCATTGTCTATGACCCCCAGACTCACCCCACCTGTTCCTTGATCACTTGACAACCAAATCTCCCCATCGGCCTCTCACTTTCTATAACCTACTCTCTCGGTCCCTCACAACTTACTTCCTCTTCCAAACACAAAGATGGCAATACACTTGATGTAATCTTCTGCCTCTGCTCTGTCTCTGACTTTATCAACTCACCCTTCCCACTTTCTTTACTATAAATAACTCTCATGTCATTCCTACTTTTCACATGTACAGAAACCTATAGGCCATTAACCCACAGCAACTTATTGACACCCTATAGTTATCACTGGTTCCAATATCTTCCCTCTCTTAACACCTTCCTGACACTTCAACCCTTGCACACACTATTTTTTCACCAGTGCCCTAGGAGTACCAAACATTTATGGGAAAAATCATGAATATCTGAAGATTTTCCATTATAAATTCATGCTTTAAACCTACAACTCTGCTTTTCACCTTGCCAAACAGACCTATTTAACCTCTTCACATGTCCTCACTTTCAAATAAACCAAAGCGACTGATACTTTTTACTCCCTCCTCAGCCCTAAAATGCATATGCCCATCACTTACCTCTGTACACCTGACCACTACTTCAAAGATGAGATTGTTAACATCCAGCAGGAAATAATCTCCCAGTTCTCATCCATCTTTGATCCCCCTCCCTCCCACATACCCTCTTGTTCTCTCTCCTCATTTGAACCTAAAACAGAAGTCTCCAGGCTCCTATCTTCTTGACCCATGACCTGCAGTATTGATCCTATTCCCTCACACCTCCTCCAGTCCCTCTCACCGGCTGTCATTAGTCACCCAACTACAATAATTAACCACTTTCTTCTGGCATCTTCCCATCCTCTTTTAAACATTCGGTTATAATCCTACTACAAAAAAAAAAAAACTTCTTTTGACCCAAACTGTGCCTGGACCACTGGTGTACTTTCCCCTAATACGCAAAATTTGTAACACTATTCTTAGCCCTCTACAGAAACTGCCCTTACCAAAGTGTATAACAATCTCCTGACAGCAAAAAGGATGGCAACTACTCTCTACTGATTCTTCTGGATCTCTCTGTAGCATTTAATATGGTAGACCACCATCTCCTCCTCACCATGCTCCACCCTACTGGCCTCAAGCCGACTGCTCTCTCTTGTATGCAGGACAAATAGATTATAACCCTCCAAAAAAAGTTGGAAACACGGGTGCCAAACACCAAGGATCTTTGTGGATTTGATTCTTTATTCCAAATACATGTAACATATTTCAGGGATTAACTCCTTGTTCAGACACAAAATGGACAAGGACTGCTTTCTCTTAGTTCTCTACCTTTGTCCCTGGCCGCTCATTCAGTGCATCATTCACTGGCTCTACTTCTTCTCCTCTCCCTCTTGCTGTCAGGGGTTCCTTAGGGTTCAGCTCTAGGTCCTCTCCTCTTTTCTCTCTACACAGCCTTTACTGGACAGACCATCAGCAGATTTGTTTTCGATACCATCTCTATGCTGTTTAGAATAAGTTGGTGGATGAAGAGTCTTCAAAACCACCTGCATAGGGACATCACAACCAAAATTGGTGAAGGATAATTCTTTATTGGAACTTCTATGAATAGACAATGTGTTTAATAGTTTAAAACGCTCCCTTCTCAAGTCTAAAAACATATATAAATAAAGCAAGTTAACTATTGGTATACAGAGTATAATAATTATTAAAAATACAATAGGTTATAATAGCACTGTATGGAAAAGTACAGATGGTTATTAGCAGGGTGGATTTGATTTAAATCAAACTGATTTAAATCACGAGTTAAATCACTAGTCAGTAAGGCTTGATTTAAATCATAGTTTTCTACATAAAGACTAAATCTTGCTGGTATAACTTATAATATGCAAGTAGATGAAGATTTAAACAACTTTTCATATTAGTTGATTAGGTTGATTCTGCATTCATAGGTTTGTAGAAGTTAGGATTAAGGTTTTTTTCTCAACTCTGTTCATGTTATAACATTTTTGCTGTGAAGAAGAGGCATGTGATCTCTGCTGAGTCAAATTCAGTTTTGAGAACTGCAAAAGTAAACCAAGCATCGGTGATAATATCTTGTAGGCAAAGAAACTGCCCAATAATCTTACAAAAACCTCTGGAAGAGCCGGACATTGTGAATGGATTCATGGAATTTATTTACCAAAAAAATTAAACATATACAAGCCTTATTCTACATAATTAAAAAACGAATCTTTATTTCATGATGGAATAACCTTTGGATGGCAATATATTTTCCTCAAAAAGCATTTTATATAAAAAAAATAAATCAGATTTAAATTTAAAAAAATCTGATTGAAATAAAATTTAAAAAATTTTTAAGATTTTTTTTTTTTTTAAATCAGAGATTTTTATCCACCTTGGTTACTAGCAAGTTTATACCTTGAAGATGGCCGGTAACTAATGACTAGAATATATTGCATAATAAATAATTAAAAACTAATGTAGAAATGATAGGATAACTCGTAAATAAATGGTCCACAATAAAATTCATAGGGATATATCAAAAATATAAATAAAGAGCATACATAGTCTACATTAAAATTCACAAAAGTGTATCAACCAGAGTGGACGTACGTGATAGAATTAATAAATAAATAAATGAAATGATATAATCATGGAAGGAACGCACTAAGTGGGTAAAAGGTGAACTACTCTCTCATCAGCTCTTATGACTATTAGATCCAGATGTTTGTTCTGTAGTGGGTGTTCCCAAATGTTTTTTTTAGACATAATCTCAAAATGTCTGTGAAGCGTAATTTGTCGAATGAAAGAATTTAGATCCACAAATAGGTCAGATCTGTCGAACTTTTCAGTGGGGCAAAAGGATAGACATTTTTGTAAGAACAGTATTTCCGGGATCGTGAGTGTGTGTCCGGATAAATAAGATTTCTAAGTAAGGAGCTTGTTTCTCTTGGGGCTGACAGTCATTGTGAGGCTTTAAAACTTAACTAGCTCCTCTTCTACTCCACTATATATTATTTATTATTACTATAACACCGTTCCACCATCATATAATCTGCAGGCAGCGTGTTATAGAGCAGGAGGAGCTGAGCAGATTATATATAAAGAGAACCTGTCACCATGTAATCTGCAGGCAGCGTGTTATAGAGCAGGAGGAGCTGAGCAGATTATATATAAAGAGAACCTGTCACCATGTAATCTGCAGGCAGCGTGTTATAGAGCAGGAGGAGCTGAGCAGATTATATATAAAGAGAACCTGTCACCATGTAATCTGCAGGCAGCGTGTTATAGAGCAGAAGGAGCTGAGCAGATTATATATAAAGAGAACCTGTCACCATGTAATCTGCAGGCAGTGTGTTATAGAGCAGGAGGAGCTGAGCAGATTATATATACAGAGAACCTGTCACCATGTAATCTGCAGGCAGTGTGTTATAGAGCAGGAGGAGCTGAGCAGATTATATATAAAGAGGACCTGTCACCATGTAATCTGCAGGCAGCGTGTTATAGAGCAGGAGGAGCTGAGCAGATTATATATAAAGAGAACCTGTCACCATGTAATCTGCAGGCAGCGTGTTATAGAGCAGGAGGAGCTGAGCAGATTATATATAAAGAGAACCTGTCACCATGTAATCTGCAGGCAGCGTGTTATAGAGCAGAAGGAGCTGAGCAGATTATATATAAAGAGAACCTGTCACCATGTAATCTGCAGGCAGTGTGTTATAGAGCAGGAGGAGCTGAGCAGATTATATATACAGAGAACCTGTCACCATGTAATCTGCAGGCAGTGTGTTATAGAGCAGGAGGAGCTGAGCAGATTATATATAAAGAGGACCTGTCACCATGTAATCTGCAGGCAGCGTGTTATAGAGCAGGAGGAGCTGAGCAGATTGTATATACAGAGAACCTGTCACCATGTAATCTGCAGGCAGTGTGTTATAGAGCAGGAGGAGCTGAGCAGATTATATATAAAGAGGACCTGTCACCATGTAATCTGCAGGCAGCGTGTTATAGAGCAGGAGGAGCTGAGCAGATTGTATATACAGAGAACCTGTCACCATGTAATCTGCAGGCAGTGTGTTATAGAGCAGGAGGAGCTGAGCAGATTATATATAAAGAGAACCTGTCACCATGTAATCTGCAGGCAGCGTGTTATAGAGCAGGAGGAGCTGATCAGAATATATATAAAGAGAACCTGTCACCATGTAATCTGCAGGCAGCGTGTTATAGAGCAGGAGGAGCTGAGCAGATTATATATAAAGAGAACCTGTCACCATGTAATCTGCAGGCAGCGTGTTATAGAGCAGGAGGAGCTGATCAGAATATATATAAAGAGAACCTGTCACCATGTAATCTGCAGGCAGCGTGTTATAGAGCAGGAGGAGCTGAGCAGATTATATATAAAGAGAACCTGTCACCATGTAATCTGCAGGCAGTGTGTTATAGAGCAGGAGGAGCTGAGCAGATTATATATAAAGAGAACCCGTCTCCATGTAATCTGCAGGCAGCGTGTTATAGAGCAGGAGGAGCTGAGCAGATTATATATAGAGAACCTGTCACCATGTAATCTGCAGGCAGCGTGTTATAGAGCAGGAGGAGCTGAGCAGATTATATATAAACAGAACCTGTCACCATGTAATCTGCAGGCAGCGTGTTATAGAGCAGGAGGAGCTGAGCAGGTTATATATAGAGAACATGTCACCATGTAATCTGCAGGCAGCGTGTTATAGAGCAGGAGGAGCTGAGCAGATTATATATAAAGAGAACCTGTCACCATGTAATCTGCAGGCAGCGTGTTATAGAGCAGGAGGAGCTGAGCAGATTATTTATAAAGAGGACCTGTCACCGTGTAATCTGCAGGCAGCGTGTTATAGAGCAGGAGGAGCTGAGCAGATTGTATATACAGAGAACCTGTCACCATGTAATCTGCAGGCAGCGTGTTTTAGAGCAGGAGGAGCTGAGCAGATTATATATAAAGAGAACCTGTCACCATGTAATCTGCAGGCAGCGTGTTATAGAGCAGGAGGAGCTGAGCAGATTATATATAAAGAGAACCTGTCACCATGTAATCTGCAGGCAGCGTGTTATAGAGCAGGAGGAGCTGAGCAGATTATATATACAGAGAACCTGTCACTGTGTAATCTGCAGGCAGTGTGTTATAGAGCAGGAGGAGCTGAGCAGATTATATATACAGAGAACCTGTCACCATGTAATCTGCAGGCAGCGTGTTATAGAGCAGGAGGAGCTGAGCAGATTATATATACAGAGAACCTGTCACCATGTAATCTGCAGGCAGTGTGTTATAGAGCAGGAGGAGCTGAGCAGATTATATATAAAGAGAACCTGTCACCGTGTAATCTGCAGGCCACGTGTTATAGAGCAGGAGGAGCTGAGCAGATTATATATAAAGAGAACCTGTCACCATGTAATCTGCAGGCAGCGTGTTATAGAGCAGGAGGAGCTGAGCAGATTATATATAAAGAGGACCTGTCACCATGTAATCTGCAGGCAGCGTGTTATAGAGCAGGAGGAGCTGAGCAGATTATATATAAAGAGAACCTGTCACCGTGTAATCTGCAGGCAGTGTGTTATAGAGCAGGAGGAGCTGAGCAGATTGTATATACAGAGAACCTGTCACCATGTAATCTGCAGGCAGCGTGTTATAGAGCAGGAGGAGCTGAGCAGATTATATATAAAGAGAACCTGTCACCATGTAATCTGCAGGCAGTGTGTTATAGAGCAGGAGGAGCTGAGCAGATTATATATACAGAGAACCTGTCACCGTGTAATCTGCAGGCAGCGTGTTATAGAGCAGGAGGAGCTGAGCAGATTATATATAAAGAGAACCTGTCACCGTGTAATCTGCCGGCAGCGTGTTATAGAGCAGGAGGAGCTGAGCAGATTATATATACAGAGAACCTGTCACCATGTAATCTGCAGGCGGCGTGTTATAGAGCAGGAGGAGCTGAGCAGATTATATATAAAGAGAACCTGTCACCGTGTAATCTGCAGGCAGTGTGTTATAGAGCAGGAGGAGCTGAGCAGATTATATATACAGAGAACCTGTCACCGTGTAATCTGCAGGCAGCGTGTTATAGAGCAGGAGGAGCTGAGCAGATTATATATAAAGAGAACCTGTCACCATGTAATCTGCAGGCAGCGTGTTATAGAGCAGGAGGAGCTGAGCAGATTATATATAAAGAGAACCTGTCACCGTGTAATCTGCAGGCAGCGTGTTATAGAGCAGGAGGAGCTGAGCAGATTATATATAAAGAGAACCTGTCACCATGTAATCTGCAGGCAGTGTGTTATAGAGCAGGAGGAGCTGAGCAGATTATATATAAAGAGAACCTGTCACCATGTAATCTGCAGGCAGCGTGTTATAGAGCAGGAGGAGCTGAGCAGATTATATATAAAGAGAACCTGTCACCATGTAATCTGCAGACAGTGTGTTATAGAGCAGGAGGAACTGAGCAGATTATATATAAAGAGAACCTGTCACCATGTAATCTGCAGGCAGCATGTTATAGAGCAGGAGGAACTGAGCAGATTATATATAAAGAGAACCTGTCACCATGTAATCTGCAGGCAGCGTGTTATAGAGCAGGAGGAGCTGAGCAGATTATATATAAAGAGAACCTGTCACCATGTAATCTGCAGGCAGAGTGTTATAGAACAGGAGGAGCTGAGCAGATTATATATAAAGAGAACCTGTCACCGTGTAATCTGCAGGCAGCGTGTTATAGAGCAGGAGGAGCTGAGCAGATTATATATAAAGAGAACCTGTCACCATGTAATCTGCAGGCAGTGTGTTATAGAGCAGGAGGAGCTGAGCAGAATATATATAAAGAGAACCTGTCACCATGTAATCTGCAGGCAGTGTGTTATAGAGCAGGAGGAGCTGAGCAGATTATATATAAAGAGAACCTGTCACCATGTAATCTGCAGGCAGCGTGTTATAGAGCAGGAGGAGCTGAGCAGATTATATATAAAGAGAACCTGTCACCATGTAATCTGCAGACAGTGTGTTATAGAGCAGGAGGAACTGAGCAGATTATATATAAAGAGAACCTGTCACCATGTAATCTGCAGGCAGCATGTTATAGAGCAGGAGGAACTGAGCAGATTATATATAAAGAGAACCTGTCACCATGTAATCTGCAGGCAGCGTGTTATAGAGCAGGAGGAGCTGAGCAGATTATATATAAAGAGAACCTGTCACCATGTAATCTGCAGGCAGTGTGTTATAGAGCAGGAGGAGCTGAGCAGATTATATATAGAGAGAACCTGTCACCATGTAATCTGCAGGCAGTGTGTTATAGAGCAGGAGGAGCTGAGCAGATTATATATAAAGAGAACCTGTCACCATGTAATCTGCAGGCAGCGTGTTATAGAGCAGGAGGAGCTGAGCAGATTATATATAAAGAGAACCTGTCACCATGTAATCTGCAGGCAGCGTGTTATAGAGCAGGAGGAGCTGAGCAGATTATATATAGAGAGAACCTGTCACCATGTAATCTGCAGGCAGTGTGTTATAGAGCAGGAGGAGCTGAGCAGATTATATATATAGAGAACCTGTCACCATGTAATCTGCAGGCAGTGTGTTATAGAGCAGGAGGAGCTGAGCAGATTATATATAAAGAGAACCTGTCACCATGTAATCTGCAGGCAGCGTGTTATAGAGCAGGAGGAGCTGAGCAGATTATATATAAAGAGGACCTGTCACCGTGTAATCTGCAGGCAGTGTGTTATAGAGCAGGAGGAGTTGAGCAGATTATATATAAAGAGAACTTGTCACCGTGTAATCTGCAGGCAGGGTGTTATAGAGCAGGAGGAGCTGAGCAGATTATATATAAAGAGAACCTGTCACCATGTAATCTGCAGGCAGCGTGTTATAGAGCAGGAGGAGCTGAGCAGATTATATATAAAGAGAACCTGTCACATGTAATCTACAGGCAGTGTGTTATAGAGCAGGAGGAGCTGAGCAGATTATATATAAAGAGAACCTGTCACCATGTAATCTGCAGGCAGCGTGTTATAGAGCAGGAGGAGCTGAGCAGATTGATGTATAGTTTTATGGGAAAAGATTCAGTTAAACTTGTAATTTATAAATTTAGAGTCCTGTTCATTCTGGGCTTTGAATTCCAGGAGGCGGTCCTATCAGTGATTGACAGCCATCTCTGTATACACAGTAATAGAGGGTAGGCTACAATCACTGACCGCCATCTGGACTTCAAAGCCCAAAATGAACAGGACTCTAGATTTATAAATACAATAGTGCTGATCGAGCACCCGTGCACACTGGAAGTCAATGGGAGATGTGGAGGTCCATGTGTATGCAGAAAATGTTTCAGATCTTTGAGTTCAGCTCATGCAAAATGGGAGCAAAACCGAAAGTGTTGCGTTTATATTTTGGTTCAGTGTGTATATGTTTAGAGACTTGGAAAATGAGTCTTTTAAACTTGAAACACGTTGTCTATCCATAGAAGTTCCAATAAAGAAGTTATCCTTCACTCATTTTGGTCATGTTTCTGTGCCAAGCGGTGTCCTTATGCTGGTGGATTCGAAGACTTATTCTGAATGTCCTTCTCCTCCTGAAGGCTGGCACTCCATGCGGTGAGGACCCAGACACCAACACTGACCAATACCACAACGAGGCTTTCTATTAGTAACACAAAATGGTGAGCATTACCATCTCTCCTTACCACCCCCCAGGAGGTGCATAGCTCAAGAGTTCCCTCTCGATTTCTACTTTTTGGCTCTCTTGAGACATCTCTAGGCTGATGACGCCCAACTATATACTTCATCCTGTGAAATCCCCCCTGCCATACTACAGACCCCTAAACCTTCAGCCTGTGGCACTACCATAGCTCCGCTCGCCCTCTATCCTGGGGTTACGTTTGACTCCGATCTTTCCTTTGCTTCTCATGTTCAATCACTCGCTCTTGTCTGCAGCTCAACGACATCTCCAGAATCCGCCCTTTTCTCCAGGTGTTGTTGCTTTGATTCGTTCTGGTCTTGACTACTATTGCTCTTCCCCCCTCGAGTCTGTCCTAAATGCAGCAGCCGGGCTCCTCCGGCAGTGACGGATATCCTTCTATCACTGTGTATATGGAGATAGCCGTCAATCACTGATAGGACCGCCTCATGGACTTCAACGTCCAGAATGACCAGGAATTTAAGTGAATGGATTACAAGTTATGCTGAATCTCTTCCCATACATCTATAGGTCAATCTGCTCAGCTCTTCCGGCTTTATAACATGGTGCCTGCAGCTCATACACTATGTGACAGGTTCACGTTAACATCCTTCAGAATTCGAACTCTTCCCTTGAGCTGCAGCAGCTCTCTGGAATGCACTGCCCGGCAGGTTAATTCCCAACTTCCTAAACTAGCTTTTAATGTGCCTTAAAATGAAATCTTTTCAGGCAGGCTTATCACATTCCTTAAAGGGCCCTGTCAGCAGATCTGGGCCTATGACACTGGCTGACCTGTTACATGTGTGCTCGGCTGTTGGTCCCGTGTTCATATTTGCCCGCATTGCTTAGAAAAATGATATTTTACTTTATGCAAGTGAGGCTTTAAGAGCAACGGGGGCGTTGCCATTACACCTAGAGGCTCTGCTCTCTCTGCCTTTGGCGGTGCCCTCTGACAGGGCCAAGCAGTGTAAATGGGATCACACCCGAGCCTGTCAAAGTGCAGAGGGGGCAGCAGTTGCAGAGAGAGCTGAGCCTCTAGGTGTAATGGCAACGCCCCCGTTGCTCTTAAAGCCTCACTTGCATAAAGTAAAATATCATTCTTCTCAGCAGTGCGGGCAGATATGAACATGGGACCAACACAGAAGCCTTCAGCTGCCGGGAGCACATATTACAGGTCAGCCGGTGTCATAGGGACAGAACTGCTGACAGATGCCCTTTATACCGACTCTTCCCCATTAAACACATAAAGAGCCCCTCATTCTTCCGCACACCATCGTCCCACAGTAATCCCCACACTCGGTGTATTAACTCCTGCAGCTCCGTCTGCACTGCTCTATTTAGTATAAAGATGGACAGACCACTTTATTAAACAATCTATTTTACCTTTTGCATCACCCCCATTTCCTCATAGATTGTAAGCTCTTGTGAGCAGGGCCCTCATATTCCTATTGTTCATTAGCCTGTATATTAGCGTGATGACTATTTTGACTTGTACGCTGCGGAATATGGAGGCGCCAGGTAAAGATTATTTTCACCTCTGCACACGGCTCCGTCTATTTGGTGCAGCTGAAAATACTTTGAAATAATAAAACTGCAAAGCTTTTAAACGGAGACGCATTTTCCACATCCAAATCGGTTAGAAGAACATAAGTGGAGGATTTAACATTTTGCTTTCCTGCTGGTTCCCCACAGGTCCAGGCCCCTCTCTATCTTCTGTCCTGTAAAGGTGAATTTATACGTAGGGTGGCAGATCAGACAGTGACAGTGCTTGGGATCCACATTACCAGGGACAAGACGAATGCTCAGAGCGGATCACATAACCCAGAAGGAAGCAGTCAGCGCACAGAAGCACAGTAAGGGTGTAGTGTTATAGACCTGCCACATGGAGGCGCTGCGGGGCTGGACACAGAACTACAGGATCTTTTCACTGCAGTATCATCGATAAGGGAACATCAATGGGAGGAAGAGAACTGTATCTGACCTGAGCAAAAGCCTGTACAGTCGTGGCCAAAAGTTTTGAGAATGACACAAATATTAGTTTTCACAAAGTTTGCTGCTAAACTGCTTTTAGATCTTAGTTTCAGATGTTTCTGTGATGTAGTGAAATATAATTACACGCACTTCATACGTTTCAAAGGCTTTTATCGACAATTCCATGACATTTATGCAGAGTCAGTATTTGCAGTGTTGGCCCTTCTTTTTCAGGACCTCTGCAATCCGACTGGGCATGCTCTCAATCACCTTCTGGGCCCATTCCTGACTGATAGCAACCCATTCTTTCATCATCACTTCTTGGAGTTTGTCAGAATTAGTGGGTTTTTGTTTGTCCACCCGCCTCTTGAGAATTGACCACAAGTTCTCAATGGGATTAAGATCTGGGGAGTTTCCAGGCCATGGACCCGTTTCCGTTTTGGTCCCCGAGCCACTTAGTTATCACTTTTGCCTTATGGCACGGTGCTCCATCGTGCTGGAAAATGCATTGTTCTTCACCAAACTGTTGTTGGATTGTTGGAAGAAGTTGCTGTTGGAGGGTGTTTTGGTACCATTCTTTATTCATGGCTGTGTTTTTGGGCAAAATTGTGAGTGAGCCCACTCCCTTGGATGAGAAGCAACCCCACACATGAATGGTCTCAGGATGCTTTACTGTTGGCATGACACAGGACTGATGGCAGCGCTCACCTTTTCTTCTCCGGACAAGCCTTTTTCCAGATGCCCCAAACAATCGGAAAGAGGCTTTATCGGAGAATATGACTTTGCCCCAGTCCTCAGCAGTCCATTCACCAGACTTTCTGCAGAAGATCAATCTGTCCCTGATGTTTTTTTTGGAGAGAAGTGGCTTCTTTGCTGCCCTTCTTGACACCAGGCCATCTTCCAAAAGTCTTGGCCTCACTGTGCGTGCAGATGCGCTCACACCTGCCTGCCGCCATTCCTGAGCAAGCGCTGCACTGGTGGCACTCCGATCCCGCAGCTGAATCCTCTTTAGGAGACGATCCTGGCGCTTGCTGGACTTTCTTGGACGCTCTTAACAAGAATTGAACCTCTTTCCTTGAAGTTCTTGATGATCCTATAAATTGTTGATTGAGGTCCAATCTTAGTAGCCACAATATCCTTGCCTGTGAAGCCATTTTTATGCAACACAATGATGGCTGCACGCATTTCTTTGCAGGTCACCATGGTTAACAATGGAAGAACAATGATTTCAAGCATCACCATCCTTTTAAAATGTCAAGTCTGCCATTTTAACCCAATCAGCCTGACATAATGATCTCCAGCCTTGTGCTCGTCAACATTCTCACCTGAGTTAACAAGACGATTACTGAAATGATCTCAGCAGGTCCTTTAACGACAGCAATGAAATGCAGTGGAAAGGTTTTTTTGGGATTAAGTTAATTTTCATGGCAAAGAAGGACTATGCAATTCATCTGATCACTCTTCATAACATTCTGGAGTAGATGCAAACTGCTATTATAAAAACTTAAGCAGCAACTTTTCCAATTTCCAATATTTATGTAATTCTCAAAACTTTTGGCCACGACTGTACACTGGCTTAAAGGGGTTGTCCAAGAGTAAAAGGTGGCTGCCACCTGTTCACGTGCTGTGTCTGGTATTGTAGCACAGCTCCATTGAAGTAATTAGAGCCCAGTGGCAAAACCACGCTCAACCTATGGACAGGCGTAGTGCTGGTTTTGAAAGAAGGCAGCCATGTTCTTCTAATCCTGGACAACCACTTTAAGTGAAAAAAAATGTACAGCAAGGCTTGTGGTAAACACTGGCGCAATTTATCATAAAACTGTTTCTGCATGCTGGGAGTTATAGTTTCACCATAGACAGAGTGTGACATAATCATAGCCATCAATACACCAATAAAGTACAAAACATTACACAGAGGAATCCCACGGCTGGGCATGGTATAGGGGCAGAGACGTGTCCCGCAGATCACGGCCGCCCTGCTCTCCTCATTCACAGGATGTACACGGTATAGGGGCAGAGACGTGTCTCGCAGATCACGGCCGCCCTGCTCTCCGGTAATTAATGAGTACATTAACAGGATGTACACGGTATAGGGACAGAGACGTGTCCTGCAGATCACGGCCGTCCTGCTCTCCGGTAATTAATGAGTACATTCACAGGATGTACACGGTATAGGGGCAGAGACGTGTCCTGCAGATCACGGCCGCCCTGCTCTCCTCATTCACGGGATGTACACGGTATAGGGGCAGAGACGTGTCCTGCAGATCACGGCCGCCCTGCTCTCCTCATTCACGGGATGTACACGGTATAGGGACAGAGACGTGTCCCGCAGATCACGGCCGCCCTGCTCTCCTCATTCACGGGATGTACACGGTATAGGGGCAGAGACGTGTCCCGCAGATCACGGCCGTCCTGCTCTCCGGTAATTAATGAGTACATTCACGGGATGTACACGGTATAGGGGCAGAGACGTGTCCCGCAGATCACGGCCGTCCTGCTCTCCGGTAATTAATGAGTACATTCACGGGATGTACACGGTATAGGGGCAGAGACGTGTCCTGCAGATCACGGCCGCCCTGCTCTCCTCATTCACAGGATGTACACGGTATAGGGGCAGAGACGTGTCCTGCAGATCACGGCCGCCCTGCTCTCCTCATTCACGGGATGTACACGGTATAGGGGCAGAGACGTGTCCTGCAGATCACGGCCGCCCTGCTCTCCTCATTCACGGGATGTACACGGTATAGGGGCAGAGACGTGTCCCGCAGATCACGGCCGCCCTGCTCTCCTCATTCACAGGATGAAATCTTATTTTTTCTCTTTCTACTTATCGTTAAGTTTCCTGCAGAACAGAACTTTGCAATCATCTATATTACTGAGCTGAGGTCATCCCCAAGATGTCATGACCAAGTGCCAAGAAACAGTCCTCTATCCAATCAGAGGTGCCCAGCCTTCACGTAGCCAATCAGTGAAGGGCATAATGGTGTGCCCCACCTCTGTGTGCCGTTCCCCCTCTGCCACGCGGCTCTTCCTGTCCACTAACGCAGTCGGTTTACATTTCATTATGTATGGCTGGGGGGCTCTCTGCAGGGAAACATCTGGACGAGGGGCCAGGCAAGAAATGATAAAAAATGATTGCAGGGAAGAGGAGGAGTTGGGGGACGCGTCTGATTTCACTTAGCTGGGGAAAAAAGCAGCTTAACCCCCCTCCCCCCTCCGCTCATCGTAGATCTAAACCATGCTGAGTGATGTCAGTGGGAAAATATGACTGTCCACTGACTCACCCCTCAAGATGTCTTCTGGCTTCTCCATTAACCCAAGGAAGACAAATTGACTGAAAGGCTGCTGGCTCTTTAACCCGTTGTACGCCAGGATAGAGGCTGCCGACAGGCTACTGGGTGGTCAATATGCACATTAAGTCTCTTCCTCTCTACACATCTTATTTGGTGGGGTGACCCCAGTAAATCCACCGGATTCTAAGAATCTGAGATATCAATGAAACTGGAGAAACAGTATTTTTATAAAGCTTTGTGAAGTTTCTTCATTTATCAAAAATGTCAAAGCAGCTGAGAATGGGAAGAGACGAGAGAAGAGTAACACAGATGAGGTGTGAACAGAAACCGGGGCAAAAAACTCTGATTCTGGAATATAATAAAGTTTTCAGTACAGTAAACATTGTTCATATATTCATCTAGAAAGAATCCAGCACACCGACACTCGGGGTACAGGATAATGACACTGACACTCGGGGTACAGGATAATGACACCGACACTCGGGGTACAGGATAATGACACTGACACTCGGGGTACAGGATAATGACGCTGACACTCGGGGTACAGGATAATGACACCGACACTCGGGGTACAGGATAATGACACTGACACTCGGGGTACAGGATAATGACACCGACACTCGGGGTACAGGATAATGACGCTGACACTCGGGGTACAGGATAATGACACCGACACTCGGGGTACAGGATAATGACACCGACACTCGGGGTACAGGATAATGACACTGACACTCGGGGTACAGGATAATGACACTGACACTCGGGGTACAGGATAATGACGCTGACACTCGGGGTACAGGATAATGACACTGACACTCGGGGTACAGGATAATGAGGCTGACACTCGGGGTACAGGATAATGACGCTGACACTCGGGGTACAGGATAATGACACTAACACTCGGGGTACAGGATAATGACGCTGACACTCGGGGTACAGGATAATGACGCTGACACTCGGGGTACAGGATAATGACGCTGACACTCGGGGTACAGGATAATGACGCTGACACTCGGGGTACAGGATAATGACGCTGACACTCGGGGTACAGGATGCTGACACTCGGGGTACAGGATAATGACGCTGACACTCGGGGTACAGGATAATGACGCTGACACTCGGGGTACAGGATAATGACGCTGACACTCGGGATACAGGATAATGACACTGACACTCGGGGTACAGGATAATGACGCTGACACTCGGGGTACAGGATAATGACACTAACACTCGGGGTACAGGATAATGACGCTGACACTCGGGGTACAGGATAATGACACTGACACTCGGGGTACAGGATAATGACGCTGACACTCGGGGTACAGGATAATGACGCTGACACTCGGGGTACAGGATAATGACGCTGACACTCGGGGTACAGGATGCTGACACTCGGGGTACAGGATAATGACGCTGACACTCGGGGTACAGGATAATGACGCTGACACTCGGGGTACAGGATAATGACGCTGACACTCGGGGTACAGGATAATGACGCTGACACTCGGGATACAGGATAATGACACTGACACTCGGGGTACAGGATAATGACACTGACACTCGGGGTACAGGATAATGACACTCGGGGTACAGGATAATGACGCAGACACTCGGGGTACAGGATAATGACACGCTGACACTCTGGGTACAGGATAATGACACTGACACTCGGGGTACAGGATAATGACGCTGACACTCGGGGTACAGGATAATGACACTCGGGGTACAGGATAATGACACTCGGGGTACAGGATAATGACGCTGACACTCGGGGTACAGGATAATGACACGCTGACACTCGGAGTACAGGATAATGACACTGACACTCGGGGTACAGGATAATGACGCTGACACTCGGGGTACAGGATAATGACGCTGACACTCGGGGTACAGGATAATGACGCTGACACTCGGGGTACAGGATAATGACGCTGACACTCGGGGTACAGGATGCTGACACTCGGGGTACAGGATAATGACGCTGACACTCGGGGTACAGGATAATGACGCTGACACTCGGGGTACAGGATAATGACGCTGACACTCGGGATACAGGATAATGACACTGACACTCGGGGTACAGGATAATGACACTGACACTCAGGGTACAGGATAATGACGCTGACACTCGGGGTACAGGGTAATGACGCTGACACTCGGGGTACAGGATAATGACGCTGACACTCGGGGTACAGGATAATGACGCTGACACTCGGGGTACAGGATAATGACGCTGACACTCGGGGTACAGGGTAATGACGCTGACACTCGGGGTACAGGATAATGACGCTGACACTCGGGGTACAGGAAAATGACGCTGACACTCGGGGTACAGGATAATGACGCTGACACTCGGGGTACAGGATAATGACACTGACACTCGGGGTACAGGATAATGACACTGACACTCGGGGTACAGGATAATGACACTCGGGGTACAGGATAATGACGCAGACACTCGGGGTACAGGATAGTGACGCTGACACTCCGGGTACAGGATAATGACGCTGACACTCGGGGTACAGGATAATGACTCTGACACTCGGGGTACAGGATAATGACGCTGACACTCGGGGTACAGGATAATGACGCTGACACTCGGGGTACAGGATAATGACGCTGACACTCGGGGTACAGGATAATGACACTGACACTCGGGGTACAGGATAATGACACTCGGGGTACAGGATAATGACGCAGACACTCGGGGTACAGGATAGTGACGCTGACACTCCGGGTACAGGATAATGACGCTGACACTCGGGGTACAGGATAATGACACTCGGGGTACAGGATAATGACGCTGACACTCGGGGTATAGGATAATGACGCTGACACTCGGGGTACAGGATAATGACGCTGACACTCGGGGTACAGGATAATGACGCTGACACTCGGGGTACAGGATAATGACACTGACACTCGGGGTACAGGATAATGACGCTGACACTCGGGGTACAGGTTAATGACACTGACACTCGGGGTACAGGATAATGACACTGACACTCGGGGTACAGGATAATGACACTTGGGGTACAGGATAATGAACACTGACACTCGGGGTACAGGATAATGACACTCGGGGTACAGGATAATGACACTCGGGGTACAGGTTAATGACACTGACACTCGGGGTACAGGATAATGACGCTGACACTCGGGGTACAGGTTAATGACACTGACACTCGGGGTACAGGATAATGACGCTGACACTCGGGGTACAGGATAATGACACTGACACTGGGGGTACAGGATAATGACACTGACACTCGGGGTACAGGATAATGACGCTGACACTCGGGGTACAGGATAATGACGCTGACACTCGGGGTACAGGATAATGACACTGACACTGGGGGTACAGGATAATGACACTCGGGGTACAGGTTAATGACACTGACACTCGGGGTACAGGATAATGACGCTGACACTCGGGGTACAGGATAATGACACTGACACTCGGGGTACAGGATAATGACGCTGACACTCGGGGTACAGGATAATGACACTGACACTGGGGGTACAGGATAATGACACTGACACTCGGGGTACAGGATAATGACGCTGACACTCGGGGTACAGGATAATGACGCTGACACTCGGGGTACAGGATAATGACACTGACACTGGGGGTACAGGATAATGACACTGACACTCGGGGTACAGGATAATGACGCTGACACTCGGGGTACAGGATAATGACACTGACACTGGGGGTACAGGATAATGACGCTGACACTCTGGGTACAGGATAATGACGCTGACACTCGGGGTACAGGATAATGACACTCGGGGTACAGGATAATGACACTCGGGGTACAGGATCATGACACGCTGACCAGTCGCAGGCAGTAACATACACAGGATCGCTGCAGCTTCTACCTGGGAGAATCACAGACGGTTTGGCGACCTCCATCAGCCGTCCACACAAGGTAAACCTTTAGGACATTTCACTTTTATCATTCCAGAGAAAGAGGATTTTACATAAACCTTTACTTCAGCCTGAAAGCAGGCAGCATGTAATAACGTCACCATGTACCCCGGGCCTCATTTATGTGACAGATTCACGTACGTCCTGGGATTTAAGAGCTTCTCCTGGAAACTGTGGGGGTCATTTACAAACTGATATACGCCAGTTTTCTGGTGTACACTGCGTGCAGAATTATTAGGCAAATGAGTATTTTGACCACATCATCCTCTTTATGCATGTTGTCTTACTCCAAGCTGTATAGGCTCGAAAGCCTACTACCAATTAAGCATATTAGGTGATGTGCATCTCTGTAATGAGAAGGGGTGTGGTCTAATGACATCAACACCCTATATCAGGTGTGCATAATTATTAGGCAACTTCCTTTCCTTTGGCAAAATGGGTCAAAAGAAGGACTTGACAGGCTCAGAAAAGTCAAAAATAGTGAGATATCTTGCAGAGGGATGCAGCACTCTTAAAATTGCAAAGCTTCTGAAGCGTGATCATCGAACAATCAAGCGTTTCATTCAAAATAGTCAACAGGGTCGCAAGAAGCGCGTGGAAAAACCAAGGCGCAAAATAACTGCCCATGAACTGAGAAAAGTCAAGCGTGCAGCTGCCAAGATGCCACTTGCCACCAGTTTGGCCATATTTCAGAGCTGCAACATCACTGGAGTGCCCAAAAGCACAAGGTGTGCAATACTCACAGACATGGCCAAGGTAAGAAAGGCTGAAAGACGACCACCACTGAACAAGACACACAAGCTGAAACGTCAAGACTGGGCCAAGAAATATCTCAAGACTGATTTTTCTAAGGTTTTATGGACTGATGAAATGAGAGTGAGTCTTGATGGGCCAGATGGATGGGCCCGTGGCTGGATTGGTAAAGGGCAGAGAGCTCCAGTCCGACTCAGACGCCAGCAAGGTGGAGGTGGAGTACTGGTTTGGGCTGGTATCATCAAAGATGAGCTTGTGGGGCCTTTTCGGGTTGAGGATGGAGTCAAGCTCAACTCCCAGTCCTACTGCCAGTTTCTGGAAGACACCTTCTTCAAGCAGTGGTACAGGAAGAAGTCTGCATCCTTCAAGAAAAACATGATTTCCATGCAGGACAATGCTCCATCACACGCGTCCAAGTACTCCACAGCGTGGCTGGCAAGAAAGGGTATAAAAGAAGAAAATCTAATGACATGGCCTCCTTGTTCACCTGATCTGAACCCCATTGAGAACCTGTGGTCCATCATCAAATGTGAGATTTACAAGGAGGGAAAACAGTACACCTCTCTGAACAGTGTCTGGGAGGCTGTGGTTGCTGCTGCACGCAATGTTGATGGTGAACAGATCAAAACACTGACAGAATCCATGGATGGCAGGCTTTTGAGTGTCCTTGCAAAGAAAGGTGGCTATATTGGTCACTGATTTGTTTTTGTTTTGTTTTTGAATGTCAGAAATGTATATTTGTGAATGTTGAGATGTTATATTGGTTTCACTGGTAAAAATAAATAATTTAAATGGGTATATATTTGTTTTTTGTTAAGTTGCCTAATAATTATGCACAGTAATAGTCACCTGCACACACAGATATCCCCCTAAAATAGCTAAAACTAAAAACAAACTAAAAACTACTTCCAAAAATATTCAGCTTTGATATTAATGAGTTTTTTGGGTTCATTGAGAACATGGTTGTTGTTCAATAATAAAATTAATCCTCAAAAATACAACTTGCCTAATAATTCTGCACTCCCTGTATATCTATCCCAGATCCCCGTGCCGGCAGGCCCGTCTCATTTATCATTTTCTTTGCCTGCTTTAGACAAATTTTCTAAATCTACACCAGCAAGGGCGCTGGCGTAGATTCAGGCCGGCGGTGGATTCGCTGAAGTGATGTAGAGGCCGGCAGATCCACCCCCAGCGCAGGGGTTCGGCTACTTCCACACTAGTGTTCTTGCTGGATCCGTCATGGATCATCAAAAACGCTTCTGTCATGATAATATAACCGTCTGCATCCGTTCTGAACGGACCCGGTTGTATTATCTTTAAAATAGCCAAGACGGATCCGTCATGAACACCCTTGAAAGTCATTGGGGGACGGATCCGTTTTCTATTGTGTCAGAGTTAAACTGATCCGTCCCCCATTGACTTGCATTGTGAGTCCGGATCAGTCTTGCTCCGCACCACATCACGGACAGAAAAACTCTGCTTGTATTTTGGAGCGCTCCGTTTCGTTCAGTTCAGTTTTTTAACCATTGACAATGAATGGGGACAAAATTGAAGCATTTTACCCGTTATTGAGATCGGAAAGGGAAAGTGCAGATGTGAAAGTAGCCTCATTATGACTGGTGTCTAAAACGCCAGTCTTCATAAATGATCCCCTGTATTTTCACGTCAATCTCTCCAAATCTTCCTACGTCCAGAATGGAGCAACAGATCACTAACACTTTACATGCAACGGGCAATGGCGTCCGCCGCATGTACATTGCTGAGAGAGGGAGTGGACTCCCTCTGTCTCCCATTGGCACCCCGCAAATGCGATCGCAGGTTGCCAATTTGTGTGAAGGCTGGCGCAGGGGTCTGATGTAGGCCCCAGACCAGCCTTCAATAATTTCCAGCAGGCTGCGCCTCTCTGGCGGAGCCTACTGGTCAATATCAGAATAGCATTGCCATTAAAATGCAATGCACTATAGGGATAGTGCATTGCATTTTAAAAGCAATCAAAAAGCTGTCTGTTATAGTCCCTTTGTGGGACTTTTAAGTGGTAAAAAAAAGTAAAAAAAACAACAACAAACAACTCATCTATTCAATAAAAAAATCCCAGAAAAAAAATTGTGCTTTTTTTTTCCCATTGAAATTACGCTTTTCAAAGAAGGAAATTGCAAAAAATCTTCCCCATGTTTGGTATTGCCGCGTCCGTAACGACCCGGACGACATAAATATCATGTAAATTATCCCCTACGGTGAACGCTGTGAAGAAAAAAAGAAAAAAAAAAGAAGAAAAATAAAGAATTGCTAATTAATTCTTAGTTGCCACCAAAAATAACGTAATAGCAAGCGATCAAAAAGCTCCATTTACTCGAAAATGATACCAATGAAAAATACAAGTCGTCCCGCAAAAATCAAGCCCTCACAACTCCATAGAAAGAAAAATAAAAAGTTATGGTCTTGGTTTTTATTGCAAAAAAGTAGTAAAATGTAAAAAAAAAACTATATGTATTTTGTATCACTGTAATCGTAGTGACCCAGAGAATACAGATATTATGTTATTTATACTGAAAAATGAATGCCGTAAAATTTATAACGTAAAAACGCAGTGGCAGTATTGCTGTTTTTCCCATCTCCCTCTAAGAAAGAGTTAGGCCTCTTTCACACGGGCGAGTTTTCCGCGCGGGTGCGATGCGTGAGGTGAACGCATTGCACCCGCACTGAATCCAGACTCATTCATTTCTATGGGGCTGTGCACATGAGCGGTGATTTTCAGGCATCACTTGTATGTTACGTGAAAATCGCAGCATGCTCTATATTCTATATATTGTTGCAAGAAAAAGTATGTGAACCCTTTGGAATGATATGGATTTCTGCACAAATTGGTCATAAAATGTGATCTGATCTTCATCTAAGTCACAACAATAGACAATCACAGTCGGCTTAAACTAATAACACACAAAGAGTTAAATGTTACCATGTTTTTATTGAACACACCATGTAAACATTCACAGTGCAGGTGGAAAAAGTATGTGAACCCTTGGATTTAATAACTGGTTGAACCTCCTTTGGCAGCAATAACTTCCACCAAATGTTTCCTGTAGTTGCAGATCAGACGTGCACAACGGTCAGGAGTAATTCTTCACCATTCCTCTTTACAGAACGGTTTCAGTTCAGCAATATTCTTGGGATGTCTGGTGTGAATCGCTTTCTTGAGGTCATGCCACAGCATCTCCATCGGGTTGAGGTCAGGACTCTGACTGGGCCTCTCCAGAAGGCGGATTTTCTTCTGTTTAAGTCATTCTGTTGTTGATTTACTTCTATGCTTTGGGTCGTTGTCCTGTTGCAACACCCGTCTTCTGTTGAGCTTCAGCTGGTGGACAGATGGCCTTAAGTTCTCCTGCAAAATGTCTTGATAAACTTGGGAATTTATTTTCCCTTCGATGATAGCAATCCGTCCAGGCCCTGACGCAGCAAAGCAGCCCCAAACCATGATGCCCCCTCCACCATACTTCACAGTTGGGATGAGGTTTTGATGTTGGTGTGCTGTGCCTCTTTTTCTCCACACATAGTGTTGTGTGTTTCTTCCAAACAACTCCACTTTGGTGTCATCTGTCCACAGAATATTTTGCCAGTACTGCTGTGGAACATCCAGGTGCTCTTGTGCAAACTGTAAACGTGCAGCAATGGTTTTTTTGGACAGCAGTGGCTTCCTCTGTGGTGTCCTCCCATGAAATCCACTCTTGTTTAGTGTTTTACGTATCGTAGATTCGCTAACAGGGATGTTGGCATATGCCAGAGACTTTTGTAAGTCTTTAGCTGACACTCTAGGATTCTTCTTCACCTCATTGAGCAGTCTGCGCTGTGCTCTTGCAGTCATCTTTACAGGACGGCCAGTCCTAGGGAGAGTAGCAGCAGTGCTGAACGTCCTCCATTTATAGACAATTTGTCTTACCGTGGACTGATGAACAGCAAGGCTTTAGGAGATACTTTTATAACCCTTTCCAGCTTTATGCAAGTCAACAATTCTTAATCGTAGGTCTTCTGAGAGCTCTTTTGTACGAGGCATCATTCACATCAGGCAATGCTTCTTGTGAAAAGCAAACCCAGAACTGGTGTGTGTTTTTTATAGGGCAGGGCAGCTGTAACCAACACCTCCGATCTCATCTCATTGATTGGACTCCAGTTGGCTGACACCTCACTCCAATTAGCTCTTGGAGATGTCATTAGTCTAGGGGTTCACATACTTTTTCCACCTGCACTGTGGATGTTTACATGGTGTGTTCAATAAAAACATGGTAACATTTAACTCTTTGTGTGTTATTAGTTTAAGCCGACTGTGATTGTCTATTGTTGTGACTTAGGCCTCCTGCACACGACCGTTGTGTGCACCCGTGGCCGTTTTCCGTTTTTTTTCGCGGACCCATTGACTTTCAATGGGTCCGTGGAAAAATCGGAAAATGCACCGTTTTGCAGCCGCATCCGTGATCCGTGTTTCCTGGCCGTGAAAAAAATATGACCTGTCCTATTTTTTTCACGGCCAACGGTTCACGGACCCATTCAAGTCAATGGGTCCGTGAAAAATCACGGATGCACACAAGATTGTCATCCGTGATCCGTGTCCGTGATCCGTGTCCGTTTTTTCCTATCATTTCAATGGCAAACTTGACTTAGATTTTTTTTTCATTTTTCATGTCTGTGGATCCTCCAAAAATCAAGGAAGACCCACGGACGAAAAAACGGTCACGGATCACGGACCAACGGAACCCCATTTTGCGGACCGTGAAAAAATACTGTCGTGTGCAGGAGGCCTTAGATGAAGATCAGATCACATTTTATGACCAATTTGTGCAGAAATCCATATCATTCCAAAGGGTTCACATACTTTTTCTTGCAACTGTATATTTTACGCAACGCAGGCCTCATAGAAGTGAATGGGGCTGCATGAAAATCGCAAGCATCCGCAAGCAAGTGCGGTGCGATTTTCACGCATGGTTGCTAGGAGATGATCGGGATGGGGACCCGATAATTATTATAAGGGAAAATAATAGCATTCTTAATACAGAATGCTTAGTAAATTAGGGATGGAGGGGTAAAAAAATTATAAAAAAGAATTTAACTCACCTCATCCACTTGTTCGCGCAGCCCGACTTCTCTTCTGTCTTCTTCTTTGATGACCTGGGAGGAAAAGGACCTTTAGTGACGTCACTGTGCTCACCACATGGTCCATCACATGATCCATCACCATGGTGATGGATCATGTTATAAAGGGAAAATAATAAAATCTACACAACACCTAACCCAAACCCGAACTTCTGTGAAGAAGTCCGGGTTCGGGTCTGGGTACCAAACATGCCGATTTTTCTCATGTGCGTGCAAAACGCATTTAAACGCTTTGCACTCGCGCTGAAAAATCGCGCATTTTCCAGTGATGAACGCGCATCCTATCCAGCCCTCCCACGTGACGCCCGTGTGGAAGAGGCCTTAATAAAAGTTAATCAGAAAGTTATGTGTACCCCAAAATGGCGCCATTAAAAACTATAACTTGTCCCGCAAAAAAAAGCCCTCAAAGCTATATAGACAGGAAGAAAAAAAAAGTTAGAGCTCTTGGAACTCGACGATGAAAAAAGGAAGAAAAACGCTTGGTCAGTAAGGCCCAAAAAAGGCTGCTCACTAAAGGTTTAAGGGATCTTCACTTTCAAGTTCACTGTATGAAGGGGTAGCCTTCTGATCTATCAGCTAATACCGATATGGAGAAACCACATGGAGCTCCCAGTGATAAGATCCGGCCTGCAGCCAGCGCTGGGATGAGTACGCAGGGAGATTGGACCATAAGTCCTTCCTGTAACGTAGGGTCAGTAGGTCGAGGAGCAGCGGCAAATCATGGTAATTGCACAATTTAATGGCAGTACAGCCTTCGGACTATAGAGATGCAGCATACATAGGTTCTACACTGCAGGATATCACATCAGGCAGCAGTGATGGGCGGGTGCCGCCACACAGGATAGCCCAGGGCTTCAGTCCATGGCAGTGGAGAAGACACGCAGCCTGGGATCCCCTCCTTATCGTCTATGAGATAGGAGGTTCCCTGTGCAGTCTGCTGGCTTCCAGGATAACATTCCTGCTTTATTCATCATCCCCAGGACCGGGGGGACTCCCTTATCGTTGAGGCCACAAGGAATTATCATAAGCTTGGCAAACATGTTCCACTGTCTGGAAGTCTGTTCCTGGTGAAGCAGCTGTCCTGACCAGATCCCTAGTAATGCAGATTCTCCTACTGATCCGGAGGAAGGTTTCACGGTGTACACGAGCCTGGTTCTCCCCACTGAGGCTCTTTATGATGGGGTCATGTCATCGCAACACGTACCATAGGGCTGAGCAGCAAGGATCTGGATGGGAAGTAAAGGCTAGAGCAGGGACCTGCTGCTGTGAAACTACAACTCCCAGCATTCACACTTACAGGAACAGGCGAGTAACTCCCATAGAAATGAGGGGAGGATGCTGGGAGTTGTAGTTTCAGGACGGCCGGGGTACCAGAGCTTGCTGATCCCTGGGCTAGAGGGATATCACAATGTATATTAACAGGTCCTGGTGAGTTCTATGATACAACAGGCACCATCATCCAGAAAAAAGAGGGGGGTTCACTGCACCGTGACCAAAACTGCACATAAGCCTGGCCCAACTGCAATGGAGGTCGACAAGTCAACCAGCTCTCAAAGGTATTGAGAGAATATACGACCTTATCAAATACATTCGTCCAACCAAATACGTGATAGAAAAACCTGGGCAAATGCACAACTGGTGACGGTGACAATGGTCGCAGGACCGAAAGTTGTATGAAGGCTGGAGGATCAGAAAATATTTGATTTCTCTGCAGCTTTCTGCTGAATGTGAGAATATTTAATCGTGTCTGTGATTTAAGATTTCAATTACACAGTAAAAAAAATATATTGCAGCCATGTTGTGAGCGACACGCAACGTACACTGAAGGCTACGCAGGCAAAAGCACTCGTGACCCAAAAAAAACTAAAAGTGCGGATTTCTTGCAACTGGCATATAGTACTCGCTTTATGTCACATGTTGCGGCCACATTCACAATCAGTATTTGCAATGTCACAATGCAAGAATCTCAAAATTTATGTTGAGTGACCAAAATTAAGGGGTCCTGCCATGATTGATGTAAAAATGAAAACCAGACATCATATAGTACATGGCAATCTCTTTCTAATAAATCTTGAACCAGCCCCGTACCTCCCATGGATCCTAAGATTTCCACATTCATTGCTCTGCTACATTATCTTTAGCCTGGCAGCTCAGAGGGCACGTCCTTTTACAGCGCCCCACTCAGGACACGTGGGAACCTGTTGTATCCCTGCTCATAGGCTGGTTAGGTGTGTTTTATACATCCCACCACTAGAGGGGGATAGCACTTAGTCTATATAAATACCTTAGTCAGGCCTAGTAGGAGTAGGGTTAGTTGTTAAGCTAAGACTACACATCACAGAGTAGTGGATGGAGTCAGAAGCGACAATGTGGTAGAGCCAAGGTATGAGGGGCAGGAGAGCGTCTTCCTCCTGTGATCCTCTTAGTTCCTTTCATCCTACAACCAGAGGATAGAGTTGCGTCCCTGGAAGAAATCCAAGCAGAGAGACATCGGTGATGACAGCCACTACCTAAGGCTTAACGGGCACCTTTGCACATGGTGGAGGACAATCTAGTTACAGGCAGCCTCACCATAAAGTATAGAAGACAGATTAGCTGCCTGTTCAAGGGTTTGGAAGATACAGAAATTATAGGACTAAGCATACCCGAAAAGAGTGCTACAGAACCACAGCCTGAGTCAGGACCTAGCCAAACCTATTACCAGTGGATCCACAGAACTCCTCTATATACCCAGAGACTGTATTCTGTCTGGATGTATATGCCACAACTAAAACCAGCTACAGTAGAAGTTGTGTGTTGTATCCTACCACTGTCTACTTCACTCTTCAATATTACTACAACTGGTTGTACCACCATAAATGGTACTGGCGTCCAGACAAATACCACCAAGGGACCCAGCCGCCACAAGCACCCTAAACACCACCGCCATCAAGGGCACCTCAACCTCCATCTTGGCTGGTGCTTCCCTACCACAGAGCGTGCCCCGGAGGATTTCGTGCTGTCCACCTCATCACTGTGCTGCCGGCCCAACCGTGAGTGAACCGACGAACTGTATTATTACTGGCCCCTCATCGGCCCACCGTGCACCTCATGTGTCGCCCCTGCGGTTCTGGCACGCCACACTTTCTGCTGCAGCTCTTTCTCTAACACAGCTCAGAGGGCACGTCCTTTCTGCTGCAGCTCTTTCTCTAACACAGCTCAGAGGGCACGTCCTTTCTGCTGCAGCTCTTTCTCTAACACAGCTCAGAGGGCACGTCCTTTCTGCTGCAGCTCTTTCTCTAACACAGCTCAGAGGGCACGTCCTTTCTGCTGCAGCTCTTTCTCTAACACAGCTCAGAGGGCACGTCCTTTCTGCTGCAGCTCTTTCCTTGTAACTGTCACAGGTTACAACAAAACATATAGCTAGTAGCAGTTGAAGATTTAAACGGAGCGCGTTCGACCAGCTCAGTGAGATGGACTTAAAATTAGGAAAAGAAGAAACAGCAGGTGGCGCTATACAGACACATTTTAGTGGCTGTACTAAATTTAGAATTACATGTGATTACAAAAGTATTCAGATCCAGGTGCTGTTTTTAAAAATGCTGACACAACCCCTTCAAAGTGCAGCTTTGGTGTGGAGCAACTTTTCAGAAGACTTTGTGGGACTGAATAATAAGCCGTTCTCTAATAATGCTATTACAGAGCAGGGACTATGCCTCCGATTTATCAGCCTGCGCTGTCCTATCCATCCCGGTGGATTTGCAGCTTTTCTAGAGTCATAAGGAGAATAATAAATGCCCCCCTATATTTCCACCTCTGAGCACCCTTCCATAGCTCACACTATATACGGATATCCGCCTCCGTTTACAGCAGTCTGGATTCAGCAGCACCAACATTTTCATGATTATCAGCAGTTTCCCAAGCTGGGATAGGGACGGGCGGCTGAAATCACTCTTGCCCTTTGCTACCTCGGTGACTACAAGCTGTAATTTCTAGAGAACAAATGAATCAGACGATGTACAGGAAATTCGGTGGTTTGGAGAAATATTTCTACAGACAATCACCACCATATCTCAAATGATTTTCGTGAGACCGAAGCAAAAAGACGTCTGAGACCTTGAAAGGATTTAAAAATACAATATAGCTTTAGCATAGTTTGGACTTTAGGGTTATCATTTAACCAGGGTCACCCTCACAATTTGTGGACACCATGACATAAAATACTTGGAGGGGGGGCCCAGAGAATTGTAAACTCTGAGAGCTGGAGCCTCAACTAGGTGCTGCAGGGTGGGCTAGGGGTTAATGCCTGGCGATTCAGAGCAGTAACTTAACAATGGTGGTTTACAGCAGTGAAGAGCTTAATGTCAGCATCCATAGTGGTCCGGGGTAGTGAAGAGGTAAATGATAATATACCCGAGGACAGTGGTGGGGAACCGTTTAGAGGCCGAGTACCCAAACTCTAAACCAAAACCCATTTATTTATAGCAAAATGCCAACAAGGGAATCTACCCTGAACACTGACAACTCCTACATTAACACGGGCTGGACTGGGACTTAGAAGCTGCCCCAGCACACAAACCTCAAAGATAATATGGTTACACAGCCACGACCATGGCCTATGTATTATACTGCCCTGTAAATGGATTCCATATGCAAGGCAGTATAATACATAGGTCATAGTCTCCTTCCATACATCCTCCATATACAGGGCAGTATAGTATAATACATAGGTCATAGTCTTCTTCCATACATCCTCCATATGCAGGGCAGTATAGTATAATACATAGGTCATAGTCTCCTTCCATACATCCTCCATATACAGGGCAGTACAGTATAATACATAGGTCATAGTCTCCTTCCATACATCCTCCATATACAGGGCAGTATAGTATAATACATAGGTCATAGTCTCCTTCCATACATCCTCCATATGCAGGGCAGTACAGTATAATACATAGGTCATAGTCTCCTTCCATACATCCTCCATATGCAGGGCAGTACAGTATAATACATAGGTCATAGTCTCCTTCCATACATCCTCCATATACAGGGCAGTATAGTATAATACATAGGTCATAGTCTCCTTCCATACATCCTCCATATACAGGGCAGTACAGTATAATACATAGGTCATAGTCTCCTTCCATACATCCTCCATATACAGGGCAGTACAGTATAATACACAGGTCATAGTCTCCTTCCATACATCCTCCATATACAGGGCAGTATAGTATAATACATAGGTCATAGTCTCCTTCCATACATCCTCCATATGCAGGGCAGTACAGTATAATACATAGGTCATAGTCTCCTTCCATACATCCTCCATATACAGGGCAGTACAGTATAATACATAGGTCATAGTCTCCTTCCATACATCCTCCATATGCAGGGCAGTATAATACATAGGTCATAGTCTCCTTCCATACATCCTCCATATACAGGGCAGTACAGTATAATACACAGGTCATAGTCTCCTTCCATACATCCTCCATATACAGGGCAGTATAGTATAATACATAGGTCATAGTCTCCTTCCATACATCCTCCATATGCAGGGCAGTACAGTATAATACATAGGTCATAGTCTCCTTCCATACATCCTCCATATACAGGGCAGTACAGTATAATACATAGGTCATAGTCTCCTTCCATACATCCTCCATATGCAGGGCAGTATAATACATAGGTCAGTCTCCTTCCATACATCCTCCATATGCAGGGCAGTATAGTATAATACATAGGTCATAGTCTCCTTCCATACATCCTCCATATACAGGGCAGTATAGTATAATACATAGGTCATAGTCTCCTTCCATACATCCTCCATATGCAGGGCAGTATAGTATAATACATAGGTCATAGTCTCCTTCCATACATCCTCCATATACAGGGCAGTATAGTATAATACATAGGTCATAGTCTCCTTCCATACATCCTCCATATACAGGGCAGTATAGTATAATACATAGGTCATAGTCTCCTTCCATACATCCTCCATATGCAGGGCAGTATAGTATAATACATAGGTCATAGTCTCCTTCCATACATCCTCCATATGCAGGGCAGTATAGTATAATACATAGGTCATAGTCTCCTTCCATACATCCTCCATATGCAGGGCAGTACAGTATAATACATAGGTCATAGTCTCCTTCCATACATCCTCCATATACAGGGCAGTATAGTATAATACATAGGTCATAGTCTCCTTCCATACATCCTCCATATACAGGGCAGTATAGTATAATACATAGGTCATAGTCTCCTTCCATACATCCTCCATATGCAGGGCAGTACAGTATAATACATAGGTCATAGTCTCCTTCCATACATCCTCCATATGCAGGGCAGTACAGTATAATACATAGGTCATAGTCTCCTTCCATACATCCTCCATATGCAGGGCAGTATAGTATAATACATAGGTCATAGTCTCCTTCCATACATCCTCCATATGCAGGGCAGTACAGTATAATACATAGGTCATAGTCTCCTTCCATACATCCTCCATATACAGGGCAGTATAGTATAATACATAGGTCATAGTCTCCTTCCATACATCCTCCATATGCAGGGCAGTATAGTATAATACATAGGTCATAGTCTCCTTCCATACATCCTCCATATGCAGGGCAGTACAGTATAATACATAGGTCATAGTCTCCTTCCATACATCCTCCATATACAGGGCAGTACAGTATAATACATAGGTCATAGTCTCCTTCCATACATCCTCCATATACAGGGCAGTACAGTATAATACATAGGTCATAGTCTCCTTCCATACATCCTCCATATACAGGGCAGTATAGTATAATACATAGGTCATAGTCTCCTTCCATACATCCTCCATATACAGGGCAGTACAGTATAATACATAGGTCATAGTCTCCTTCCATACATCCTCCATATACAGGGCAGTATAGTATAGTACATAGGTCATAGTCTCCTTCCATACATCCTCCATATACAGGGCAGTATAGTGTAATACATAGGTCATAGTCTCCTTCCATACATCCTCCATATGCAGGGCAGTACAGTATAATACATAGGTCATAGTCTCCTTCCATACATCCTCCATATACAGGGCAGTATAGTATAATACATAGGTCATAGTCTCCTTCCATACATCCTCCATATACAGGGCAGTATAGTATAATACATAGGTCATAGTCTCCTTCCATACATCCTCCATATACAGGGCAGTACAGTATAATACATAGGTCATAGTCTCCTTCCATACATCCTCCATATGCAGGGCAGTACAGTATAATACATAGGTCATAGTCTCCTTCCATACATCCTCCATATACAGGGCAGTACAGTATAATACATAGGTCATAGTCTCCTTCCATACATCCTCCATATACAGGGCAGTATAGTATAATACATAGGTCATAGTCTCCTTCCATACATCCTCCATATACAGGGCAGTACAGTATAATACATAGGTCATAGTCTCCTTCCATACATCCTCCATATACAGGGCAGTATAGTATAATACATAGGTCAGTCTCCTTCCATACATCCTCCATATACAGGGCAGTATAGTATAATACATAGGTCATAGTCTCCTTCCATACATCCTCCATATGCAGGGCAGTACAGTATAATACATAGGTCATAGTCTCCTTCCATACATCCTCCATATGCAGGGCAGTATAATACATAGGTCATAGTCTCCTTCCATACATCCTCCATATGCAGGGCAGTACAGTATAATACATAGGTCATAGTCTCCTTCCATACATCCTCCATATGCAGGGCAGTATAGTATAATACATAGGTCAGTCTCCTTCCATACATCCTCCATATGCAGGGCAGTATAATACATAGGTCATAGTCTCCTTCCATACATCCTCCATATACAGGGCAGTATAGTATAATACATAGGTCAGTCTCCTTCCATACATCCTCCATATACAGGGCAGTATAGTATAATACATAGGTCATAGTCTCCTTCCATACATCCTCCATATACAGGGCAGTATAATACATAGGTCATAGTCTCCTTCCATACATCCTCCATATGCAGGGCAGTACAGTATAATACATAGGTCATAGTCTCCTTCCATACATCCTCCATATACAGGGCAGTACAGTATAATACATAGGTCATAGTCTCCTTCCATACATCCTCCATATACAGGGCAGTATAGTATAATACATAGGTCATAGTCTCCTTCCATACATCCTCCATATGCAGGGCAGTATAATACATAGGTCATAGTCTCCTTCCATACATCCTCCATATACAGGGCAGTACAGTATAATACATAGGTCATAGTCTCCTTCCATACATCCTCCATATGCAGGGCAGTATAGTATAATACATAGGTCATAGTCTCCTTCCATACATCCTCCATATGCAGGGCAGTATAGTATAATACATAGGTCATAGTCTCCTTCCATACATCCTCCATATACAGGGCAGTATAGTGTAATACATAGGTCATAGTCTCCTTCCATACATCCTCCATATGCAGGGCAGTACAGTATAATACATAGGTCATAGTCTCCTTCCATACATCCTCCATATGCAGGGCAGTATAGTATAATACATAGGTCATAGTCTCCTTCCATACATCCTCCATATGCAGGGCAGTATAGTATAATACATAGGTCATAGTCTCCTTCCATACATCCTCCATATACAGGGCAGTACAGTATAATACATAGGTCATAGTCTCCTTCCATACATCCTCCATATGCAGGGCAGTACAGTATAATACATAGGTCATAGTCTCCTTCCATACATCCTCCATATGCAGGGCAGTATAATACATAGGTCATAGTCTCCTTCCATACATCCTCCATATGCAGGGCAGTATAGTGTAATACATAGGTCATAGTCTCCTTCCATACATCCTCCATATACAGGGCAGTACAGTATAATACATAGGTCATAGTCTCCTTCCATACATCCTCCATATGCAGGGCAGTACAGTATAATACATAGGTCATAGTCTCCTTCCATACATCCTCCATATGCAGGGCAGTATAGTATAATACATAGGTCATAGTCTCCTTCCATACATCCTCCATATGCAGGGCAGTATAGTATAATACAAAGGTCATAGTCTCCTTCCATACATCCTCCATATGCAGGGCAGTATAGTATAATACATAGGTCATAGTCTCCTTCCATACATCCTCCATATGCAGGGCAGTACAGTATAATACATAGGTCATAGTCTCCTTCCATACATCCTCCATATACAGGGCAGTATAATACATAGGTCATAGTCTCCTTCCATACATCCTCCATATGCAGGGCAGTACAGTATAATACATAGGTCATAGTCTCCTTCCATACATCCTCCATATACAGGGCAGTATAGTATAATACATAGGTCATAGTCTCCTTCCATACATCCTCCATATGCAGGGCAGTATAGTATAATACATAGGTCATAGTCTCCTTCCATACATCCTCCATATACAGGGCAGTACAGTATAATACATAGGTCATAGTCTCCTTCCATACATCCTCCATATACAGGGCAGTACAGTATAATACATAGGTCATAGTCTCCTTCCATACATCCTCCATATACAGGGCAGTACAGTATAATACACAGGTCATAGTCTCCTTCCATACATCCTCCATATACAGGGCAGTATAGTATAATACATAGGTCATAGTCTCCTTCCATACATCCTCCATATACAGGGCAGTATAGTATAATACATAGGTCATAGTCTCCTTCCATACATCCTCCATATGCAGGGCAGTATAGTATAATACATAGGTCATAGTCTCCTTCCATACATCCTCCATATGCAGGGCAGTATAATACATAGGTCATAGTCTCCTTCCATACATCCTCCATATACAGGGCAGTACAGTATAATACATAGGTCATAGTCTCCTTCCATACATCCTCCATATGCAGGGCAGTACAGTATAATACATAGGTCATAGTCTCCTTCCATACATCCTCCATATGCAGGGCAGTATAGTGTAATACATAGGTCATAGTCTCCTTCCATACATCCTCCATATGCAGGGCAGTACAGTATAATACATAGGTCATAGTCTCCTTCCATACATCCTCCATATGCAGGGCAGTACAGTATAATACATAGGTCATAGTCTCCTTCCATACATCCTCCATATGCAGGGCAGTATAGTATAATACATAGGTCATAGTCTCCTTCCATACATCCTCCATATGCAGGGCAGTATAGTATAATACATAGGTCATAGTCTCCTTCCATACATCCTCCATATGCAGGGCAGTACAGTATAATACATAGGTCATAGTCTCCTTCCATACATCCTCCATATGCAGGGCAGTATAGTATAATACATAGGTCATAGTCTCCTTCCATACATCCTCCATATGCAGGGCAGTACAGTATAATACATAGGTCATAGTCTCCTTCCATACATCCTCCATATACAGGGCAGTACAGTATAATACATAGGTCATAGTCTCCTTCCATACATCCTCCATATACAGGGCAGTATAGTATAATACATAGGTCATAGTCTCCTTCCATACATCCTCCATATGCAGGGCAGTACAGTATAATACATAGGTCATAGTCTCCTTCCATACATCCTCCATATGCAGGGCAGTACAGTATAATACACAGGTCATAGTCTCCTTCCATACATCCTCCATATACAGGGCAGTATAGTATAATACATAGGTCATAGTCTCCTTCCATACATCCTCCATATGCAGGGCAGTACAGTATAATACATAGGTCATAGTCTCCTTCCATACATCCTCCATATACAGGGCAGTACAGTATAATTCATAGGTCATAGTCTCCTTCCATACATCCTCCATATACAGGGCAGTATAATACATAGGTCATAGTCTCCTTCCATACATCCTCCATATACAGGGCAGTATAATACATAGGTCATAGTCTCCTTCCATACATCCTCCATATGCAGGGCAGTACAGTATAATACACAGGTCATAGTCTCCTTCCATACATCCTCCATATGCAGGGCAGTATAATACATAGGTCATAGTCTCCTTCCATACATCCTCCATATGCAGGGCAGTATAGTATAATACATAGGTCATAGTCTCCTTCCATACATCCTCCATATGCAGGGCAGTATAGTATAATACATAGGTCATAGTCTCCTTCCATACATCCTCCATATACAGGGCAGTACAGTATAATACATAGGTCATAGTCTCCTTCCATACATCCTCCATATGCAGGGCAGTATAGTATAATACATAGGTCATAGTCTCCTTCCATACATCCTCCATATGCAGGGCAGTACAGTATAATACATAGGTCATAGTCTCCTTCCATACATCCTCCATATACAGGGCAGTACAGTATAATACATAGGTCATAGTCTCCTTCCATACATCCTCCATATACAGGGCAGTACAGTATAATACATAGGTCATAGTCTCCTTCCATACATCCTCCATATACAGGGCAGTATAGTATAATACATAGGTCATAGTCTCCTTCCATACATCCTCCATATGCAGGGCAGTATAGTATAATACATAGGTCATAGTCTCCTTCCATACATCCTCCATATACAGGGCAGTACAGTATAATACATAGGTCATAGTCTCCTTCCATACATCCTCCATATACAGGGCAGTATAGTATAATACATAGGTCATAGTCTCCTTCCATACATCCTCCATATGCAGGGCAGTATAGTATAATACACAGGTCATAGTCTCCTTCCATACATCCTCCATATGCAGGGCAGTATAGTATAATACACAGGTCATAGTCTCCTTCCATACATCCTCCATATGCAGGGCAGTATAATACATAGGTCATAGTCTCCTTCCATACATCCTCCATATGCAGGGCAGTATAATACATAGGTCATAGTCTCCTTCCATACATCCTCCATATGCAGGGCAGTACAGTATAATACATAGGTCATAGTCTCCTTCCATACATCCTCCATATACAGGGCAGTACAGTATAATACATAGGTCATAGTCTCCTTCCATACATCCTCCATATGCAGGGCAGTATAGTATAATACATAGGTCATAGTCTCCTTCCATACATCCTCCATATGCAGGGCAGTACAGTATAATACACAGGTCATAGTCTCCTTCCATACATCCTCCATATACAGGGCAGTACAGTATAATACATAGGTCATAGTCTCCTTCCATACATCCTCCATATACAGGGCAGTACAGTATAATACATAGGTCATAGTCTCCTTCCATACATCCTCCATATGCAGGGCAGTATAGTATAATACATAGGTCATAGTCTCCTTCCATACATCCTCCATATGCAGGGCAGTATAGTATAATACACAGGTCATAGTCTCCTTCCATACATCCTCCATATACAGGGCAGTACAGTATAATACATAGGTCATAGTCTCCTTCCATACATCCTCCATATGCAGGGCAGTATAGTATAATACATAGGTCATAGTCTCCTTCCATACATCCTCCATATGCAGGGCAGTACAGTATAATACATAGGTCATAGTCTCCTTCCATACATCCTCCATATACAGGGCAGTATAGTATAATACATAGGTCATAGTCTCCTTCCATACATCCTCCATATACAGGGCAGTATAGTATAATACATAGGTCATAGTCTCCTTCCATACATCCTCCATATACAGGGCAGTATAGTATAATACATAGGTCATAGTCTCCTTCCATACATCCTCCATATGCAGGGCAGTATAGTATAATACACAGGTCATAGTCTCCTTCCATACATCCTCCATATACAGGGCAGTATAGTATAATACATAGGTCATAGTCTCCTTCCATACATCCTCCATATGCAGGGCAGTATAATACATAGGTCATAGTCTCCTTCCATACATCCTCCATATGCAGGGCAGTATAGTATAATACATAGGTCATAGTCTCCTTCCATACATCCTCCATATGCAGTACAGTATAATACATAGGTCATAGTCTCCTTCCATACATCCTCCATATGCAGGGCAGTATAGTATAATACATAGGTCATAGTCTCCTTCCATACATCCTCCATATACAGGGCAGTACAGTATAATACATAGGTCATAGTCTCCTTCCATACATCCTCCATATACAGGGCAGTATAGTATAATACATAGGTCATAGTCTCCTTCCATACATCCTCCATATACAGGGCAGTATAATACATAGGTCATAGTCTCCTTCCATACATCCTCCATATGCAGGGCAGTACAGTATAATACATAGGTCATAGTCTCCTTCCATACATCCTCCATATACAGGGCAGTACAGTATAATACATAGGTCATAGTCTCCTTCCATACATCCTCCATATACAGGGCAGTACAGTATAATACATAGGTCATAGTCTCCTTCCATACATCCTCCATATACAGGGCAGTACAGTATAATACATAGGTCATAGTCTCCTTCCATACATCCTCCATATACAGGGCAGTATAGTATAATACACAGGTCATAGTCTCCTTCCATACATCCTCCATATACAGGGCAGTATAGTATAATACATAGGTCATAGTCTCCTTCCATACATCCTCCATATGCAGGGCAGTATAGTATAATACATAGGTCATAGTCTCCTTCCATACATCCTCCATATACAGGGCAGTACAGTATAATACATAGGTCATAGTCTCCTTCCATACATCCTCCATATACAGGGCAGTATAGTATAATACATAGGTCATAGTCTCCTTCCATACATCCTCCATATACAGGGCAGTACAGTATAATACATAGGTCATAGTCTCCTTCCATACATCCTCCATATGCAGGGCAGTATAGTATAATACACAGGTCATAGTCTCCTTCCATACATCCTCCATATGCAGGGCAGTATAGTATAATACATAGGTCAGTCTCCTTCCATACATCCTCCATATACAGGGCAGTACAGTATAATACATAGGTCATAGTCTCCTTCCATACATCCTCCATATGCAGGGCAGTACAGTATAATACATAGGTCATAGTCTCCTTCCATACATCCTCCATATACAGGGCAGTACAGTATAATACATAGGTCATAGTCTCCTTCCATACATCCTCCATATGCAGGGCAGTATAATACATAGGTCATAGTCTCCTTCCATACATCCTCCATATGCAGGGCAGTATAGTATAATACACAGGTCATAGTCTCCTTCCATACATCCTCCATATACAGGGCAGTATAGTATAATACATAGGTCAGTCTCCTTCCATACATCCTCCATATACAGGGCAGTACAGTATAATACATAGGTCATAGTCTCCTTCCATACATCCTCCATATGCAGGGCAGTACAGTATAATACATAGGTCATAGTCTCCTTCCATACATCCTCCATATGCAGGGCAGTACAGTATAATACATAGGTCATAGTCTCCTTCCATACATCCTCCATATGCAGTACAGTATAATACATAGGTCATAGTCTCCTTCCATACATCCTCCATATGCAGGGCAGTACAGTATAATACATAGGTCATAGTCTCCTTCCATACATCCTCCATATACAGGGCAGTACAGTATAATACATAGGTCATAGTCTCCTTCCATACATCCTCCATATACAGGGCAGTACAGTATAATACATAGGTCATAGTCTCCTTCCATACATCCTCCATATGCAGGGCAGTACAGTATAATACATAGGTCATAGTCTCCTTCCATACATCCTCCATATACAGGGCAGTACAGTATAATACATAGGTCATAGTCTCCTTCCATACATCCTCCATATACAGGGCAGTATAGTATAATACATAGGTCATAGTCTCCTTCCATACATCCTCCATATACAGGGCAGTATAATACATAGGTCATAGTCTCCTTCCATACATCCTCCATATACAGGGCAGTACAGTATAATACATAGGTCATAGTCTCCTTCCATACATCCTCCATATGCAGGGCAGTATAGTATAATACATAGGTCATAGTCTCCTTCCATACATCCTCCATATACAGGGCAGTATAGTATAATACATAGGTCATAGTCTCCTTCCATACATCCTCCATATGCAGGGCAGTATAGTATAATACATAGGTCATAGTCTCCTTCCATACATCCTCCATATGCAGGGCAGTATAGTATAATACATAGGTCATAGTCTCCTTCCATACATCCTCCATATACAGGGCAGTATAGTATAATACACAGGTCATAGTCTCCTTCCATACATCCTCCATATGCAGGGCAGTATAGTATAATACATAGGTCATAGTCTCCTTCCATACATCCTCCATATGCAGGGCAGTATAGTATAATACATAGGTCATAGTCTCCTTCCATACATCCTCCATATACAGGGCAGTACAGTATAATACATAGGTCATAGTCTCCTTCCATACATCCTCCATATGCAGGGCAGTATAGTATAATACATAGGTCATAGTCTCCTTCCATACATCCTCCATATACAGGGCAGTATAGTATAATACATAGGTCATAGTCTCCTTCCATACATCCTCCATATACAGGGCAGTATAATACATAGGTCATAGTCTCCTTCCATACATCCTCCATATACAGGGCAGTACAGTATAATACATAGGTCATAGTCTCCTTCCATACATCCTCCATATGCAGGGCAGTATAGTATAATACACAGGTCATAGTCTCCTTCCATACATCCTCCATATACAGGGCAGTACAGTATAATACATAGGTCATAGTCTCCTTCCATACATCCTCCATATGCAGGGCAGTATAGTATAATACATAGGTCATAGTCTCCTTCCATACATCCTCCATATGCAGGGCAGTACAGTATAATACATAGGTCATAGTCTCCTTCCATACATCCTCCATATGCAGGGCAGTATAGTATAATACATAGGTCATAGTCTCCTTCCATACATCCTCCATATGCAGGGCAGTACAGTATAATACATAGGTCATAGTCTCCTTCCATACATCCTCCATATACAGGGCAGTACAGTATAATACACAGGTCATAGTCTCCTTCCATACATCCTCCATATACAGGGCAGTATAGTATAATACATAGGTCATAGTCTCCTTCCATACATCCTCCATATACAGGGCAGTATAGTATAATACATAGGTCATAGTCTCCTTCCATACATCCTCCATATGCAGGGCAGTATAATACATAGGTCATAGTCTCCTTCCATACATCCTCCATATGCAGGGCAGTACAGTATAATACATAGGTCATAGTCTCCTTCCATACATCCTCCATATGCAGGGCAGTATAGTATAATACATAGGTCATAGTCTCCTTCCATACATCCTCCATATACAGGGCAGTATAATACATAGGTCATAGTCTCCTTCCATACATCCTCCATATGCAGGGCAGTATAATACATAGGTCATAGTCTCCTTCCATACATCCTCCATATGCAGGGCAGTATAGTATAATACATAGGTCATAGTCTCCTTCCATACATCCTCCATATGCAGGGCAGTATAGTATAATACACAGGTCATAGTCTCCTTCCATACATCCTCCATATGCAGGGCAGTATAGTATAATACATAGGTCATAGTCTCCTTCCATACATCCTCCATATGCAGGGCAGTACAGTATAATACATAGGTCATAGTCTCCTTCCATACATCCTCCATATACAGGGCAGTATAATACATAGGTCATAGTCTCCTTCCATACATCCTCCATATGCAGGGCAGTATAGTGTAATACATAGGTCATAGTCTCCTTCCATACATCCTCCATATACAGGGCAGTATAGTATAATACATAGGTCATAGTCTCCTTCCATACATCCTCCATATGCAGGGCAGTATAGTATAATACATAGGTCATAGTCTCCTTCCATACATCCTCCATATACAGGGCAGTACAGTATAATACATAGGTCATAGTCTCCTTCCATACATCCTCCATATGCAGGGCAGTATAGTGTAATACATAGGTCATAGTCTCCTTCCATACATCCTCCATATACAGGGCAGTATAGTATAATACATAGGTCATAGTCTCCTTCCATACATCCTCCATATGCAGGGCAGTATAGTATAATACACAGGTCATAGTATCCTTCCATACATCCTCCATATGCAGGGCAGTATAGTATAATACATAGGTCATAGTCTCCTTCCATACATCCTCCAATGGAGGACCTCCATAATGGAGTCCATGTACAGGCCTGAGGCCTATGTACGTCAACTCAGGGTCCCAAACTGTATGGGAGTCCACCGCGCACCTACCACCCGGCCCTGCGAGGGCTCAGACTGACCCCTCTGGCACGCGTGCCATATATTCACCACCAATGCACTAGGGGTTAGATCATTTAAATTCTTTTTGGTTTAGGTGAGCTAAAGCCTTAAAAAATCATCCATGGTCTAGGGTAGTAAAGAGTTGATTGCCTAGGGGTTAGATCATTTTATTCCTTGGGGTAAGGAAAAGATTCATGGTAGCATCCCTAATTGTTTAGGGTAGAGAGAGAGTTAAAACAAGCATCTATGGTGGTCTAGGGAGTTAAAGAGGTTATAGCCAACACCCCTGGGGCTTATCTCATTTGTGTCTCTAGTGTTTTAGGGTAGAGAAGCATTTAATGGCAGCATCCTTACTAATCCAGCATAAGGAAACACCTAATACCAGCATCCATGGTGGTCTAGGGTAGTGGAGAGGTTACAGCCAACATCCCTGTTGGGTTAGGAGTTAAGCTCATTTTATTTTAAGGTAGTAAAGAATAGCATCCTTACTAGTCCATCGTAGGAAATAACTAATACCAGCATCCATGGTGGAAGCTTATCCCAACTTAGACCTTATCCCAAGTATCCCTTGAATCCTGGCCCTCTTTATAAGAGACAGTCTACTCAAAACCCCTCTCTTTTTGGGGTGGCCCCGGCTGGATTCTGCAGTAAATCCACAATGAAAACAGCAATATGTTTGTCATAAAAGACTAGCAAAGACTGACAATTTCATGCCCCAATTCGTACACATGAACCTTCAATAAAGGCGATATTCTCAGAGGGCAGGTATATTATCACATCTCTCAAGGGGATATGCTGTCTGATTTTCCTTCATAATCTAATGAATCCCGACATGTCAGGACCCCTCAGGTAACCTCTACAGAGCGGCCCCTGCAGGCTGCAGACACTAGAGGACATTTCAGCATTTAGATCATAATGATCCTTTCCTTATTACACGGGCGGCTCCTGAGAAATCTCTCACAGATTGCTCTGGTGTCTGCTCCTGTGACTCAGCCGCCATGTCAGACTGTGCACAGACGGCAGAGGTTAATCGTCCTGTGTGGCTGGGGCTCCTCTGAGTCATTACTACTTCTGTCTGACTGCGGCTAAAATGTCAACTCGACTGCTGGAGGGTGCCCTTAGTGACGGGGCTTTCAAGCCTCAGAGCCTCTTCTTTCTCCTTGGATCCGGTATAATACAGGATCAGAGTGACTCGGCCGCACACCTAAAAGACAGAATGCCCTCATTAATCCGAGAGGAACGGGCAGTGAAAGTCACCGAGTGGAGGGCTATGGACGGGGTAAAGCGCTGGACAGCTGGACCACGGCCGTCCGCTCTGCCATGTACATTATAATCGGGGGAACCACTAAAAGTGCACCAAGGTCTGACAGGGGTAACGGCAGACAGAAGAAGACTAAATGGACACCCGGCTGTACATACATAGTGATATAATGGGAGGTGCCCAGGTTACACCAGCAGGGTCCTATAGAATACCAAATTCCTACACATAACTAGTAGAGTCCCTACGTAAATACATTTGTGGCAGGCGCAGCACTATGAAGTGCCTTTTGCGCTGTGGCATTAGAAGAATTCTGATATCTCTGACTTTTAGTCTAACCAGACTGTCTATTAATCTGTAATTCCTCTAGCGCCGTTCTATGGAAACAGTAGGTTTAAAGAGCACAGCAAATGCTTGAAATAACTTCTTTATTAACTTTAACTTTTCTTCATATAACACTGCCGCCGCCACAGCAGATAGTCCATGTACAAAACACGTGTTGAAAAGATATCACAAAATGGCGGTATGCATAAGATGGTGGTTCAACTATTCAATCTTGTCATTCAACATAAAATGGTGGATATATATTTCTCTCTTCAGTACCTGTACTCTCACTTTAGGTTATTTAAGCACTTTATGATCTCTCTGAGAGGTATATCTGAGGTCTAACTAATAGTTCTACTTGCAGTATGCAGTTAGCAGTGACTATTTGCAGATTGGTTGAGTATGATCTAGTATGGTTGTAATTGGTGGAACTGTAAGTAAACACATATATATCTAGTTCAATATACAGTTCCAATCACAATACTAACAACAGGAACATTATATAACTGTTTTAAATACCCATTTTGGCCTCTCCTGCTTCCATAAAAACAATGCTCTCAGTGGAGTGAATGTCTCTTCAGCTCCTGTCTCTGGTGAATAATAATTCTAGCAGCTCCTGCCAAGGGAATTCCCAGACAGGCTATGTGTGAGGCTGGCTGCGATTGGTGAAAACTCTTGCTGTGTGAGAAGCTGGCTGTGATCGGTCTAGACTTTTGCCCAGCAACAACAGATTAACACTATACTTTCTGTTGTTTCTGCTGTGTCACCGAGCTTACCTTACATTACAAAATGAATCTTAAAGGCATATTATCTTTTTCTGCTTCTGTGAACACAAACTATATAACAGTTATATGACATCCAAAACATAATGTCATAGTAAATAACTCTGCTTTTGTCTTTAACACATAAACACAGGAACTGTATTAAGGCTATTGGCAGGTCTAGCTGTATACACATATAAGGCTATACTAGCAACCTAGGACAGGTCCTAGCTGGCCAGTTACAGCATTACCTCCTTTGTATTATATTCCACAGCACAGTCACCATTCTGTAGACTTCACAGCTGAAATCCAGCATTCCCTGCTTGTTCACCGTCTACACAGAGGTTGTTCTGGTGATCTGCATTCTGGTAAAGGTCAAACGTAGATATTTGCTTAGGGTGCATGCGCAGACCGGAAAACCGGATCAGTTTTGCTGGAACACTTAATGCCGCGATCCGGCACCGATACATTTCAATGGAAATTAATGCCGGATCCGGCATTCCGGCAAGTCTTCAGGATTTTTAGCCAGATAGAAAACTGCAGCATGCTGCGGTATTTTCTACGGCCAAAAACATAAGAGGGACTGAACTGATGCATCCTGAACGGATCGCTCTCCATTCAGAATGCATTAGGATAAAACTGATCAGTTTTTTTCTGGTAAAGAGCCCCTGTGACGGAACTCAACACCGGAAAAGAAAAACGCTAGTGTGAAAGTACCCTTAGGGTACTTTCACACTTGCGTACGGTAGTTTGATTCTGGCAGGCAGTTCCTGAACTGCCTGCCTGATCAGGTAAACTGTATGCAAACGCATGTCATTTTTTCTGACTGATCAGGCATTTTTCAAACTGATCAGGATCCTGATCAGTCTGAAAAATGCCTGATCAGTCAGAAAAATGCATTGCAATACCGGATTTGTTTTTCCTGTGTCATCAGGCAAAATGGACCCGGTATTCATTTTTTTTCTCACATTTTTAAAGGTCTGCGTATGCGCAGACCGGAATACCGGATCCGCCAATGCGGCAATTTGAATGCACTAATACATTCTTATGGAAAAAAGGCAAGGCATTCAGGAAAGTATTCAGTTTTTTTGGCCGGAGATGAAACCGCAGCATGCTGCGGTATTATCTCTGTCCTGAGGAGTCAAAAAGACTGAACTTAAGACATCCTGATGCATCCAGAAAGGATTACTCTCCATTCAGAATGCATTAGGATAAAACAGATCAGTTCTTTTCCGGTATAGAGCCGCTAGGACGGAACTCTATGGCTACTTTCACACTAGCGGCACGGATGTAGCGTACTCAAGTTGTGTTTAGAAATGTTCATGGGTGTTGTAGTGCAATAGACACTAACCTGAGACGGCTGACTCTCTGCAAGGGTAGGGGATGATAGGAAATGTTCGTGACGCCAGTGCCAATTAAACGGTGGCACGCCGTTTGCTGATAGCAGGAATAACTGAGGAACATGTGAGGTTAAAGCAGAACTCCAACTTTAGTAGTTATCATGGATACAGGGACAATAACGGAAACACAGTTCCTTTGCATACAGTCGATCTTTCAATACGGTTGATGCAGGCAATACAGGTGTAGCAAGGTGATTTCAGAGTGTGAAACACAGGACTTGCAGTACAGGCCGGTTGCACTCTATTCCTGACTGATCCTGGAACATAAAAACTCTTCTCCAAGGTCCAATGCCCTAGCTCTGGCGTATATCCTTGGTTTTATCTTGATAAAGTACCTCCTCTGTTGTCTTTAGTACCTCTTGCTTTCCTTGGCTTGCCTCTGTCCCTCTCAGCTTCCTCAGGCTCTTTAGATGAGGTCTTCCTGCTTCTGCATATGGGATCTCAGGAGGGGAACCTTCTCCTTGGATCTGGAACCCGGTTACAGGGGCTGCGATACCCTCTCCTGGCCCGCAGGCTTCAGGCCTGGACTTGTCTCTGACATAGTCTAAGCTCCAACTTCAAACTGCTGTAGACTGACTTTAGACTAGACTAGACTGACTTTCCCTTCCTTGACTGGGCCTTATATAAACTAGGGCTCCCTAGCTCCCTCTAATGACCAGAAGCTGGAATGACACCCCTAGCAGGCCTGTACATGCAAGTTTCACAGTAACAGGGAAATACATAGCATTACATTCAATTACAAGGTATAACCAACCTCCCCATAAATAAGGGGACACGACAGCACCCAAAGTGACACTTTTGTAGTGACGGGCATTACAGTCCCCGTACACTACATACCCCACTGCTTTAAACTGAGTACGGCCTCGTACTCCATCAGGGCTCGCCCAACTGGAATCTGTACCTGAAACAGAAAAGACATATGCAGGCATACATATACGTAATTCATCTGCATTTACATTCATATCAGGTCCAATTGGCAAAAGTGAAGTGTGGTGACAAGGGGCGTCGTTCTCTTCTTCTCAGGATAGTGAATGGAACGGGGGCGCTGACCTGGCACAGCATAACATTATAACCAGGATAGTCCATGACAATGAATAAGTCCATAATAGAACAGTAAAATAGATAAAACAGTATAAAAGTTCTTGGAGGCTCAAAGAACAAACATGAGTCCGTACCCAGGTTACTTTCCTATTAAATCACAGAGGCTCTCGTGCGGTGGAGTCCATCTCTGGGCACATTTCCTTTTAAAAGAGCAAAAATCTCAGAGGCTCAGGTTCTTTTGAGTCTGTCTCCGGGCACGGTTCCTTAGTATCAAGTTGCACAATAAAATGACAGCAAGACAAGTGCTGTAATACCCCTGATCAACCTGAAAAGGGGGTAAAGGGTAAAAGGTGCAACTAAGGAACAGGCACAACTTGGCGTGGGGTAGCAAAAGCAGGCAGGAGATCCTGGAAACAAACTTGGCTTTGTTGACCTTGTAATTTCAGTGGTTAACACCTACCACTGAGCCGTGGATGAACTGGCAGCAGCAACAAAGGACCAGGGAAAAATAGGACTCCTGTCCTGGAAGGGTTAATAACATCATTCTTTGGTGAAATAAATCAAAGGCCTAGCAGGCTGATTCACAGTGGAATGTCATAATCACTTGGCCCTGCTGGCAAATACGGCCTGTAGTAGTCCTCTACAGGAGGAAGGGCCCACATAACGGTGTTAGGGGGCAGCTGCAAGGTAAAGGGGCCCCTAATAGGTACTGGCCCCATGGGCCTAGGGGTAAACCCTTGGGTGGACCGTACCGGTCCCGGCATGATAATTGTGGGATGCAAGGCCGTTGGTACCGCCGCCGCAAGCGGTCCGGTGGGCTCGGTGCAGCAATCCACAGCAACAGTGGGTCTTCTTTGGGGTACCGACGGAGCGGTGGTAGCGGAAGGTGGTCTACGGGTGGTGACAGGCACCCTTACCTCGTCCGTCTTTGGCGGCGTCTGGATCCTGGCGGTCGCGATCTTGCGCAGCTCCCGCAACTTCTCCTCCAGCCGGACAATCTGCTCACCGATGCTCTCTGGGTCAGAGTCGCTGTCATCTGCTGGCGCCGCCGGCGCAGGTACAGTCAACGATGGCGCGGACTCGGCCTCTGCAGGTTCTGGTGGTGCATCGGGTCTCCGACCTCTCCGGATGTTGTCAAAGGTATTGCGAAGTCCTTTTAAGTTTTCCATATCTTGTATGGTCTTCTCCCAACGGGGCAGCTCGGGGGAAGGATAAGGGCTCACCCATTTTTCCAACACGGTTGGCTGCCAGAAGACGTTAGGCCCAATGAAGGAGCTCCGCTCCTGGAAGGCGTGATGGGCCGGCTCTGGAGAGCGTTCCGGTTCCCGCTCGCAGCCAGAGTAGTCTTCTTCTTCTTCTTCTTCTGCCTCCCAGTCCTCAGGTCCTCGCTTGGGACGGGTCACGGCAGTTGCATACGGGCCTCTCAGGCTCTCGGCAGGGGTGAACTCCACTTCCTCTCCCTCGCGGAGATTATGTAGATGCGCAGGGAGGTAGTCTCTCTTGACAGATCTTCTATTAACATATAAGTCTCTGCCTGTTAGGTAGTCTTGGATGAACCCGTAGCCACGGGCTTTGTCAAAGGACACCACCAACCCCTTTCTCCTTTCCAGGCGGGGTTGGGTGTTGGTGTGTCGTTCATGGATGGACTTGGTCAATTCCTCATAGTAGATCTTAGTCCTTGTATTCCGCTTGATAGCGGCCTCCCGGATCTCTGCCATTAATGAAGACCACTTGAAAGAGGGCTGAAAGAAGTCTCTCCAAGAGCCATAGCAGGGCTCTGGTTCTTTCTCCCGTGGCGGGCAGGCGGGTTTCTCCGGTCCCGGAGAGTAGGCCGGTGGAGCCTCCTCTGGCTCTACACCAATATCCGTCATCTCTGGTATTTCAGGCGCGGACGTTGCAGCAAAGCTCTGTTCACTCTCCAACATGCTCGATCCTTCTCTGGAGAGCGATAGGGTCACGTCCATTAAATCAGCCAGCTCCTCCCATTGCACTGGGAGGCCGCCCCCCAGGTATTCCAGGATATGGAAGGCGGAGTCCATGCTGGCAGACATGCAAATGTCCAGATAAGCAGTGGCGCCTGACCTTGAACTCCTTCCCGCTATTTCCTCAGAAAGGCGCCAATTTTTCCCGCCTTCTCGGGATGAAGATGACGCAGGAGCTATTTCAGTAGCCTCAGCGGCCATCTTTGGGTAGAAACGCTGTCTATTCACTGACAGCAAGCAGGATGATAGAAAGTCCATAAAACCACACTCCAATGCGGCGATTTTCTTCCTCTTGATAGCGCAACACTGCACAGCGCTTTTTGGAGGTTTTAGGAACACTTTTGGGATGATTTTCAGTCCACAAAGTCCACTTTAAATAAAACAGGCAATTTGTCACTTTGGTCACAGGGCAACGGTATAAGGCACAAAGTTCACGCTTCTTGCACTATAAAGCGTGCGTATCCTGTTCGTGACGCCAAAAGAGAGCGGTGTAGCGTACTCAAGTTGTGTTTAGAAATGTTCCTGGGTGTTGTAGTGCAATAGACACTAACCTGAGACGGCTGACTCTCTGCAAGGGTAGGGGATGATAGGAAATGTTCGTGACGCCAGTACCAATTAACGGTGGCACGCCGTTTGCTGATAGCAGGAATAACTGAGGAACACGTGAGGTTAAAGCAGAACTCCAACTTTAGTAGTTATCATGGATACAGGGACAATAACGGAAACACAGTTCCTTTGCATACAGTCGATCTTTCAATACGGTTGATGCAGGCAATACAGGTGTAGCAAGGTGACTTCAGAGTGTGAAACACAGGACTTGCAGTACAGGCAGCTTGCACTCTATTCCTGACTGATCCTGGAACATAGAAACTCTTCTCCAAGGTCCAATGCCCTAGCTCTGGCGTATATCCTTGGTTTTATCTTGATAAAGTACCTCCTCTGTTGTCTTTAGTACCTCTTGCTTTCCTTGGCTTGCCTCTGTCCCTCTCAGCTTCCTCAGGCTCTTTAGATGAGGTCTTCCTGCTTCTGCATATGGGATCTCAGGAGGGGAACCTTCTCCTTGGATCTGGAACCCGGTTACAGGGGCTGCGATACCCTCTCCTGGCCCGCAGGCTTCAGGCCTGGACTTGTCTCTGACATAGTCTAAGCTCCAACTTCAAACTGCTGTAGACTGACTTTAGACTAGACTAGACTGACTTTCCCTTCCTTGACTGGGCCTTATATAAACTAGGGCTCCCTAGCTCCCTCTAATGACCAGAAGCTGGAATGACACCCCTAGCAGGCCTGTACATGCAAGTTTCACAGTAACAGGGAAATACATAGCATTACATTCAATTACAAGGTATAACCAACCTCCCCATAAATAAGGGGACACGACAGCACCCAAAGTGACACTTTTGTAGTGACGGGCATTACAGTCCCCGTACACTACATACCCCACTGCTTTAAACTGAGTACGGCCTCGTACTCCATCAGGGCTCGCCCAACTGGAATCTGTACCTGAAACAGAAAAGACATATGCAGGCATACATATACGTAATTCATCTGCATTTACATTCATATCAGGTCCAATTGGCAAAAGTGAAGTGTGGTGACAAGGGGCGTCGTTCTCTTCTTCTCAGGATAGTGAATGGAACGGGGGCGCTGACCTGGCACAGCATAACATTATAACCAGGATAGTCCATGACAATGAATAAGTCCATAATAGAACAGTAAAATAGATAAAACAGTATAAAAGTTCTTGGAGGCTCAAAGAACAAACATGAGTCCGTACCCAGGTTACTTTCCTATTAAATCACAGAGGCTCTCGTGCGGTGGAGTCCATCTCTGGGCACATTTCCTTTTAAAAGAGCAAAAATCTCAGAGGCTCAGGTTCTTTTGAGTCTGTCTCCGGGCACGGTTCCTTAGTATCAAGTTGCACAATAAAATGACAGCAAGACAAGTGCTGTAATACCCCTGATCAACCTGAAAAGGGGGTAAAGGGTAAAAGGTGCAACTAAGGAACAGGCACAACTTGGCGTGGGGTAGCAAAAGCAGGCAGGAGATCCTGGAAACAAACTTGGCTTTGTTGACCTTGTAATTTCAGTGGTTAACACCTACCACTGAGCCGTGGATGAACTGGCAGCAGCAACAAAGGACCAGGGAAAAATAGGACTCCTGTCCTGGAAGGGTTAATAACATCATTCTTTGGTGAAATAAATCAAAGGCCTAGCAGGCTGATTCACAGTGGAATGTCATAATCACTTGGCCCTGCTGGCAAATACGGCCTGTAGTAGTCCTCTACAGGAGGAAGGGCCCACATAACGGTGTTAGGGGGCAGCTGCAAGGTAAAGGGGCCCCTAATAGGTACTGGCCCCATGGGCCTAGGGGTAAACCCTTGGGTGGACCGTACCGGTCCCGGCATGATAATTGTGGGATGCAAGGCCGTTGGTACCGCCGCCGCAAGCGGTCCGGTGGGCTCGGTGCAGCAATCCACAGCAACAGTGGGTCTTCTTTGGGGTACCGACGGAGCGGTGGTAGCGGAAGGTGGTCTACGGGTGGTGACAGGCACCCTTACCTCGTCCGTCTTTGGCGGCGTCTGGATCCTGGCGGTCGCGATCTTGCGCAGCTCCCGCAACTTCTCCTCCAGCCGGACAATCTGCTCACCGATGCTCTCTGGGTCAGAGTCGCTGTCATCTGCTGGCGCCGCCGGCGCAGGTACAGTCAACGATGGCGCGGACTCGGCCTCTGCAGGTTCTGGTGGTGCATCGGGTCTCCGACCTCTCCGGATGTTGTCAAAGGTATTGCGAAGTCCTTTTAAGTTTTCCATATCTTGTATGGTCTTCTCCCAACGGGGCAGCTCGGGGGAAGGATAAGGGCTCACCCATTTTTCCAACACGGTTGGCTGCCAGAAGACGTTAGGCCCAATGAAGGAGCTCCGCTCCTGGAAGGCGTGATGGGCCGGCTCTGGAGAGCGTTCCGGTTCCCGCTCGCAGCCAGAGTAGTCTTCTTCTTCTGCTTCCCAGTCCTCAGGTCCTCGCTTGGGACGGGTCACGGCAGTTGCATACGGGCCTCTCAGGCTCTCGGCAGGGGTGAACTCCACTTCCTCTCCCTCGCGGAGATTATGTAGATGCGCAGGGAGGTAGTCTCTCTTGACAGATCTTCTATTAACATATAAGTCTCTGCCTGTTAGGTAGTCTTGGATGAACCCGTAGCCACGGGCTTTGTCAAAGGACACCACCAACCCCTTTCTCCTTTCCAGGCGGGGTTGGGTGTTGGTGTGTCGTTCATGGATGGACTTGGTCAATTCCTCATAGTAGATCTTAGTCCTTGTATTCCGCTTGATAGCGGCCTCCCGGATCTCTGCCATTAATGAAGACCACTTGAAAGAGGGCTGAAAGAAGTCTCTCCAAGAGCCATAGCAGGGCTCTGGTTCTTTCTCCCGTGGCGGGCAGGCGGGTGTCTCCGGTCCCGGAGAGTAGGCCGGTGGAGCCTCCTCTGGCTCTACACCAATATCCGTCATCTCTGGTATTTCAGGCGCGGACGTTGCAGCAAAGCTCTGTTCACTCTCCAACATGCTCGATCCTTCTCTGGAGAGCGATAGGGTCACGTCCATTAAATCAGCCAGCTCCTCCCATTGCACTGGGAGGCCGCCCCCCAGGTATTCCAGGATATGGAAGGCGGAGTCCATGCTGGCAGACATGCAAATGTCCAGATAAGCAGTGGCGCCTGACCTTGAACTCCTTCCCGCTATTTCCTCAGAAAGGCGCCAATTTTTCCCGCCTTCTCGGGATGAAGATGACGCAGGTGCTATTTCAGTAGCCTCAGCGGCCATCTTTGGGTAGAAACGCTGTCTATTCACTGACAGCAAGCAGGATGATAGAAAGTCCATAAAACCACACTCCAATGCGGCGATTTTCTTCCTCTTGATAGCGCAACACTGCACAGCGCTTTTTGGAGGTTTTAGGAACACTTTTGGGATGATTTTCAGTCCACAAAGTCCACTTTAAATAAAACAGGCAATTTGTCACTTTGGTCACAGGGCAACGGTATAAGGCACAAAGTTCACGCTTCTTGCACTATAAAGCGTGCGTATCCTGTTCGTGACGCCAAAAGAGAGCGGTGTAGCGTACTCAAGTTGTGTTTAGAAATGTTCCTGGGTGTTGTAGTGCAATAGACACTAACCTGAGACGGCTGACTCTCTGCAAGGGTAGGGGATGATAGGAAATGTTCGTGACGCCAGTACCAATTAACGGTGGCACGCCGTTTGCTGATAGCAGGAATAACTGAGGAACACGTGAGGTTAAAGCAGAACTCCAACTTTAGTAGTTATCATGGATACAGGGACAATAACGGAAACACAGTTCCTTTGCATACAGTCGATCTTTCAATACGGTTGATGCAGGCAATACAGGTGTAGCAAGGTGACTTCAGAGTGTGAAACACAGGACTTGCAGTACAGGCAGCTTGCACTCTATTCCTGACTGATCCTGGAACATAGAAACTCTTCTCCAAGGTCCAATGCCCTAGCTCTGGCGTATATCCTTGGTTTTATCTTGATAAAGTACCTCCTCTGTTGTCTTTAGTACCTCTTGCTTTCCTTGGCTTGCCTCTGTCCCTCTCAGCTTCCTCAGGCTCTTTAGATGAGGTCTTCCTGCTTCTGCATATGGGATCTCAGGAGGGGAACCTTCTCCTTGGATCTGGAACCCGGTTACAGGGGCTGCGATACCCTCTCCTGGCCCGCAGGCTTCAGGCCTGGACTTGTCTCTGACATAGTCTAAGCTCCAACTTCAAACTGCTGTAGACTGACTTTAGACTAGACTAGACTGACTTTCCCTTCCTTGTCTGGGCCTTATATAAACTAGGGCTCCCTAGCTCCCTCTAATGACCAGAAGCTGGAATGACACCCCTAGCAGGCCTGTACATGCAAGTTTCACAGTAACAGGGAAATACATAGCATTACATTCAATTACAAGGTATAACCAACCTCCCCATAAATAAGGGGACACGACAGCACCCAAAGTGACACTTTTGTAGTGACGGGCATTACAGTCCCCGTACACTACATACCCCACTGCTTTAAACTGAGTACGGCCTCGTACTCCATCAGGGCTCGCCCAACTGGAATCTGTACCTGAAACAGAAAAGACATATGCAGGCATACATATACGTAATTCATCTGCATTTACATTCATATCAGGTCCAATTGGCAAAAGTGAAGTGTGGTGACAAGGGGCGTCGTTCTCTTCTTCTCAGGATAGTGAATGGAACGGGGGCGCTGACCTGGCACAGCATAACATTATAACCAGGATAGTCCATGACAATGAATAAGTCCATAATAGAACAGTAAAATAGATAAAACAGTATAAAAGTTCTTGGAGGCTCAAAGAACAAACATGAGTCCGTACCCAGGTTACTTTCCTATTAAATCACAGAGGCTCTCATGCGGTGGAGTCCATCTCTGGGCACATTTCCTTTTAAAAGAGCAAAAATCTCAGAGGCTCAGGTTCTTTTGAGTCTGTCTCCGGGCACGGTTCCTTAGTATCAAGTTGCACAATAAAATGACAGCAAGACAAGTGCTGTAATACCCCTGATCAACCTGAAAAGGGGGTAAAGGGTAAAAGGTGCAACTAAGGAACAGGCACAACTTGGCGTGGGGTAGCAAAAGCAGGCAGGAGATCCTGGAAACAAACTTGGCTTTGTTGACCTTGTAATTTCAGTGGTTAACACCTACCACTGAGCCGTGGATGAACTGGCAGCAGCAACAAAGGACCAGGGAAAAATAGGACTCCTGTCCTGGAAGGGTTAATAACATCATTCTTTGGTGAAATAAATCAAAGGCCTAGCAGGCTGATTCACAGTGGAATGTCATAATCACTTGGCCCTGCTGGCAAATACGGCCTGTAGTAGTCCTCTACAGGAGGAAGGGCCCACATAACGGTGTTAGGGGGCAGCTGCAAGGTAAAGGGGCCCCTAATAGGTACTGGCCCCATGGGCCTAGGGGTAAACCCTTGGGTGGACCGTACCGGTCCCGGCATGATAATTGTGGGATGCAAGGCCGTTGGTACCGCCGCCGCAAGCGGTCCGGTGGGCTCGGTGCAGCAATCCACAGCAACAGTGGGTCTTCTTTGGGGTACCGACGGAGCGGTGGTAGCGGAAGGTGGTCTACGGGTGGTGACAGGCACCCTTACCTCGTCCGTCTTTGGCGGCGTCTGGATCCTGGCGGTCGCGATCTTGCGCAGCTCCCGCAACTTCTCCTCCAGCCGGACAATCTGCTCACCGATGCTCTCTGGGTCAGAGTCGCTGTCATCTGCTGGCGCCGCCGGCGCAGGTACAGTCAACGATGGCGCGGACTCGGCCTCTGCAGGTTCTGGTGGTGCATCGGGTCTCCGACCTCTCCGGATGTTGTCAAAGGTATTGCGAAGTCCTTTTAAGTTTTCCATATCTTGTATGGTCTTCTCCCAACGGGGCAGCTCGGGGGAAGGATAAGGGCTCACCCATTTTTCCAACACGGTTGGCTGCCAGAAGACGTTAGGCCCAATGAAGGAGCTCCGCTCCTGGAAGGCGTGATGGGCCGGCTCTGGAGAGCGTTCCGGTTCCCGCTCGCAGCCAGAGTAGTCTTCTTCTTCTTCTTCTTCTGCCTCCCAGTCCTCAGGTCCTCGCTTGGGACGGGTCACGGCAGTTGCATACGGGCCTCTCAGGCTCTCGGCAGGGGTGAACTCCACTTCCTCTCCCTCGCGGAGATTATGTAGATGCGCAGGGAGGTAGTCTCTCTTGACAGATCTTCTATTAACATATAAGTCTCTGCCTGTTAGGTAGTCTTGGATGAACCCGTAGCCACGGGCTTTGTCAAAGGACACCACCAACCCCTTTCTCCTTTCCAGGCGGGGTTGGGTGTTGGTGTGTCGTTCATGGATGGACTTGGTCAATTCCTCATAGTAGATCTTAGTCCTTGTATTCCGCTTGATAGCGGCCTCCCGGATCTCTGCCATTAATGAAGACCACTTGAAAGAGGGCTGAAAGAAGTCTCTCCAAGAGCCATAGCAGGGCTCTGGTTCTTTCTCCCGTGGCGGGCAGGCGGGTTTCTCCGGTCCCGGAGAGTAGGCCGGTGGAGCCTCCTCTGGCTCTACACCAATATCCGTCATCTCTGGTATTTCAGGCGCGGACGTTGCAGCAAAGCTCTGTTCACTCTCCAACATGCTCGATCCTTCTCTGGAGAGCGATAGGGTCACGTCCATTAAATCAGCCAGCTCCTCCCATTGCACTGGGAGGCCGCCCCCCAGGTATTCCAGGATATGGAAGGCGGAGTCCATGCTGGCAGACATGCAAATGTCCAGATAAGCAGTGGCGCCTGACCTTGAACTCCTTCCCGCTATTTCCTCAGAAAGGCGCCAATTTTTCCCGCCTTCTCGGGATGAAGATGACGCAGGAGCTATTTCAGTAGCCTCAGCGGCCATCTTTGGGTAGAAACGCTGTCTATTCACTGACAGCAAGCAGGATGATAGAAAGTCCATAAAACCACACTCCAATGCGGCGATTTTCTTCCTCTTGATAGCGCAACACTGCACAGCGCTTTTTGGAGGTTTTAGGAACACTTTTGGAATGATTTTCAGTCCACAAAGTCCACTTTAAATAAAACAGGCAATTTGTCACTTTGGTCACAGGGCAACGGTATAAGGCACAAAGTTCACGCTTCTTGCACTATAAAGCGTGCGTATCCTGTTCGTGACGCCAAAAGAGAGCGGTGTAGCGTACTCAAGTTGTGTTTAGAAATGTTCCTGGGTGTTGTAGTGCAATAGACACTAACCTGAGACGGCTGACTCTCTGCAAGGGTAGGGGATGATAGGAAATGTTCGTGACGCCAGTACCAATTAACGGTGGCACGCCGTTTGCTGATAGCAGGAATAACTGAGGAACACGTGAGGTTAAAGCAGAACTCCAACTTTAGTAGTTATCATGGATACAGGGACAATAACGGAAACACAGTTCCTTTGCATACAGTCGATCTTTCAATACGGTTGATGCAGGCAATACAGGTGTAGCAAGGTGACTTCAGAGTGTGAAACACAGGACTTGCAGTACAGGCAGCTTGCACTCTATTCCTGACTGATCCTGGAACATAGAAACTTCTCTCCAAGGTCCAATGCCCTAGCTCTGGCGTATATCCTTGGTTTTATCTTGATAAAGTACCTCCTCTGTTGTCTTTAGTACCTCTTGCTTTCCTTGGCTTGCCTCTGTCCCTCTCAGCTTCCTCAGGCTCTTTAGATGAGGTATTCCTGCTTCTGCATATGGGATCTCAGGAGGGGAACCTTCTCCTTGGATCTGGAACCCGGTTACAGGGGCTGCGATACCCTCTCCTGGCCCGCAGGCTTCAGGCCTGGACTTGTCTCTGACATAGTCTAAGCTCCAACTTCAAACTGCTGTAGACTGACTTTAGACTAGACTAGACTGACTTTCCCTTCCTTGACTGGGCCTTATATAAACTAGGGCTCCCTAGCTCCCTCTAATGACCAGAAGCTGGAATGACACCCCTAGCAGGCCTGTACATGCAAGTTTCACAGTAACAGGGAAATACATAGCATTACATTCAATTACAAGGTATAACCAACCTCCCCATAAATAAGGGGACACGACAGCACCCAAAGTGACACTTTTGTAGTGACGGGCATTACCGTCCCCGCACACTACACGGACCTCCGTCAGGCTGTTCCGTTGGGTGAACAGCCTGTTGGATCCGTCCTGCCGCACCGTCCCCATTGACTATAATGGGGGCGGGGGCGGAGTTACGGCAGAGGCACGGCAGCGCACAGCGAGAGACTGCTGGAATAAATGTCGGACATGTCGTAGTTTTATTCCGGCAGCCCCTCGCCGTGCCTCCGCCCCCATTATAGTCAATGGGGACAGAGCGGCAGTCCGGGGGCACACATTCACTAGCGGCAGGACGGATCCGACAGGTTGTTCACCCGACGGAACAGCCTGCCGGAGGTCCGTGCCGCTAGTGTGAAAGTAGCCTATGCTGGAAAAGAAAAACGCTAGTGTGAAAGTACCCTTAGTATAACTCTATGTGACCAGATCGTAGTTCCATCCCTGATCTTCCTGCTGATATCCTTCCGGTTGCAGCTGAGGCAGAGAAGGTTCTGTCCGGCTCAGCGAGATGCAGGGATTAAACTTAGGCAGGATACGGGCTCTCCTCTATGGAGACTGGAAATGCTTCATGGCATGGAGACTTATTAGCAATGCTCCATGGGAAAACAATATGCGAAGAGCATACAAAAAAGCAACCTAATCCAATTTGTGAAGAATACATATTCCCTTCTTTGCCATCACATCATTGCTCTTTTCTTAGCGTCCTAGAAAATCCTTTGAAATGTAGTTTCTGACATGGGCAGTGCCCGGCTGTGGGCGGCCCGCAGACACTGATCGCTCCATTTCCCTCTCCATCTGTTTGAGGCTTTGCATTACTTGAATACTTTTAATGGAAGCGAGAAACAACCATTCTTCCCTAAATTACAGCCCTGATCAGAGGAGACATTAGGGGGGTGCACGCTGCACATTTCCCAGGAGGCCTGCACACCCCAGAGAAATAATCGCTTCCTAGAAGCCATGGCTGGCATACAGACAAATGGCTGCAGTAGCCATATCGAGCCGGCTCTACAAATGACATATGGAGGATGCTGGGAAGTCTTCTCCGCTGGACTTTAGAGGAGAAATAATAGTTTCCTTGAATTAGAATGAGTCGTCTATGACCGATGTCCTGTGCAGCGCAAGTAACTTTATGACATTGCAAAGCTATGACACTGACGACTACTCTATGGCATGGGTCTACTGCACAGCGGCATCCTATAAACCTACCCCTAAACTGTTTTTTGGGGGGCTCCATGCAGAATACAGCTATTGCATGCAGTGCATTATGGGACCTCAGCTTATCTGTTAGAGGTGTCTGTCAGCAGAGGGATGACAGATTCTGCAGCCGGCAGGATTACATTGTGTGGGCAGCTCTGGATGTAACCGGAGTGCAGCTGATCATACTTAGCCGAAATGGACAATTTCAACAGTTTTCCAATTTGATGCAAAAAAATTATTTAATTTCATCTTGCTTTTATCTTATTTTAGGCTTTGGAACCAATTTCCAGTTTTCCATAGAGTTATGGTCTCAAGGTCCAATGGTTCCATCTTACAATGCTCGCCACGGAACCAATTAATATTTGATCTCGAGGGGCCACAGTATATAGATCTGTACTGCAGCGATGTCCAGAAAAAGCTGTACACATTGTAGACGTTGTAAATTCTATCAAAATTTGGCACTTATTTTTTACAGAATTGTGTCTGAAAGTAAGCCAACCAATGGTTGTAAAGGTGTCCAGAAGCCTCTGCAGCGAGAAGATGCGGCAGCCTGGGGCATGTCTGGACAGCCTACGGAAGGTCCACCATCTATCGGATCAGTAAATCTCCCCCATTATATCTACAGCTGAGCATGTCATGGAGACGTTCCATCCGTGACTATCCAATGTCCACCCAGCACTCGTGAGATCATCCTCTGGACACAATCACATTAAGGAGCCATGGGGCAGCACCTATCTAACGACCACGCTACTTGTATGGACAGACGTAACCTTCCTCCCAGCCCTGGTTCTGCCATTTCTCCAGTCTAGACTGTACACTTAGAAGTACACACACCCTCTACAATGCTATCCTTATTAGACAGGGAAGTGTAACCTCAGCTCTAGGCAAACATCTCTCTTTACTTAAGATTTTACTGATACACAATATATAACTGCACCCGGAAAAAAGAAGCAGAAACCTCAAAAGGAAAATGAAGAGCTAACAATTCCCTGTAATAATATTGCAGCTCGTGGTTTCTGATGGGAAGAGCATTAAAAGGGACTGTCCAGGATTCATTTGTTTTTTAAATTCCACCCCCTCCTCAGCGGACTTGTGAAGGGCACGCATACTTCCCTGCTCCCAGTGCTCGGTTCTGGCTCTGTGGGTCCCAGACTATCTTCACTGCACTTCAGTCCCCGCATGTAAACTTCCAGCACAGATCACGTGCTGCTGCAGCCAACGACTGGCCTCAGCGGTGATGTGTCCCTAAGCACAGGCCACGGAACGGACATATACACGTGGACAGTACAGGAAGTGCTGTCCGCATCTTTAGCGGCACCATTGAAGTGAATGGGTCTGTGTGCAATCCACAAAAAGTGCAGATCGGATGCGGACCCAAAATACGTTCATGTGCACGAGGCCTTAAGGGAGAGAGGAAAAAGCTGCTGCAAGGCACCTTTAGCAGTAACTGATCTCCCCTGAGTACAAAACAGGGGCCTCTAATATCATCTGCTGGGGGACATTTGGGAGCTCCTCATACATATTAGTCAGCTAGTCCCACTGAAATTGACTTGCTCGGCTAACGTTATCTAATGTGCATGGCCACGTGTCATGTAATGTCCATGGCCACGTGTCATGTAATGTGCATGACCACGTGTCATCTAATGTGCATGGCCAATTGTCATCTAATGTGCATGGCCACGTCTCATCTAATGTGCATGGCCACGTCTCATCTAATGTGCATGGCCACGTCTCATCTAATGTGCATGGCCACGTCTCATCTAATGTGCATGGCCACGTCTCATCTAATGTGCATGGCCACGTCTCATCTAATGTGCATGGCCACGTCTCATCTAATGTGCATGGCCACGTCTCATCTAATGTGCATGGCCACGTCTCATCTAATGTGCATTGCCACGTCACATCTAATGTGCATGGCCACGTCACATCTAATGTGCATGGCCACGTCTCATCTAATGTGCATGGCCACGTAACATCTAATGTGCATGGCCACGTCTCATCTAATGTGCATGGCCACGTCTCATCTAATGTGCATGGCCACGTCTCATCTAATGTGCATGGCCACGTCTCATCTAATGTGCATGGCCACGTCTCATCTAATGTGCATGGCCACGTCTCATCTAATGTGCATGGCCACGTCACATCTAATGTGCTTGGCCACGTCACATCTAATGTGCATGGCCACGTCTCATCTAATGTGCATGGCCACGTCACATCTAATGTGCATGGCCACGTCTCGTCTAATGTGCATGGCCACGTCTCATCTAATGTGCATGGCCACGTCACATCTAATGTGCATGGCCACGTATCATCTAATGTGCATGGCTACGTCTCATCTAATGTGCATGGCCACGTCTCATCTAATCAATGTGCATATGTTCATGGGTGATTCTGACTAACCATACAGCACTACATTCCCAATTATTAGATCATTAGAGGTCCCTGGTAAGATACAACCTCAGAAAACCATAAAGGCACTACATCCCCCATCATTTTTACTGAAATGTCCAGGATTTTCCCCCCTAATTGCAGTAGATCTTGGCGGTTGGAAATGTCGTATCTGAGAACCATGATGAATCGTCTCAGTGTCAGCGACGCCTCCTCAGAGCGGAGAATGATTACATTACCAAATGCTCTCACATTAAGAGGAGAGGATGAGTAAGACGCTGGTTTACGGCTACTACCTCAGTGCATTCCAAAAGAAGGACCTGTACTTTTCCTTATGAATCCATCATTGTGTCAGATCTATGGGGGCTGCAAGAAGAACACACTTTTAAATCACTTCCATCCTCTACATCTGGAGCTCTATATATCATCCGGTGTATTACAAGAGCCAGCACCAGCAATGTATAGGATATGGGCTAACAGGCCACAGGAGGATACAGGTCTACGCTATATCTGCCCTTCTGGTGCAGAAGACACTCATGAACGGTCTATGTTCTACAAAATGTGTCCTACAACGTGCGCTGATTTACAAGAAGAGTCTTTGATGGATTATTAAATGAATCCACACAGGTTATTAGATATTATTATGGTACGTACAGAGGCTGGGGCCACACAGCAATATATGTCAGCGTTGCAGTGTGACAATCGCAGCGACAATTACAGAAAACCCAAAACTGTTGGATTTCAGGTTGCAAGTCAAATGAGACTTTGCTATCATGCACCAATATGCAAGTTGCGTGCAACTTACCTGCACCTTTTCTGCAATTCACTGCAATTGTTGCTTTAAAATAGATGCTTTTTACCGTGCAGCACATACTGTGTGACCCCAGCCTCATGGAGCAGCAGAGAGCTGTACCATGGCAACACTGCCCAGAAATACGTAAAAGCTGTAAACCGCAATTGTAGTGTAAGGCTACAACCACATGGAGCAGATTTTCTGCAATCGAATGTGCCGCAGATCTGCCTTGGATTCCAACCTGTGCTTTGCAAAGAGTGAAAACTCCGAAGTATAAGTGGACATGCCAGGGATTTTACTTCACAGAATGCTTTCAGGCAACTTTACATAAGACGTCATGCACATGGCCGTGTCCGTAATGCGGTCTGCAAACCACGGATCCGCAAAATACGGACAACTTCTGTGTGCTGTGTGCATTTTTCTCACTCCCATTACTAGAAATGACGATTCTTGTCTGCAATACGGGCAAGTATAGAACACGTTCTATAATCTGGGGAACGGACAACATGGATGACATCTGTGCGCTGTCCTTTTTTTTTTCTTCTTTTAGACCCATAGAAATTATTGGGTCTGTGTGCAATCCACAAAGAACGTGGGTCAGACATGGATACAAAATACGACTGAGTGCGTGAGGTCTAAATCAATACAAGCGACCACAGGAAACTTTGTAATATGTTTTATCAGAGAGAAATGTCTAGTTCTCCTGTTAGGAGCTGTGTGCCAGCCCACACTAATTGCGTTTCACTCTGAAAAATGCATAACGATCTTTGTAGATGAAAGCAACCCACGTCAAGCAGTCCCTTAAAAATCACCTCCATATTGCACCTCAGTAGTATTTATTATACCTGCACTGCACCATAATGGTCTGCATTACAAGTGGATTGGGGGGTCACCAGTAAGTGTCATGTCCAGATCACTCCGCAAGCTTCCACACAATTCCTAGCTTGTACAGGAAACATACCCGGGAGGTAAACATTCCCTTTACTCCTGAGCATCAGTGTATAAAATAAAGGAATTAGGAGGTGAATTATCAGCTCAATCCATTTACAAGACGCTCATATATTAATCCCCTGCACATGGGGATGAGATCTGGACCAGAAAACAGCACGCCATCTTCTATAAACAGCACGCTATAGCAGTCCTGCAGGAATCGCTCTTCTAAGAGGCTTCTGGCTTGGACGCGTGATAAAGACCACAGCCGTCGTCAGCGATCTGGATTGTCCCAAACCCTGAAGAGGTAAGCAGACTTTCTCCATTACACAAGCTGGAGGCTCCTCGGCGTGCCCTGGACACAGGCCCGGGAGATCCAAAATCACAAGTGGGAAATATAAACAGATTCCATTAAAGTTCACTAAATCCCCCGTCCATGTGCACAAGTCATTATCTGGGAAACATGGCTGCGTATGGCGGTGGTGGGCACGGAGCCTCAACCGCAGGAATAACCCTTTTTACTGCGTAATGCTGAACGTTTTACAACCTCCAGCGTGCTGCAAACCACAGAAGCCGAAGGCGTACAACCCTCAGCAGAGCGCTGCAGCCCCTCTCAGCTTTCTGGCTTCTCCACCTCACTTTAATTGCACTGGCAGCAAACCAAAGCATCTCCACAATGGGTCGGCTCATAATTACTTAGAGGACATTAAAATAACATTAGAACGTGCAAACCCTTTGGCCCTGTACGTCTCGCGCCCACTGTACTCATGGCTGACTGAATGTTAGTGCCCACCAGGGTCAAAAACTGCCGACCTTTTAGGCTGGGTTCACACGATTAGTTCCGGATGCGTCCCGGTGTGTTGCGGCAAACCCGCGCGAGTAGGAATGCAATTGCAGTCAGTTTTGACTGCGATTGCGTTCCGATGTTCAGTTTTTATCGCGCGTGTGCAATGTGTTTTGCACGCGCGTGATAAAAAACCGACTGTGGTACCCAGACCCGAACTTCTTCACAGAAGTTCGGGCTTGGGTTAGGTGTTGTGTAGATGTTATTATTTTCCCTTATAACATGGTTATAAGGGAAAATAATAGCATTCTGATTACAGAATGCATAGTAGGTGATCAATTGAGGGTTAAAAAAAATAAAAAAAATTAACTCACCTTCTCCGTTTGTTCGCGTAAGTCCCGGTCTCTTCTTTACTTCTCAAAAGATGAACTATGGGCTAAAGGACCTTTGGTGACGTCAGATCACATGCTCCAATCACAGGGTCCATCACCACGGTGATGGACCATGTGATTGGAGCATGTGATCTTACGTCATCAAAGGTCCTTTAGCCCATAGTTCATCTTTTGAGAAGTAAAGAAGAGACCGGGACTTACGCGAACAAACGGAGAAGGTGAGTTAATTTTTTTTATTTTTTTTAACCCTCAACTGATCACCTACTATGCATTCTGTAATCAGAATGCTATTATTTTCCCTTATAACCATGTTATAAGGGAAAATAATACAGTGTATAGACTGTCACCTAGCAACCGTGCGTGAAAATCGCACCGCATCCGCACTTGCTTGCGGATGCATGCGATTTTCACGCAACCCCATTCACTTCTATGGGGCCTGCGTTGCGTGAAAAACGCAGAATATAGAGCATGCTGCGATTTTCACGCAACGCATAAGTGATGCGTGAAAATCATCGCTCATCTGAACAGCCCCATTGAAATGAATGGGTCCAGATTCAGTGCGGGTGCAATGCGTTCACCTACCGCATTGCACCCGCGCGGAAATCTCGCCCGTGTGAACGCAGCCTTAGGGTAAATTCATTGCAAAAATGTATACTGCTGTCCGAAGAGGGATTGAGAGAATCCATGCAAGATGTATGGAACAGATTAACCCCTTAGTGACCAGCCTGTTTTGGGCCTTACTGACCAAGTGTTTTTCTGTCTTTTTTCATCGTCGCCTACAACTTTTTTATTTTTCCATAGCTGTATGAGGGCTTGTTTTTTTTGCGGGGCAAGTTATAGTTTCTGATTAGCTTTTATTAACTCTTTCTGAGCGGGAGATGGGAAAAACACAATACTGCCACTGAGTTTTTATATTATAAATTTTGCAGCGTTCATTTTTCGGCATAAATATCATAATATCTTTATTCTATGGGTCAGTACGATTACAGTAATACCAAATACATTTTTTTTTTTACGTTTTAATACTTTTGTCCAATAAAATCCCTTTTTTAAAAAGGAAGAAAATTATTTAGCATTGTCGTATCCCAGGACCCATAACTTTTTTATTTTTCTTTCTATGGAGCTGTGTGAGGGCTTGATTTTTGCAGGACTTATAGTTTTCATTTGCAAAATTTTGGGGTAAAAAACACTTTTTGATCACTTGTTATTACGTTTTTTCTGTGGCGACTAAGAATAAATTTGCAATTGCTGGCATTTTTTTTTAAGGCGTTCACCATAGGGGATAATTTACACGATATTTGTGTAGTGCAGGTTGTTACGCATGCGGCAATACCAAACACAGAAGATTTTATTTTTGCAATTCTTTTCATTGAAAAGCGTACTTTAAAAGGAAAAAAAAGTATTTCTTTTATTGGAATTTTTTGTATTTAATAAATTTTTTATTTAACTTTTTTTAACCACTTAATAGTCCCACAAGGGGACTATAACAGGCGATCTTCTGACTGCTTCCAAAATACAATGAACTATCAGTATAGTGCATTGCATTTCAATGTCAGTGCTGTACTCTCTGGCGCAGCCTGCTGGGGAACACTCAAGGCAGGCTTGGGGCCTACACCAGGTCCCAGCCAGCCTATACACAAATCGGCACCCTGCGATCGCATTTGTGGGGTTCTAATGGGAGACAGAGGGAGTCCGCTCCCTCTGTCACCACTTACATGCGGTGGCTGCCATTGCCGTGGCATGTAAGGGGTTAAACAGCCCGGAACGGCACTCCTGTCGGTCCAGGCTGTTAGAGCAGGAGCGCGTCTCTCATGTGAGAGCCAAGACCCCGCTCTCCACTTCACGGGAGAGGTGAAAAAGCAGCGGCCCAGCCTAAGGCCCCTTAGTAACAGCCATAAAAAGGCCTATGGGTGGTCATACAGGAGATCATGGCTTATCATAGATGAAAGGCACAATCATATGCTGCAAAAGGTTCTAACTAGAGATGAGCGAGCCGATTCTAACAAACAGAATTATCTCATCAGCAGGACTTCTTCACCCATGGGGGGCTGACCCCGAAAGTGGAGAAGTGTCCACCAGGTGAAGAAGACCTGCTGATGAGACAAACCGATTTGTTAGAATCACTTCGCTCATCTCTAGTTTTCAGCACTATAATCAGATTTTGCCCTTGAATTACTGAAAAAAATGACAATATATGCTGCACAGTGTTTCACATATTTGACCTTTTTCACCTATAATTACAATGCAATATGAAGTCAACCCCAATCAACCCGAGTTATACTAATCTACAGAAAACAGGCCTGAAATTTACAGAACTGGGAGGAGACACCAGCGCGGCGTCCCATATAAATGAGCCAAAGCCTGTAATCTGTAATTTAATAAAAATGCAATGGATTGCAGCAAGTCTTAACAAGAATAAAATAGATGGTAATCAAGTACAAGCCACATCTAATGTGTATCTAACGATCCTGACAGTATTTGGCTGGGAGGAGAGGAAAAATGACATTTTCCCAATTAACACTCCCACATGTCCTATTCGTAGTCAGATGTACAGTGCTTGATCATTCATACGAAACACTAACTGTGCGCTGCTAATTTGCAGGTTACTGATCTGTGGTCTAATTAGCACAAGAGCTGCAGACAATCGCGCCTGCCGTCCAGGAGCATAGAGAGATGCAACCACCGTCTGAAGAGCTGTCGAAAGCAAATCTGCAGGGTCCGCAGTCAGCATCATATAACTGTACACAACACCCTCCACATACAGAGGAATGACCGCCGAGGAAGTCGGATTATCAGCTTATCAGTTAAATTCCTGCTAACCTGCAGGGGAATGCTTCCGATGCATACAGAATTTATAGGCAATCAGGCGTCAGGCTGACCTATGCAAAACTTTGCATTCTTTTTATTGCTCCATTGCAATAAGAAGAATGTAAAAAAAATAAAAAAAAATAAAGCACATTGCAAATATTTATTTGTATACAGCTCCTAGGCAGACATCTCCATGGTTACAGACTACAAACATACCTGCTGTGCAGTCCTGCAGTTATGTCCTAGGATATGTTCACGCGCTTTTTAAATATTTAAAAAAAATTCAGATGAGTTTTTTTCCCCAACGTGTATTTGCCACAGAATCTGTGGCATAAATCCAAGGCTGACCCTGGGGCTAGTAGTTTGAAGCTGACCCTCGGGCTAGTAGTTTGGAGCTGACCCTCTGGCTAGTAGTTTAGAGCTGACCCTCGGGCTAGTAGTTTAGAGCTGACCCTCTGGCTAGTAGTTTGAAGCTGACCCTCGGGCTAGTAGTTTAGAGCTGACCCTCGGGCTAGTAGTTTGGAGCTGACCCTCGGGCTAGTAGTTTAGAGCTGACCCTCGGGCTAGTAGTTTGAAGCTGACCCTCTGGCTAGTAGTTTGGAGCTGACCCTCTGGCTAGTAGTTTGAAGCTGACCCTCGGGCTAGTAGTTTAGAGCTGACCCTCGGGCTAGTAGTTTGAAGCTGACCCTCTGGCTAGTAGTTTGGAGCTGACCCTCTGGCTAGTAGTTTAGAGCTGACCCTCGGGCTAGTAGTTTAGAGCTGACCCTCGGGCTAGTAGTTTGGAGCTGACCCTCGGGCTAGTAGTTTGAAGCTGACCCTGGGGCTAGTAGTTTAGAGCTGACCCTCGGGCTAGTAGTTTGAAGCTGACCCTGGGGCTAGTAGTTTGCAGCTGACCCTGGGGCTAGTAGTTTGAAGCTGAACCCTCTGGCTAGTAGTTTGGAGCTGACCCTCTGGCTAGTAGTTTGGAGCTGACCCTCTGGCTAGTAGTTTAGAGCTGACCCTCTGGCTAGTAGTTTAGAGCTGACCCTCTGGCTAGTAGTTTAGAGCTGACCCTCTGGCTAGTAGTTTGGAGCGGACCCTCGGGCTAGTAGTTTGAAGCTGACCCTCGGGCTAGTAGTTTGAAGCTGACCCTCGGGCTAGTAGTTTGAAGCTGACCCTCGGGCTAGTAGTTTGAAGCTGACCCTTGGGCTAGTAGTTTGAAGCTGACCCTCGGGCTAGTAGTTTGAAGCTGACCCTCGGGCTAGTAGTTTGAAGATGACCCTTTGGCTAGTAGTTTGAAGCTGACCCTTTGGCTAGTAGTTTGGAGCTGACCCTCTGGCTAGTAGTTTAGAGCTGACCCTCTGGCTAGTAGTTTAGAGCTGACCCTCGGGCTAGTAGTTTAGAGCTGACCCTGGGGCTAGTAGTTTAGAGCTGACCCTCGGGCTAGTAGTTTAGAGCTGACCCTCTGGCTAGTAGTTTGAAGCTGACCCTCTGGCTAGTAGTTTAGAGCTGACCCTCTGGCTAGTAGTTTGGAGCTGACCCTCTGGCTAGTAGTTTAGAGCTGACCCTCTGGCTAGTAGTTTAGAGCTGACCCTCTGGCTAGTAGTTTAGAGCTGACCCTCTGGCTAGTAGTTTGAAGCTGACCCTCGGGCTAGTAGTTTGAAGCTGACCCTCGGGCTAGTAGTTTGAAGCTGACCCTGGGGCTAGTAGTTTGAAGATGACCCTTTGGCTAGTAGTTTGAAGCTGACCCTTTGGCTAGTAGTTTGAAGCTGACCCTCTGGCTAGTAGTTTGAAGCTGACCCTCGGGCTAGTAGTTTGGAGCTGACCCTCGGGCTAGTAGTTTGGAGCTGACCCTCGGGCTAGTAGGTTGAAGCTGATCCTCGGGCTAGTAGGTTGAAGCTGACCCTCGGGCTAGTAGGTTGAAGCTGACCCTCGGGCTAGTAGGTTGAAGCTGACCCTCGGGCTAGTAGTTTGGAGCTGACTCTCTGGCTAGTAGTTTGGAGCTGACCCTCGGGCTAGTGGTTTGGAGCTGACCCTCTGGCTAGTGGTTTGGAGCTGACCCTCGGGCTAGTGGTTTGGAGCTGACCCTCGGGCTAGTGGTTTGGAGCTGACCCTCTGGCTAGTGGTTTGGAGCTGACCCTCGGGCTAGTGGTTTGGAGCTGACCCTCGGGCTAGTGGTTTGGAGCTGACCCTCGGGCTAGTGGTTTGGAGCTGACCCTCGGGCTAGTGGTTTGGAGCTGACCCTCTGGCTAGTGGTTTGGAGCTGACCCTCGGGCTAGTGGTTTGGAGCTGACCCTCGGGCTAGTGGTTTGGAGCTGACCCTCGGGCTAGTGGTTTGGAGCTGACCCTCGGGCTAGTGGTTTGGAGCTGACCCTCGGGCTAGTGGTTTGGAGCTGACCCTCGGGCTAGTGGTTTGGAGCTGACCCTCGGGCTAGTGGTTTGGAGCTGACCCTCGGGCTAGTGGTTTGGAGCTGACCCTCGGGCTAGTAGATTGAAGCTGATTAGGAGATAACTATTAGATTGGTGGGGGTGCTATAGCTGGGACCCTCAATGATTACGAGAAAAGGGGCTGAGCGCATGCCCTACAAGCCCCTTTATTAATTTTGGGGGATCTACAGGGTATGGGGCCCCATTCTCATGATCGTGGGGATTCCAGCAGTAGGACCCCCACCAATCTAATAGTTATCTTCTAATCTGTGGATAACTTAAAGGGGTCCTCTCACTTCAGCAAATAGCATTGATTATGTAGAGAAAGTTAATACAAGCCACTTACTAATGTATTATTATTATCCATATCGTTTTCTTTGCTGGCTGGATTCATTTTTCCATCAAATTATACACTGCTTGTTTGCATAGTTACGACCACCCTGCAATATATCAGTGGTGGTCGTGCTTGCACACTATAGGAAAAAGCACTAGCCCATGTGCTCTCTCATTTTCCCAGCCACCAAATAGGCCGATGCTTTTTCCTATAGAGTGCAAACATGACCATCACTGATGGATTGCAGGGTGGCCGTAACTATAAAAATGAGCAGTGTATAATGTGATGGAAAAATGAATCCAGACAGAAAAGGAGGCAATATGGATAATAACAATACATTAGTAAGTGGTTTGTATTAACTTCCTCTACAAAATAAATGCTATTTGCTGAAGTCAGAGGACCCCTTTAATATAACCGGAATACCCCTTTAAAGTAATGAAGCTATGCATTATTCAGAATGATAACTGTACATGTTATCTGTGCATAATCTTCCTTAAAAAATGATTGCATGCCTAGGCATTCTTAATATTTACATGTATTATACCAGGTACCTGCTACAAATCTCATATGCATAAGACGAACATACATGGAAATGCCTGCTATATTAAATCCTCTAGAATGCATATCAATGTGATGGAGCCAGCGACGACGAGGAGTGACATTCTCCCTCCACATTCCTGCGAGATCTCCCGGTCTGAAGCCTGATAGATCTTAACCCAAGGCGGGTTAGCACTTGTTGGAAAGTGTGAGGATCGTCCTTATGGTTTGTTATAAAGCAGGGGTTAACACATTCACTCATCAGGTCTTTTCAAAATTAAATTGTGCATGGGGATTTCAGCAAGCACTGTCCGAAGGAAGTGGCCTTCAACCTGGAGTTCTCCAGCTGTTGCAAAACTAGCATGCTGGGAGTTGTTGCTTTGCAGCCATTGGGAGTGCTAGGAGTTGCAGACCACTGCCCTAAAGGCTCTTCACTTTACTGATGGTGGCATGTATGCTAGCCAGTATTAGGGCTACAGTGATTCCTCTATGGCAGCCAGTGCTGCCAACACAAAGCATAGCCGGTTTTCCAGGGGTCCCCTGCAAGAAGAGATGTTCTAGGACCCTGCAGACTGGGGCCCTTGAGCTGGCCTCAGTAATGGTAACGTCAGAATGACTGTCCTGGAGGGAAGCTCACACTCTATAGGCTTAATGACTTCGTACTCAGCGGACCAGAGAGCAGCCAAAGAACACTGGAGACAAAACATGAGAGGCACAATCTACAGAACACCGTCCTTAATCATGCAAGTCCACAATTTCAATGGGACCTCCCAACTCCCCCAGATGTTAGGGGAAAGAAGGATTGGGCTGTTTGATTTCCACATGTCTGATCCTTTTGTTCTCAGGGGATATAAGCCATTGCTAGAGGTATCTGGCAGCGGTCTACTCCCTTTTCTCGCCCCAGAACACATTCATGCTCAGCTGACTTCTATCTACAGGGGGGGGGATTTGCTCGACTGCGATCTAAAGTGTATGGCTATCGGCCATACATATCGGATGACGCCCGTGTGAATTTAGCCTTACTCCCTTCATCTACTGTGTGACTACCATAGAAACACTACTGGGCCTTATTCCACAGAGACTGACAGGACACCATGATCATGCAGACTGCAATACGGGGGGCATTTCTGCACCTGAACTACGACCACAAATCCCAGAACCACTGAGGGTCTAATGATGTGAGGTAACAGCCTAATCGGTGTCCAATAAGTGTCAACTGGTATAAGGAGGGAAGCTGCATTATGTGCAATCATATGATACGTATTATATGCCATACTATATGTATATATATTGTCACCATCTTATTTAGGCTTTATCTAGATTTCCTGCTTGTCCTATGCAGCAGCACACCAAGGGGTTAATCACAGGACGGCCCCAGGTCGGCAGTTGCAGAAAGAACAGAGCCTCTAGGTGTAATGGTAATGCCCCCGTTGCTCCTAGAGGCTCATTTGCATATATGAAAACATTGTTTTTCTCAGCAATGCGGGCACATATGAACATGGGACCGACACAGATGTCTTCAGCTGCTATACATAACAAAAGGTCCACAGATGCCCCAGGGAAAGGATGGAGAGCTCATGTTCTAGGTCTGAGGGCCGAAGGTCTTTGGAGACCTCAAGAGATGGCTCTATCATCCAACCTCCAAGTGTTGGGGGTTAGGGTTACAGAGCTCTAGTACATTTCCAGTACAGTCAGATAATGCAGTGACTGTACCAGCAGGGGGGCACCAGGTCTCCACAATTATTGAAACCAGGGATTCTTGATGTGGACAGAGGCCCATCTTTCAGATCTAACAGCAGTGCAAATACCAGGAATTCTAAATATCTGGGCAGGCAGATTAAGTTAACTACAAGCAGTCCCAGGAAAATGGGAGCTGAAATCAGGAAGTATTTGACCAGGTGGTTCTGAGAATGGGAAGACCGGTGATCTATATGATGGCCTCCAAGAGCAACAGAAAAGTTTCACTTTTTTTCTCCATGTTCCCTTGCGATAGACCTTTCACGCTGGATGCTTTTTTCATCACATAGGATTTCAGTCTGGCATACATTTTTCATCCCATTCCTATGAATATAAGAATTCTCTTGAAGATGAGTGAAGAGGGATCAATTATTATAGTGTTCCTACCCTACTGGACTAAACGGGTCTGGTTCCCTATTCTGATTCAGATGGCAAAGAGGAATTTCTGGAGACTTCCTCTCCACCTAGACTTACTCAAACAGAACAGACTATGTTGAACCAACCTCAAAGTCCTCAAATTCACAACCTGGACGTTAATAGGCCCATCCTGACGAAGCTGGGGTTCTCTTCTTCCATTATTGACACTTCAGTCCAGTCCAGAAGGTCTGCAAGATCCAAAGCCTGTCACAAAGTCTTCAAGTTATGGCGCCTAGAAAATGGGAAAGACTGGGAGGATCAATCTGTGCAGGACATTCTTGCTTTTCTACAGGCAGGGTTTGTCAGGACCCTTGCTGCACAAATGTCTGCTCTGTAAAGTCATGGGCTAGACTACCTCTTGTCAGCAGGATTCTCAGGACATTCCCAAAGTGGGATCTACCTTTGGCCCTAGAGGTTGTTTAGTGAAGCTTCGAAGTAGAAATGAGATACTGGTAATTGACTTTTAAAGGTCCTGTTGCTAGTAGTGTCAGTCATATGCATGCCTTGTCAGTTTGGGAACCTAACATTACCTTCCTCCCAGGAAAGTTCCGTCATCGACAAATATTAGGGGAGTTTTCTCGCGTCTCTTTTGGTGGAAAATCAGAACTCTTCAAGTGAAGATTCGCATCCATTAGACGTTGGTCATTGTTCATGGGTGGAAAGAACCAGTTCCTTCAGAAGGTCGGAAAATCCTCAAAAAGGCCTAAAAGCCTCAAAAACAACCTTGGCCATATGGCTAAGAGAGACTGTTACTTTCTGTTATATCCAAGTTGGGTAGAGTCCTCCGGATCCTATCCGTGCACACTCTACTCGTTCCTCGGCAGGAGCCTAGGCTGAGAGAGGAAGATTTCCAGTTGACCGTATCTGTGGTGCAGCTTTCTGGACTAGGACTAATACCTATAAAGCACTACTGGCTGGACTTTGGGGCGTCAGATGAAGCAGCTTTTGGCTGGACAGTGTTATCTACATCTCTCCCTCGCCTTTAATCTTGTAATATCCCCTTGATGTGCTGCTACGTAGAATGTACAACACACTGTGTGCTGTCCGCATTTCAGGAGTGCAGCCCTGAACTTTCGGTCCGCGACTCCGGAAAAAAATAGAACATGTCCTATTCTTGTCCGCAATTCCGGACAAGAATAGGCAGTTCTATGGAGGTGCTGGCCGGGTGTATTGCGGATCCACAATACACTACGGACATGTAATATACTTACACTATTCTTCGTTCCTGTAGTCCAAGCTATGCCACAGGTTTGGCCTCTTCCATTAATTGTATTTTCTGCATTTCGGTATTTTTTTTATTGACATCGGTGTGGGGGGGGGGGGGGGGAATTGTAGCCTGGGGGACATCTTATATTACCTGTATTTCGTATTCTGGTCATCTGTCCTACCAGTAGCCAGGGGATTAACCCTTGGTATTCTGCTGCTTGGACTACAGGAAAGCAGAACAGTGTGAGTAAAATGTAGTCTTTTCTCCATTTCTGTGTGTAATTGGACGGTTCTACATAATACAGTCATTCTCTCCCATTGCCAGCAATCACAGTCCTAATGCAGAACTGGCAGCAAACACTGCTGGAGCAGCTGCTTACAAGATAAAAGATCATGTCTGTGAATGCAGTACTGTACGCACCTGTATCCGGGACACATCCATACATACCAGATAATCCTGAAGAGATGAGTGATTGTTTCTTGGGCTCCTTGTATTAGCGCATGAATGGACAAGTGATCTGATGCAGAAAGTTCTTATCCGAAAACAGAAAATCCCACTTTCGTCAGTTTATATCTTGTATTTAGTCTTTTACTACTCTACATAATTTCTTATACACAATCCACATCGAGTGCCATCCATTCTAGACAGTCTCTACTGTTGACCCAAACACCTCTGTGCCCCCTAAAGGGGTATTCCAGCCTGAAGCATTTACCACCTATGTAGTAGATAGGTGATAAAGGTTAAATTGTAGGGGTCCATCTGGCCGACGGCGCGATTTTGATTGTTTTCATCAGTGCTTTTAATGGAGCCGCAGGGTGGATTGCTTGATCTCGTTCCACTCAAGCTCCAAGAAGTCAGTCATGTGCTGTGAGTAACCAGCAATCAGATAGATGCTAAATGTTTTGGGCTGGAATACCCATTTAAATACATACCTTTTTGAATTGATAAATATATTTGTAATAATAAATCTAAAATTATATTATGATTTGTTGTCATTTGGACCTATATAATTCTATATGTGGTGATTTGCAAATGGAATAATACGGCGGCGCACAGAAAGGCATAAAAAGTGTCCTGTATAAAATATTGGACATAGCAGGATGCAGTTCATTGCTGCACAGAGCATGTTGTGAATAGTGTACTTCCTAGATTGCAGAACCACCAGAACAAGCAGGAAATGTTGGAAGGTTTCAGCTCATAAACCTGCAGAACTGTGAATGCAGCTCTGGAGCACGATAAAATGGTGTTCAGATGTGAACATAAAGTAACTAATTGCATGAACAGGCGGTAACCTAGCATAAGACAAACCTGGCCCATAAATAGTGTGCCGGCACAGAAAAGCCTCGGATCATAGAAACATTAGCCGGACAGAACTGAACTCATCTTTTTTATAAGCATCTGAGCTGACTGCAAAAATCTTCATACAGAAAGGAAAAGGAATCTTAAAAATGTAGATGTTATTAAACAGTGTTCAACCTCCGGGTCCAAGGCGAATCTGCGATCTCAGCACAAAGAAGTGTAGAGCACAAAGCAGAGTGACAAGATCTGTTAAAAATAAATGTTCATATGTAATAATCTGGATGTAGTCAGAGAGGAAAATGTGAAAAAACCAAAAGGGTGTAAATGAAGATAGAGTAGCAATAACCTGAGCTTGGTTTCTAACCAGCTGTATCTGTGGTCAGTAGTTCGTGCATGGCCACCAACTTCTCACCTGTCCTGTTTCTCTGATGGTACATGCCCCCTGTCATCATACAAGCCTATATCTAGCCTTCTAAAGGGTATTTAAGGCACCTTCCTCTGTGGGAAGGTTACTGAGCAGAAGGTTACCTAGCTTGCTAGTCCTTGTGAAGGTTTTGTTGCCATCTGATGTTCAGTGCCTGACTTCTGCCTGTTTACCGTACTGTACTTGTTCCTATCCTCTACCTGCTAATTGTACCAACCCTGTCCTGCCTGGCCTGTTTACTGGACTGAACAAACTCTGCCGGCCCTGATCATGGCATGTCCACTCACTATCATTTTGACTGTCTCCTTTGGTGCATGCAACGGTGTCTCTTGATAGAAGTGAGGTCTGCACTCTTGTGAGTTGGTGCTCATGAAGAACATGTCAGTCAATATGATTCAGAAATTCACGGCACTCCAAAGTGATAATGCAATTCATTCTTGTTTTATTGTAAGTGGTAATACATCCAAGAGACAATCCAGGTATGTGTAAAATCTTATCAATTACAGAAAAGCCACTGAATACATCAAAACTGAATGTTTCGGTCATGTATGGACCTTCCTCAATGGTGCAATCTGTGGCCAAAATGCGTTCAGCTTAGAGTCCTCTGGATCTTATGGCATCCACTGGTGTCTCTTGACCTGCCTGGGTCAGCAGTCACTAAAGTGAGACTACTACAAGAGAGAGTGACCTGGTGGTTCCCTTGCAGCAGACACCAGATCCCCGTATAGCAGTGAAAGGGTGAAGACCAGGGGGCCATATAGAAAACACCAATTCTGTATACTTCTGCCTTGGTCCTGCTCACACAGCTGCAGTTTGATACAGTGGGGAAGAGATGGGGAACTAATGCCATTAGCTAAGGCAGTCAAACGACGCACCGGATTTATCGGCCATATTTGTTACAGTGTGTGATACATTTGGTGCATGTTAAACTCTTTCCTTCCTGATACCACCTCTTCAGAGGTGTTCCTTAGATCATTTTTTGCAACAAAAACCTGGTGCACACTATTAAAATAACAGCTATTTTTTTTTAAGCCGACAAAAAACTAAAATTATCAAGTGTTTTGGAAAAACTGAAAGATCAGCAAAGTGAAATAAAGGAGAGGCCAGACCAGAGCGCAGTCTGAGCACACCACAAGCCTCTCCGGCTCGGTAATTCTTTCCAGATGTAACCAGCGATGAAGTCATCTGGGGGACCTGCCTGTCACAGGAATGACTTTCCATTCCACCATCCTGAACAAGCGGAAGTGTGGGCTCAGAGTTTGCTGGTTCCTGAACAAGGAATAAGGAGACGTTAAGGAGAGAGGTGGGATGGTTCTGGTGGGGACGTCATATGACTTGCTTTATTTTGTAGAAGGTCGCTTTCCAACCAACAAAATTAATTCATATCCTGCATTTATAATTCTACATTTTGTTGATAAGCTGTGGTAGCACTGTATAGTCTACACACACTAGAGGACCACACAAGTTCTGAACACGTACCTGCCCAGTAATGGCGTCTTCCATACATTCAGGAATGACAACGCAGTTTTACCAGGACTTACCATGGATTTGGGATGTGGTGTGTAGGGGTGAAACACATGGTCTACCAACCCGGCACAATACCACTATGTGTGGTGGCACAGGGCTAGGGTTGAGCCCAGAGATGATAACATCACTGGTGGTTATAGGACCATACATGCCGGGATCACCACAGGCGCACCCAGTCCATGGCCAATGTGCTCTTTATTGGAGAACGTATTTTCACGTCTCTGTATAGAAGCTCTGTACTCAGGGCAGGCCACTGGTAACAGAGACTTTAAAGTCCAAGTCAATACCTTCACAAGCATGAATGCAGAAAGCTTGAATCAGGACAGGAGGCAGGATCCTCACAGCATACAGGGCTATGATCCAAGATGGTGTTAGTGTCATTTCTCCTCATTACGACAATCAGCAATGAACATATGGAGCTTTGCATCAGGTGAATGATATCACATTCCGCACCTGTCTGCAATCTGATGTTATGTCCTGCATGCAGTGATCCATTTCTTATTACTTTAATCTATCTCTCAGACAGACAAGGCCAGAAGCTTTGTAGACCCGAGGAACCCTAAATGTGCATACAGGATACAACTGTACTCTCGTCTACCTGGGCACTGAGAAGAGCGAGTGTCCGCCTATCTACCGGCAGATGACTGATCGGCTCATCAATAGCAGCTGCTCAGCTACAGGAAAGTGCTGCAGTGTGCTCTCTGTGCAGGAGAGGGGCAATAAATTACTATTGACCCCGCACATCAAAGACTTCTTGGCCTAATCTACTAAATGAGTAGCATACAGTCCGAGAAACTTCTGGGATTTATCAAACGCAGCAGGTAAAATACGCAGAAGATCAGTAACTGTGGAGACTCTTCTCATTTTGGATGGACAGTTGCACATATTAAAAATACATTAAAGGGCTCCTGTCAGCAGATCTGTCCCCATGACACTGACTGACCTGTTACATGTGCGCTTGAACTCTGAAGGTATCTGTGTTGGTCCCATGTTTATATATGTGCCCACATTGCAGGGAAAAATAATGTTTTAATATATGCAAATCAGAGAATAAGCCACATGATGCGGCCAACAGATCCAAACAGCCACAAGTGGTGACCCCAGCAGAATAGTGAGTGCAGCTCTGGAGTATAATACAGGATGTAACTCAGGATCAGTACAGGATAAGTAATGTATGTGCACAGTGACTGCACCAGCAGAATAGTGAGTGCAGCTCTGGAGTATAAAGCAGTATGTAACTCAGGATCAGTACAGGATAAGTAATGTATGTACACAGTGACTGCACCAGCAGAATAGTGAGTGCAGCTCTGCAGTATAATACATGATGTAACTCAGGATCAGTACAGGATAAGTAATGTATGTACACAGTGACTCCACCAGCAGAATAGTGAGTGCAGCTCCGGAGTATAATACAGGATGTAACTCAGGATCAGTACAGGATAAGTAATGTATGTACACAGTGACTGCCCCAGCAGAATAATGAGTGCAGCTCTGGAGTATAATACAGGATGTAACTCAGGATCAGTACAGGATAAGTAATGTATGTACACAGTGACTGCACCAGCAGAATAGTGAGTGCAGCTCTGGAGTATAATACAGGATGTAACTCAGGATCAGTACAGGATAAGTAATGTATGTACACAGTGACTGCACCAGCAGAATAGTGAGTGCAGCTCTGAGGTATAATACAGGATGTAACTGAGGATCAGTACAGGATAAGTAATGTATGCACACAGTGACTGCACCAGCAGAGTAGTGAGTGCAGCTCTGGAGTATAATACAGGATGTAACTCAGGATCAGTACAGGATAAGTAATGTATGTGCACAGTGACTGCACCAGCAGAATAGTGAGTGCAGCTCTGGAGTATAACACAGGATGTAACTCAGGATCAGTACAGGATAAGTAATGTATGTGCACAGTGACTGCACCAGCAGAATAGTGAGTGCAGCTCTGGAGTATAATACAGGATGTAACTCAGGATCAGTACAGGATAAGTAATGTATGTACACAGTGACTGCACCAGCAGAATAGTGAGTGCAGCTCTGGAGTATAATACAGGATGTAACTCAGGATCAGTACAGGATAAGTAATGTATGTACACAGTGACTGCACCAGCAGAATAGTGAGTGCAGCTCTGGAGTATAATACAGGATGTAACTCAGGATCAGTACAGGATAAGTAATGTATGTACACAGTGACTGCACCAGCAGAATAGTGATTGCAGCTCTGGAGTATAATACAGGATGTAACTCAGGATCAGTACAGGATAAGTAATGTATGTGCACAGTGACTGCACCAGCAGAATAGTGAGTGCAGCTCTGGAGTATAATACAGGATGTAACTCAGGATCAGTACAGGATAAGTAATGTATGTACACAGTGACTGCACCAGCAGAATAGTGAGTGCAGCTCTGAGGTATAATACAGGATGTAACTGAGGATCAGTACAGGATAAGTAATGTATGCACACAGTGACTGCACCAGCAGAATAGTGAGTGCAGCTCTGGAGTATAATACAGGATGTAACTCAGGATCAGTACAGGATAAGTAATGTATGTACACAGTGACTGCACCAGCAGAATAGTGAGTGCAGCTCTGGAGTATAATACAGGATGTAACTCAGGATCAGTACAGGATAAGTAATGTATGTACACAGTGACTGCACCAGCAGAATAGTGAGTGCAGCTCTGGAGTATAATACAGGATGTAACTCAGGATCAGTACAGGATAAGTAATGTATGTACACAGTGACTGCACCAGCAGAATAGTGAGTGCAGCTCTGGAGTATAATACAGGATGTAACTCAGGATCAGTACAGGATAAGTAATGTATGTACACAGTGACTGCACCAGCAGAATAGTGATTGCAGCTCTGGAGTATAATACAGGATGTAACTCAGGATCAGTACAGGATAAGTAATGTATGTGCACAGTGACTGCACCAGCAGAATAGTGAGTGCAGCTCTGGAGTATAATACAGGATGTAACTCAGGATCAGTACAGGATAAGTAATGTATGTACACAGTGACTGCACCAGCAGAATAGTGAGTGCAGCTCTGAGGTATAATACAGGATGTAACTGAGGATCAGTACAGGATAAGTAATGTATGCACACAGTGACTGCACCAGCAGAGTAGTGAGTGCAGCTCTGGAGTATAATACAGGATGTAACTCAGGATCAGTACAGGATAAGTAATGTATGTACACAGTGACTGCACCAGCAGAATAGTGAGTGCAGCTCTGGAGTATAATACAGGATGTAACTCAGGATCAGTACAGGAGAAGTAACAATGTATTTACAGTATGACATTGTCGATTATTTCTAGATGACAACTTCATTTCTTCGAATGGAAAAAATATATAAATTTTTTTTATAATGTACATCATTAAGTAGCTGAGTTGTCGGTTATGAATGAAGCTCTAAATGAGATCCGTACAGAAGTTTGGGTTTTAAGAATTTGCCTTTGGCCCCACAATTTGTGGAAATATTCAGTCATGTAATTTGAACATGATGGAAAATAAGTCAGAGAGACATTACACTGGAGCACTCAGGTTCGGGGATCATTCAGCTTATGGAAAGCCTTAAAGACAGATTCTTAGTCATTGCAGAAACAGATTCTACAAGATGCTTCATAAATATCCACAATGAAGAACTGAACAGAAAAGAAAAAAAAAAAACTTCTTCAGTAAGAATGGAAAACTATGTCCTACTTCTTCCAGGTGTTTCCATGTAAAACAGTCCGATAACATTCTTCTACAGAAGACCGCTGAAAGACAAACCCGAGGCCGTCACGTCTAATTGGAAGGGCCTGTCTGATGGCATTATATAATACATCACACAGTGCACTGCCCAACTTCACCTGCAGCAGTCATAGACCTGGGGGATTCGAGGAAGATGGGGGTTGTCGTCTTTCCTGTATTCATGAAACACAACAAGTCCTATAACTCATCTTTCCTTAGTTTTCATGTTCTCTGCTTGCAGTCAGTGAACGGGACTGTTTTAGGATCTTTAGGGTAAGTGTAACATGACTTCAGTGCCGCCATACAAAATGTCTGTGAAGTTGAGGCTATGGAACACATTGCAGTTGGGTGGCCGGGGGCCCTCTCATAAGGCAGCATTGTACCGTGGCTCTGGGCCGAGGGTCGCACAATACTGTATGGTCACAGGAACAACGGGCGCACAGATTACAAGCAAAAGCTTGTATCCTCCATTATACGGTGTCTACATCAAGGATCAAACAGTAAAAGAATTCATCTGGACGTGAGATACAAACTGTGAGCAGACTGTTCCCGAGATCCCGGAGAACAATCTTCGCTGGTAAGAAAAAGCAATGCATTATATACACGAGGCAAGAAAGATTGTAGTAGGACAATGTACAAACATTTGCCTGCGTGTAACAGGACCAGTGGTGTGCCCGGGGGGGGGGGGGGGGGGGGGGGTCCGCCTCGGGTGCCAGAAAAGAAGCAATGAGCGATTACATCAGTACAGATGGAAGCGCTCATTGCTTTTCCCTTTATAAGATGCAGTGTATCTTATAAAGGGAATACTAGTGAGCGCTTCTATAATGGAAGCACTCACTAGTCTGCAGGAGAAGGTGGGGGGGGGGGGGGGGGTAAGTGCGCTGTGAGCTATGGCCAGTACTTACCCCTCCTCCTGCCCGCTCTTCTCAGGGCCCGCGCTGCTGTGTCCTGGCTGCCTGCAGCATCAGAGCGCACTCCTCTGACCTGACGCTGCAGGAGGTCGGGTGACTGCAGCGCCGGCCCTAAGAGAAGAGAAGACAGGGAGAGTGGCAACAGGAGAGGTAAGTGACTTTATTATTTTACAGTCTGATCTAAGATCAGATATGGAGGGGTCTGGAGGTATGACTGGGGGGGTCTGGAGGTCTGACTGGGGGTCCTGGAGTGGTCTAATGGGGGGGTTTGGAGGTCTGACTGGGGGGTCTGGAGGTCTGACTGGTTGTGATCTGATTGGGGTCAGGAGGTCTAATGGGGGTAAGATATGGGGGTCTGGAGGTCTAATGGGTGTAAGATATGGGGGTCTGGAGGTCTAATGGGGGTCTGATATGGGGGTCTGAGGTCTAATGGAGGTCTGGAGGTCTAGTGGGAGTCTGGATGTCTAATGGGGGAGTCTGGTCTGATATGTGGGTCTGGAGGTCAAATGGGGGTCTTATATGAAGGTCTTATCTGAGGTCTGATATTGGGTCGGGGTCTTACATGGAGGTGTAATGGGGGTCTTATCTGAGGTTTAAAACTGGGGTCTTATATGGGGTCTGACAGAGGTCTAAAGGGGGTTTGGTCTGAGATGTGGGGGGATCTCATTTAGGTTTTTACATGGGTGTCTGATCTGAAAGCAGGGGCGTAGCTATAGGGGGTGCAGAGGTAGCAGTCGCTACCGGGCCCAGGAGCCTGAGGGGGCCCAAAGACCCTTGTGCTGCATAAGAAGACACACAAAGCACTGAGGGAAGGGGGGCCCAAGCCTAACTCTTGCACCAGGGCCCATGAGCCTTTAGCTACGCCCCTGTCTGAAAGGAAGGTGTTTTTTTCTTTATTACTAGCGCACAATATAAAGGAGTGTTTTTGTACTGACGCACTGTGTGGTACCAGTATTTTCAGGGGGACTGTTTCTGCAGGAAAGTATTGGGGAGCACAGCAGGTACAGTATTGGGGGTGGCAGGATGGGGTGTTTAGAAGGTGGGAGGATGATGGAAAAGTAAGAAAATAAGATGTCTGTTAAACTCTGCAGAGACGAGGCGCGGCTGAAAGAAGTCACCATGGCGGTCTGGTCTGATAGGAGAACAAGAGGAAAGAGAATGTCTACATCAGAGAAGAGAAGTCACTGAATGTAAGAGGTACAGTGAGGAACATAAATATTTGAACACCCTGGGATTTTGCAAGTTCTCCCACTTAGAAATCATGGAGGGGTCTGAAATTCACATTGTAGAGACATTCCCGCTGAGGGGCAGAAATAAAAAAAATCAGGAAATCAAATTGTACGATTTATAAAGAATGTCTTTGTCTTGCACGGCTGAACAGAAGTATCTGAACACCTATAAAAATCAGTGTTACTATTTGGTACAGAAGACTTTGTTTGCAGTTCCAGAGGTCGGACGTCTCCTGTAGTTCTGGACCAGGTTTGCACACACTGCAGCAGGGGTTTCGGCCCGCTCCTCCACACAGATCTCCTCTACATCTGTCAGGTTTCGGGGCTGTCGCTGAGAAACACAGAGTTTCAGCTCCCTCCAAAAATGTTCTATTGGATTTAGGTCTTGAGACCGGCTAGGCCACTCCAGTACCTTGATATGCTTCTTACGGAGCCGCTCCTTGGCTATCCTTGCTGTGTGCTTCGGGTCGTTGTCATGTTGGAAGACCCAGCCACGACCCATCTTCAATGCTCTGACTGAGGGAGGGAGGTTGTTGCTCAAAATCTCACAATAAATGGCCCCATTCATCCTCTCCTTAATACAGTGCAGTCGTCCTGTCCCCTTCGCAGAAAAGCCCCCCCAAAGCATGATGTTACCCCCCCATGCTTCACAGTAGGGATGGTGTTCTTGGGATGCAACTCATCGTTCTTTTTCCTCCAAACACGAGGAGTGAAGTTTAGACCAAAAAGTTCTACTCTGACCACATGACTCTCTCCCCGGCCTCCTCTGGATCATCCAGATGGTCATTGGCAAACTTTAGACGGGCCTGGACATGTGATGACTGGAGCAGGGGAACCTTCCATGCAATGCATGATCTGAAACCATGACGGCACGTAAGGTCAGGTTGGTATAGCTTACACACACCTCCTGTCCACGCGGGCACAGAGAGGCAACAAGCTGAGAGAGCCTTTTCACTGCCGCAGTGAGACAGCGCGTCCTCAGCCCGGGGATCTGCCACCAGTTCTCGTTTGATATAAGCCCGGTCCGCTAACGGGATTATATAGGGCCAGAAACCAACCCGCGGTAGCTTATAACTAGGCCAAAACACGGACATGGGGATTCGTGATCGAGATACAAGACAGCACAAGATTAAATTATAGATTTAATCGCCGTATGGGCACACTAGATTTAACACAATATACACAGACAATATATACAGTGGTCTGAGGTTACAGATTACAGGTTATATGGGTACAACAGGGTTAAGCAGGGTAAAAGTCAGTTACCGGGTAGATGAAAGTATCTTTTGGTTGGGAGATGTTCTTTGCTGGAGTCCACATGAAGGGCCGTGATCTCAGCTATTTCCTGGGTCCCTCTAAACACATTTGTAGGATGTGACCCATCTTCAGAGAAAGACGTGCCTACTTGCTGGCACCAGACTTTTAACCTGTAGCCAGCCCCTCCCCTCCCGGCGGGGTCCACTCCCCCTCTTCTGGGCTGGCAGCAAATGACCCACAAAACCCTTTAGGGTTCATAGCTCTACACCAGAGGGTCATAGAGAGATGGTTCTGGGACCAATGGACCTGCCTGGGTTCCGGCTACAAGTACAGCCCAAACCTGGTACCGTTATGTGGTTTCTATGGGAAAATATGGATATCTCCCTACCCTGACCTCGTCCCATTAAACAAAGACCATGGGAACGTACCTCGTGGCCAGCGGTTCACAAATATGTATCCGGTTTGCGCCTGCGATGGCCAAGCGGTTCATAATTCCTTATGAAAGGTAGGTGCCAACATGTCTGGGAGGTCTCATTGATCCTGGGCAAGGGCGGATACCCCCTCCTGGGGGTTTTCCTGCAGGATTCAGTTGTCTCCAAACTGGTGGAGGTGAGGTGTGACCTTCTCCTTGAAGCGTGGACCCCCTGGGGGGCTTTCTTCCTTGCCATCTGACACTCAGATGGCTGGGGGGTGGAAACTAATTTTGCATGTACACTGAACATGCCAAGGAGGTGCATCAGATGACAATCAGGCCTGGGGCTTTGAAGCAGGGCCCTCCTGTGCAGTTCACTACCTCCGCTATCTGTCAGCAAATGGGGGTGTGAGGACATGGCTGACAGTAAATATTAATCCATATTCCTCACAGGGGCACTATGGGGATTTCTATTATGGAGGAGGCACATAAGGCATTACTACTAATTAAGGGAGCACAGTGGGCATTATTACTGTGAAGGGGCAAAATGGGCATTACTACTATAAAGGGGGCACAATGGGGATTATTACTATGAAGGGGACACAATGGGGATTATTACTGTGAAGGGGGCACAATGGGGATCATTACTGTGAAGGGGGCACAATGGGGATCATTACTGTGAAGGAGGCACAAAGAGGGCATTACAACTGTGAAAGGGGGACAGAGAGGGCATAACTACTGTGAGAGGGCACAATGTGGGCATAACTACTGTGAGGGGGCACACATACAAAACTACTGTGAAGGTTGTACAATGAGGGCAATACTACAGGGTGGACCATTTATATAGATACACCTTAATAAAATGGGAATGGTTGGTGATATTAACTTGCTGTTTGTGGCATATTAGTATATGTGAGGGGGGAAACTTTTCAAGATGGGTGGTGACCATGGCGGCCATTTTGAATCCAACTTTTGTTTTTTCAATAGGAAGAGGGTCATGTGACACATCAAACTTATTGGGAATCTCACAAGAAAAACAATGGTTTTAACGTAACTTTATTCTTTCATGAGTTATTTACAAGTTTCTGACCACTTATAAAATGTGTTCAATGTGCTGCCCATTGTGTTGGATTGTCAATGCAACCCTCTTCTCCCACTCTTCACACACTGATAGCAACACCGCAGGAGAAATGCTAGCACAGGCTTCCAGTATCTGTAGTTTCAGGTGCTGCACATCTTGTATCTTCACAGCATAGACAATTGCCTTCAGATGACCCCAAAGATAAAAAAGTCTAAGGGGGTCAGATCAGGAGACCTTGGGGGCCATTCAACTGGCCCACGACGACCAATCCACTTTCCAGGAAACTGTTCATCTAGGAATGCTCGGACCTGACACCCATAATGTGGTGGTGCACCATCTTGCTGGAAAAACTCAGGGAACGTGCCAGCTTCAGTGCATAAAGAGGGAAACACATCATCATGTAGCAATTTCACATATCCAGTGGCCTTGAGGTTTCCATTGATGAAGAATGGCCCCACTATCTTTGTACCCCATATACCACACCATACCATCAATTTTTTTGTTCCAAGAGTCTTGGAGGGATCTATCCAATGTGGGTTAGTGTCAGACCAATAGCGGTGGTTTTGTTTAGTAACTTCACCATTTACATAAAAGTTTGCCTCATCACTGAACAAAATCTTCTGTGTAAACTGAGGGTCCTGTTCCAATTTTTGTTTTGCCCATTCTGCAAATTCAGTGCGCCGATCTGGGTCATCCTCGTTGAGATGCTGCAGTAGCTGGAGTTTGTAAGGGGGCCATTTGTGAGTAGCTAATATCCGCCGAAGGGATGTTCGCCATCCTCGGGACGGTGATACAGTCGGATGCTGCAGCGGAGCACAGGTGCGACGTCTCCCTGCCCAGTTACCCCTCTGACAGCTTTCAGGCCTAGTGCCTGTAGCCTATCAGAGGGCGGCACGATGAGACCATCATCAGTGGCGTAGCTATAGGGGAATCGGCTGATTTGGGGCCCATCCAGGAGGAGGAGGACTAAAAGATTTTGTCAGGGCCCCATCAACAGTATTACACAATTAAATGATATACAGTGACAGTATAGGAAACGGATGGAACAGCTGCCGCCCCTGTTCTGAGAGAGCGATCTTTACTAGCCCCATTCAAAAATTAGCTGTGGGGCCCAGTCATTTCTAGCTACGCCACTGACCATCATCATTGCACCGCCCTAAGCCAGGCAGTGTACGGAGCACAACCTTATTACTGACGGCCTCATGGAGGTAAGTATGCATGTTTATTTTTTTCACGTGACACCATGCTTTTGGCCAATATGGGGAAGGGGAGGAGAGGAGCACTATAGGGGGCATTATATACTGCCACACATTATAGGAGGCACTATAGAGATGGGGGGAGAGGAGCACCATGGGGCTTCTACTGGGGGCACTACATAGGAGCATTTTATACTGGAAAACATTATGGGGGCAATATATGGGGGTATTTTAAACTGGCACGCATTATGGGAACATTGGTTCTACGGGGGGGGGCACTAAGAGGGGGTATTTTTTTGTACTGGCATAAGGTAGGGGGCACTGGCAAACATTATGGGGGGCACTATAGGGACATTGGCTCTACTGGGGGCATTAGGAGGTATTTTTAACAGGGGCTTTTTTTGTACTGGCACACATTATAAGGAGGGGGGGTTTGCACTGGCACACAGTATAAGGGGCATTTTTGTGTACTGGTGCACATTATAAGGGGGCATTTTTGCACTGTCACACATTATGAGGACAATTATTACTACTGGAGGGCTAAGGGGAACATGATTACTAGTATGGGCACTATGTTAGCATTATTACTTCTGGGGCACAGTGGGGACTTTACTACTGTTGGGGGCACTGTAGGGCACTAGTACTACTAAGTGCGCTGTGGCAGAGAATTATTACTATTGGTGGGACTTTTGGGAGCACTATTACTGTGGGAGGCTGTTTCAGTTCTCACTCTTAGGCAGCAGAAAGGCTAGGTGCACCCCTGCACATGCCTGACCCACTGCTCCATTCACTTCAGGGGGCCCTCTTTCTCATGACTGATGGGGATCCCAGCAGTAGGACACACACTGATCTAACGGCTATCCCATATCCCGCGGAAATCCGACAACTGGAAATCGTCAGAATACCGCTTTATATATCACTTAGCACAAGCAAACAGGGGCGTAGCCATAGGGGGTGCAGAGGTAGCAGTCGCTACCGGGCACAGGAACCTGAGGGAGCGCAAAGACCCCTGTGCCACATAAGAAGACACTGGTAATTATAGAAAGTGCATGCTAATCAAGTTACACATCTGTCCGGAGGGAAGGGGATAGGTCAAGAATTTGGCATGGTCGGGTGCCGTTTACATTTTTGCCTCAAGCAGCAAGAAGGCTACGTGCTTCCCTGCCACAAAGCACTGAGGGAAGGGGGAGCCCATGCTGAACTCTTGCACCAGGGCTCATGACCCTTTTGCTACGCCCCGGAAGGAAAACATATGAATGAATGAATATGAATTCTGCAGTAAAAGAAGATCAGTGAAAATCAATAATATTCTAGTTAGCTGATTTTTAGAAGACTAAAAGCATTAGAACATAAAGCATCTTTTTTTTTTTTTTTTTTGATCCATCTGGAAAATGACATAAGCCAACTCATTTTGCTCAATGTTGACCACCTGAGGGCGCAGGAAGCCTGCATACTCACTGTGTCCAGCATGCCCCGTGTACAGATCTGTCCAGAGACTACTGTATGTTCTGTCATTTCCTACAGAAAGTGAATACCATCAATACAAAGTATATGCATCCGCAAGTGTTCAAACAAGGCATGTAATAAGAAGTAGACAAATGTATGTGTGTGAATATATATATATATATACACTACTCACAAAAATTTAGGAGCATTTGGCTTTCAGGTGAAATTTCTGAAAAATGTTAAAAGTTCCGGATCCAGTGATATTAAATCCTGAAAGTCGGGCATTAAGTAGAAGCAGTAATGGTGATTTCCTCATCTCAGAAGCCGACCCCAGTGCTGGGTATACAGCCACAGAAATGTCAGCGTCTCAGGAAACTGTCCAGTGGCCTTCAGCATCAATTCCAGCTTGACAACGACGTCTCCTGCTGTTCACAAGTCACCTTATTGTCTGCAGAGGCATGGCATCCCACTCTTCTTGAAGGGCAGTCCTCAGGTCATTGAGGTTCTGAGGTACGGACTTATGAGCCTCTCTACACGGCGCCTCAGCTGATCCCAGAGGTTTTCAATGGGAGTCAGGTCTGGAGAAAGTGCAGGCCGCTCCATGTGAGGTCCCACAGTCTCCAGCAGCCGTTCCCTAGTGATGTGACCTCAATGAACTGGAGCATTGTCCTCTATGAAGATGACATTAGGCCGGTGTTGTTCCTGCAGAGGTACAATGACTGGATAAATGATGTTCTTCCAGTAGTCTGGGCTGTCACTGGACCAGTCACACAGTGTAGGGCAGTTCTGTATGGACTAGACACCTGCTCACACTGTGACACCACCACCACCAAAAGCTCGTCTGGTGACCACAGTGGCTGATGCAGAGCGCTCTCCTTGGCGTCTCCAACATCGTTGGCCTCCATCATTTCTGCTCTGCATGAATCGACTTTCAGTGAACAGCACTGAGGCCACTGGTCCCTCGTCCATATAAGAGGATAACGCCTGCACCTGGTGGTGTGGTCAGGTACCTTGCAGGTCATCTAGCAGGCAGACCACGCTGATGTTAACGGTTTCCAATGGTCTGAAGAGACACATAAAAGTGCTTCTCACCTCCTTTAAAGGGGTTGTCCCACGAAAAATATTCTACAGTTTTCAAACCAGCACCTGGATATGAATACTTTTGTAATTGCATGTAATTAAAAATGTTGTATAGCTATTGAGTTATTCACTAAAATGTATCTACAGTTAGAAGAAAAAGTATGTGAACCCTTTGGAATGATATGGATTTCTGCACAAATTGGTCATACAATGTGATCTGATCTTCATCTAAGTCACAACAATAGACAATCACAGTCGGCTTAAACTAATAACACACACAGAATTACATGTTACCATGTTTTATTGAACACACCATGTAAACATTCACAGTGCAGGTGCAAAAAATATGTGAACCCTTGGATTTAATAACTGGTTGAACCTCCTTTGGCAGCAATAACTTCCAAACGTTTCCTGTAGTTGCAGATCAGACGTGCACAACGGTCAGGAGTAATTCTTCACCATTCCTCTTTACAGAACTGTTTCAGTTCAGCAATATTCTTGGGATGTCTGGTGTGAATCGCTTTCTTGAGGTCATGCCACAGCATCTCCATCGGGTTGAGGTCAGGACTCTGACTGGGCCACTCCAGAAGGCGGATTTTCTTCTGTTTAACCCATTCTGTTGTTGATTTACTTCTATGCTTTGGGTCGTTGTCCTGCTGCAACACTCATCTTCTGTTGAGCTTCAGCTGGTGGACAGATGGCCTTAAGTTCTCCTGCAAAATGTCTTGATAAACTTGGGAATTCATTTTTACTTCGATGATAGCAATCCGTCCAGGCCCTGACGCAGCAAAGCAGCCCCAAACCATGATGCCCCCACCACCATACTTCACAGTCGGGATGAGGTTTTGAGGTTGGTGTGCTGTGCCTCTTTTTCTCCACACATAGTGTTGTGTGTTTCTTCCAAACAACTCCACTTTGGTTTCATCTGTCCACAGAATATTTTTCCAGTACTGCTGTGGAACATCCAGGGGCTCTTGTGCAAACTGTTAATGTGCAGCAATGTTTTTTTGGACAGCAGTGGCTTCCTCTGTGGTATCCTCCCATGAAATCCACTCTTGTTTAGTGTTTTACGTATCGTAGATTCGCTAACAGGGATGTTAGCATATGCCAGAGACTTCTGTAAGTCTTTAGCTGACACTCTAGGATTCTTCTTCACCTCATTGAGCAGTCTGCACTGTGCTCTTGCAGTCATCTTTACAGGACGGCCACTCCTAGGGAGAGTAGCAGCAGTGCTGAACGTCCTCCATTTATAGACAATTTGTCTTACCGTGGACTCATGAACAGCAAGGCTTTTGGAGATACTTTTATAACCCTTTCCAGCTTTATGCAAGTCAACAATTCTTAATCGTAGGTATTCCGACAGCTCTTTTGTGCGAGGCATCATTCACATCAGGCAATGCTTCTTGTGAAAAGCAAACCCAGAACTGGTGTGTGTTTTTTATAGGGCAGGGCAGCTGTAACCAACACCTCCGATCTCATCTCATTGATTGGACTCCAGGTGGCTGACACCTCACTCCAATTAGCTCTTGGAGATGTCATTAGTCTAGGGGTTCACATACTTTTTCCACCTGTACTGTGAATGTTTACATGGTGTGTTCAATAAAAACATGGTAACATGTAATTCTGTGTGTTATTAGTTTAAGCAGACGGTGATTGTCTATTGTTGTGACTTAGATGAAGATCAGATCACATTTTATGACCAATTTGTGCAGAAATCCATATCATTCCAAAGGGTTCACATACTTTTTCTTGCAACTGTATATAGGGTCAGTTAATTTCTTATTTCTTTGTCCTGTCACTAAGAAGGCCGCACATGCTCAGTTTAATCTTTCAACTGCTTCCTGAGCTGTGATAGGGAGCGATGAGACACGCCTCCTGAGCAGTGATAGGGAGAGATGAGACACGCCCCCTGAGCTGCAGCAGAAAAAAAATACTCCCCTTCAGCTGTCAGCTTGATATAAATCTAGCAGAGCAATGAATGGGGAGATCTCTGGATCCATGTGAGGTGCAGGGCTCGTTCTAGCTTTGTTAGAAACGTATCGTCATGGACCATATGATGTCTGATTTTCATTTTTTACATTATTTGTGGGATAACCCCTTTAAATATGCCTGGAGTTGTGTGGCAGTCATCATCCGGTTCGGCAGGGCAATATTCACAATGAAGCGGTCATCAGTGTAGGATGTGGCCAAAGGATGTCCACTTCTCTGCCTTTCTGTGACTCTTCCAGTCTCTGTATCTCTGATACAACCTGCTGATGACACTCTGTGACACTCTAAGCTCAGGGGCCACCTCCATCTGACAACATCCTGCTTGAAGCCTCCAAATGGCGAGGTACTGTTCATCAACTGTTAGGTCTCGTCTTGGTCTCATGATGTCTAAATGTTAACAGCATGATGAGGAGGACTGTTTAGTAAAATTAGAATATTGTGAAAAGGTTGAATATTCTAGGCTCAAAGTGTCACACTCTAGTCAGCCAATTAATCCAGACCCCCTGAGCAAAGGGAACCTGAGATTGTGACTTTGGGGTTTTCATAAGCTGTAAGCCATAATCATCCAAATTATAACAAATAAAGGCTTGAAATATTTCGCTTTGCCTGAAATGAGTCTCATATGTTAGTTTCACCTTTTAAGTTGCATTACTGAAATAAATCAACTTTGCACGATATTCTAATTTTTCGAGTTTTGCCAGTAGGAAAAGAAGAGGGTTCGAGGAACATTGTACTTTTGAGTTAAGTGCGAAAAGGCTAACAGCACTCCCTGGTTATAAACATCCCCCAGTGTCAGCACCCCTGCCGCTCTCCACCTTTCTGCCCCCATGACCTATATTTGCGACAAGGGTATATCAGATACTACATCTCTGAATGGAGGGATTGATTTAGCCTCCCTCCAAACTGTTTGACCAGCCTATGTAATGGAAGCAGTGGCTTTTGAAACCTGAGGGGTGCCTCCAAGACCGACCACAAGGTATGACAATTCAGGTATTGTCTCAAAAAGTACTCGGAGGTAGTATACCAAGTATGGATGAGGCGCAGTTGGCCGCTAGGTAATACATGAAATAATCGGGTGATGCCATTCCTCCTACAGCCTTGGGTGGCCTCAGTGTGTCTAGACTTCGTTTAGAGCGAGAGTGGCCCCAAATAAATGTGATTATTATTTTTTTGAGACTTCACATTTTTACCGGATCACTTTGCTTTCCTATACTATGGGGGGGGGGGGGGGGTATCAGGTTTCACATTAATTCAGTAACAGTCTCATGAGAGACTGACCGTACAGAAAGATGCAGTCCTCACATTTCCATTATCCAATGTAAAGCCCTTTGCTGACGGGGGGTGTCTAGTTCTTCAAGGATAGCGTCAACCATGAGGGGTTGTCCAGGATTGGAAAAGCATGGCTGCTTTCTTCCGCAAACATTGCAGTACTTCTTTCTGGTATGGCAGCTTGGCTCCACTGAAATGAACGCAGGTTGTGTGTGGTATTGCACCACAGCTTCAAACAGGTGTGGTGCTGTTTTTGAAGGAACCAGACATATTTCTTCTGCAGACATTTAAACCATACATATAAGTCGTGGATATTTTGGTCCCCACTAGAACACATGGTGTAAATTTCTGCTGTGGATCTTTCCACAACAAAAATACCTCAACCCATAATGTACAGAAGTGCAGCTGCATTGCTAATTTCGAATTTAAAGGGGTTTTCCGGGATTTTTACACTGATGACCTATCCTCAGGATAGGTCACCAGTGTCTGACCAATGGGGTTCTGACACCAGGGACCCCTGTCGATCAGATTTCAGAAGGCAGCAGCGCTCCTGTGAGGGCCGCAGCATTCTCTCTGCTTTTCCTAGGCCAGTGATGTCACGTTCATGGGTCATGAGGCCTGAAAGCAGATCAGCCCCATAGAAGTAAATGGGGCTGAGCGTAACACCAAGCACAACCACTATACAATGCACGGCGCTGGGCTTGTCGAGCACGGAGAAGGTCGTGGCGCTCACAGGAACACGCTGCCTTCTCAATCAGCTGATCATGGGGGTGCTGGGTGTCCACCCTCCACCAATCTGATTACCTATCCTGATGATAGGAACTTATTATCCAAAGTCATGAAAAACCCCTTTAAGTGCCAATATACTCCACATGACCAATCACTGGCTTCAGTGGTCATATATTATATCCTGCAGAGCCTGGCTGCCGAAGTGTCTGGTCTATACGGGCGTGTCATCGCTGCAGCGTGGTGTACATTCTTTTATTATTTCTTTACAGTTTATGGATGTGGGGAATTGTTAAAAATTATTTGGACAAGCACTAAGTCCAATGCATAATGATAATGTGAAGTATTGAAGAAGATAAAAGAAGCATTTTGCACGCATCCCAACACCACTGAAGATCCCTCAGAAAGTCAGAAATACAGATGTGGAGTCTGCGCGAGGACTCAAGACTGCCGAGCGCTCAGGCACTCTATCACAATGCCGCCTCATACCACTGCAGCAAGGAATGCCAGTATCACAGCTGGCATCAGGAGCAGGTTAGAAGAATTTACAAAAAGATTATTCTTTGTGAAATATGCAGCCCTGGCCCGAGGATAACCCACGGCCCACAGGGGATTCATCCTCACAGCCCCTCGGCTTAATGGGCAGTTCCCCCCGGATTATTGAGCCCTAGGGTTTCGCTTCCTCACGCTGACCATTTTCCTGTAACTTCTCTCAGAACATCATGAGCCTTGCTGTGCTGTGACACGTGAACCCCGGGCTAGGAACACGGATGCTACACACATGCTTCTCATGGCTAATTAGGTTTCCTAGGGTTTTAAACAAGGATATATTTATTCGGAGGAGAAGTGGTTACCCTCAGCACCGTTTTACAGGTTTTTCCGTCATATACGGTACATTAGTGCAGATGGTTCTCTTTATATATAATCTGCTCAGCTCCTCCTGCTCTATAACACACTGCCTGCAGATAACATGGTGACAGGTTCTCTTTATATATAATCTGCTCAGCTCCTCCTGCTCTATAACACACTGCCTGCAGATTACACGGTGACAGGTTCTCTATATATAATCTGCTCAGCTCCTCCTGCTCTATAACACACTGCCTGCAGATTACACGGTGACAGGTTCTCTTTATATATAATCTGCTCAGCTCCTCCTGCTCTATAACACACTGCCTGCAGATTACATGGTGACAGGTTCTCTTTATATATAATCTGCTCAGCTCCTCCTGCTCTATAACACACTGCCTGCAGATTACACGGTGACAGGTCCTCTGTATATATAATATGCTCAGCTCCTCCTGCTCTATAACACACTGCCTGCAGATTACATGGTGACAGGTTCTCTGTATATATAATCTGCTCAGCTCCTCCTGCTCTATAACACACTGCCTGCAGATTACACGGTGACAGGTTCTCTATATATAATCTGCTCAGCTCCTCCTGCTCTATAACACTCTGCCTGCAGATTACACGGTGACAGGTTCTCTTTATATATAATCTGCTCAGCTCCTCCTGCTCTATAACACACTGCCTGCAGATTACACGGTGACAGGTTCTCTATATATAATCTGCTCAGCTCCTCCTGCTCTATAACACACTGCCTGCAGATTACACGGTGACAGGTTCTCTTTATATATAATCTGCTCAGCTCCTCCTGCTCTATAACACGCTGCCTGCAGATTACATGGTGACAGGTTCTCTTTATATATAATCTGCTCAGCTCCTCCTGCTCAATAACACACTGCCTGCAGATTACATGGTGACAGGTTCTCTTTATATATAATCTGCTCAGCTCCTCCTGCTCTATAACACGCTGCCTGCAGATTACATGGTGACAGGTTCTCTTTATATATAATCTGCTCAGCTCCTCCTGCTCTACAACACGCTGCCTGCAGATTACATGGTGACAGGTTCTCTGTATATATAATCTGTTCAGCTCCTCCTGCTCTATAACACTCTGCCTGCAGATTACATGGTGACAGGTTCTCTTTATATATAATCTGCTCAGCTCCTCCTGCTCTATAACACGCTGCCTGCAGATTACATGGTGACAGGATCTCTATATATAATCTGCTCAGCTCCTCCTGCTCTATAACACACTGCCTGCAGATTACATGGTGACAGGTTCTCTTTATATATAATCTGCTCAGCTCCTCCTGCTCTATAACACACTGCCTGCAGATTACATGGTGACAGGTTCTCTGTATATATAATCTGCTCAGCTCCTCCTGCTCTATAACACACTGCCTGCAGATTACATGGTGACAGGTTGTCTTTATATATAATCCGCTCAGCTCCTCCTGCTCTATAACACACTGCCTGCAGATTACACGGTGACAGGTTCTCTTTATATATAATCTGCTCAGCTCCTCCTGCTCTATAACACGCTGCCTGCAGAGTACACGGTGACAGGTTCTCTTTATATATAATCTGCTCAGATCCTCCTGCTCTATAACACGCTGCCTGCAGATTACATGGTGACGGGTTCTCTTTATATATAATCTGCTCAGCTCCTCCTGCACTATAACACACTGCCTGCAGATTACACGGTGACAGGTTCTCTTTATATATAATCTGCTCAGATCCTCCTGCTCTATAACACACTGCCTGCAGATTACACGGTGACAGGTTCTCTTTATATATAATCTGCTCAGCTCCTCCTGCTCTATAACACGCTGCCTGCAGATTACACGGTGACAGGTTCTCTTTATATATAATCTGCTCAGCTCCTCCTGCTCTATAACACGCTGCCTGCAGATTACATGGTGACAGGTTCTCTGTATATATAATCTGCTCAGCTCCTCCTGCTCTATAACACGCTAGGTGCAGATTACATGGTGACAGGATCTCTATATATAATCTGCTCAGCTCCTCCTGCTCTATAACACACTGCCTGCAGATTACATGGTGACAGGTTCTCTGTATATATTATCTGCTCAGCTCCTCCTGCTCTATAACACACTGCCTGCAGATTACACGGTGACAGGTTCTCTTTATATATAATCTGCTCAGCTCCTCCTGCTCTATAACACACTGCCTGCAGATTACACGGTGACAGGTTCTCTGTATATATTATCTGCTCAGCTCCTCCTGCTCTATAACACACTGCCTGCAGATTACACGGTGACAGGTTCTCTTTATATATAATCTGCTCAGCTCCTCCTGCTCTATAACACACTGCCTGCAGATTACATGGTGACAGGTTCTCTTTATATATAATCTGCTCAGCTCCTCCTGCTCTATAACACACTGCCTGCAGATTACACAGTGACAGGTTCTCTGTATATATAATCTGCTCCGCTCCTCCTGCTCTATAACACGCTGCCTGCAGATTACATGGTGACAGGTTCTCTTTATATATAATCTGCTCAGCTCCTCCTGCTCTATAACACGCTGCCTGCAGATTACACGGTGACAGGTTGTCTGTATATATAATCTGCTCCGCTCCTCCTGCTCTATAACACGCTGCCTGCAGATTACATGGTGACAGGTTCTCTTTATATATAATCTGCTCAGCTCCTCCTGCTCTATAACACACTGCCTGCAGATTACACGGTGACAGGATCTCTATATATAATCTGCTCAGCTCCTCCTGCACTATAACACACTGCCTGCAGATTACATGGTGACAGGTTCTCTTTATATATAATCTGCTCAGCTCCTCCTGCTCTATAACACGCTGCCTGCAGATTACACCGTGACAGGTTCTCTTTATATATAATCTGCTCAGCTCCTCCTGCACTATAACACACTGCATGCAGATTACATGGTGACAGGTTATCTTTATATATAATCTGCTCAGCTCCTCCTGCTCTATAACACGCCGCCTGCAGATTACATGGTGACAGGTTATCTTTATATATAATCTGCTCAGCTCCTCCTGCTCTATAACACGCCGCCTGCAGATTACATGGTGACAGGTTCTCTGTATATATAATCTGCTCAGCTCCTCCTGCTCTATAACACACTGCCTGCAGATTACACGGTGACAGGTTCTCTTTATATATAATCTGCTCAGGTCCTCCTGCTCTATAACACGCTGGGTGCAGATTACATGGTGACAGGATCTCTATATATAATCTGCTCAGCTCCTCCTGCTCTATAACACGCTGCCTGCAGATTACACGGTGACAGGTTCTCTGTATATATAATCTGCTCCGCTCCTCCTGCTCTATAACACACTGCCTGCAGATTACATGGTGACAGGTTCTCTTTATATATAATCTGCTCAGCTCCTCCTGCTCTATAACACGCTGCCTGCAGATTACACGGTGACAGGTTCTCTTTATATATAATCTTCTCAGCTCCTCCTGCTCTATAACACGCTGCCTGCAGATTACATGGTGACAGGTTCTCTTTATATATAATCTGCTCAGCTCCTCCTGCTCTATAACACGCTGCCTGCAGATTACACGGTGACAGGTTCTCTGTATATATAATCTGCTCCGCTCCTCCTGCTCTATAACACACTGCCTGCAGATTACATGGTGACAGGTTCTCTTTATATATAATCTGCTCAGCTCCTCCTGCTCTATAACACGCTGCCTGCAGATTACATGGTGACAGGTTCTCTTTATATATAATCTGCTCAGCTCCTCCTGCTCTATAACACACTGCCTGCAGATTACATGGTGACAGGTTCTCTGTATATATTATCTGCTCAGCTCCTCCTGCTCTATAACACACTGCCTGCAGATTACACAGTGACAGGTTCTCTTTATATATAATCTGCTCAGCTCCTCCTGCTCTATAACACACTGCCTGCAGATTACATGGTGACAGGTTCTCTTTATATATAATCTGCTCAGCTCCTCCTGCTCTAACACACTGCCTGCAGATTACACAGTGACATGTTCTCTTTATATATAATCTGCTCAGCTCCTCCTGCTCTATAACACACTGCCTGCAGATTACATGGTGACAGGTTCTCTTTATATATAATCTGCTCAGCTCCTCCTGCTCTATAACACACTGCCTGCAGATTACATGGTGACAGGTTCTCTGTATATATTATCTGCTCAGCTCCTCCTGCTCTATAACACACTGCCTGCAGATTACACAGTGACAGGTTCTCTTTATATATAATCTGCTCAGCTCCTCCTGCTCTATAACACACTGCCTGCAGATTACATGGTGACAGGTTCTCTTTATATATAATCTGCTCAGCTCCTCCTGCTCTATAACACGCTGCCTGCAGATTACACGGTGACAGGTTGTCTGTATATATAATCTGCTCCGCTCCTCCTGCTCTATAACACGCTGCCTGCAGATTACATGGTGACAGGTTCTCTTTATATATAATCTGCTCAGCTCCTCCTGCTCTATAACACGCTGCCTGCAGATTACATGGTGACAGGTTCTCTGTATATATAATCTGCTCCGCTCCTCCTGCTCTATAACACGCTGCCTGCAGATTACATGGTGACAGGTTCTCTTTATATATAATCTGCTCAGCTCCTCCTGCTCTATAACACGCTGCCTGCAGATTACATGGTGACAGGTTCTCTGTATATATATAATCTGCTCCGCTCCTCCTGCTCTATAACACGCTGCCTGCAGATTACATGGTGACAGGTTCTCTTTATATATAATCTGCTCAGCTCCTCCTGCTCTATAACACGCTGCCTGCAGATTACACGGTGACAGGTTCTCTTTATATATAATCTGCTCAGCTCCTCCTGCACTATAACACACTGCATGCAGATTACATGGTGACAGGTTATCTTTATATATAATCTGCTCAGCTCCTCCTGCTCTATAACACGCCGCCTGCAGATTACATGGTGACAGGTTCTCTGTATATATAATCTGCTCAGCTCCTCCTGCTCTATAACACACTGCCTGCAGATTACATGGTGACAGGTTCTCTTTATATATAATCTGCTCAGCTCTTCCTGCTCTATAACACACTGCCTGCAGATTACATGGTGACAGGATCTCTTTATATATAATCTGCTCAGCTCCTCCTGCTCTATAACACACTGCCTGCAGATTACATGGTGACAGGTTCTCTTTATATATAATCTGCTCAGCTCCTCCTGCTCTACAACACGCTGCCTGCAGATTACACGGTGACAGGTTCTCTTTATATATAATCTGCTCAGCTCCTCCTGCTCTATAACACACTGCCTGCAGATTACATGGTGACAGGTTCTCTTTATATATAATCTGCTCAGCTCCTCCTGCTCTATAACACGCTGCCTGCAGATTACATGGTGACAGGTTCTCTTTATATATAATCTGCTCAGCTCCTCCTGCTCTATAACACGCTGCCTGCAGATTACACGGTGACAGGTTCTCTTTATATATAATCTGCTCAGCTCCTCCTGCTCTATAACACACTGCCTGCAGATTACACGGTGACAGGTTCTCTTTATATATAATCTGCTCAGCTCCTCCTGCTCTATAACACACTGCCTGCAGATTACATGGTGACAGGTTCTCTTTATATATAATCTGCTCAGCTCCTCCTGCTCTATAACACGCCGCCTGCAGATTACATGGTGACAGGTTCTCTGTATATATAATCTGCTCAGCTCCTCCTGCTCTATAACACACTGTCTGCAGATTACACCGTGACAGGTTCTCTTTATATATAATCTGCTCAGCTCCTCCTGCTCTATAACACGCTGCCTGCAGATTACACCGTGACAGGTTCTCTTTATATATAATCTGCTCAGCTCCTCCTGCTCTATAACACACTGCCTGCAGATTACATGGTGACAGGTTCTCTTTATATATAATCTGCTCAGCTCCTCCTGCTCTATAACACGCTGCCTGCAGATTACATGGTGACAGGTTCTCTGTATATATAATCTGCTCAGCTCCTCCTGCTCTATAACACGCTGCCTGCAGATTACACGGTGACAGGTTCTCTTTATATATAATCTGCTCAGCTCCTCCTGCTCAATAACACGCTGCCTGCAGATTACATGGTGACAGGTTATCTTTATATATAATCTGCTCAGCTCCTCCTGCTCTATAACACGCTGCCTGCAGATTACATGGTGACAGGTTATCTTTATATATAATCTGCTCAGCTCCTCCTGCTCTATAACACGCTGCCTGCAGATTACATGGTGACAGGTTCTCTGTATATATAATCTGCTCCGCTCCTCCTGCTCTATAACACGCTGCCTGCAGATTACATGGTGACAGGTTCTCTTTATATATAATCTGCTCAGCTCCTCCTGCTCTATAACACGCTGCCTGCAGATTACATGGTGACAGGTTCTCTGTATATATATAATCTGCTCCGCTCCTCCTGCTCTATAACACGCTGCCTGCAGATTACATGGTGACAGGTTCTCTTTATATATAATCTGCTCAGCTCCTCCTGCTCTATAACACGCTGCCTGCAGATTACACGGTGACAGGTTCTCTTTATATATAATCTGCTCAGCTCCTCCTGCACTATAACACACTGCATGCAGATTACATGGTGACAGGTTATCTTTATATATAATCTGCTCAGCTCCTCCTGCTCTATAACACGCCGCCTGCAGATTACATGGTGACAGGTTCTCTGTATATATAATCTGCTCAGCTCCTCCTGCTCTATAACACACTGCCTGCAGATTACATGGTGACAGGTTCTCTTTATATATAATCTGCTCAGCTCTTCCTGCTCTATAACACACTGCCTGCAGATTACATGGTGACAGGATCTCTTTATATATAATCTGCTCAGCTCCTCCTGCTCTATAACACACTGCCTGCAGATTACATGGTGACAGGTTCTCTTTATATATAATCTGCTCAGCTCCTCCTGCTCTACAACACGCTGCCTGCAGATTACACGGTGACAGGTTCTCTTTATATATAATCTGCTCAGCTCCTCCTGCTCTATAACACACTGCCTGCAGATTACATGGTGACAGGTTCTCTTTATATATAATCTGCTCAGCTCCTCCTGCTCTATAACACGCTGCCTGCAGATTACATGGTGACAGGTTCTCTTTATATATAATCTGCTCAGCTCCTCCTGCTCTATAACACGCTGCCTGCAGATTACACAGTGACAGGTTCTCTTTATATATAATCTGCTCAGCTCCTCCTGCTCTATAACACACTGCCTGCAGATTACACGGTGACAGGTTCTCTTTATATATAATCTGCTCAGCTCCTCCTGCTCTATAACACACTGCCTGCAGATTACATGGTGACAGGTTCTCTTTATATATAATCTGCTCAGCTCCTCCTGCTCTATAACACGCCGCCTGCAGATTACATGGTGACAGGTTCTCTGTATATATAATCTGCTCAGCTCCTCCTGCTCTATAACACACTGTCTGCAGATTACACCGTGACAGGTTCTCTTTATATATAATCTGCTCAGCTCCTCCTGCTCTATAACACGCTGCCTGCAGATTACACCGTGACAGGTTCTCTTTATATATAATCTGCTCAGCTCCTCCTGCTCTATAACACACTGCCTGCAGATTACATGGTGACAGGTTCTCTTTATATATAATCTGCTCAGCTCCTCCTGCTCTATAACACGCTGCCTGCAGATTACATGGTGACAGGTTCTCTGTATATATAATCTGCTCAGCTCCTCCTGCTCTATAACACGCTGCCTGCAGATTACACGGTGACAGGTTCTCTTTATATATAATCTGCTCAGCTCCTCCTGCTCAATAACACGCTGCCTGCAGATTACATGGTGACAGGTTATCTTTATATATAATCTGCTCAGCTCCTCCTGCTCTATAACACGCTGCCTGCAGATTACATGGTGACAGGTTATCTTTATATATAATCTGCTCAGCTCCTCCTGCTCTATAACACGCTGCCTGCAGATTACACGGTGACACAAGCCTCAGGTCACAGGGTTAACATCATCACATAGTCCTGTATATCACAGCTCATGTGCTGTTGCCAAGTGTAATGATCTCCTCTTGAGCGTCTGCGCCATAAAAAAACCCCAAAAAAAAACAAAAACGCACAAAACCCTTTAAAGAAGAAAATAATTGACCTCTGCATTGCTCAGTACAAAGGGTTTAATAGAGTTACCGCACATAAAATATAAGTATTTTCATCAATCCTATGGATCCATCTGAATAGCGAGGCTGGAAACCTGCCTCCATGAAGCCCGCAGTGTGAAATAAGCTTTCCTACATTTATACGGTGATAGATTTGGAGACCGTACAGAAGCCATTTAAATTGAAGTCACAGGACTGGCCGCCAATACGTGCGTACGAGCCCAAACATGTAAATGGATCCTTATGCACTAAAATGCCCAAATCCCCAGATCTGATCCCTGACATATGATGTAAGGTACTGATTACATATAGCAGGGATGGCCAACCTGTGGCTTTCCAGCTGTTGCAAAACTACAACTCCCAGCATGCAAAAACTGCCTGCAGCAAGGCATGTTGGGAAGCGTAGTTTTACAACAGCTGGAGAGCCGCAGGTTGGCCACCCCTGACATATAGGATATGTCTGGGTTGATGTAGAATGGAAACTCCCCATTGTTCACAGTCACATCTACCTGTAATGTTGTAATTTAGCTTATTAGATCTGATATTCTGTACTGATCACATTGACTCTACTCACAGCTAGAGCTGCATTCACAATTCTGCTGGTCTCAGGTTGTCAGAACGGAAAGAATTGTCAGATCTCGTGTAGAGCCATTACGGATCTGCTCTACAACACGTTCTGAAGACACAAGGAAGAGGCTTTCCACTACAGCTTTATAGGTGACTAAAGAATAACAGAAGAAACATCTGATCAGGACCCAATGTAGTAATGCTGAGATAAATCAGCTCTGACATCCCACACACGGAACGCTCAGTCCCAGGGGCCCGCAGCTGTCAGTGTACACATCAGGGCACTAGGAACATGGGCCCCGGGGACTTGTAAGAATATAAAGGGTTTATAGATACTCTGCAATGTGCTGCGTGTGAACCCGAAATACTGGTCCCAGGCTAATGAACGCTCCGCACTTACACAGTCCCAATGGTGCATAGATAGAAAAGTGGAGAGAACGCACAACCTCCCTACAATGGGACAACCTGTCAGTATCAGTAACCAATATTACTGACTGTAGGACAAATATCTATTTCCAATAAACGCGGCTCGGGAATAAGCTATAAATTCTACAACAGGACATAAGCATTAGCTCCATTCTTATGTACCGCCATATGGTGGTTTCCCCATGGCCCTGCACTACAAAGATATTCTCCGCCCAGCAGCAACGCTTGTAGGAGAGAACACCAAGGCAATGGGGCACAATTTTGTTTTGCAGGCATATGGCGGTACAGTATGGGGACAAATACTTCTAAGGGTTACGGCTCCAGACAACACGGAGATAGTATAGACCCCCAGTACATGGTAGTAACGTGAGGCTAGTGTGCAATTGCCTCACAGTCCCCTTCAATAAACTGACCCATCTGATAACATGTAATGAACTGTAGGACACAATCATAGGCTTACATTGGCAGGAAATGCAAAAAATTAAAAGGCATACAAGCTTCCAAAAGCAAGAAACAATACAATTCATTGTTACAGACTTTAATACAGATTTGTTGACTTTTCTTCTCGCCATCCAGTTTTCTTTTTCATACTGATTGCTGAGTGTGTGTCATATGCAATCCATCATTACCTGGCAGGTTTTAAAATCGGGAAGGGGTGGGGGGGGAATACCTCATCCATTACAAAACCACTGGAAAACGTAACATTGATGTCCTGTCACGTTGAGTATTCCAGCTGCTACACGGAGGAGGGCTCCATCCATTACACCGCCGACCTTACCCACTTACCGCCTGTGGTCCCGTCACACTGATTGCTCTCCAATACCACATCTGAAAAAAAAATCTAATCATCTTCTCCTTCACTCACTTCACATTTAATCTATTTCTACGGTAACGTACAGGCGGTTTTCTAGTTTTTTTTTACTCACTTAACTATCCTGTCAGTTTATGGTCTAAAAGGTGAGAGTAACGGATTCCTGAACATCTCAAGACTTCCCATGATTGGACCGGTACATGTGTGGTATAATCTACCAATTAAGACCACTTTGCCCTTTAATGTGAAGAGACATCTCTTGATATATTAGCTCAGCTTGACATGCTGAGAGGAAGGGGGGGTCCTGAATCTGAAATACAGCATTACAGACAATATTTGTCCATGTATATCAGCTGCAACAGAGAACAGAAAGGCAGTCAACCCGGCTGTTTTAAAATGTGAATTCAAAAGATTTGAAAATGTATAAGCTTATGCAGGCTAAGTGAGTAAAAATATTTTCTAAGTGTGATTAAATATAAGGTAAAACAGACGAATCACATATACAGTAGTAAAAAGTAAATAATCATCACTGGCCTACACATACAATATGGGGTGGGACTCTAGCTGCCATGTCATAGCACATGGCTGAACATACAATATGGGGTGGGACTCTAGCTGCCATGTCATAGCACATGGCTGACACCTCAGAGTGTAATAATTAAGAAATAGTGTTCATCCTACCTGGATGATTTCTTAAATGAGTGCCAATTAACTCTCTCTGTGGAGCCAAGTTTAGATCCTTTCAGCCCCCCCCAAAGATGTCCAGTGTGCAGCACAAATGTCTCATTAGCATTAGGATTGTCCTGCAGGCTGTTCCAGCAGGGGAACAGGCTGCCGGATTCGTACTAACGCTTGCACACATGTGCTGCTGGAAGTATGGCCCGGCCACATTCACTATGATGGGGACGGGCTGGAGATGCGGCTGCAACATCCCAAACATGCCGAGAGGCGGCCGGACAAAAATCGCAGCAATGCCGGACAAACCTAACGCTAATGTGAAAGAAGCCTGATCACTCAGGAATGTGGCCTAGTACAGTGGGGGCTGGGTATGCTATATAACTATCATTACTCAGAGTAAATGTTAATATAAAAGGGGACAGAACCAATCAGTTCTAAATTAAAATACCCTTACAACACACTGACATACTGGTATCAACACAGCAGGGCTCTCTCTGGAGAGTGGCAGTCCCATGTCAGTGCAAAATCTTGATGTGTGTAACCATCTTTAAAGAGATTGTACCACAAAAATATCCAACATTTTTCAACCCGGCACCTGAATCTGAATACTTTTGAAATTGCATGTAATTAAACATTTAGTACAGCCAGTGAGCTATTCTATAAATGTATCTGTATGGCGCCACCTGCTGTCTCTTCTTTTCCTCATTTTTCTGTCCATCTCACTGAGGTGGTCACACGCGCTTAGTTTAAATCTTAAACTGTCACCAGCAATATCTTCTGTTTGAAGCTGTGGCAGTTACCGGGAAAGCGCTACAGCAAAAAGGATAGGGCCCTAATGTCTTCATGTGAGGGGGCCCGATGACCCATCTGCTCCCTCTGTTCTTGCTTCAGTTTCTTATACTAAGGTTGAAAAGTTTAGATTTCAAGGAATGATGTAAATCTTTTTCCTGGCCTTAAATCAGCTGGCGGCCATCCAGCATGAACTTCTCGTGCCCGGCGATACCCTTTTATTAGGGCTCATTAGCTTATCTGAGAGGTTTGCAGGATTACAGGTACCTGGGTATTGTGATTGCCCAAATACAAGAAAAACATCCAAAAATGTAACAAACTGTTTCCAACAAAATACTTCATTTCAGTGCAGATGTTTCAGGAGCGTAGTTTCTGGGCTGTAAAGCTAAATCCAATGAAGTTCTTGGCAGAGCAGCAAACTCTCCCAAGCCTGATCACATCTGCTCCGAGTTGGACATTGCATGTACGTGTAATTAAATATACAGACCCTTTATTCTGTGTAACAGCCAAGCAGTTTGTAGGAACAGCCAACCCTACCAAAGCCAGCGGGGCTTGACTTGGCTGCAGCAATGAACACAACATATTCCTTGCCAGAGAGCACGGCCATATGGGGAGAAGAGGGACTACAAAAGGTTTGTTATAGCAGAGCTGAAACACGTCAAACTACAATGGACGCGTTCCTCCGATGCCAGAGCTGGAAGTCAGGACAAAATCTACTTTTACAGCCCATTATAAAAGTAAGCACGAGTTCAAGAAAGCATTTTCCCTACAGTAAGCATGCATGTAACACAGACGCTAGTCCTGCAATTCTCCTACATCCTTTGATGGGTAGGAGGGCAATGCCCGGAGGCATGTTAAAGGGCATCTGTCGGGCGCTTTGCACTATGATTGACAGGGCCAGGCAGCGTAAACGCCAGCAAACCTGATCCTGTCAATCAAAGTGCAGAGGCGTGGCAGCTGGAGAGATAGCTGAGCTTCTAGGTGCAATGGCAATGCTCCCATTGCTCCTAGAGGCTCATTTGCACATATTAAAACATCATTCCTCTCAGCAGTGCGGACACATATGAACATAAGACCAACACAGATGCCTTCAGCAGCCGAACGCACATGTAACAGGTCATCCAGCGTCATAGGGACAAATCCACTGACAGGAGCCCTTTAGGAGCAAGTGGGTGCGCACAGGAACAGAGAAAAATGGAAAACATTAGGGGTTGAGGAATACATTTAAGGGGAAGAGCAACAGAGGAGAGACAACAGCCTGGGTTCTAGTGGCCATCTAGCCAGGATCTAGATTTCAGCTCTGCAGGATAATGACGGTCATTTCCCAGTGTCCAGTTCTCAGTCCACTGCACTGAATACAGTGAGATTATCTAATACTTCTGCTGACTTATTGTATATTCATTTTTCATTCCCGGCAGTAGCACTTTTCATCTGTGCTGAATGTAACAGGCCTCAGGAATACAGCGCCACCAACTGGAAGACTCAGACACAGCAGTTTAAGATGATAAGAAGATAAGGGTCCATTCACACGTCCGTTGTTTCTTTCCTGATCTGTTCCGTTTTTTGCGGAACAGATCTGGACCCATTCATTTTCAATGGGTCCTGAAAAAAATCGGACAGCTCAATGTCTGATTTTTTTCAGGACCCATTGAAAATGAATGGGTCCAGATCTGTTCCGCAAAAAATGGAACAGATCTGGAAAGAAACAACGGACGTGTGAATGGACCCTAATACTGTGTAATAAAACTGTTTAGACACACGATATACAGGGGCGGACTGGCCATAGACCCTGCAGGCAGTGTTCCCGATGTGCTGAAGCCCATCCTAACCGCCACTGGCCGGGTACACACTACTGGGGGCACTATGGGAGTCATTATTAGAGAAAGTCCGGTCTTGGTGCTGTGGCCCACATCTCACCTCCTAAGCCCCCCGCTCCGCATCCATGTTAGAGACAACTGGAGAAGGAGGACAGGACGTGGCAGCTACTGCTGGCCACCACAGAGGGACCACTTCTGGGAAATATTCTATGCTGCCCTATGGTATTTAGGACGATATTCTGTGTTGCACAGGGGCGTAGCTATAGGGGAAGCAAGGGAAGCGGCTGCTTTGGGGCCTGAACTCAGAAGGGGCCCACCCAGGAGGAAGACTAAAAGATTTTACTGTCAGGGCCCCCACAACAGTATTATATAATGACACTAGCAGAAGGACCCGGGTTCACACGGGTATACTTCATCTATCTTATTTAATGTTTGTGTGTGTTGTTAAAACGAGATTTTTGTAAAACTTATCAGTAAAATCTCTTTCTCGCTCTTCATTGGGGGACACAGGAACCGTGGGTATAGCCATGTCCTCTAGGAGGCGTTGACACTAGATAAAGCTGTTAGCTCCTGCCCTGGCAGCTATACCCCCTCCAGCCTGGAGCGAGAGCTTGAGTTTGTGAGAAGCAAGAAAACCAACGAAAGAACGTGTAACAGCAACAATGCCAAGAACCGAACCAGGTTCTAACCAGCAACAGCCACAACTGTGGCCGAACAACAATACTGGGTGGGTGCTGTGTCCCCCAATGAAGAGCGAGAAAGAGATTTTACTGGTAAGTTTTACAAAAATCTTGTTTTCTCGCCCATATTCATTGGGGGACACAGAGACCGTGGGATGTCCGAAAGGAAAACCACAGACCCATGGAGCAAGCGCCCCTGCAGGTAACTAAGAACTACCGCCTGCAAGACCAAGGGGTCCAAAGGTCCTAAGTATGCATCGGGCAAAAGTTTGTGAATGTGCGCAAGGAGGAGGACAGTAGCCGCCCTGCATCACTGCGCGGCCTAACTTTGAATCCTCCGAGCCCAAGAGCGCCCACCGCTCTGGTGGAGTGAGCCGTGACACCGAAGGGTGGGAGCCTGCCCCGGGTGCAGTACGCTTAAGCAAATGCAGACGTACAATTGCCACCCTGGAGGCCGCCAATGCCTTGCGAGGAACCTCTGGGATGACAAAAAAGGAGAGTCCGTACACCGGAAGGAACTGGAGGCTGCCAATAAATCGTCAGAGCCCTGACAACGTCAAAATGACCTAACTCCCTTTCCCTAGGGGGTGAAGGGGAGGGACACAGTGATGGAAGGACAGTTTCTTCATTGAAATGGAAATCAGAGACCACCGTCGGAGAAAGAATTGAACGGGCCGGGAAACAGCTTATCCCTGTTAGAACCAGGAGGTTCTCTGCAAGAGAGCGCCCCAACCCGGACACCCATCTGATGGATGTGATAGCCACAAGAAAAAAACACCTTCCAGGACACGAGTCGGAGTGACATCTCCAGCAAGGGTTTAAGGGGAGAATTCCGGAGCGCTGAAAGTACTAAGGTCAGATCCCAAGACGGTATGGGGAAACCGTATGTGCCATTCCCTGAAGGAAGGTATTATGGGCCCCGGGTGAGTCAGAGGATGCTGGAAAGGATACACAGCGCCGAAACTGCCCCAGTAAGGAACTAATGGCCAACCAAAAAACCTAGGGCCGCAGGATCCACCCCTGCTAAAGGGAAGCGCTACACAGAAATGCTAAGTGGTCCACCAATGTCCCCCGAGCCGAAGAGGCTTGTGAGGAGACTGAGAAGCTGGCTGATAAACCACCGAGAAAGGAGCGCCTGAATGAGACATGTCCATCCGCAAGCCAAGGAAACAACACATTGGATAGGTAAAAGTAGAGACTATATGAGAAACACCGACGGTGGAGCAAACCGTCCCTTCAACTGTAACCTCCACAGTTCCCTGTCCCCTTAACAGAGACCTCCACAGTGCCCGCCCCCTTATCAGTGACCTCCAAAGCAGCCCGCCCCTTTAACAGTGACCTCGACAGCATCCTGCCCCTTAAGGAGATGGGGTACTGTGGAGGCCACTAATGAACAGTGATTTCCACAACTCCCCGTCCCCTTAAAGGGAGTCTTTCACGCAGATTCACACCCCCCCCCCCCCCCCGGCATCCCCCCTATTAAAACTGTGCTTACCGTTAGTTCCTTGCCAGCATCGTTGAGCAGAAAAACACTTTTAATCCGTATGCAAATGAGGCTGTGAAGGTGCCCAGGGGCTGCGTTACAACGGCCGGTGCCCAGGCCCCGGGTCATTTTCATACGAAGCCACTCCCGCTCCGCCACGTCTGCCCGCCCTTAGTCTCTAAACGAGCACAGTCGGGCCGGGGCATCGCAGTTTACCGTGCGTTATCGCGTTCATCGGCTCATGCGCGGGATTAGGGATGGGAGGAGGGAGGTTAGAGCAGAGACTAAGGGCGGGCAGACGAGGCAGAGGGGGAGTGGCTTCGTATGAAAATGACCCAGGGGCCTGGGGGGGATGCCGTGGACATAACACTGTTATTAGGTTAATATGGTGAATCTGCGCGAAAGAGTCCCTTTAACTGTGGCCTCTACAGCAATCTGCCCCTTAACACTGACCTCCATAGTGGAACTTCCACTAAACTGTGACCTCTATAGCGGCCTGCCCCTAGAGTGGCCAGAGGTCCGGTTTTAGGCCGGACAGTCCGGCTTTCAGACTCCCTGTCCTCCGTCCAGCTCAGGGCATGGACAGACACAGGGATGTTCTTTTGAACAGCTCACTCTCAGACAACAGCACTGTGATGTCTGAGCGTGAGCTGCAGGGAGAAAGTCACCCTCCCTTGATCCCCTGCAGCTGACAGAAATGCTTGAGAAAGGCTCTGTGTTTGAGCCGAAACGTTGCCTCACTGTACCACATGGGCGAATAAACGACAGTTTTTTCTACTGGATGTGCTGTCCGTTTTCTGGAATATTTTATTGGGTAAGGAGTTACACCCTTGGACATATCACTCGTCGCATTACTTGATAATTGGTGCTGCCATTTTTTATATTATATATATATATATATATATATATATATATACACACACACACATACACACACACACACACACACACACATATATATACATACACTCTCCTAAAGAATTATTAGGACCACCTGTTCTATTTCTCATTAATGCGATTCTCTAGTCAACCAATCACATGGCAGTTGCTTCGATGCATTTAGGGGGGTGCTCCTGGTCAAGACAATCTCCTGAACTCCAAACTGAATGTCAGAATGGGAAAGAAAGGTGATTTAAGCCATTTTGAGCGTGGCATGGTTGTTGGTGCCAGACGGGCCGGTCTGAGTATTTCACAATCTGCTCAGTTACTGGGATTTTCACGCACAACCATTTCTAGGGTTTACAAAGAATGTTGTGAAAAGGGAAAAACATCCAGTATGCGGCCGTCCTGTGGGCGAAAATGCCTTGTGGATGCTGGAGGTCAGAGGAGAATGGGCCGACTGATTCAAGCTGATAGAAGAGCAACGTTGGCTGAAATAACCACTCGTTACAACCGAGGTCTGCAGCAAAGCATTTGTGAAGCCACAACACGCACAACCTTGGGGCGGATGGGCTACAACAGCAGAAGACCCCACCGGGTACCACTCATCTCCACTACAAATAGGAAAAAGAGGCTACAATCTGCACGAGCTCACCAAAACTGGACTGTTGAAGACTGGAAAAATGTTGCCTGGTCTGATGAGTCTCGATTTCTGTTGAGACATTCAAATGGTAGAGTCCGAATTTGGGGTAAACAGAATGAGAACATGTGTCCATCCTCTGATGGCTACTTCCAGCAGGATAATGCACCATGTCACAAAGCTCCAATCATCTCACATTGGTTTCTTGAACATGACAATGAGTTCACTGGACTAAAATGGCCCCACAGTCACCAGATCTCAACCCAATAGAGCATCTTTGGGATGTGGTGGAACGGGAGCTTTGTGCCCTGGATGTGCATCCCTCAAATCTCCATCAACTGCAAGATGCTATCCTATCAATATGGGCCAACATTTCTAAAGAATGCTATCAGCACCTTGTGGAATCAATGCCACGTAGAATTAAGGCAGTTCTGAAGGCAAAAGGGGGTCCAACACTGTATTAGTATGGGGGCACTAATAATTCTTTAGGTGAGTGTATATTTATTATATATATACATACATACATATATGCCAGAAATAGGACAGCACTTCAAGACTTGAAAAAACTGTGTCTTTATTCACCCATGTGAAGCAGTAGCCACGTTTCAGCTCACAACTGAGGCTTGAGAAAGGCTCAGTTGTCAGCTGAAACGTGGCTACTGCTTCACATGGGTGAATAAAGACACAGTTTTTTCAAGTCTTGAAGTGCTGTCCTATTTCTGGCATATATTAAGGGTGAGAAGCTCATTCCCTTGGACATTGCACCTGAGCCAGCCGAATCTTCTCTTCTCTCTCTCTCTTATATACAGTGACATAACATACAGCAGGCACGCTCAACCTGCGGCCCTCCAGCTGTTGTAAAACTACAACTCCCACAATGCCCTGCTGTAGGCTGATAACTGAAGGCTGTTTGGGCAAGCTGGGAGTTGTAGTTTTGCAACAGCTGGAGGGCCGCAGGTTGAGCATGCCTGAAATACAGTATATACGTGAAGGAAACGGACCGAGTAGCTGCCTGGCCTGGTCTGAGAGAGCCATCTTGACTAGCCACAGGAGCAGGGTTTGCATGCGAGGAGGGGGCTGTGAAGAAGTTGCTGCGGGCAGGAACCCTTTAAGAACCCTTTAAGTTCACAGTCCACCCCAGCTTCTATAACGTGTCTAGACCAGAGAATAGCCGGTTAGCAGCTTTTACTAAAAGATGAAAAATGGTTTTGACATAACATGCAATTAAACATCAGTCAGAAAGCAATGGGAACTATTGAGCTAAGCAGCGAGACAGCAGTAGATGTGACATGGAGGAGGATTCAGTCACAGTGACAGACCATCTGCTCGCTGGAATGGGTCTATAATCCCACAGGAAGAACAATAATCCTAGTGAAACATATACATTGGCGGTATCCGAACATCTGAAATGGACTCTGCATTCCTATGTTTTAGCGCCTACCAGCAAAGCAAACAGAGCCTACTGATAGCTCCGAGCTTATACCCACAGCCAGGCTGAGTCCTATACTCTCCAAATATACAGGCCAAAGAAGCAGCTACATCCACGATGACCAAATATACACAATATGTGCAGGGCGTGGGGGCATACCCCTCACCACCACAAACTGCAGTATCTACTGGTCCCAAATTCAGAGGGTTCACTACAGCTATTTAAAAGGCCATTTACCATACAAGCTTTGTTTGAATGGACAAGGTAATATAATGTCTAAGGGCAGTGTTCCCAGTGGGTTTTCCTTGGGATAGGTAATCAGTATCAGATTTGTGGGGGTCCGACAGCCGGGACCCCCAACAATCAGCTGTTTGAGAAGGCACCAGCGCTCCTGTGAGCTCCGCAGCCTTCTCACAGCTTCTCCTAGGCTAGTGATGAAATGTTCAACAGTCACATGGCCTAGGCGCAGCTCAGCCCCATAGATGTGAATGGGGCCGAGTGCAATACCAAGCACGGCCACTATACAATGTGCGGCGCTGTGCTTGGTGAGCACGGAGAAGGCCAGGGCACTCACAGGACCGCTGATGCCTTCTCAAACAGCTGATTGTTGGGGGTCCCGGGTCATCAGTAGTAAAGGGGTTATCCGAGATCCACCATCGGGATCACATGCGTCAGTCTGAATCTCTCACTAGCGCTTTAATGAGAGCTTCGGACTCATGTGTGCGCTGCAGGTTGTAATTCCAGGCTGGGATCACACGCCGAATGTACGGCACATTGTCCCGGAAGTGGTGGCCACATCTTGGGTAACCCGTTTAACATCTTCCATAATTTGAACCTTTCACTCCCGTCTTCAAGACTTTTCTGGAGCTGCAGCAGCTCTCTGAAATGCACTGCCCAGGGCAATCAGGGTAATTCCCAAATACCTTAGGCCTCATGCACACAGCCGTTGCAGTATTGCGGGTCCCCGAATGGGTCCGCAATCCGGAGCTGCGGTGCGGAATGGAGGCACGGAACCCCATGGAAGCACTACGGAGTGCTTCCGTGGTGTTTCTGTCCGTGTCCCTTCACACCGCAAAAAAATAGAACATGTTTTTTGGCGGTGCGGACGGATCATGGACCCATTCAAGTTGAATGGGTCTCTATCCATCCCGGCCACTGCATGGATGTTGCCCATGCACTGGGGACAGCAAATTGCGGTCCCCAATGCACGGAACGGACCCACAACGGCCGTGTGCATCAGGCCTTAAAAACACACATATTTAACCCCGTTTACCCCAAGGCCCTCATTCTTCAGGCAGTAATCCCCACACTCATTGCTCCTGCAGCTCCGCCTGCACTATTCTGTACAGCACAAAGATGGCTGGACCTCTGTACAAAACAATACATTTTACCTTTTGTGTCACCCCCATTTCCTCAGAGATTGTAAGCTGTTGCGCGCAGGGCCCTCATAGCCTGCCGTTCTGTGATGTCTATTTTGACTTTGCACCCTCTGACCTGGAAAGCGCTGTGGAATATGGTGGCGCTATATAAGCAGAGATTATTATTATTACAGAATGAAGAAATGGGGCAGGGTCCCCAATGGCAGAGAGTATGTTGTGGGGGCTGTGCGATACTTGTGCCACATTACTGTGGGGACAGGGCCATAGATGGGACTACTGGAGGGACCAGGCTTATTCCTCTCCCTGCACATTACCGAGATTAGACTCCATCCACACCGATGTGGGAAGGCTGTAGTTTTGGGTTTCTATGATATTATACATTATTGTAGTTTCCACTAGCTAAGGGTTTCCAGAGCTGTTTTACTGGGGAGAAATGTATCTTGGTCGGCTTAGGACTTGGCATTCTGTCAGTTCATCCAGCTTGAGAATGCCTGGAAGACCATGTCTACAGAATGATTACTGATGGGGGAGAGAGAGGACCGTTCAGTGGACGTCAGCCGAGGCTGAAGAGGGCTCTCACCCCGACAATCAGCAGGAGATCCTCACCTCCACCTCCTTTTCCTTGACATAAATGCTAAATACTTTTTATGAAGCATAATTCACCTGTGTGTAAACTTTCATTATTCTCTTAATTCTTCCTACGGTGTTTGTTCTCTCATTGAGGTTAACACTAAGGACGGTATTAGGGGGGAGTTCACATCTCCGCTAGTTTTCCGTTCCTCTAATTCATCAGAACAGAAAAAAAACAGGATCCTGTTGATCAGTCCTGCACATTTGGCATCTGTTTGAGCCATTTCCATCATAGATCCGTTTTTTTTTAATGCAGAACCTTTTTTCCTGACCGATCTCAGTAGGAAATAGCTCAAACAGATGAAAACATGTGCACAACTGATGCACAGGATCCGTTTTATTTATTTTTCTACAGGATACTATTTTCGCTCTTTCCTGTTCTTCTGACTGATCAGAATAACAGAAAAATAATGGTGATGTGAACTCTCCCTAAGGCCTCTTGCACACGAATGTTGAGCATCCGTTCCATGCATTGGGGACCGTAATTTGCGGTCCCCAATGCACGGGCAACGTACGTGAGGCGGCCAGGATGGATCGAGACCCATTCAACTTGAATGGGTCCGTGATTTGTCCGCACCGCAAAAAAATAGAACAAGTTCTATTTTTTTTGGTGCGGAGGCACAGACAGAATCATCACAAAAGCACTCCGTAGTGCTTCCGATCCGTTCCGCATCTACGTGATTGCAGAGCCGGTGTCCGTGTATTGCGGAACCGCCGTATGTGGGCCGCAATACGGCCACGGGCACACAACGTTTGTTTGCAAGAGGCCTTACACAGCAGCAAAACCACACCTAATGGTGCAGGGTGTGCGACAGAAATGCTGTGGACAAAGGGTAAATGCTGCATCCTTAGGATAAACGGAGAAGCGGTGGATTTAAAATCTGCACAGCACGTCAAGTTATCTGCAGATCCTGATGCAGAACAGGTCTGCGGTGTATGAGAACTGTGAAACGCTCAACCATTCGGCTGTGGATTTTCCGCACCCAACTGCACTGTGTAAAGTTTCGCAGCAGGTGGCCGTACTGTAAAGGTCTCCACAACTGCCGTCATGGCATGGTCACTGCAGCCTAATTATCAGGGTTTAGTCACACATAGCCTGAATGATGCATACAGAAAGTCCTCAGTATTTACAGTACAGTGGATGAGATTAAAAAATTGGACAGAGTCGGCACCAGAATCTGCGAATCCGCACATAACTTGACATCTGGCGTTGAGTTTAAATCTGCAGCATGTCAATTCATGCTGCCAATATCTGCCGTGGATTTCACCCTTTGCAATGTAATACTGGGCCACATAATGTGTGCAATAAATGATATTGAAGATTCCTGTTCGGACTTCTTTTTTGGGTGAAAGTAGATTTATAACTGTACTTTGTGTTCAGCCAAGCCTCCCGTTATCGCAGACTGACTCATGCTTGTGAAATGTCTGTGCTGCATTAGAGTAGCTGCACCCCCCACCTTACCATCTAATTGGACTAAATTAATCTAACAGGGAATTCCAGTTATGTGCACATAAGGCAAAAACCTACATGTAACATGATAACGTGTTCTCTGTTACCAGCCGTCCATGAATTCCGTCTTCTAAAGACCCAATAGAGACATAAAGTAGATAGAAAAGCTGGATCGGAAGGGCTTGGACTACATGGAGATCTCTACGGTATTATGGCCTACTTTTAGGATGGCCACTGGCTTCACCCCAGAAAGCTGGACCTCCATGGCCACGCCCCAAACAGATAAACCACGCCCACTATTCAATGAAGCCACGCCCCCATCATCTGCTGTAAAAAAAAATAAAAAATAAAAACCACGAATGGCAGAAGAGAGAAGAAGTTTGTGAGGGGAAGGTGAGCTGGGGGCAGCCGGGGAGCTTCTCTCCCCCTCAGTCAGTTGCTGCAGCTCGCACTCAGGCAGCGCAGTGCTGCCGTCTGAGTGTGAGCTACTGAAAGGGTGGATATCCCTGTGTCCGTCCAGGCCCTGCGTCGGGCAGAGGACAGGGAGCCAGAAAACCGGACGTCTGGCCACCCATGTGTAGTACTGCACATTGCATGCATCAACTCAAATCCTGTTTGGGGGGCACACAGAATCCACTCTAGGTGTAATGGTAACGCCCCCGTTGCTCCTAGAGGCTCATTGCATATATTAAAACTTAATTTTTCTCCGCATTTCGGGCATATATGAACATGGGTCCAACACAGATGTCTTCAGCTGCCGAGTGCACATGTAGCAGGTTGGGCCAGTGTCAGAAATACAAAACTGCTGACAGATGCCCTTTACGCCCCAACTGTAAAGCATGTCAGGCTTTTAGGTTTATATAAGGTCTAATAGAAAACATACCGTCCAATCACACACTAGTTGTAGAAGCCAGCAATGTATCTTATATACCACTGTCGGACTGGGGTGCAGGGGGCCCACCAGAGGAATTGACACTGAAAGCCCACCTTGTATCTGAGAAATGTAGTAAACTATTACTGTGCATATACCATATACAGATCACTATACCTGTGTGTACCGTACAGTAGTTACAGTAGAGAAATGGTGGGAATCAAGGACATCACATTGGAGAGTTCTGTGAAAGGGTCTGCATGGGAAACGTGCAGTGTAACAGCGCGGCGCTGTCTGTCCGGGAGCAGCGTCTCGCTTCCTGAGATAACACAGAACATAACAAATGATTAAAGCGTCTCCTTTGAAATGAGAATCCACATTATCTTGGTTGATGTCACCCTGCGACAGTCCAGAGTCCCCTGTGCTGCCGATCAGCCATGAGAGGACACTTTATGGAGCAGACTTTTGGAATCCAATCAAGCATCCGGGCGGATAATTAAGGCTGATGTATTTTTAGCTCCTCAAGACATTGAAAACTATTAGATTCCTCAAATATCAGACTAGAGCGCTTTATTCCGCCATTTTTCTCCACATCCGTACGGTTAGTTTTTTTGTTGCTGTATAAAAATACCAGCTCCAGATATCAGCTGAAGATCTCGGAGAAATATGACATGCAGGACACACACAAACTTTTTTGCTACTGGCGTTTTTGTTCATTAGGTGGCATTTTTTGTCTTTCTGGCTTCTTTTAAAAAAAACGCAGCATGCTGTCGTTTTTTTCGTGACGCTAGCGTTTTCTTCATGGCCTTTTTCCCTAATAGAGGTGATGACTAAACGACTGAAAAAAAATTGCAAAAGCTCTTGCGCCAGGATGCTGCTTTTTTTTAAAATGCCACCAAATTGACAAAAATTCCAGGAGTAAAAAAACGCTTGTGTTTCCTGCTTTCCTTACTTCTCATAGACCTTCGGCTAACATCTGGAGTTGTCCTTTTTATTGCAAAAGACCCCACTAAAAACTCAAAAGTGCAGAAAAACACCAGCAAAAACCCTAGGCCTGAACCCACCTTTACAAATGTTTATTTTGAGATTATTGAAAACGTATAACCTGGACGCACCTTAGGACTCATCCACACTTCCGTTTTTCATGGAAGTGTGCTGTCCGCATTTTTCCTACATTTCACGTACAACACATGTATGTGTCTGTTCACACGTCACTATTTTTTTCATTAAAGGGAACCTGTCACCTGGATTTTGGGTATAGAGCTGAGGACATGGGCTGCTAGATGGCCGCTAGCACATCCGCAATACCCAGTCCCCATAGCTCTGTGTGCTTTTATTGTGTAAAAAAAACGATTTAATACATCTGCAAATTAACCTGAGAGGAGTCCTGTACGTGAGAGGAGTCAGGGACAGGACTCATCTCAGGTTAATTTGCAGATGGATCAAATCTGTTTTTTACACAATAAAAGCACACAGAGCTATGGGGACGGGGTATTGCGGATGTGCTAGCGGCCAACTAGCAGCCCATATCCTCAGCTCTATACACAGAATCCCGGTGACAGGTTCCCTTTAAAAAAACATTCTCCATTTAAATAAGCACGCTTTTTTCACATACTACTGACAGGGAAATGTGAATGAGGCCTTATTCTGCGATTTTTCAGACCAGTAGAAGCATTGGGTTTCAGAACTAAGTAAATGATTCAGGGTGATCGATCAGACACAGTTCTGTAGCCGCCACATTTCTCCATATCACAGCTAGAACACCATATTTACAGCCGCCCCACCATCCCAGCGGTTTTACATGGAAGCGTATGATCTAAAACTGAATCACAAAAACCACAACTACATAAACCATCATGCAAATAATATCAATCCAATAACAAACCCAATGGAAAAAAAATGTGTATTTTGATCAAACAAGTCTTGTGGACATATCACAAACTACCATGATGGGTGGACTTTCATGCTGGTAGGGTATGAATCTCCACCAGGGATCTCACCCTTTGCAATGGAAAGGGTCAAATTCACAGCCATTTACACATCCACATGTAATTCATTAGGATGCATCTACACTGGGCATAAAACACAGCAGGAAATCAATGACTCGAGGGTTTTGCCCCCGAAACGGCTAATGATCTCACCCCCTCCACTGCTAAGGGTTAGATCCACAGCTGAGATCTTGCAGTATAAATTTACATGCTACAGATTTCAAATCCGCCCTGCAGGTTAATTTATGCTGCAGATTTGTCTCATCCACTTCGCAGGTACTGTGCACAGCTGCAGATTGCATTTGCAATTTAAAGGGAATCTGTCACTAGCGACCTCCCTATCCGTTTGCATAGACTCATAGCTGTGGTTCACCTGATTAAAGCGCAGTTTTTCTTCTGTTGATCCGAGGCTCCGTTCCTAAACTACGATACATTTTCTTCATATGCAAATTAGGCCTTTCGTGCAATGAGGGCGTGGCTATTCCTCTTCTTGCACCCAAGCTCCGCTCCATGTTGTGTCCAGTTTCTCCCTGGCTGCTTTGCCAATGTCTGGCTCTATGAAAGCAGCGAGAAAGGGGCTGGTCACAGAAAGGAGCAGAGCTTGGGTGCAACAAGAGCAATGGTGAAGTCCTCATTGCACCAAAGGCCTCATTTACATATTAAGATAAAGCATAACTTGGGAACGGAGCCTCAGATCAACAGAAGAAAACAATGTTTTGATCAGGTGGAGCACAGCTATGTGTCTGTACAGGGAGATGCTGGGGACAGGTTCCCTTTAATGCCATCGCTGACGTCTGGGTGGCATTTATATCAGATCTAGTGCACATCAGCACTATATACTTTACAATATTCTATATTTATGCTATTCTGCACAGGATAAATCTGATATTATTCGGGATAGCATACACAGTGCTAATACGGTCAGATTAGTTTCTATAATGAACCAATGGTGGGATCCTCGATTATATCTAACGCTCAACACGTATCTAGCTAAAAACTCAAAAATCACTGTTCGGATATCAATCTTTAATTAGCAGCGCTCAGGCATCTGTTCAGCACATGCTTTATACTGTACCAGAATACAGAGACATCAGATAAAAAGAGGAAGACCACAGACTAAGATATTCACAATAACACACTGGCCCATGTATCCAACCAGATTCTCAATGGCCGCCCCATGGAGAAATTGGCAGTATTGCTTCCTCCAGTTTTTGGCCTCACACGCCCAGTTGCACGTGTCTAATAGTGTTCTGTGCAACACATGTAGCCTCTAAATCTCACATCTGGAGAAGATCCAGGTGAGGAGGAGAACTGATAAGTCTCCAAATGTCCTCAATAATATAAAACATTAAAGTATTTTCTTTTACAAAGTATCAGTTACTTTAGAAAAACAACAGGTAACAATGTATCCCAAAAGATGACCGGTCCGACCAGCACGTTGTATTCTTCAGGCACAAATCCAGTGACATCCCAATAATCTCATATTCCGATAATCCTCCAAAATTATTCCCTGAAAACTTGGGCCATCAGAAAATTATGGATGTGTAGCTCCTAAAGATCATAGGGTCGGCACATCACCACGGTCCCCAACAGGAAACCCAGCCGACAGCAGTTTCAGAGAAGATGCCAAAGATTACGTCATGATCTTCAAGAGTCACCATGGACTCGCCAAAGATCCAAGTGCAAGATTTAGAAGACTCCTAGTTATCAGGCTTTGCAGCCCATAATGTAAAAAATAAAGGACATTTATTTAACATATATTTCATTTATGGCGATAGCTGCATAAGATAAAATGGATAGCAGCTATACAAATGTTAGGGTACTTTCACACTAGCGGCTTTTAGTCCGGTATAGAGTTCTGTTCTAGTGGCTCAATACCGGAAAAGAACTGATCAGTTTTAACCCCATGCATTCTGAATGGGGAGCAATCAGGATGCATCAGGACGTCTTCAGTTCAGTCTTTTTGACTGATCAGGACAGAGATAATACCGAAGCATGCTACGGTTTTATCTCCAGCCAAAAAAACTGAACACTTGCCTGAATGCCGGATCCGGCATTTTTTTCAATAGGAATGTATTAGTGCATTCAAAATACCGGAATGCCGGATCCGTCCATCCGAAAAAAAAAATAATAATTAAAAAAATAAATAAAAAAGTGAAAAAAATCCAGATCCGTTTTTTCCGGATGACACCGGAAAGACTGATACGGCATTTCAACGCATTTTTAAGACGGATCAGGAGCCTGATCAGTCTTGCAAATGCCATCAGTTGGCATACGTTTTGACAGATCCGGCAGGCAGCTCTGGCAACGGAACTGCCTGCCAGATCACTCTGCCGCAAGTGTGAAAGTAGCCTTAATAACATGGTGATGTGATGAATTACACGTCATACACTGCTATCAACACTTTGGGAGCTTTGCCGTTTGCGCCATCGCTGTATTGCAGGCGGACAGAATGGAGGAGACTCATCCGTCTCATGACACGATGTGGGCAGTACGCTGGTCTTCCCACCAGTGCAGACGGTAATGAATTCACCACCAACGTTCTGGCCCCATTGATGAATACGCCATTGTTTTAAGGCGATGTCAGTTCTGGCATTGTTACCAACACTTATCAAACTAGAAAAAAAGTACTGAAATCTTTGACTGGGGCTCAGCGTGAATCTGTCCATTTATCCAGGCACATATGTATAGCATAAAAATTGTCACCTGTCTAAGGTGACTCCAGTGGGAGCAGCGCTGCAGTGAAGAGTGCTGTCCATTACAGTGTTGATGGTGCTCTGTAGCTCTGGCGCCGATTTCTGGCAGTGGAGTTACATAGACTGGCTGATCGACAGGAGTGTGGGGTGTCCCCCGCTCATCAGCTAGTGACGGCCTAGTCTAGGGATAAGGCAGGACTTAAACCAGAGGGACAACTCCTTTAATTTAATCCATCACTCTGCACCAGGAAACTCCTGCACAGAAAATATGGATCTGATGCATGTGAATTACAACTCCACTAAACCACATCCACTTTTGAAAAAAACAAAACCTTCCTTTTTGCAGGAGATACATAACTAATGTGCAAGGCACAAACAATGCACTGACTGTAGTAAACCTTGGTTATACTCTAATATATCCAAGCAGTTTCAAGATGCAGTAATACTAATATTCCAATAAGGCAGGGAAAGCGTCCCACCTCCGTGAGCACCTCGCCACGTCAGTGACACAAAGCTAAAGTCTCACATCTGCTCAAGTCGCATATTTTCACAAGCTTCGAGCTAAACTTCCCATACCGTAACAGTAACGTGATGGGCGACGCACACAAGTTCATAAACAGCTGCAAGATGCAAATCATTCCCAATCCAAACACAACAATCTTAATAAAACAAAGGCCAGCTGCGGCTCCGACTGTTAGTTTCTGTGGATAAAGTGGTTTATAAATCTCACATTATAACGTAAATCCATTCAGGGATCACCCAAAATATTCCCTGCGACGATGTTTGCATTTATCAACAGAGAAATCCTTCTGCTTACTCTCTGGGGCGAGGAAGGAAGGATCCCATTTTTGGTCACAGAAAGTACTGTCCGCTCCTCTGGAGATGTCACAGAAGAAAATGATGCAACTCTCTCTATTAAAACCTTATGGGGATTTTAGAGTATTTCCCAGCTGAGCCAAGGGAATTACAAGCATTCAGTTTCTGGGGGTATTTTCTGTATTGTTCTAGACATTGAAAAGTACCAAAAAGAAGCATAGACTAGTGAGGTATGTATGTACAGAACGTGCGGGGAGGTATGAGATGCAGTATATTAAAAAGATAGGAGAGCGGGCGTGATGGAAGCTGTAATTTCTGCACCATAATAATTCTGTCTGGGTCAGAATCCCTCTGTGATACCAAGAGAGGTAACAGTAGGGCCTAAAACAAGCCTATGGGTACCCTAATAGAGTGCCATAGAACAGAGGTTGTACAGAGCTGGAATACAGCCACATGCAGCCAGTGGAAAAAATGCAACGCATATACATTGTTTTCCAATTCCTTACTATTTGCAAGATCTTTGATTGCCGTCGGTGAATGTAAATACTATTAACCAATACAGACTTCGTATTCCCCTTAGCTAGATACAACGGCATTAAGTTGGTTCCTCACTACTTTTTTTTTTGTTTAAAAACTCCTCTTTGTTCTTTTTAGTTTTTTTTTAGCAAAAAACAAACAAACTGCGGTCTCATGTAACGTGATCCAAGAGGTACTTTCCCATAAACTTCGTATAAAGGGGGGGCTCTTAATTATTTGAGAACTCTGGGCAGCAGATCGATTGGTGATTAATAAATATCATTGTAACGCCTCATATGCATAAAATCACATCAAATAAAAAGATACAACTATTTAGTTAAAGGTTATAAAGGAGGACTATACTCCAGTGCTCTGGTATGAGCCAAAGGATAGCAATCCTCGTGACAATAGGCCTTATATAATGGAATCATTTTAAAAGTTGCATCATGATATATGCTAAGGGTCTGAGTTCAGACCAAATTTGTATGCGTTATTAGGAAAACAGGTCATTGCTATACTATGCTGTAAGATTGTATTATTACCGTAATTGGCGATGTTAATAAAAAGGATCTGATTAAAAAAAAAAAATGTCTCAGAAAAAAACTGTATGGGAGATGGTCCTGTTAACAGACAGTCACTCTGTATTGGAGTATGTCAGTCTCATATAGTTTAGTATGTTCCAAGACAAACAATAGACGGATAAATAAAGATTGGCTTGGTACGTTACCACCACGCTCTAGGATGTCAGCTGCTTTCGTCTCCTACCGCCAGGACCTTCTACGGAGTCCCGTGTGGTCTCGCGGTCGTAGCGTGACTGGATGGCATCCACGTGATCAACGTAAGCTCTGTCGGAGATGATCAGCTGTGCGTTCCACTTGTAAACTTTAATCCGGACCTTTGTAGACGTCTTTTATGAAGTAGAATCCAATGAAATAAAATCCATGTGTCACCGCTTATGGTATGGGTGCTTGCTGAGACACTAGGGCCAAACGCGTTTCAGGGTACCTCCGCTTCCCATAAACTTATCTAATAATAATGGGGGTCATTTACAAATATTTTTACACCAGTTTTTGGTGTAAAAATGTTACTTTTTGCAATATTTGAACACATAGTAGTGTCAAGGGTGTGGCAGGACCGTGACTTCAGCCCTAACCAATATACCTGGAAACAGGTGTAAATGTGCTGAAAAACGACTCCAGCAAGGAGCACTTAAATTTATGACGTAGCCCTCACCTCATCATAAATTAGGCGCATCCGCCACCAGCAAAGTCAATGCAATAGGGGAGTAAAAGAGAGGTGTAAAATCCATTCATTGTAAATGACCCCCAATACCCACAAAAAGCTTATAAACAGAGCCCACTTACATCTAGAGAGCTAAAAATGGCTGGAATCGGAACTGATGGCTGATATATTCCACCTCCGCTGATACACTGTAGCGAATTATCAGCTGATGTACAGTACTTAGCACATAATGGCTTGTTTAGACGGCATACCCTTGTACATATCACTTTGAAATGAGAAGTATTTGGTATACAGCCTGTGAATGCAAACAAAACTGTTTGTAGTCACTGACAGCTACCAGAGATCTTTAATATTATGAGAAACTGACACATGGAGTACAATAGAAAGTTGCAGAACTTGTAGTTATACTGTGTTTAAAGTGTATTTCAATAGCATTGGAAATCCCTACAGCAGTGGGAATGGCTCAACACAAAGGTATGAAGAGGAGGAAAACAGAAATAGATTTCTTTTTCTATGGAAAACATCCAGCAAACACTAGTTTTTACATGAAGTTTCTCAACATTACGGTTCACCTCCTAATGAAAATTCTCTTGAATTGTACAAAGAAAAAATACAGCTCTGTACAAACTCCTAGGTTACATTCACATGTCAGCTAAAAACGGATAAACGGTCAGGTTTTAACAGACTTTTTTTCCACTGATGCCTTTCTGAAGTGCACATTAAAAGCAATACCCTTCAGTTGTATGGGGCTGTCCGTCACTGAAAATGGACATGTTCTATTTTTTTGGACATCCGTTACTCACTGGCCTTCAAAAAAAACTGCCGTGCGAATAGCCCCATAGACGACCATTGTTCTTAAAACAGACGGGTGAATGTGGCCTTAGCAGTAATAGGGCACCTAAGAAGTCTATGGGGCTCTCTTTACATGTGCATCCCGTTTCATACAGTGCTATGGAAAACATCTCCATAATATGGTGGTGCGCCCTCACATGGCAGCACACAGAGTCCCTCATACAGGCTGTGGTATGTCCATGAGTAGGGATGAGCGAACTTGTATTTTCAAGTTCGGATTATCTAAGAATTCCGTTATGGATTCCGCTAACTTATGGTCCATGGTAGCGGAATCCATAACGGAATTCTTAGATAACCCGAACCTTGTACGCCGGACTTGAAAACACAAGTTTGCTCATCCCTATCCATGAGGCCTACATATGCCTTACCCTCTGTAGGGGTAGCATACCACAGAGTGCTAAAGGAGAAGTTCACTCCTCGCCCTTGGTCTAGTGGAGACGTCTCCAGACCGCCAGACTCAGTACCTCCCTCCAGCCTTTGATCATAAGGATGAGCACAATTAAGGGTCTGTTTGAAATCTGTTCTAAATGCAATAATTAAGTTATTTCTGACAGAAACAATTTAAATCTGTTCTCTGTATAACAGGAAAGAAATGGCGGCTCAGGATCTTTTCATTCACAGCTTGCAAACCACAAGTTCTGGCTTCTCAAAAACATGTTCTACTATTGTCTGCATTACAGACAAGGACAGGACTGTTCTATTAGGGGGAAGGCGTTCCGTTCTGCAAAATGCGGAATGCACACGGTCGGTATCAATGTTTTTGTGGATCACAAAACAGCAACCGTCATGTGCCTCAGCCATAAAAGCAAAAATACAACCTATTATCAACATGCAATCTAAAAGTAAAGGAAGAAAACATGCATCTTTGGCTGGTGAAAGTCTGAGGATTTATTATACGACCTGTGGCGAAAAGACGCTGGAAACAGGTACATTTACCTGGCATCTAAAAAAATTTGGCATATGAGTTCCATAGAAATGGAGAACCAAAGCATGAGGCACTATGGACTTCTTGCCTCAATTACCTTAAAATGTACTTGTTGGATTCAGTCAACTGCAGTAAGGCCTCGTATTTTACAAATAGCTGCATTTTTCCCCGGATGGCACACTGACCAATTTGTATCAGGGCATGCACAGAACATGTCTCATGCCGGTCTGTACAGCACATGAGAACAGTCCTTTCTACTGCTAGCAGTGAGAGACATTGTGGATGCACACAGAAAGGGTCCATATTTTGCTGATCCGTTGTTTGCAGACTGAAACTCGGACATGGCCATGTGCATGAGGCCCTAAAGGGACGCATTAGAGGCAATGTGAATAAAGTACAAAAGTCCCAACTACATCACACAGATTGGTAATGGTGCTGCCGCATACCACTATGGGCAAATCACATGTAAAGGCATATTTTGTGTGTGTTTACTGCAAATGTAGTCCAAGGCAAAACCACACGTGCACAAGTGATATAAACATTAGGGTCACAATCCCACCACAATTATTACCTTCAGAAGGAAAATGCACCGGATACTACTGAAACATAGTTCTTCATAGGGGATAGGTGAAGCCTCTCAGTGGGGCGCTTGTATTTAAACTGTAAAAGGAACATAACACAGAGGGGAAACCAAGACGTATAATTAGGAGCACATTGTGTCAAAGTTACAAAACAAACACTAAATGGAGCACAAGGAGTTATGACCTGGCAGATTAGTGATGCAAATAGCAGTGTAGTTCTATTACTGGTGCCTTTATTGGTTATCTGCTCGGTTCCCTTCTCTTGCTGCACCACGTGACTTGCACGGAGACTCAGGCTTTCTGTATTCATCCCTATAAGGGCTCATGCACATGACCGTATGTATTTTGCGGTCCGCAAAAATGGATCTGCAAAAAAATACAGCCGACACCCGTGTGCATTCCGTATTTTGCGGAACGGAAGGCCCCTAATAGAACAGTCCTATCCTTGTCCGTAATGCGGACAACAATAGGACATGTTCTATTTTTTTGCGGAACTGAAATACAGACATACGGAAACGGAATTCACACGGAGTAACTTCCGTTTTCTTTGCGGACCCATTGAAATAAATGGTTCCGTATACAGTCCGCAAAAAAAAAAACAACAAAAACGAATGGACACGAAAAGAAAATACATTTGTGTGCATGAGCCCTAAGACTTATATTCAACATCTTTATAGGAATGAGCCCAAAAAAAAAGATGCTGTGAGGTTCTCAGTGCTGGGCATGTGGTGCAGCAATAGACAAAGGGGATAACTCAGAAATAAAGGCCCAGCAGTAAAGATAGCAGCACTGCCATTTACATCACCTACATCATTACCGAGCTGCCAGACGATGCATTGTTTGTGGTGCTGCATCATTACCAAACGTGTTGTACGTGTCGCATATTATGAACCTTCTCTAATGAGTTTAGTAAATGATTCCTAGCATCTGAAGGTTAGAAGGGGTTTCCAGGACTAGAAAAAAATTCGATTTTTTGTACTCACCGTAAAATCCTTTTCTCGTATTAGGCATTGGGGCACACCGCACCATGGTATATGTCCAACTACCACTAGGAGGCGACACTAGACATAAAAAAGTGTTGGCTCCTCCCCGTTGGGCTATACCCTCTCCACAGACACCAGGCAGATCAGTTTGTACCAAAAGCAGTAGGAGAGAGCAGAAAGGCAAGGAACCAACAACTCCCGTACCGGGAAAGATCAAGAGACCAGCCCGGAGAAGCTGAAGTAAAACAACATAGGGAGGGATCTGCGTCCCCCAATGCCTACTACGAGAAAAGGATTTTACGGTGAGTACAAAAAATCGAATTTTCTCGTGCATGGCATTGGGGGACACAGCACCATGGGACGTCCCAAAGCAGTCCCCGAGGGTGGGAAAAGAACAGCCATGCCACTTGTTGGGCATACAGGTGCGGAAGAACCATGTGACCCAACAGGAGAAAAGCACGGAATAGGCAGGAAGCCTCATAACAAGGGAGAAACCCCAAGGAAGCCACAGTGACGACTGCCAGCACCCCAGGACAAATGCCTGGGAGAACGACCCAAATGCAAGAAGGCGGCAAAGGGGAACACCGAGCTCAGCCGAAGGCTGGAGAGAAAGTAGGACAGCACCGTGTATTGGAGCTACCTAACATTCTAATAGTCTCAGGTGAAAGTACAAACACCCTGAGACCAACCCCTTAAGGGCCAGGGGAGCAAGGGAACATGGAATCACTGAAGGCCAAACGAGTGAGGGAAGCCATAGCAAGGCTCACATGTGAAGGGAGCAGGTCTCCCCTCACCGCAAAGCAGGTGAAGAAGTGAAGCGTCCTATTGAAAGGAAAAAATCCTAAAGGCGCTAAGGGAAACCGCCAACTCTTGGAAGGGGAGGGGGTTGTAAGTAAAAACCAGAAAAAGAGAAAAGATAAGCCCTGCATCCCAAAACCAGGAGACGAGGAACGAGCCTCTGAAAACAAAATACCGCTGAGAAGCGCTAGACCGGAGAAACTCCAGACAAATGAAGTATCAGGGAGATGCAGGCCCAGGAAAAAACTCAGCAGGGACACACTGGACTGAGGGACATGGGAGGAGAAGTAGAATACTCCCAACAGACTAAGGAGGAAGTCCCTCCTGAAGGAGACCATAAGGTGGAAATGCAGACCGTAGCACTCACTCAACACCAGGTACTTGACGTGGGAGGATGGGAAGATAGACACGAATCCCAAGAGGTCCACAAGGCTATTGGAACCTGCAAGGGGAACAATCAACCCAGGCCCCTCCCAAACAACGATAATTCTACAGAATCCGTGTGGTCAAATGAACGGGGACAAGGAATCCAGAAAGGAGAACCCGCTATGGGCTCACAAGGAACCAGGAACTGAACCACCAGAGGACAACAAAAACCAGAATATCCAAGAAAAAATGAAAAGAACCACCATATGGGACGGAATTGGCCATGGACAACTAGCCATTCAAAGAATAGTGGCTAGCAATCTGCATACATTGTCCCGGGGAGGGAAAATACAGCGGCTTGGGTTGTACCACTAAAACAACAGACACCCATATGCATAAGGAATGGAAAAGTCGCCATAAAAGAAACGGGAGTGACTACACGAAATGTAGAAACCAGCTGCAACCGACATACAGAAGACTCCCAGGGGGAGAGAGTACCAGACGGGCGCAGACAATAGCAAGGTCCCAGGGGACTGCCCTCTGTCAGATAGCACAACTAAGCAGAGAATATAAGGGAACACCCGGACCCAGAAGGAACTACGGAACCCTGTCCGATGCCAGAGCAATCAGCCGAAAATTCACCTGCCCAGGCAGGAGTGTGCCGCTCAGTGGTTCTGTCCCTGACTCATCAGGGAGGACGTCCAGCGAGGAAAATGTCGCTGACCCCAGAAGGATTCCGTGTGGCGGAGGACATCCAGTGATGGCGAAAAACTGCTGCAGCGGCCGGTGCACACCAAGCTACGTACTCCAACACGGAAAAGATCCAGTGGAGATCCACCAGGAATGGTCCGCCCTGTAATAGAAAACAATGCGGGTACTCCTTTATAACATGGGGAACGTGGAGTGCCGCAGACAGTAGTATTTGATAGGGATGGCAAGAGCAACCCTAGCACAAAAGCCAACAACCACCTGGCCATGGTGTAGGGAGCGTGGTTGTATGTGGACCACCCATCAGATCAGCCCTATACTGGGAACACCAGAAATAGCAATAGACCGACAAGGTGGAGGGGGGGTTGGGCTGGCCCACCCCTGCCAGATAGGGTTACCAAGTTCATGCTGAACCAGGATGGCCGTTGTGGACAGTGCCTTGAGAAGTACAAGGAGCACGACAGTAACGGAGTGGCAGATGTATGGAAGAACCAAAAAGGGAAGTAACCAACATCCGCAGCACAGATTAGAGCCCGGGGAAGGAAGCACCCAGTAATACAGAAACTGTATGGGCCACAGATTGCACCATAGGGCCCAGCACGTGGGTACTAAAAATACACGCCTAAAACCGAGGTAAAGTGGCTGCATGTTACACTCTAAGGAGGGTGGAAACAAAGCCACAGCATCCGGGAATGCGACCGCATTTGGAGGGAGCAGGTCCTCGACCTGTAAGGTAGAAATACGGCTGTGTAGTGTAGAGATACGACCAGAGAGGTGCAATGGTACGGCATCTGGAGATGGTAGAGGTACTAGGTCTAAGATTAGAGCGATGTGGCCGCATGGGGCACCCTAGGACCAGAGAAGTGCAACGGCTGCCCCGTAGCAACGGTACCTATATTCCGCTCGGGGAGGGGAAAATAGGGCCGCACGGTACCACAAAGAACGACAGGTGCACACCACAATTAAGTAAGTGCAATGGCAACTGAAGGAGGCCCTCTATTCCACCAGAAAAGAGGGAAACAGGGCCGCATAGTACACCAAAGAGCCAGACAGGTGTAACGGCTGCAGCATCAGAGACGGTGCAGGAACTCTACCTAAGAAGGGAGTAAGATGCCTGTTTGATGCACACTATGATGAGGTAGGTGCAGTGGCCACGGCAATACAAGGTGGCCTCAATATCTCGTCCGGTAAGGGAGAAATAGTGCCGCAAGGTACACCATAAGGCCAAACAGGAGCAACGGCAACAGCCTCTGGAGATAGTGAAGGTACTCTACCATGAAGGGAACAAGGTGGCAGCCTGGTGCCCACCCAAACCAAACAGAGGCAATTGCTACAGCAATTGAGAGTGGCCTCTATATCTCGCCGGAAGTGGACGCACGGCACGTCATTAGTAGAGACCAGCACTTTTCAGACCTAATGAATATGTTCTCCCACTGCACCCTGATGGGCCATAAAGTGCAAGGCTTGCATATCTAAGCGTGCCCGTACTGTAGCAGGAGAGCACGCAGTTTTACTATGACTGCTATCGTTCTGCAATGCGCTTCTTGCTCATGTCAGCAAATAACAGGAAATAATACAATGATATGACCGCTATACACCACAATCCATGGGAGATGCCATTAATTCATCTTATACACACCCAAATTTAAAGGTGCATCCGTCTCATGACTGTATGGGCCCGGCCACACATGGTGTATTTTATCACAGAAAATCAAGGAGCTCTTGCAGCGGATTTCACCATTTGCATTACACTTCATTGCGGAACATATTTGCAGCATGAATGAGATTTTTTATTTTAATGTCTTGCACTTTGCTGCAGATTTTCCACATGCAATTCTGCTGCGATACACCACGTGCGGCCGTACCCTTCGACTAACTGCACATATCTGAATGCAGAAATCCGCAATAATTATCGCGGCTTTGGTGCATTTTTTTGTTGCAGATTTTCAGTTGATGTTGAAAACCCCATTGAAGTCTATGGGAAGGACAGCTATATGTAAGGGGTCACCCAGACAATTCGCAGGCTGCAGATTGCCAAATCCACACAACAGGTAAATTTCTGCATGGAAGAAAAAAAAGCAAAGGGCAAATGAGATCGGGGAAATCTCATTCAGGCCTCATGCACATGACCGTATGTATTTTGTGGTCCGCAAAAAATATGAATGACGTCCGTGCGCGTTTTCTATATTTTGCAGAATGGAACAGCTGACCCCTAATAGAACAGTCCTATCGTTTTCAGTAATGCGGACAATAAGGCCTCTTTCACACGGCCGTCGCGTGTGAGGGCCAGACAAGATGCGGGTGCATTGCGGGAAAATGCGCGACTTATCCGAACGAGTTCAAAGCATTTTAATGCGATTTGCACGCACTTGAGAAAAATCGGCATGTTTGGTACCCAGACCCGAAGAAGTTCGGGTTTGGGATCGGTGTTGTGTAGATTTTATTATTTTCCCTTATCACATGGTTATAAGGGAAAATAATAGCATTCTTAATACAGAATATATAGTAAATTAGGGATAGAGGGGTTAAAAAAATAAAATAAAAAATTAAACTCACCTCATCCACTTGTTCGCGCAGCCGGCTTGTCTTCTTTCTTCTTCTTCTTTGAGGACCTGGGAGGAAAAGGACCTGTGGTGACGTCACTGCGCTCATCACATGGTTATGGTTATGTTATAAGGGAAAATAATAAAGATCTCTATCCCGATCGTCCCCTAGCAACCATGCATGCTGCGATTTTCACGCAACGCATAAGTGATGCGTGAAAATCACCACTCATGTGAACAGCCCCATAGAAATTAATGTGTCCAGATTCAGTGCGGGTGCAATGCGTTCATCTCACGCATCGCACCTGCGCGGAAAACTCGCCCGTGTGAAAGGGGCCTAATAGGACATATTCTATTTTTTTGCGGAACGGAAATACAGACATACGGAAACAGAATGCACACGCAGTAACTTCTGTTTTTTTTTGTGGACCCATTGAAATGAATAATTCCGTAGATGGTCCACAAAAAAAACTGAATGGAAAGAAAATAAGTTTGTGTGCATGAGGCCTCACTCTCGTCGTCCTGTGTTACATTGCGTTTTTTCAGCATGAAAATCTGCACATAATCCATAATCTGAAGGCAGCCTAAGGGTTAATCTACATGAGAAAAACATGCTTTAGGCCTCCTGCACACGACCGTATGGCTTTTTCAGTGTTTTGCGGTCCGTTTTTCACGGATCCGTTGTTCCGTTTTTTGTTTCCGTTTCTCCGTATGGCATATACAGTAATTACATAGATAAAATTGGGCTGGGCATAACATTTTCAATAGATGGGTCCGCAAAAAACATCCGTATGTCTTCCGTTTTTTTGCGGACCCATTGACTTGAATGGAGCCACGGAATGTGATTTGCGGGCAATAATAGGACATGTTCTATCTTTAAACGGAACAGAAAAACGGAAATACGGAAACCGAATGCATACGGAGTACATTCCGTTTTTTTTTTGCGGAACCATTGAAATGAATGGTTCCATATACGGAACGCAAAAAAAGGCCAGTAAACGGGGGGGAAAAACGGCCGTGTGTAGGAGGCCTTAGGTGTAAAAACCCAGGTGGCCGACAACTACAGCGCAAGACGTTGGAAATTCTGTATGCACACGTATCCTTCAGCAACGCACGTGTATATACCTCCTCCATTACCGTGTATATACCTCCTCCATAACCATTATACCTCTATTACCGTGTATATACCCCCTCCATATACCTCTATATTACCGTGTATATACCCCCTCCATATACCTCTATATTACCGTGTATATACCCCCTCCATATACCTCTATATTACCGTGTATACACCTCCTCCATTATACCTCTATTACCGTGTATATACCCCCTCCATATACCTCTATATTACCGTGTATATACCCCCTCCATAACCATTATACCTCTATTACCGTGTATATACCCCCTCCATATACCTCTATATTACCGTGTATATACCTCCTCCATAACCATTATACCTCTATTACCGTGTATATACCCCCTCCATTATACCTCTATATTACCGTGTATATACCCCCTCCATTATACCTCTATTACCGTGTATATACCCCCTCCATATACCTCTATATTACCGTGTATATACCCCCTCCATTATACCTCTATATTACCGTGTATACAACTCCTCCATTATACCTCTATTACCGTGTATATACCCCCTCCAATTATACCTCTATATTACCGTGTATATACCCCCTCCATTATACCTCTATATTACCGTGTATACAACTCCTCCATTATACCTCTATTACCGTGTATATACCCCCTCCATTATACCTCTATATTACCGTGTATATACCCCCTCCATTATACCTCTATTACCGTGTATATACCCCCTCCATATACCTCTATATTACCGTGTATATACCCCCTCCATTATACCTCTATATTACCGTGTATACAACTCCTCCATTATACCTCTATTACCGTGTATACACCTCCTCCATTATACCTCTATTACCGTGTATATACCCCCTCCATATACCTCTATATTACCGTGTATATACCCCCTCCATTATACCTCTATATTACCGTGTATACAACTCCTCCATTATACCTCTATTACCGTGTATATACCCCCTCCATTATACCTCTATATTACCGTGTATATACCCCCTCCATTATACCTCTATTACCGTGTATATACCCCCTCCATATACCTCTATATTACCGTGTATATACCCCCTCCATTATACCTCTATATTACCGTGTATACACCTCCTCCATTATACCTCTATTACCATGTATATACCCCCTCCATATACCTCTATATTACCGTGTATATACCCCCTCCATATACCTCTATATTACAGTGTATATACCCCCTCCATATTCCCCTATATTACAGTGTATATACCCCCTCCAGATACCCTTATATTACAGTGTATATACCCCCTCCATATACCTCTATATTACAGTGTATATACCCCCTCCAGATACCCTTATATTACAGTGTATATACCCCCTCCAGATACCCTTATATTACAGTGTATATACCCCCTCCAGATACCCTTATATTACAGTGTATATACCCCCTCCATATACCCCTATATTACAGTGTATATATACCCCCTCCATATACCCTTATATTACCGTGTATATACCCCCTCCATATACCCTTATATTACCGTGTATATACCCCCTCCATATACCTCTATATTACAGTGTATATACCCCCTCCAGATACCCTTATATTACAGTGTATATACCCCCTCCAGATACCCTTATATTACAGTGTATATACCCCCTCCATTATACCTCTATATTACAGTGTATATACCCCCTCCATATACCTCTATATTACCGTGTATATACCCCCTCCATTATACCTCTATTACCGTGTATATACCCCCTCCATATACCTCTATATTACCGTGTATATACCCCCTCCATATACCTCTATATTACAGTGTATATACCCCCTCCATATACCCCTATATTACAGTGTATATACCCCCTCCATATACCCTTATATTACCGTGTATATACCCCCTCCATATACCTCTATATTACAGTGTATATACCCCCTCCATATACCTCTATATTACAGTGTATATACCCCCTCCAGATACCCTTATATTACAGTGTATATACCCCCTCCAGATACCCTTATATTACAGTGTATATACCCCCTCCATTATACCTCTATATTACCGTGTATATACCCCCTCCAGATACCCTTATATTACAGTGTATATACCCCCTCCATATACCTCCATATTACCGTGTATATACCCCCTCCATATACCTCTATATTACAGTGTATATACCCCCTCCATTATACCTCTATATTACAGTGTATATACCCCCTCCAGATACCCTTATATTACAGTGTATATACCCCCTCCATTATACCTCTATATTACAGTGTATATACCCCCTCCATATTAATATACCATTGTACATGATGAGACTCCCCTCCTGGCTTCTCAGGAGATATATATGTTAAAGGCATCTCATTCAGTAGCTATATAACTAAGGGTGGGTTCACATGAGATGCCTTTAACATATATATCTCCTGAGAAGCCAGTTTGATTCTAAAGGGTTAATTTAATTCATCCTGTAATGTAAACTCTGTGTCCTCTGTCCCTTCTCTTATCTCTGCTCCTTATCACTGCTGCGCCGAGAGCCGTCAGCCTCAGTGTAACCTGTTCTAGTGACTCTCGGCTCTTGAATCGAATGAGTCACTGACTGAGTCGGATCTTTAGATTCTTGTGACTCATTCGATTCATTTAGACTCCCTGACCCTGCACTACTCCGAGGACTGAGTCAGAGCTGCTAGTGTGCTGTGCTGGCCTCGCCCCCTCAGCTCTGGTCGGTGATTGGTTGGTGGGCGGGGCTAGCACTTGCGAGTCAGCTCAGCAGTCTAACTCACCAAGTGAACCGAAGATCCGATTCATGAATCGGTTCATTTCAATGAGCTGATTCAAATGAACCGATTCACCTAAAAGATCCGAACTTCCCATCACAAGCTCCGGACATGATGAGAGTTCTCACCCCCCCCCCCCCCCCCCCCGGAGCCTCCTCTCACCTGCAGGCGCTCTGGGGTCACGTGACCGCCCGGCTCTTTCCCGCCGTTTCTCCTCACAGAAGCCGACAGCAGATGTGCTGCTATGGTACAGGATACACGGGGCAGGTATCTGCGGTATTTACTGTATTTCTGACAGAAATTATTCACACATCTGTATTATTAGTGCAGTGGTGAGTCCATAGAGGGCAGGGAGGTCGGGGCTTATACGGGGTGTCTGAGGATATCTGCTAAGGTTGTGGCCTGCTGCAGTCTCTCAGAGGGCGAAATATCAAAAACTGAGGTGAATTTCTCTCTGTGTCCTCCATTGCTAAGCAGCTGCATAACAAAAAAAATGGGGACTTTTGTTGTTGTAATTCTTTACATTAATGCTGTGTGTTCACACATGGTGGATATCCCACAGTTTTCCTTTCACATAACTGCATCATACATTACTGGTGTAACAGGTGCCACTAATCTCCACATGTTGCTTGGAAACAACTGCAGACTCAGAGGAGATCACCCTGTGGTGTTATCTGCCCCCGGCCGTGGACATCGCCCGTCTGAATGAGCCCTGTGGTGTTATCTGCCCCCGGCCGTGGACATCGCCCGTCTGAATGAGCCCTGTGGTGTTATCTGCCCCCGGCCGTGGACATCGCCCGTCTGAATGAGCCCTGTGGTGTTATCTGCCCCCCACCGTGGACATCGCTCGTCTGAATGAGCCCTGTGGTGTTATCTGCCCCCGGCCGTGGACATCGCCCGTCTGAATGAGCCCTGTGGTGTTATCTGCCCCCCACCGTGGACATCGCCCGTCTGAATGAGCCCTGTGGTGTTATCTGCCCCCCACCGTGGATATCGCTTGTCTGAATGAGCCCTGTGGTGTTATCTGCCCCCGGCCGTGGACATCGCCCGTCTGAATGAGCCCTGTGCTGTTATCTGCCCCCCACCGTGGACATCGCCCGTCTGAATGAGCCCTGTGGTGTTATCTGCCCCCCACCGTGGACATCGCCCGTCTGAATGAGCCCTGTGGTGTTATCTGCCCCCCACCGTGGACATCGCCCGTCTGAATGAGCCCTGTGGTGTTATCTGCCCCCAGCCATGGACATCGCCCGTCTGAATGAGCCCTGTGGTGTTATCTGCCCCCAGCCATGGACATCGCCCGTCTGAATGAGCCCTGTGGTGTTATCTGCCCCCCACCGTGGACATCGCCCGTCTGAATGAGCCCTGTGGTGTTATCTGCCAACCACCGTGGACATCGCCCGTCTGAATGAGCCCTGTGGTGTTATCTGCCCCCCGCTGTGGACATCGCTTGTCTGAATGAGCCCTGTGGTGTTATCTGCCCCCCACCGTGGACATCGCTTGTCTGAATGAGCCCTGTGGTGTTATCTGCCCCCGGCCGTGGACATCGCCCGTCTGAATGAGCCCTGTGGTGTTATCTGCCCCCCACCGTGGACATCGCCCGTCTGAATGAGCCCTGTGGTGTTATCTGCCCCCCACCGTGGACATCGCTCTTCTGAATGAGCCCTGTGGTGTTATCTGCCCCCCACCGTGGACATCGCCCGTCTGAATGAGCCCTGTGCTGTTATCTGCCCCCCACCGTGGACATCGCTTGTCTGAATGAGCCCTGTGCTGTTATCTGCCCCCGGCCGTGGACATCGCCCGTCTGAATGAGCCCTGTGGTGTTATCTGCCCCCCACCGTGGATATCGCTTGTCTGAATGAGCCCTGTGGTGTTATCTGCCCCCGGCCGTGGACATCGCCCGTCTGAATGAGCCCTGTGCTGTTATCTGCCCCCCACCGTGGACATCGCCCGTCTGAATGAGCCCTGTGGTGTTATCTGCCCCCAGCCATGGACATCGCCCGTCTGAATGAGCCCTGTGGTGTTATCTGCCAACCACCGTGGACATCGCCCGTCTGAATGAGCCCTGTGGTGTTATCTGCCCCCCACCGTGGACATCGCTTGTCTGAATGAGCCCTGTGGTGTTATCTGCCCCCGGCCGTGGACATCGCCCGTCTGAATGAGCCCTGTGGTGTTATCTGCCAACCACCGTGGACATCGCCCGTCTGAATGAGCCCTGTGGTGTTATCTGCCCCCCGCTGTGGACATCGCCCGTCTGAATGAGCCCTGTGGTGTTATCTGCCAACCACCGTGGACATCGCCCGTCTGAATGAGCCCTGTGGTGTTATCTGCCCCCCACCGTGGACATCGCTTGTCTGAATGAGCCCTGTGCTGTTATCTGCCCCCGGCCGTGGACATCGCCCGTCTGAATGAGCCCTGTGGTGTTATCTGCCCCCCACCGTGGACATCGCCCGTCTGAATGAGCCCTGTGGTGTTATCTGCCCCCGGCCGTGGACATCACCCGTCTGAATGAGCCCTGTGCTGTTATCTGCCCCCCACCGTGGACATCGCCCGTCTGAATGAGCCCTGTGGTGTTATCTGCCCCCGGCCGTGGACATCGCCCGTCTGAATGAGCCCTGTGCTGTTATCTGCCCCCAGCCATCGACATCGCCCATCTGAATGAGCCTTATGGTATTATCTGCCCCCGACCGTGGACATCGTCCATCTGAATCAGCCCTATGGTATTATCTGCCCCCGGCCGTGGACATCGCCCATCTGAATGAGCCCTGTGGTGTTATCTGCCCCCGGCCGTGGACATCGCCCATCTGAATGAGCCCTGTGGTGTTATCTGCCCCCGGCCGTGGATATCGCCCATCTGAATGAGCCCTGTGGTGTTATCTGCCCCCGGCCGTGGATATCGCCCATCTGAATGAGCCCTGTGGTGTTATCTGCCCCCGGCCTTGGATATCGCCCATCTGAATGAGCCCTGTGGTGTTATCTGCCCCCGGCCGTGGATATCGCCCATCTGAATGAGCCCTGTGGTGTTATCTGCCCCCGGCCGTGGATATCGCCCATCTGAATGAGCCCTGTGGTGTTATCTGCCCCCGGCCGTGGATATCGCCCGTCTGAATGAGCCCTGTGGTGTTAACTGCCCCCGGCCGTGGATATCGCCCATCTGAATGAGCCCTGTGACTTTTTGTAGCACGATTCAATGAATTTAACTATTGCACTACAGCTGGAGTCCAAATTAATGTATTCAGCTGAACGCAATCTTGTGGACTACAGCTGTAGTTCAATAGTTAAAATCATTCAGTTGCGCTACAAAAAGTGGCAGTATAGCCCAGGCCTAAATGGCATCTGTCAGTAGTTCTGTGCCTATGATAATGGCTGACCTCTCACATGGGCTCCCGGCAGCTGAAGGCTTCTGTGTTGGTCCCATGTTCATATGTGCCCGCATTGCTGAGAAAATGGGGGCGTTGCCGTTCTACCTGGAGGCTTTAGGCTGGTTTCACACGGGCGTTGCGGGAAAAGGTGCGGGTGCGTTGCGGGAACATGGTAAAAGATCATGTGATGGATCATGTGATGACCGGAGTGACGTCACCACAGGTCCTTTTCCTGTACACAGCAAAGAAGATGACTAATTATTTATAACTATTTATACTGCCCTAAAATACCAGGGCAGTATAAATACCCCACAAATGACCCCGTTTTGGAAAGAAGACACCCCAAGGTATTCCGTGAGGGGCATGGCGAGTTCCTAGAATTTTTTTTCTTTTTTTGGCACAAGTTAGTGGAAAATTATTATTTTTATATTTTTTTTCTCTTACAAAGTCTCATATTCCACTAACTTGTGACAAAAAATAAAATTTTACATGAACTCGCCATACCCCTCATGGAATACCTTGGGGTGTCTTCTTTCCAAAATGGGGTCACTTGTGGAGTATTTATACTGACCTGGTATTTTAGGGACCTTAAAGTAGTTTGGAATCCAAATGCTTAAAAAATGCCCTGTGAAATCCTAAAATTACTCATAATTTGGGCCCCTTTTCGCACCTAGGCTGCAAAAAAGTGTCACACATGTGGTATTGCCGTACTCAGGAGAAGTAGGGCAATGTGTTTTAGGGTGTATTTTTACATATACCCATACTGTGTATGAGAAATATCTCTGTAAGGCTACTTTCACACTAGCGTTCCGGGCTCCGCTTGTGAGTTCCGTTTGAAGGCTCTCACAAGCGGCCCCGAACGGATCCGTCCAGCCCTAATGCATTCTGAGTGGATGCGGATCCACTCAGAATGCATCAGTCTGGCTCCGTTTGTCCTCCGCTCCGCTCAGCAGGCGGACACCTGAACGCTGCTTGCAGCGTTCGGGTGTCCGCCTGGCCGTGCGGAGGCAAACGGATCCGTCCAGACTTACAATGTAAGTCAATGGGGACGGATCCGTTTGAAGTTGACACAGTATGGCTCAATTTTCAAACGGATCCGTCCCCTATTGACTTTCAATGTAAAGTCAAAACGGATCCGTTTGCATTATCATGAACAAAAAAAAAAAAATATATATTTTTTTTTTTTTTTTGTTCATGGTAATGCAAACGGATCCGTTCTGAAAGGATCTAAGCGTTTGCATTATAGGTGCGGATCCGTCTGTGCAGATACCAGACGGATCCGCACCTAACGCAGGTGTGAAAGTAGCCTAAATGACAACTTTTCCCATTTATTTATACAAAGTTGCCTTCCGTTTTTTTATTTTTATTTTTAAAAACACTTTATTTTTTATTTTACACTTTGCGTCCCCCATAAGGTCATATAAGACCTCTGGGGGACATTTACCTTTACTCTTTTTTTTTTTTTTTTTCATTTCATCATTGATTTCTCCTGTAACTGGGGCTGACATATTAACCCCAGTTGCAGGGGAAATACAGCCCTATAGAGATGCTGTGCAGCAGAATACAATGCTGTACAGCCTCAGTGCAGGGATAATCGAGGTCTGTGGAAGACCCGACAGCTCCTGCACTCTCCTGGCCCCAGCGGTCACATGACCACCGGGCTGGGATATGTTCTGTATACACAGCGCTCGTTGAGTGCTGTGTATACAGCAATCTAGAAGGCAGGGACACCTGGGAGCTGTCCCTGCCTTCTCTCTGGGGTGGCCTGCTGTCACTGACAGCAGGACCCCACTTGGCAGCTGCACGATTAGCGGGAAGAAAAGTAAGAGCGCGTCGGATCAGACGCGCTCTTACTTTTCTTCCCGCTCCGAATTCTGACAGGAATAAGCCAGTTGTAGAGTCACAGTCGGAGCAGGGAGCGCGCCATTGGCAGACTGGGCAAGCGCTATTAGGAAAAGCTGCGCATGTGCAGTTAGAATAAAGCCATGGACGAGCTTTCTCTAAAGCTTCTCCATGTCGCGTGCAGCCATGGACGAACTGGCTGCACGCAGAGCGGAGTGGGGCTCATTATAAAACCATTACCATTCAGATTTTTTTTAATACAGTACCGTATATTAGGAAACTATTTTTTTACCCTACCTCCCACTATATAGTGGAAAGTACTTATATAGTGGCCAACCCCTTTAATCCATGTCAGTGGGAAAAAATGCTGGATCCGGCATTCCGGCAAGTGTTCCGGAATTTTGGACGGAGATAAAACCGCAGCATGCTGCGGTATTTCCTCCATCCAAAATGCTGTTCAGTGACTGAACTGAAGACATCCTGATGCCTCTCCATTTCTCTCAATTCAGAATGCATGGGGATAAAACTGATCAGTTCTTTTCCGGTATTGATCCCCTAGGACGGAACTCAGTGCCGGAAAAGAATAACGCTAGTGTGAAAGTACCCTAAAGGGCAACTGTCATGTTTTCATTAAAAAATCTATTTTAGCCCCACGATCAGGGGTACTGTGACGATTGAGGGGTTCACTTAGACAACATCCTTAGAGGAGATAGGACACGTGGCACAGTGGGTTCACACCCGCTGGTTCGTGACAATTGTTACTTGAAAAACATATTTCATGATCTAGCCGAGGTTTTTTGCAGGGAATCTTGACTTTTTCTCCAGAATGATCTGATCTTTTTTTCGTGTTGGCATGCATCCAGCAGAAGACTGGAGAGGAGGGAGTTTGGTCAGCTGTATTCCAGATGGGAAGCCCAAAACTAGCAGGAAGGATTATCCAAGTCAGATATTTCGGTTCCACTGGGGTTAAAAACTAGGTCATTTGTTGCTCTGCCTTGTATTTTACTGCATTGTTGAAGGTTTTGTGCAGTAAGGAACACCACTCATTCACCTCCCTCCGACTGGACCATGTTCTATCATCATCTAAATATTGCCTCAGCTAAGCATATGTTTCTTGTAATGTGTGTTAGGCCCACAGCCCTGCTTACAGAACTTTAAAAAAAAAAAGTTCCAGCCCCTCGAGCACTGTTCCAGGCTTCCAGCAGTGTTTTACTTACTTTAGGGAGAGCTGTTGGACTCGGTTGCATTGCATAAAAAACCTGAAGCCAGCTGTATTACAGGAGTGAAAGACATCCGTACTATTAGGGCATGATGGAGCAACTTCTTCCCCCTCCCAAAGTCATTCTTCACTGCACTGCCGAGGTGAAATGTATCACCAAGCAGAAATAATTCTTTTAAAACAACAGTAATAGCATTGTAGGGAAATTCTTGACTGGATGAATTGGAATGTGGCCCCCCAGTAGCGCCACCTAGATTACAATGGAGCTTGCAGATGATTGCAGCTAGAACCGCAGCTAGATCACGTGGTTCAGGTCTCTTTAGGCAGTACAAGGTGTGTAGCATTACCTTTTTATATTTGCATTTTAACAGCATCATTTCCGGGCGATTTTCTGTTTTTACGTTTTCACTTTTTATTCCCTGTCTTCCCAGAGCTATAACTTTATTATTTTTCCACTTACATAGCTGGATGACGGCTTGTTTTTTTGTGGGATAAGTTGCACTTTCTAAGGGCACAATTTAATATTGCATACAATATAGTGGTAATCTTGAAAAAATGGGATATGACAGAAAAAAGCTATTCTGCTACAGTTTTAGGGGTTTTGTTTTTATGGCGCTGACCTGTTACTCACATTCTCTGGGTCAGTTCAATTACTGCGATTTTATATAGTTTTTTTTAAATGTTTATTTGCAAAGCCATATTCCCCTTAGGGGGGTCTCTCGTTGTGTGTTAGATCTACTTTGTTTCTTTGGAGTCCTTCCACCTGCATGCCAACATAAGAACTTCAGATGTAATAGTTTAAGATTATTCAGAGAGAATAAGGCTATTACAGAGTAGGAACACTTCCCCAATCAGTGCACCCGAGAAAAGGCAGCCACAATTGACCACAGCTTCAGAAGGGTTAAATGTCTGCTATTTAAAACAGCAGAAACCCAGCAGCTATGGCGGTCGCTCTGGAGCAGGCGGCATCTTAAAAGACCTTACCGCTGATGTAAATAGTTGAACAGTGGTAGCAAAGTGGTTAATGTGAACTTAGATTTAGATCAGATACAGTGCTGGTGTAAATACTCATTGACAAAAAAATAAGGCACCAAGAAAGAGTTGTTGGGATGAAGGTTTCTCTGTGTGTACAACTGAAAGGAGGCTCTGGGACCTTCTTGGGCCTCCTTTAGACTGGATACAAGATGAGATACGGCCTCTAGCCTGGACAGATACAAGATGAGATACGGCCTCTAGCCTGGACAGATACAAGATGAGATACGGCCTCTAGCCTGGACAGATACAAGATGAGATACGGCCTCTAGCCTGGACAGATACAAGATGAGATACGGCCTCTAGCCTGGACAGATACAAGATGAGATACGGCCTCTAGCCTGGACAGATACAAGATGAGATACGGCCTCTAGCCTGGACAGATACAAGATGAGATACGGCCTCTAGCCTGGACAGATACAAGATGAGATACGGCCTCTAGCCTGGACAGATACAAGATGAGATACGGCCTCTAGCCTGGACAGATACAAGATGAGATACGGCCTCTAGCCTGGACAGATACAAGATGAGATACGGCCTCTAGCCTGGACAGATACAAGATGAGATACGGCCTCTAGCCTGGACAGATACAAGATGAGATACGGCCTCTAGCCTGGACAGATACAAGATGAGATACGGCCTCTAGCCTGGACAGATACAAGATGAGATACGGCCTCTAGCCTGGACAGATACAAGATGAGATACGGCCTCTAGCCTGGACAGATACAAGATGAGATACGGCCTCTAGCCTGGACAGATACAAGATGAGATACGGCCTCTAGCCTGGACAGATACAAGATGAGATACGGCCTCTAGCCTGGACAGATACAAGATGAGATACGGCCTCTAGCCTGGACAGATACAAGATGAGATACGGCCTCTAGCCTGGACAGATACAAGATGAGATACGGCCTCTAGCCTGGACAGATACAAGATGAGATACGGCCTCTAGCCTGGACAGATACAAGATGAGATACGGCCTCTAGCCTGGACAGATACAAGATGAGATACGGCCTCTAGCCTGGACAGATACAAGATGAGATACGGCCTCTAGCCTGGACAGATACAAGATGAGATACGGCCTCTAGCCTGGACAGATACAAGATGAGATACGGCCTCTAGCCTGGACAGATACAAGATGAGATACGGCCTCTAGCCTGGACAGATACAAGATGAGATACGGCCTCTAGCCTGGACAGATACAAGATGAGATACGGCCTCTAGCCTGGACAGATACAAGATGAGATACGGCCTCTAGCCTGGACAGATACAAGATGAGATACGGCCTCTAGCCTGGACAGATACAAGATGAGATACGGCCTCTAGCCTGGACAGATACAAGATGAGATACGGCCTCTAGCCTGGACAGATACAAGATGAGATACGGCCTCTAGCCTGGACAGATACAAGATGAGATACGGCCTCTAGCCTGGACAGATACAAGATGAGATACGGCCTCTAGCCTGGACAGATACAAGATGAGATACGGCCTCTAGCCTGGACAGATACAAGATGAGATACGGCCTCTAGCCTGGACAGATACAAGATGAGATACGGCCTCTAGCCTGGACAGATACAAGATGAGATACGGCCTCTAGCCTGGACAGATACAAGATGAGATACGGCCTCTAGCCTGGACAGATACAAGATGAGATACGGCCTCTAGCCTGGACAGATACAAGATGAGATACGGCCTCTAGCCTGGATACAAGATGGGATACGGCCTCTAGCCTGGATACAAGATGGGATACGTCCTCCAGCCTGGATAGATACAAGCTGAGATTCGGCCTCTAGCCTGGATAGATACAAGATGAGATACGGCCTCTAGCCTGGATAGATACAAGATGAGATACGGCCTCTAGCCTGGATAGATACAAGATGAGATACGGCCTCCAGCCTGGATAGATACAAGATGAGATACGGCCTCCAGCCTGGATAGATACAAGATGAGATACGGCCTCCAGCCTGGATAGATACAAGATGAGATACGGCCTCCAGCCTGGATAGATACAAGATGAGATACGGCCTCCAGCCTGGATAGATACAAGATGAGATACGGCCTCCAGCCTGGATAGATACAAGATGAGATACGGCCTCCAGCCTGGATAGATACAAGATGAGATACGGCCTCCAGCCTGGATAGATACAAGATGAGATACGGCCTCCAGCCTGGATAGATACAAGATGAGATACGGCCTCCAGCCTGGATAGATACAAGATGAGATACGGCCTCCAGCCTGGATAGATACAAGATGGGATACGGCCTCTAGCCTGGATACAAGATGGGATACGGCCTCTAGCCTGGATACAAGATGGGATACGGCCTCTAGCCTGGATACAAGATGGGATACGGCCTCTAGCCTGGATACAAGATGGGATACGGCCTCTAGCCTGGATAGATAGAAGCTGAGATGCGGCCTCCAGCCTGGATAGATACAAGCTGAGATGCGGCCTCCAGCCTGGATAGATACAAGCTGAGATACGGCCTCCACCCTGGATAGATACAAGCTGAGATACGGCCTCCACCCTGGATAGATACAAGCTGAGATGCGGCCTCCACCCTGGATAGATACAAGATGAGATGCGGCCTCCAGCCTGGATAGATAGAAGCTGAGATATGGCCTCCAGCCTGGATAGATAGGAGATGAGATGCGGCCTCCAGCCTCGATAGATAGGAGATGAGATGCGGCCTCCAGCCTCGATAGATACAAGATGATATAGAGGCATCCAGGTTCAGTATTGTATCCTGTGGCACATTTGCCCACAGATGTTACTGCGGGGCCTGTAGATCCTGCACAGTCATAGGTTGTCGAAGATGGCATCCCAGCTGGTCCCATAAATGCTCGATTAGCGATAAATCTGGCACCCGAGCAGACCAAGGAAGTGTTATAATCTGGAGGAGACATTCCTAGAAATGCTTGCAGTGTGTGGGCAAGCATTATACCGCTGAAAAATGCCAGTTGGAAGCCCTGCCGTGAGAGGAACACATGTGGTGGCAGGATGTCTTGTACGTATCACTGAGCTGTTAGTGTCCTCGTATCACTACTAATGCTGACCGACTGTCATATGTGATGACTCCTCCGATCATCACACCAATAGTTATCAGCCCTGCTGTGAGAAGAACATGTGGCAGCTGGATGTCCTGCACATATCACTGAGCTGTTAATACACTGGTATCACTACTAGTGGTGACCGACTGTCGTATGGGATGGCTCTCCAGATCACACCATCAGATGGGGCAGGGTGTCGCTCCACAGCAAAGGCAGATTTAAGTGGTCACCACAAGGATTCATCGCTGAAGACGATACAGTTTGTCAGTAGCAGGCCAGGTTTCTTGTTCTCAACACCACTGGAATCTAAGGTGATGGTAGCTGGCTGGCAATGGCTGGGCATGTAATGGGCGTGACACCAAATTTCCTTCTGCAAAGTGCCTGGAAATGGTCTGGCAGAGACAGGGGTGTGTAATGAACATGCAACCTATGTGGATGGTGGACAACAAAACTGGGAACTCTTGGTTCCTGTGACCCGCCGTTTAGCCTCATTGGCTGCTAGTTCGGGTCACAGGCGGGGTGAAGACATCATCACTCCACCAGATACCTGGCGCAGACCGCCTGTGCTGTGATGCAGGCCACTACTGGGGGTACTACACTGACGTGCAAAAGGGTAACAATGTTTTGAACTTCTGACTTTCAGGCTCCATATCTCACCATCCACTACAGCTTTGGATTAGAGACTCTCATCATTTTATAGACAATCATCTTGGCTATCTCATACATAAATTATACTTGCAGCTGTTTAGCATATGATTAGTTCTGCAGATTCTTCTCATGTAACTGCATTGTTACTGTTTTGCTCCTAAAATTCTAAATTTAAATGATTATTTTGTTAGTATTTTGTAAATCCACCTTTGGCTTTCAACACAATCCTTCTGGACGTGATCTCGACCGAAATCAAGCATGTCTCGACCGAAATCTGTTCCCAGGTCTCTTCTACACGTTTCCGATGTTAGTGCATACTGGTCGACTCATTTGAGCACGAATACAGCTTTTTCTTTAACTCTACCCACAAGTGTTCGATTGGGTTGAGATGTGCTGTGGGGGGTCCAATCCAGCACCTCTACTTCATTGTCGCTGAACCCTTTCTTCTCCAATCCCAACGAATACTTCAGGTCGTTGTCCTGCTGGAACACTATGTCGTCCTTTTTCATACCCATAGTACTCGAGTGTAGGAAGTAACTCTTCTTGTAGGATACTCACATATAGCTCAGCATTGAGACCACCATTGATCCTGGTCAAGTATCCAGCGCCTTTGGCTGTGAAACATCCCCATATCATCAGGCTTCTTCCACCCAACTTGACAGTTTTTCGATCAGTTAGCCCATTTCCCCTTGTTTCTTGCAGGCCCATTTGCATCCATCAGAGCCCAGTCTATTGGCTTTCGTCTCATTGCTCCAAATCAGCCGTTTCCAATCTTCTACGGTCTTCTTCACCTTTTTTTCTGGCCACCATTCCAGAATGTGCGTCGCACGGTGCTCTCATAGACGTCTGTGATCTCACTATCATGAAGCAGACGAGCCACCTCCACTGCCGTGTTTTTCGCTCCAGACTTTGTGGTGAGCCGACTTGTAGATTTAGATATTTCCAACTTGTTGACTCGAATAATTTATCTATTGATCCCTTATTATATCATCTCCAGAATACCTCTCCCTTCACTGTGATACAGTTGGGTCACAGGGAAATACGGACTGCTGCTTTTGCTGACGACCTCCTCCTCCTGCTCTCTAGCCCAAGACAAAACCTACGACCTGTACTGTCTGAAATTCAGACACTAGGGTCTCTCTCTGGTTATTTTCTAAGCCCAGACAAATGTGAAGCCTTTATGTTAAAAGGCCCAGCTACTCCGACCTGGGCCGCAACTGTGCGGGTGCACGAAGTCCATTAAATACCTAGGGGTGGAGATAACCCGATCGCCAGCCAATTTGTATAACCATGTTTCCTGAATATTTTAATTCCCTCCAACACACGTTACAAACCCGGATGCATTTTCCTTTGTCCTTTTATGGGCAGAGCAAACATCCTGAAAATGGTAGAACTCCCCAGATTACTATACTTATTTCAATACCTTCCTGTCTGCACTTTGATTGACGGGGGCAGTTATGATGACTTTTGCACTGCTTGCCCTTTCAATCAAAGTGCAGATAGACAGCGCAGAAGTTGCAGAGAAAGCAGAACCTCTAGGTGTAACGTGACCCCCCCCCCCTGTTGTTCCTAAAAGCTCATTTGCATATATTAAAGCCCGTATGAACGTGGGACCAACACCGATGCCCTCAGCTGCCAAGCGCCCATGTAACAGGCCAGCCAGTGTCATAGCTACAAATCTAAATGTAAAGCGCCTGAGCATTTTTCCACGTACGGTTTTTCACGCCACACGTCTTGACACCTTTACCATTCGGACACCTTAGAAAGCTGTGGTGGGAGCCTGCTTGTGTTTTAGCTCCATTCAGTGGAGATAAACCGAGAGCGTGACAGCACCATTTAAAATGAAAATCCATGGTTAAAACTGCAGCGGTTTCCTCTGTAGGATACACGGATGTTTTTGACACGGTCATTATCTGTAAACTTGTATCGGGCAGGAAATACGGTAAATAATGTGTCCAAATCAAATGTCTCAAAGCATGGCACAGGACTATGGATGCAGCTGGACCATGCTTCTGTCCATACAATATGTGTATACTAATAAGTAGTGCTAGCTAGCTAGGCAGCAGGTTCTGCAAGGTGCAATATACAACTTATAGGAAGTGAAACAAATGTAGGAAAAAACACAAGCAATTGAAATGTTCTTTCCAGCCTCAAACCATTTCTACAGTATTTCAAACATTTGCTTTTTTCCTATCCCGACATCTGCTTCTCATCATCTTTTTTTTCTTTTTGTCCTCTCTCTTCCTTTAAGTGCTTACAAAAATAAAACGGCATATGTATTAGTGATGTTGTAGTGAACGCGGCTCACAACACACGAGCAGAGAAGTGGAACAAATTCCAGAATGGAAATTATTCCTGATGGGAGGGATGATGAGGGTCTCTTATAAATCCTTCTGAAAAATCAACTGTTTCTTAAAGTTATAGAAAAAATGTTAAGCCTCAAACATTCTGCGGCCATTGTGACAGCCTTCATCCGCTGTCATTAGACAAAGTACAAGCTGCTTTACATGGTATTTGCAGTCTGCAGATAATGCTGAATTATTTTTTTTTCTTGGGTGCATTAGGAAAAACTTATAGGGAACCAGTCAGTAAGACTTGCCTCTATAAACAGCTCAGATCAACTTTTATTTTTTTTTAACCTGAAAAGCTCTGGGGTACGACAGACCCAGGCTACCCAATGAAACCATTGCAGCCAGTGGATGCAGTGATTATTTGGGGTAGTCAGTGATGTTACCACCACGGAAACGGAGGCTATTGGGGAGCATTGGAGGGATCAGGTGGATGGGTAAGAGTTCTTATTTTAGAACACTCCTTGCCTTTACCTTTGGAGCCTGAGAAAACCCCTTTAATGATAGGACTGCCGTCTTTACTTCACACTTCTGCTCTGCAGATTTATCAGATTTCACGTTGCTGTCTTACAGGCTGTAGTGACACAACTGCAGCTGCTGCCATTGCATATTGATTTTGATATGTTTCCTTCGTAGAGCTGTGATTAAAGGGGTCCTCTCATTTCAGCAAAATGGCATTTATCATGTACAGAAATTTAATACAAGGCACTAATGTATTGTGATTGTCCATATTGCTTCCTTTGCTGGCTGGATACATTTTTCCATCACATTATACATTGCTCATTTCCATGGTTACGACCACCCTGCAATCCATCAGTGGTGGTCGTGCTTGCACACTATAGGAAAAATTGCCGGGCTGTCTAGTGACCGGGACCATGGGAGTGCTTTTTTCGATAGTGTGCAAGCACGACCACCGCTGCTGGATTGCAGGGTGGTTGTAACCATGGAAACCAGCAGTGTATAATGTGATGGACAAATGAATCCAGCCAGCAGAGGAAGCAATAGGGAGAATCACAAGACATAAGTAAGTGCTTTGTATTATCTTTTTCTACATGATAAATTCCATTTACTGCAGTGAGAGGACCCTTTTAATTTACTACTTGGAGGATGTGATGTTAGTGAGTGTCCTGTGGATGAGGTACAGAGGGGGTGGACTGTGGAGTGTATATTGCTCCCCAGGAATCTGAGGGATGAAGGCAGGATCGGATTGCATTGCACAGGGCGTCCACTGACAAATGGAGGCGTTTCTCATCACCTCCACGGAATAGCTGACAGCTTCACCATTGGATCCAAACTATTTCTGCATCCTGAGCGTGCAGCAGCCATCCCGGGACTGTCCTGCTGTATCCAGGACGGTCAGGAGGCATCCCCTAAAACTCATAGCATCGTGCTATAGTCTTACTCTATGCATCAAATAAGCCATTGGTAACTATGGCAGATTACTGTGCCCAGCCTCCTGGCTCTCCTAGCTGGTCCTGGGACATTATTACAGCTGCTTCTTGTCACGTAAGTGGCCAGATTTACAGTAGTTGTGAATTCTGAGTCACCGACATCTGTTATGGGCCTGTCAATCTAATGAGCTCATCGCTGGACGGAAAAAAAGTCCGGGCTGCGTACAGCTACACATCCTATACTGTACATGGGACGAGGCTGGATTATGCCCACCACTCCTCGGTATCCACAGTTTATTATTATTTTTTTTTACTTCTTGACAGATTTTGTATGTGAAACTCTATCCCAGGCTGAATAAAGATCAGTATGACTAGATTCCTCCACAAAAGTGACTGCGGGGTGAAAGGTCACGCCGCACATTCAGAATGCACAGATTTGTAGGAAATATATGAGGGTCAGGTTTCCATGGTAACGAGGCTAGAACAAACGACCTGCCAAGAATGATGTCAGATAAGTTATAGATGTGCACATGGGATCGGCACAGTGAGGGGCCCTGGTTTCCTGAGTTCTGCTGCTGAGCACTGGTAAAGGTAATACTGCCGGCTTTACCTTCCATTGTTCCCTTCCATTCTGCCCCCTCCTCTGTATACCTGACATAGGTTCATTTTAACCTGAACAAACTTTTTTCATTTCTGTAGAAAACCCCCCAAAAAAATTCACAGCTGGGATCCGCGTTTTGTGGATCCATGAATTTGCAGACCGCAAAACCCTTGCGGCCGTATGTATTTTGCTGTCTGCAAACTGCGGTTCCGCAAAATACACATACCAGCCATGTGCAGCAGCACTTTCCCAATAGAAGGCCCCTTTCTTGTCCACAAAATGGATATCAATATGACATGTTCCATAATTTGTGAAACGGGTGCAGACTCATAGAAATGAATGGGTCCGTGTGCAGTCGGCAAAAATTCCTGATCAGATACAGAATCAAAATGCGTTGTGTGTATGAGCCCTAAAGCTTCTTTTGCTGTATTAAGTGTGATTTTATTATTGGATGCAATGAATTTTCCCCCAAAAAATATTAAACAAAACATTGGAGCTTTTTAGTCTTCCCTGCACACAATGCAGCACCCAGACTTTTATAGCATTCCTGGTGGTGGAAGGGTGGTCTCTGCCCCTCTTCTGCCGATTATAAGGTGTGGCGCTGGTGTCAAAATGGGCAGCAAACGTAGTAAGACGCAGACCAGAAAGTTGGATTGTGTGAGAGAGACACCGTCCGGAATCAGACCAGCAAATACAGCTCGACACGCGTGTCTCCATCCCCCTCATCCGATCATGTTCATGTGATGTATGTTAGAGATCCTAATGCAGGTCTGGAGACTGGTACTTTTACTAAAATATTGCAGCCAGTTCAGTGCTGATCAGCCGCTTTCTATCAACACTTGGCAAAGTATGATAAAATAAAAAAAAGACTTGCTTAGGATTCTCATGAGGAATGCGGACATCGTGTCATCTTTGAACTGATTCACCCATAGTAGGACACGCTGGCCACGGATTGCTAGTAGGTTTCCTAAGTTCACATCTTCCCAACCAGAGATGGGATGTTGTCTCTGGATACGTCTTAGGAACTGCTCAAAGTATTTCTCCTTGAAACGTCTTATATAGTATAATAAAAATCAACTCTGAATTTAAGTCCCATGGAGATCATCTATTTCACATCAAGGAGGTAGCTGTTTGGAGTTTTATATTTGCCCTTTGTGATTCGTCGTGTCCTGTATGACCCATAGTGTAGTCAAGGCCCTAATTAGACTGAGGGTCAACAACTAACGGGCCTAATGTATATTACAATTATCCATAATCCATATGGAATAGTATCATAGCAGACTTATGTCGTTGGATTTGCTCCCTTATGATTGGGAGTGATCGAATGACCAAGGCGAACCGTCCATTGTTTTCAGTGAGAGGCTGTGCTGCAGTTCATGTGGTCGCAGGTTATAGCCACGACTGTGCTAAGAAAGGACACGTCCTTGCAGTAGGTCACGTCCTTGGAGCAGGTGGCCGCTCTATTCCATGGGGCTAAACCACTAGTGGATTGAAAAACGCTTTGTAAAATCTGCTGTGGTCATATATCAGATGAACGTCTGTATTAGTTGTTCACCTTGTTAGAAAAGTTCATATATATCTGAAATTAATGAACGGACGTGTACGCTATAGCAGGCCAGCTAATACACCAAATCACAATAAGTGTTCAACAGATATAAGTCTAGAAGGGTATGTACTGTAAGGGCAGCGGATCGTCACACGTTTGTAAAGTGATAATTGTACAACCAAAGGACAAACCTTGAGAATAAAAAGGGGAACCAGAACCAACTGAATTTGAAAACTGTAAAAGACAAGGTGTAGTCTGTGCCACCGAGTACCCCAGGGCTGGAGAGGTCTAAAGATCATAGTCCAACAGAGGGACCTTAAATGAGACAGAGCCCCAAATCTACAAGGCTATATAGTAAAAGGGATCATCAGTGCACTAAAATGGTCCCTGTTAATTGTCTTTCAAGGTACCACCTAGTAAGGCCTTATGGACATGGCCGAATCCGTTTTACGGTCTGCTAACCACAGATCTGCAAAATATGGCTAATGACTCTGCATGCTGCATTTTTCTTCTACACCTACTGGACAAGAATAGCACATGTTCTACAACTTTGCGAAATGGCCACATTGATGACGTCTTGCACTGTTGGCATTTTGTATGGACCCATAGAAATGAATGGGTCTGTGTGTGTTCTGCAGAAAATGCATATCGGACGCGGACCAAACCTAAGGCCCAAGGCCGAAACATTGCTTTATCTTGGAGTAGATGTGTGTACGTAGAAGGAAAGTAAATTTGCCCGTAACCGGAAGAAACTCTTCACTCTTTTCTCCTTACTCAAGGAGGGTTCTGTCCAGTCCTTGCAAAAACACACAGTTTTTACATAAAAACACGTAATGCAGGAGGGGGAAGGGAGATCCTAGCATCTATATGTTTTCTGAGCTGCCGCAGAGATAAGAAAATTCAATTGTTTCTCAGCCCTGAACCGAATGGAAATATTGCCTGGCCAAATACCAAACAGACTTCAGAGTGTCGGGGGAGCAGGTGAGAAGTAGTGGAAGTTGTAATACGTGTCCAAAAGTTTAGTATTCTTGGGCAGGACCATAAACCGTGATAAAGATCAGCATGAGGAGAGGGGCATTGTGGTCAGGGGTATTACTAATCAGAAAGCTCCACTGCGGTGAGATGTTGTATGCCGCCCCCCAATGCATGACCGAAGGGAGAAATATTGCTGCTTTCTGAAGAGCTGGTAGGACCCCCTCTACTGTGACGTCTGCTATGGCTTCCCCCCAGTAGGCAGTTCGTGATTGGGAGGTGGCATAGTTGTGGGGAGACCTGAGCATATGATAAAATCTGGTAATCTTTTCCGGGTAAGTTGTTGAGACGAAGTTGATGAAAGGAAACGTTGCCTCCGTCCAGATCTGTAAGATGTTTCATGGACTGACTACGTAGCTGCTCTCCTGGGGGTAGCAGCAGGAATGAGGTCCCACTGTATCGTACTGGAGATGTAGATCCTTAAATGTGTAAGCCCGCTCCCTATCAATGTCCATCAAGTGTGGAGTGCATGTGAGGTCCCCTGTGTGCCAAAGGCCAAATACTGCAGCGTGTTTGCTGTTCTGGAAATTAGGATTACCCTGAAAAGGTTGGAGGGAGTACCGAGTGCTGCTGACTTTGGTCCATGTCTACCATGTGGGTAATGAAAGTGGGTTTTGTTCAACCTCTAATGGAAGGTCTGTATATTTCATGTGGAGTAAAGCGGCAATGGAAATATGGGAAGCAAATTGTAGATTCAACAAATGGTCCATAATAAAGACGATCTGGTGATCCAATCACCACAATGCGTAACTGCTGTATAGTCTAATGTCAGGGAGGTTTAGGACCTCATGAAATCTCTACGAGCAGGGCCCCTCTGCATCAACAGCCTCTCCAGATAAACCGCAGTAACAGGTTACTTATATATAACACATTTTTAGGGCGTAAATATGTTGGTAAAGATTGTAATTAGGAATGAGCGAATCGACTTCGGATGAAACATCGGAAAATGTTTTTTTTACAGTAAAAATCAATAAGTTTGGCTCATCGGAGCCAATACATTCTAATACTGTACGGAGCACTCTCCCCTTACATTATTGAGTTTTATGCGAATTGACTTCGGATGTTTCATCTGAAGTAGATTCGCTTATCCCTAATTGTAATATATAAAGGGTTTTTGAAACAATTACTACTTAATTACATTTATCTTACAAATAAAAGAGAGAGAGAGGTCCCTCCTTGCCTAAAACTGAGGTATGTCTGCAGTATGCAAATGCATTTTTTCCCCCCAAGACTTCACCCTCAGTGGCCTGCAAGTAATGTATGTACACAGTGACTGCACCAGCAGAACAGTGAGTGCAGCTCTGGAGTATAATACAGGATGTAACTCAGGATCAGTACAGGATAAGTAATGTATGTACACAGTGACTGCACCAGCAGAACAGTGAGTGCAGCTCTTGAGTATAATACAGGATGTAACTCAGGATCAGTACAGGATAAGTAATGTATGTACACAGTGACTGCACCCGGAGAATAGTGAGTGCAGCTCTGGAGTATAATACAGGATGTAACTCAGGATCAGTACAGGATAAGTAATGTATGTACACAGTGACTGCACCAGCAGAATAGTGAGTGCATCTCTGGAGTATAATACAGGATGTAACTCAGGATCAGTACAGGATAAGTAATGTATGTACACAGTGACTGCACCAGCAGAATAGTGAGTGCAGCTCTGGAGTATAATACAGGATGTAACTCAGGATCAGTACAGTATAAGTAATGTATGTACACAGTGACTGCACCAGCAGAATAGTGAGTGCAGCTCTGGAGTATAATACAGGATGTAACTCAGGATCAGTACAGGATAAGTAATACATGTAGACAGTGACTGCACCAGCAGAATAGTGAGTGCAGCTCTGGAGTATAATACAGGATGTAACTAAGGATCAGTTCAGGATAAGTAATGTATGTACACAGTGCTGCACCAGCAGAATAGTGAGTGCAGCTCTGGAGTATAATACAGGATGTAACTCAGGATCAGTACAGGATAAGTAATGTATGTACACAGTGACCGCACCAGCAGAATAGTGAGTGCAGCTCTGGAGTATAATACAGGATGTAACTCAGGATCAGTACAGTATAAGTAATGTATGTACACAGTGACTGCACCAGCAGAATAGTGAGTGCAGCTCTGGAGTATAATACAGGATGTAACTCAGGATCTGTACAGGATAAGTAATGTATGTACACAGTGACTGCACCAGCAGAACAGTGAGTGCAGCTCTGGAGTATAATACAGGATGTAACTCAGGATAAGTAATGTGTTGTTTCTTATACTTTTTATGTTGAGCTTGCCTAGTATAGAATAGTATAAATTATACCTAATTCAGTGTTGCAAATTATGGTCTACATTCAGATCACAGAAATTAAGTGCTATTGTTTTTTTAAGGAACCTTAATCCTGCTAAATCACAGACATGAGAACAAGTGTGGATATAAGGGCTCTTTCACACTTGCGTTGTTGGGTTCCGGCATAGAGTTCCGTCGTCGGGGCTCTATGCCGGAAGAATCCTGATTAGGATTATCCTAATGCATTCTGAATGGAGAGAAATCCGTTCAGGATGCCTTCAGTTCCGTAACGGAACGTTTTTTGGCCGGAGAAAATACCGCAGCATGCTGCGCTTTTTGCTCCGGCCAAAAATCCTGAACACTTGCCGCAAGGCCGGATCCGGAATTAATGCCCATTGAAAGGAATTAATCCGGATCCGGCCTTAAGCTAAACGTCGTTTCGGCGCATTACCGGATCCGACGTTTAGCTTTTTCTGAATGGTCACCATGGCTGCCGGGTCGCTAAAGTCCTGGCAGCCATGGTAAAGTGTAGTGGGGAGCGGGGGAGCAGTATACTTACCGTCCGTGCGGCTCCCGGGGCGCTCCAGAGTGACGTCAGGGCGCCCCACGTGCATGGATCACGTCATCCATGCGCATGGGGCTCCTTGACGTCATTCTGGAGCGCCCCGGGAGCCGCACGGACGGTAAGTATACCGCTCCCCCGCTCCCCACTACTACTATGGCAGCCAGGACTTTAATAGCGTCCTGGCTGCCATAGTAACACTGAACGCATTTTGAAGACGGATCCGTCTTCAAATGCTTTCAGTTTACTTGCGCCGTTACGGATCCGGCGGGCACCTCCGGCAAATGGAGTGCACGACGGATCCGGACAACGCAAGTGTGAAGAGGCCTAAGTTGTACGTATCTGAACGCCTCTCTCTATTATTACCTAGCTGCCACATGCAGAAAACAAGCAGGCCCCTAGCACCTTTATGTACTGTAGGTTTCTCATGTGTATGTCTCCCTTTCTGTTAGTGTAATCTACGTGTCATCACCTACTTCTGGACATTGTAGTGCTCGGTTCCTTCCCTCCACTGTTAACGTTTTAGACGCTGAGGGTCTGTTCCATATGTCATCACATGGAGACAATGTACAGATGTTACTGATGTCATACAGCAAAGATATTCCCAGTTATCCTGCTGCTTAAAGGGGAAACACATAAAGCCATCTATGAGGTTAAAAGGGCAGCACGTTATAGCTCAATCTTTTGCTGTTTGCCTAGCACAAAAAAATCCTTAATCACATATTTAGTAGAGGATCCACAAACAACCAGTATAGAACTCCAGAAGGAAAATATCAACCGCAAAGTCAGCAGTAAGAGGCGGACTTCAATAGAGCCTTTAAATAGCTAATGAGTAGAACCTCTGCAAGGAAACACAGAAAGACCTGTCAGACTCACGTGCTGCAAGTCTATCCGATCTTCTCAGTTCTCTCAGAGGGTAGGCAGTTACAACATGTCCTACCTTTGTGGTGCAGCTGGACAGATGTGTAAGCACATGGAAGGACCGTGTGAATGCACCCTTAGGTTTACTGTAACGCTTGTAGTTAGGTACAGACACAAACGGTGAGCCCTAACCCAGAACCCATCTCATTCGCCCTGCTTACTTTCATTGCATGCCCTAGGTAGCAAGACCGCAAGTGGTCGACAGTCCCTAAGCTACTAAAGTGCAGAGACAGACAAACACTTAGAGACAAACGACACAAAGACAGAGGTGTACACAAATAGGTCAAAACCAGGAGGACAATGCAGTACAAAAACAAGAGACAGAGAATGGTCAAAAGGCGAGCTGAGGTCAAAGACATGAGCAATCCAAACCAGCACAGTAACAAGAACCAGGAACCTAGCTAGTGAGCCCAAACAAGACGATCACTGGCACTGGTGTATGTCTAGGATGGGGTTGAAATAGAGCACTGGGTCCCTGGATCGGAACCTGATAGGTCCATGACTCGGTGCTCCATTAGTCAGAAACGCTAGTACACAGAAATCGAGCCTCTGAGCAATCAGCCCACTCTCCCCCAGCACACGCCCTCTGCAGGGAGAATCAGAGCAATGCATCTTGTTGCTAAGGATGCTGGCGCATCACCAGGGAGCGTGGCTCAGCAGCTCGTCTCTCCCGGCGCAGCCGTGCCGAGGCTGAGGATTGCACCGCTGGAGCTCGGACAGGTAAGTTTATAACATTTACTTTGTGAGAGCTTTATAAAAGTTGCTCTGAATCCAGTTAGACTCCGTGCACAGGGCAGAGGAGTGTGAGATGGCAAACAGGTGCCATGAAATATTATCTCTGTATGACATCTTCACCCCTAGAAGAAATACTATCAATATCTTCAAAATCTGAAAGGGAAAATGAATGCCTCTGTATAAAACAGGGGTGATCTGCTACAGCTAGTGATTGGCTGCAGCGGTCACATGCCCTTGTGTCAAACGTCATCACTGGACCACGTGGGGCGAGACCGGTTCTGTGGGGGATCTGAGGTGTATATTACTTTATGTTTGAGAAGCACCCTCAGCAGTTTTAGACCATTTTTTTCTGCTACACAACCCCTTTAATTATTCTTTTCAGTGTTTTGTAGGTGCTGAAGACTTTTTCATTTTAGCTTGTAAAACTTGAATGGGCCTCAGAATCAATTGTAAGGACTCGGCTACCGGGTTGAGCTATTTGGGTGAGAATATAATCCGTTTTCTATTAACTAAAGGATCTGCCCCATTTTTTCCTCTCGTAATAGAAAGTTCACATAGAGTTATACAGTAATGCAATAAAATGGCCAGAAACAGGTTCATTGTAACTAGTAAAACAAGCTGAGTATTGGCAGCTCTGTGAGTGGGGAACGGATAGATTTATTCATGTCTTAGGTGGTAAGGCTTCTGTAGCTCCTCACTCCCAGTGCCTTTATATTACATCTGCTGAGCTCATTACTGCGTGTACAGGCCTAATGTCATGTCTGCTGCTCTTATTGCTATTGCAGATGGTCACTGACGCAGCTTCTTCATGATCCGACAGCCAGGGAAGTCTAAAAGTTATCACAATGAGTTCATCCACTTAAACCTGTTTCCTCTTTTCATTCCATCATATTTTTAAAAAAAAGTTCCAAAAGTTATTGTATTGAGGAAATCAGTGCCCTCTCGCCTGGATGCAGCCACACAGCTTATTAATTAGGTTGTGACTTTTTTTGGTGGGGATGATAAGTTGTTTGGTTGACCTGAACATAAGACACATCCTTCTTCTAACTAAGGCCTCATGCACACGACCGCTGTGTGTTTTGCGGTTTGCAAATTACGGATGGTGTCCGTGTGTGTTCCACAATTTGCGGAACGGCACAGACAGCCATTGTTGTCCGCAAAATGGACAAGAATAGGACAGGTTATATTTTGTTTGCGGACCACGTAACGGAGCAAAAGATGCGGACAGCACACTGAGTGCTGTCTGCATCTTTTGCGGCCCCATTGAAGTGAATGGGTCCGCATCCAAGCTGCAAAAACTGCGGCTCGGATGCGGACCCAAACAACAGTCGTGTGCATGAGGCCTAATGCATACATTATTGCATAGTTCTACCTTAGAGAAAATTGTAGCATTGCATAGATCAAAGTATTCTGCCCCATGCACTGCAGGTGTCGTCACCAGAATGTATATTATAGTAGAATAAATATATATTGTGGCTCACCCGTATCTGTCAATGTGGTTAGGGTGCTCTGCTTTTTGGATGATTCACCTAATCATCCCACATAGAGAAATACATATATTAAAATTAAAAGCAGGCACTCACCAGCTGGTTAGTCTAATAAGTAGTAGCTTTATATAATGATGTAAAATTTACAATAAAATATTAGCATAAAATGTTTTCATATAATACACTGGGGATAATGGAACACTTAAGTATCTTCCTTCAATTCGCTATCTGCATGAGTATTCAGCTCTAGGTCTATAAGTGTATAATATACATACAGTATGAACAAATTAATATCCTGTGTAATAGATATCACAAGTAAATGAATAACACAAATACATAGGTGTCCTTCTGTGAACAAAGAAACCTGTAGAGAATAAAATAAAGTTCTGTGGAAAATGAATGTGACAAAAAGTATATAAATTCGTATTGGGTGAATAAGTGTTTGGTGAAGTCATAAGATGACCTAGTAGCAATTCCTCATATGAAGTATATAATTGCTATTCAGTAGCGATTCTTCTATGCGCTCAAGAATGGGGTTTAGGTAATGAGTGATCGGGTTTTGGAACTGGGGCGTCCCCCTAGTTCTTAAAACCCTCTTACCTTGCCCTTAATTATGGCTATCCTCTTTAGGGGTGCCTCTCTCCTAGACGCTGGGGTCCTTGGTTCTCCCACGTTGATACAAGATCCAATAGTAGGAGTTCCCTCTCGCCGGTCTCAGCGTTCCACGAGGGTACTTCCTTGCGTCTCAGCAAACAGGAAGTGATCTCCCAAGTTCACGTGGTAGCGCGTAGTATCGCGGTAGATTGATCCAGCTAAATTTGCACTAGAATATAGATGCAGACTAGACGGTGATCTTCCAACTGTAGTTATGTTGGAATTAGGGTGGGTAATTACTCGCAGGAACCAGCCATACGCGTTTCGAGGGTCCTCCCTCTTCCTCAGTGGCTATAGTGCGAGTGTTACCCTTCTTACTTATATACTATGGTTCTCTGTAGTCCCACCCAGATCCAACATGGTTTTCACTTGTTCTAATTGGATTGTAACCTCAGTGCAAAGTACTACTTAAATATATGTGTATAGACTGTTTGTCTTTCTAATTTTGATAATCTTTATTATTTAAAATAGTTTGGTTAAAAATATATATAAGAATATAAATAATGTCAAATATATAAGCTCTAATTTAAAATCCCAAGCTCATATGTTTCTGTACATTTCATTAATTATGTGAATCTGGGGGCGATAGCTTCATTGTTCCCATTCTATAATACCTCCAAATATTTGGACAGCCCTCTAGAGCCCAGATATCAGAGAAAATATCATAAAAGTCAAAATGCACAAAAAACGCATCAAAACCGCACCACATGACTAAAAACCGCATATGCGTTTTTGGTGCGTTTTGTATCAAAATTTCCTCACATATTCATCTCCATAAGTCCCCATCAATTTTGACTCCTCCTCCTCATCTGAGAAATCTCTAGATGTTATACATTGAATATTCATTATTAGATAACAGGTAATGTCTCTATGTTCTCTAACAATAATCTCATAGATATATCCTCTTCAATAACCAGAACCTATACTTTAGAAAAGGAAAAATGAAAAATAGGTTCTGGTTATTGAAGAGGATATATCTATGAGATTATTGTTAGAGAACATAGAGACATTACCTGTTATCTAATAATGAATATTCAATGTATAACATCTAGAGATTTCTCAGATGAGGAGGAGGAGTCAAAATTGATGGGGACTTATGGAGATGAATATGTGAGGAAATTTTGATACAAAACGCACCAAAAACGCATATGCGGTTTTTAGTCATGTGGTGCGGTTTTGATGCGTTTTTTGTGCATTTTGACTTTTATGATATTTTCTCTGATATCTGGGCTCTAGAGGGCTGTCCAAATATTTGGAGGTATTATAGAATGGGAACAATGAAGCTATCGCCCCCAGATTCACATAATTAATGAAATGTACAGAAACATATGAGCTTGGGATTTTAAATTAGAGCTTATATATTTGACATTATTTATATTCTTATATATATTTTTAACCAAACTATTTTAAATAATAAAGATTATCAAAATTAGAAAGACAAACAGTCTATACACATATATTTAAGTAGTACTTTGCACTGAGGTTACAATCCAATTAGAACAAGTGAAAACCATGTTGGATCTGGGTGGGACTACAGAGAACCATAGTATATAAGTAAGAAGGGTAACACTCGCACTATAGCCACTGAGGAAGAGGGAGGACCCTCGAAACGCGTATGGCTGGTTCCTGCGAGTAATTACCCACCCTAATTCCAACATAACTACAGTTGGAAGATCACCGTCTAGTCTGCATCTATATTCTAGTGCAAATTTAGCTGGATCAATCTACCGCGATACTACGCGCTACCACGTGAACTTGGGAGATCACTTCCTGTTTGCTGAGACGCAAGGAAGTACCCTCGTGGAACGCTGAGACCGGCGAGAGGGAACTCCTACTATTGGATCTTGTATCAACGTGGGAGAACCAAGGACCCCAGCGTCTAGGAGAGAGGCACCCCTAAAGAGGATAGCCATAATTAAGGGCAAGGTAAGAGGGTTTTAAGAACTAGGGGGACGCCCCAGTTCCAAAACCCGATCACTCATTACCTAAACCCCATTCTTGAGCGCATAGAAGAATCGCTACTGAATAGCAATTATATACTTCATATGAGGAATTGCTACTAGGTCATCTTATGACTTCACCAAACACTTATTCACCCAATACGAATTTATATACTTTTTGTCACATTCATTTTCCACAGAACTTTATTTTATTCTCTACAGGTTTCTTTGTTCACAGAAGGACACCTATGTATTTGTGTTATTCATTTACTTGTGATATCTATTACACAGGATATTAATTTGTTCATACTGTATGTATATTATACACTTATAGACCTAGAGCTGAATACTCATGCAGATAGCGAATTGAAGGAAGATACTTAAGTGTTCCATTATCCCCAGTGTATTATATGAAAACATTTTATGCTAATATTTTATTGTAAATTTTACATCATTATATAAAGCTACTACTTATTAGACTAACCAGCTGGTGAGTGCCTGCTTTTAATTTTAATAAAAGAATGTATATTATGTCAGTGCAGCGAAGTATGGCATAGGCTGGCCATACACATTAGATAGCTGTGGCTATGTTCACATCTCCGCCTATTATTTCCATAGGAACTGAACAATGAAAATAGAATGAAAGTGGCGTGTCTGACAGTGAACAGCGCTCGGCAGACCCCACAGACTGTATGGGAGCTATCAGGTTTCCAGTAGAGTCCATCCTACTGGATGGCCACTAAGAGAGCCTGTGATGCAGATGTGGAAACAGCCTGACTCTCCTGACCCCTGCATACCCTTGAGTACTGGGCTCAGCCGAGCATGCATGTGTCTTGAGCAGGGAGTGGAGAGACAGCTGGTCGCAGACCCCAATCCAACTCCCTGATATTCATCTCCCCCAAGATCCTGTGACAGGGGAGAGTCGGGAGGCCCCATGATTATTAAATGGTGGGTTTGGCAGCAGTAAACGGTGGCTGACTCTTCTGTAACTTTATTGTCAGAACACTCTAAGTAATTGTTTTAAAAGTATTACCGAGAATGTTAAATTGTTTTTGTTTATTTTGTTTTATTTTTTTAATATTTTTTTTTACATCTTTTTTTTCTTTTGTAAAATCTCCAATATTTCTCAATAGATTAAGACATCGTGGCCAAAAGGCTTCACACATGTTAGTATTGGAAATATCAAACTGTCTCTGGCCACATTTTGAAATGTTGTATTACTGAGCATTGTATTTTTGGACACCATTCATGGAACAGACTATGTATGCTTTACTTTACTGGAATATAACGACATTGAGCTATCTGCAGGGGACACGATTCTACGTACAGTGAGTTGTCAGCTGGGGCAGCTTTACTTCAGACAGAAAGGGTTGGCAGCATCTTAAGGAGCAGCATACGGAATGGCATCATGTTTTTGTCCTGATGCTGGAACGGCAATAAGCGAATCTTTTCCTTGGCTTCAACCTTCCTTGGCTCTGACTTTTTAGAGCAAAAAGAGAGATGGAAGGCGGACTCAAAGCCTTATGCTTGAGAAAACATTACTTCCCGAGTGTGGTCTTAAACTTCTAAACTTGCATCTATTTTTTTGTGAAAGTTTTGTGCTGTAATTATTTTCTTGCATATAATTTTTCCTGATCTCTAATTAACACCAGTGCTGACATCAGCAGGATCATCTGTTTGTCCGACCTTCCATAGGTCCCTTCTTTGTGTCATTTACAAGTTTATTCTACCACCCTAGGCTAGACTAGGATGGGTCACTCATAACAGATGTCTGCCTGGAGGGTCTACTGTTCTTCTCCGTGGACAATATGATGTAACCAGCTGAAATACGTAATCATTATTAAACGGCTGACATAAACCGCACAGCTGCTTTTGTGACTTCTTTTATTTCCTATAAGTAATTAAGTCATTTAACTGACTGGCCTAGTAAAGCGTCTGCATCGTCTGACATATTGCTTTATTGTTTTTTTATTTACCAGGTGGAGAATATGGAGTTCAGGAGACCAGGTAGAAAAAGCCCACATATCAACTTCAAATGGCCAAATCTGGAGCTTGTGAGTTGGTCATCTTACCCGGCAAATTGGAAAGCTTATCTGGTGTCTGTGGAGATGACTAGCAATTAAAAAATTCTTCTACAGGTTTTCATTTCCAGAAAGCTGTTGACACTACAGGCTTTTTTTTCTAGTTTTTGTCACGTCCCTATAAGAGTAATAATAAAGAGGATCACAAAGTATAAAAGTGTGATGAACCGACACATGATAACCTTTAAAATCATACATGTAGTTTGTAAAGATAGTAAAACATTAACCTCAGATTATTATTTTTTCCTGCAGAAGTACATTGCTGGCAGGATTGTATCTATGTTCCAGAATGACATTGTACATACTGTGTGTGCAATAACCGTGGCCATAAAGTGTAGTATTGTTGTTTCCTCTGCATCCGCTGCCTGGAGGTCATGTAACTGAATGCAGGGTGCATGTCACAGTGTTCGAAATGCTGACCTCTCGGTATCCTAAATGAAGCTGTATGTTTTCCATGTTTAGTCCTCCGTGGTTAATGTCCTGTTGCCAGAATCGAAAACATCTAATTGGAAAAAATTTGGCAGCATTTGCAGAGTTTTAGCATGGAGTGTAAACTGTGTGATGAGTAGAAAGTATCTGGCTTCCACTGAATGGTGTTGAGAAAACTCTTATTACATGGAGAATTTTAGTAATTAGTACAGAGATTACACGTTATAATTGTTTCTACAATAATTTGAATTATAATTACATAAAAAAATGTTTAATTCCTATTTTTTGGGGGTTCAAATACCACACACCTGCCCTCCGCTTTTCTGTGCTCCCTCTAATGCTGCATTCACTTTGCAGGACAGTTAGCAGTGAACCTCCATGCAACATTTATCTTTATTTCTTTTCTCAGCGTTGGCGTGGTGCATGAATCCTCCCTGGTGATGCGTCCCTGTGTGGAGGGAGACTATAGAATGAAGCTGCAATGTGTTAGGAATGTTCTAAACTACTGGGAGATAGGACGTCAGGAAGATCATGTGGTCCACCAAAGGGTGAGAAGTGACAAAATAATAATAATCACAAAAAATAAAGAGATTTTTTTATTAACCTTATGTGTGAATGCTTGTATTTTAAATTCCAATTCTTTAACCAACTCTGTAATTCATTGTTGGTAGAATGGAAGTGTTCGTCCTAGCATGCCCTGAATACCTAATGTTCTGTCGATGTGCAGTATTTGCTCTGGCATCAGTAGACTATTCCAAACCTGCAGGTTTTACTGAACATGTCGATGGCAAATGCTTTTTTTTTCTCAGCGTTTTTCTGCCTGCAAAGTTCCTTGTCTGGTGTGTCCAGCAAAGGAAGAATTTACTATTGCAGATGCCATAATGTTTGCAAAAAAAAAAAGAAAATACCAGTCTTCTGCCCATATGCCACTTATTTTCTGGTGCAGATCTACCATTGTAAATGAAATACACCACACTTATTAAAGGGTTTAGGCACTTTTTGCTTGCCAAGGGGGGTGGTGGTTTATCTTATGATATTCCAATATTGCATCAGAATTTGACCCAAATGCTGGTGCGAATTAAGCCAACTGGTAGATGCCAGATTTATCACCCAGCATCTGACACAATTAGGCTGTCTAAACCATATTTATGAATCTACCCCTATAATTTTCATGTTCTGCCTTATTGCTTTATTATACAAGGTGTTGATTATGTTAACATGGAGATTTGTTGGTTTTTATGATATAAGAAGTGTAATGCCATGTGTATAACGTGCTCCCATTTCTTACCTCATCTAGGTGTCCGTGATATTTTCTGCAGAGACTGTGATTACTTTGTCCTGCTTTCACATACTGGTATATGAAGTATGAGTAGAAGTAGGTCATCTCTGCTTGCACCATCTGTATCCACTTTTACTTTAGGCCATTATTTTTTGGATACAACAGCGCAAAGAGAATTCTATAATAGCTGTGTGGTCACATATTTCCCTCTTCTGCTCCATAGCCCTCCAGTCCCTTTAATGTTTTTATAGCATTGAATCTGATCTTTCATGTTGCTGTCAGAATGGTTTAGCACCACAAGTGTTTCTTAACTGTGTCTCCTCTATGCAGGGTCCTCCATCACCTTGTTTCTAACAGAATGCACAGCACAGACGTTCTGCTTTTTAGCACAGGTGTAGGTAATGGCAGAGAGAACAGTGTGAATTCTTATACAGTGAATTCCATTATGATGTTCCTTTGCAACTGAAATATTGTTAGTTTCAGAGTCAAGTAGCAGAGCATTGCCTAATGTTGCTTGTGGCCCAGCAGTTCGGCCAGGAGATTTCTTAATAAATCTTTTGTGTCATTATGAAGCCATGGTAGATCTATGTCTGACACTAGATTAGGGTTAGACTGGTTAAAGATTTAGCTTGGAGAGGTAGTACAAACAGTTGTCCACCATTATATTCCATAGGCAAATATACATTAGGTACATTCAGTAAAGCTCAGTTTTTAGCAATTGCTGACATTTGATCCTCGTCCACATTCCCCACATTCTTTTAGCTCCATTAGGATCACTACTAGATTTCAAGAGTGTGAAATGTCAGAAAATAGGTGGCAGTATGGGGAAGAAAAATTGTGGACATATTGAAGCAACATCTCAAGACAAGTCAGGAAGTTAAAGCTTGGGCACAAATGGTTCTTCCAGATGGACAATATCCCCAAGTATACGTCCACAGTTGTGGCAAAATGGCTTAAGGACAATATTGTGATGGTAATGGAGCAGTCATCACAAAGGCCTGACCTCTGTCCCATAGCAAATGTATGGGCAGACCTGAAAAGTGAGAAATAATAGCTGATTATATGTCAGCAGTTGTCAGAAACTGAACTTTAATGAATGTGGCTAACATGGATGGAAACGTATGACTTCAGCTGTAGGTAGAGTAATCCTGTAGTTGTCTGTACACCCCACCAGTAACAATCCATAAGATGGGGTATTGACCCCAGCCAGTTTACTTTATACAATGACACATTCTGTTAACTGCTTGCCTCTGTTTGGTTTTCCCCTTTTAAAGGGGTATTCCAATCTCAGACATTGGGGGCATATCGCTAGGATATGCCCCCAATGTCTGATAGAGCCCGCAAAGTGAAAGTTACTTCTCGCTTGGCCATTTTCGGCAGTCCCAATGAAATATTTGGGAAGCACGCCGCGCAAGGGCGGCGACCGCTCCATACACTTCAATGGGGCTGACGGAAATAGCCGAGCCAGCTCTCGGCTAATTTTGCGCTCCCATAGGAATGAATGGAGGGTGGTCACGTGTGTGAGGTGCACCCTCCTTCACTTTGCGGGCTCCCTTCTAAAAAATAGCTGCGGGTCCCAGAGGTGGCACCTATCGGACGTTGGGGGAATATCCTAGCAATACGTCCCCAATGTCTGAGGTAAGACAACCCCTTTAAGGGCTGCCGTTTTTGGGTGCATCCCAGGATAGCTCTTTTAAACTATATTCTATATTTACAAGCTCCTTTCCATATTGCACAGACTTTCTTATGTGCTCTGATCCAAGGGTGACACCATTCCTATTTTAATGGAGATTTTATGGGCAATGCACATTGGCCAATATCAGTGGTGAGCGGTGAATTAGACATGTCTTTTTCCAATGAAGCCGTTTTGTCTGCAAGGAAAAAATGACAAATCAAAGGGATTGTGAATCAACACTGGCTTCTTCTCACACGATTGAGCTTTGAACAGGATTACCACCGCCCTCCCGTATAAGAACACTGCAGGATCTTCAGTCAAAATTGTTAGCTCTGGTCAGTTTAGGTGAACTTTCAGCTAAAATAATTCTTAATTCAAATGACTTTGTCTTAGTTTTATACGTGCCAGACTCTGAGACAACAAATGTGAAAAGGGCCAACTCCATCTTGTTAATGTGACTTCCCAATAGGTTTGCAAAAGTAACCTACTCCCTTCTTTCATGGATGGTGGAAGGTAGAGGGTAGCTGCCCGTCAGCCACCCTGAGTCTGGCACATTGGACTGTAAATCTTTGTAGTTTTCTAAATTTTTCCAAAAACTTTTTATTGCTCCAATGCATCTGAAATAAAACATGAAGCAGGCTGTGGCCAAGCTATGCCTCATGTCCGTTTTTATTTTACAAACTTTGAGTAAGGATTACTCATGCCCTGTGATTTAGCATTGAGCTGTATGTATTGCGCATAACTTAGTAAAACTGAAACCATAATACACCATTGAAAATGTTAATCTCACCTGACTTATAAAATAAAAGATCCTGCTCCTTGGCGTAGACGTTCTGGCATCGTTATCCTTGGCCCCATAGACCAGCTTTCATCCACCATGTAATCTTCTGAATGAAGTGGAAAACGTTTGCTGAGCCACATCACTCCTTATTGGGCCTTCTCTGTTCCAAACATCTGGATGTCCAAGCCTCCGGAAATTAAATGAACCTTTCTGCAGATACGCTCTGTCATCCAGATTACTCTCCCGACAGGCCAAGACACTAAATCTACTGAACGGGATGACTGTGTTGTTGTGTGAAGATGCCCACATTCAATGTTTTCTATTGTAAAAACGGTCCACTCTGTGTAAGGGCTCATGCACACGAACATATTTTCTTTCCGCTCCCGTTCCGTTTTTTTTCCGGACCATATGTGGAACCATTCACTTTAAAGGGGCTGTAGAAAATACGGAAGTTATTCTGTGTGCATTCTGTTTCCGTTTGTCTACGTGGCCATTCCGCAAAAAAGTACTGCATGTCCTATTATTGTCTGCAAATCATGGTCCGAGGCCCCATTCAAGTCAATGGGTCCACAATAACTACAGATTGCACACGGAACACATCTGTATGTCATCCGTATTTTGCGGGTCCATACTGTAAAAATGCTATGCCCAGCCCATATTGCTCATGTGTTTGGTGATTAATAAGTTACTGTTTTTGTATACGATCCTCAAAAAACGGACCAAAAACGGAAACCATACGGATATGTTTTGTGCAATAACGGAACGGAAGAGGACTTAAATCAGAGAAAAAAAAAACCTCTGATACGGAACAACAGAACAGAGCCTTTAAAAAAAAAAAAAAAGGCTCGTAGTAGCCGAAACGCGTCACTTGCCTTCTGTATGTGACCATTAAATATTGAATAATCATTCTACTTCAGCGAGTGCCGGTCCTCTTTGTGCAAGTACACGAGGTTTTACCCTGGACGCGCGCACCGCATCTCTGACACACGGAGTGCTGACTGTCTTCTCTGGATGCAAAACAACAACGGTCGTGTGCATGAGCCCTAAATCTGTAATGTTCCTGCGTATCAGTAAGTGTATGGTGTAATCGCCTTAAAGGGGTTGTCAACTTCTTTACTGCTGATGGCCTGTTCTCAGGATAAGCCACCACTCTCTGATCAGCAGTGGTTGGACATCTCGCACCCCCACCGATCACTCTAGTTTTAGAGTATATTAGAGAATGGAGTACCGCACACTGTTTTACTCTTCCCGGTGCCAGCAAAGACTTGACGGTCATCCAACAATAGTATAGATATGCGGCACACGGAAGCGATCTAGACGTCCTTTTATCTCCGACCACAGAAACTCCAAGCCTCTAAAGAAGGTTCTAAACGTCCGGCTCATATATGGATATTGGTTACGCAGCATTTCATTTCCTATAATCTGGATCTGGAACCTCTTATTGTGAAAATCACTAAATAAAATTACCTTTTAAATTGCAAAAAATATTCTGTGTCGCATATTTATACTGTTATTGTTTCAAAATAGCTCCGGTGCCAGAACTACAACGCTGCAATTAAACGGTCCTTCCACTAACTTCCGGCATGATGCCTCTTCTCCATAAAGCAGAACCCATAAGGGTAACATGACACACGTTAGGGAGATTAATCAAATCTAGTGTAAGGAAAAGAAAGTGTTTCAAGCATTCTTCCCATTACAGACGTGTCCTCTGCTAGAAACTGATAGAGCAGTGCAGGCACACAGTCGCCTATCCATTGGTTCCTAGATACCGTGGTGGGACAAATGTCCCCATCACCTCTGGGACCTGCACCTATCCTGTTTATGGCATTCCCTGTGTAACAGGAATAACTTTATATATGTGAGGGATTCTGCTCAGCTGCAGCTTCTCCCTAACACTAGTTTTACTAATTGTCTCCTGCATCAGGAACTGAAAGTGGCTATATATCCAGCAGACCGCTATCCCTGCTGACCCCACGAGAGTGGGCCGTTGTTATCGATGTAGGGGAATAGGCCACTGCCACACACCTCTGCTGGAGGCTTATCTTGGTGAGAATCATCTTAAAGGGGTTGTGCCAAGTTTTCAGGTTATCCCCTTCTCCACGGGACCAGATGCTAGGAGCCCCACTAATCACAATAACGTAAACATTTAGGACAATCTCTTTAATATCCAACATGCTTGATCGTTTTTTCCCTCAACATCTGCCACCCTCATAGACATTAGATGGTCCGCTGGTCTGGCCAGTATTAAATCTTATGTGTAATAGGTTCAGTCTTCTTGTCCGCACTGAATGTTTTGCAGCTCATGGCTTCCCAGTGGAATGTGCCTGGTCTTTAGATTAAGGTACGTTTGGCGACTGAAAACACTCATGTAAGTGCTCCATAAATGTTTTTCTAACCTCGTAAAGCCCCAGGGTTGGCTGAGCTGGCCAGATTTGCTTACGAGAATACTTTATCTCTATGTAATGACGACCTGACTAGAGGAGGATGGTGATGGATGGATTCAGCGGTGTCTTCAGGTATCACAGGATTGTGATGGATGTGTGGCTAATACTCTTGTATTTAAGTAGAGATTCTAAGCTAAATACGTGAATGGTCTTCTGTTGGCTCCAGTAGATTGGGATGGATTGCAGACTCTCCAGGTATCTTCCTTCAGCAGGGAGAATATTGCTGTAGCTTTAGAGCCCGTTTTAGTATATATTGGCCCACCACAAGCTTTTGTATGAAGGTAATCTGCAAAACTGTGAGCATGAACTCCTCCTGTGTGCAGGGTTCTGCCCGTAGTCATGAGATGCAGGCAAAATAAAAGAATGATGTAAATTCTTTTGCTGTAAACCACAGCAGCATGCGGGCATGAGGACATGGTGGAAAATGAGAGTTGTCTTTGTACCCTTTGTACATTTATACACGGAGATCAGGCACAAGATTTGTCTCTGTTTCTGTTACCAACTTCAGGTACCACTGAAGTTGGTAATCTTCTCAGCGTCAGTCCTTTTATATCAGCTGTACGTATAGTATACCAGGTGCCCAGGTCATGCCATCGTCGGCACCCATATACCTGTGAAATGTAACAGGGGCAGCGGTCCTGCCATCTAGACACAAGGCTGTGGATAATTTAACTGCTATCCACCGTCTGCTTTTACTGCCCTTTTCATTGCTTTGAGGCCACAAAGATGTTACTTGATTTCCTCGCTTATATCATTGGGGGACACATGACCGTGGGTATAGCTTGCTGCTGCCACTAGGAGGCGACACTAGGCTGAAAACTGTTAGCTCCTCCCCTGCAGGCTATACCCCCTCCAGCCTGGAGAGAGCATTTCAGTTTTTAGATTAGTGTCGTAGGAGGCAGACCTCTTTTGAGGGTGGCTCTTTTGAAAATTTTATTTTTATTTTTATTTTATTAGGTTCGTGGGGCACAGATTCGCATGGCGTCTCTGTCTCCCTGGGAGGCTAGCCGGTGTCGGTTGTCCCACTGCCTTGCCCCCCCCCCCCAAGAAGACAAGTGGACCAGGGCAGCCTCGCTCCCCTGCTTCCCACCAGCAATAGGGCCACCTACTCACCAGCCCTATCCTGCCCGGACCCCTGATGCCTTCTGCCAGCGGTCGTTGGGTGGCCCTGCTGGGACAACATCTAAGGGCGAAGTCCACAGAAGACAGGTGAGTATTACTCCCCTCTCTCCCTCCATTTTGCTCCTCACCCCTGTCTGCTGGGTAGCGAACTCCCTCCGGCATCCTCAGCGGCGGCGGTACGGCACTACGGGGGTTAATGTCGGCAGCATCGCAGATGCTCTGCTACTACAAGGAGAGCGGTCCGATGTCTCCCTCTTCAGCGCTCTTCCTCCCCACTCCACTTCTTAAGTCTCCAGGCATCTCTTGAGGCAACATGTCCGGCGCTATATTAACCCCTTCCCGTCTCATGGCGGCTCCTAGCATGCGAGCGGGGGGCGTGGCTTCTTCCCAGCCATTTCCTCACACGACCCGCGCGGGGGAGGAGCCTATCTTCCCACCGCGGCACTCTGGCAGACCTCTCCAGCGCTCCCTTGCCACAAGGAAACAGGACCTGGGACTTCTAATGGTAGGAGATCGCTACCCCCTCCAGCATAGTGAAGTCACACAATGTCAGACCCAGCCAAGACCCCTCCCCAGGCACCCTGCAGGACCACTTATTATGCCTGCACTTCATGTTCTGTTAAATTCCCTCGTGGCCAGTCACTCTCGCTATGCTCTGCATGTCAGGCGGCCCCACAGAGCCATCCATCCATATTGTCACAACCCACAGGAGTTCAAGACCCCTCTGGCTGTGGAGAACCTGACTGGGCAAGGTCCCTGTCCCGGGCAGTAGAAGATCTCTCCAAAGTCTCCCATTCCACCCTTTCATTACTGGGTCATTTGGTAGAGAGATCACGCACAGTGCAGCCCTCACCTTCGCAAGGCGCACAAACTAGGAGCAGGCTTACTATAGCAAGCGTCCCAGATCAGGTCGTCATTCCTCTTCTGACGCCTCTGCATCCCCTCCCCCCCCTGGTTCCCGATCTCAGACGCCCTCCATTTTAGGTGACTCACTATCAGATGGCGAGATTGCGGATTCAGATACGGAGATGGACCTGGAGCAGTCTTCCCAGATTGCGTCTATGGTAGATAGTCTGATTTCAGCTATCCGGGACACTTTCCAAGTTCAGGAGGAACTCCCCTCCACCAGCCACCAGGGAGTGTCGTTTTTGCGTACAAAGCAGACCCCTAAGTCCTTCCCTGTACACGACGACTTTTCTGTTGTTGTCGCAAAGGCTTGGGACCAGCCAGGTTTGCGCTTCATTGTCCCAAAGCGGTTAGACTTGCTCTACCCTTTTCCAACTGATAGTGTGGAAAAATGGGCCTCACCTCCGAAGGTAGACCCACCGGTCGCTCGCCTCGCAAAGAACACGACTATTCCGGTGGCGGGTGGCTCCTCTCTCCAGGACCCAGTAGATCGGCGCATTGACTCGCTATCGAAGTCAGTCTTTGCAGCCAGTGGTTCAGCCTTACGCCCGTTCTTCGCATCGGCATGGGTAGCCAAGGCGGTTTCGGAGTGGGCCCTCCGTTTGAACCAAGACTTTGCGACCAATCTTCCTCTGGTGGAACTCCAGTCTTTGGCAGTACAAATTTCGCAGGCAGGAAAGTACCTCTGCGAAGCGGCTCTGGACGCGGGGACGATGGTCACCCGTTCCTTGGCTCTCGCGGTATCTATCCACCGAGAACTGTGGCTTAAAGTCTGGTTGGTGGATTCATCCTCCAAACGTTCTCTTTCAAGACTTCCCTTTGCCGTGTCTCGACTCTTTGGTACCCGGCTAGATGATATTATTTCGGAAGCAACAGGGGGAAAAAGCACCCATTTACAGCAACCCAAGGCGAAACGTTCCTTTCGTCCTAGGGTCACATCTTCCCGTTATCAGTCCTTTCGTAGGTTTGCGGGCACTCGTCCGGTGGCCCCACCTGTATCTAGGCCACCCAATCAGGACCAGCGAAAAGGCCCATCCTTCAAACCCCAGCCAGCATGGCATCCGCGAGCGCAACAGCCTTGTTCCGCTCCCGGGAAACAGCCCTCAGGATGAAGGTGCTTACATTACATTACACCTTACAGGTGGGGGGTCGTCTCCTTATTTTTCAGGAAATGTGGCGAACTTATATATCGGACGCTTGGGCACAAGAGGTAGTGACCTCAGGATACAAGATAGAATTCAAATCTATCCCACCCAACCGTTTTTTCCTCTCCCAGCCGCCCAAGGATCCAGGTCGGGCGGCTGCTTTCTTCCAAGCAGTCCAATCCCTTCTCATATGGGGCGTGATTATTCCGGTCCCCTTACACAAAAGATTTACGGGTTTCTATTCAAACCTTTTCGTAGTACCCGAAAAGGAATGCGATGTTCGCCCAGTGCTGGACCTCAAGATAGTGAATCGCTTCCTCCGCATTCAACGGTTCAAGATGGAGTCACTCCGCTCCGTGATTGTCTCTTTGGTACAGGGGGAACTCATGGCATCAATAGACATCCAAGACGCCTACTTACACGTTCCCATCGCACCCGCTCATCAACGTTTTCTTCGTTTTGCCATTCATTCATGTCACTACCAGTTCATCGCCCTGCCATTCGGCCTAGCGACAGCTCCAAGAGTGTTCACAAATGTGCTTGCCCCCCTCCTGGGTCTCCTGCGCTCCAGGGGCATCACTCTCCTCCCGTATGACGATATCTTGATCAAAGCATCTACGCTCTCCCAATGCGAGGAGAGTCTTCAGATCACTTTGAGCACCCTGTCCCGCTTCGGGTGGATAGTCAATCGGCGGAATTCCTGTTTATCTCCCAACACACAAATCAGGTTTCTGGGCATGATACTAGACTCAGGTGCAGCCGTGGTACACCTGCCATTGGACAAGATCGTGGACATTCAGAGATCTATACGCATATTACTCCAACGCCGCAATACATCTATCCGCAATTGCATGCCATTCCCATCGCTTAATTTCACACAAGGTGTTTTCAACGAGCCATTTTGTCATCTTGGGACAAATCCCCGGATTCTCTGGATCGCCGGATCCGGCTGTCCCTCCAAACACGTACAGCCCTCGGTTGGTGGACAGAGTCTGCGCCTCTGTTGGCGGGGAAATCCTTCCTTCCAGTGATATGGACGATCATTACAACAGATGCCAGTCTTCGCGGTTGGGGCGGATTTCTCGCCACACGGACGGTCCAGGGTGTTTGGTCTCCATCGGAGTCCAAACTTCCCATCAACATACTGGAACTCCGGGCCATTTATCTCTCCCTTGTCCATTGGACTCCACTTCTGCAGGGTCGTCCGATCAGGGTGCAGTCGGACAATGCCACAGCTGTGGCCTACATCAACCACCAAGGAGGGACTCAGCCTTCCGGTGATGCAGGAGTCTGCAAAGATTTTGCAGTGGGCGGAGTCCCATGTTCCGATGATTTCGGCAGTCTTCATCCCGGGAGTGGACAACTGGACGGCAGACTTTCTCAGCCGGACAACAGTGGACCCGGGGGAGTGGTCCCTCCATCCGGAGGTGTTCGAGGCCATCTGTCTCAGGGGGGGACGTCCGGAAGTGGACTTGATGGCGTCCAGGTTCAATCACAAGCTCCTGTGCTTCCTCTCTCGCGCAAGGGATCCAACAGCACACGGCGTGGATGCTCTCGTGGTGCTGCGTTTCTTTACGTGTTTCCACAGTTACCACTTCTACCTTTGGATCCTACGCAGAATCAGGAAGGAAGGCATCAAGACGATCCTGATCGCCCCAGACTGGCCTCGACGAGCTTGGTACTCAGAACTCATTCTTCTGCTAGGAGATGCTCCGTGCCTCTGCCAATCAGAATCAATCTACTCTCCCAGGGCCCAGTCTTCCATCAGAATTTAGATACGCTACGTTTAACGGCGTGGCTGTTGAAACCTTTCTGTTGAAACACAGAGGTTTTTTTGATGCTGTCATTCGAACCATGATTAGGGCCAGGAAACCTTCCTCTTCTAGGATTTACTACCGGACCTGGAAATCCTTCTTGCGTTTCTGCGAGGAACAAGCTCTTCCTCCCAGGTGTTTTTTCCCTTCCAACGGGTCTAGCGTTCCTTCAGTCAGGATTGGAGCTGGGCATGGCTCTCAGTTCCCTCAAAGGGCAGGTCTCGGCCCTGTCCATTTTTTTCCAACGTACTCTAGCGTCCTAGGTCCGGTCAAGACTTTCTTGCAAGGAGTAGCTCACACCGTTCCACCATATCGGCCCCCATTACATTCTTGGGACCTGAACCTGGTTCTTGGTGCACTCCAGACAGCGCCGTTAGAGCCTCTGAGTGAAGTTTCCGTCCGTCTACTTTCCTGGAAAGTGGTCTTTTTAGTGGCCATTACCTCTATTCGACGGGTTTCGGAACTGGCAGCTCTCTCCTACAAGGAACCCTTTTTGGTGTTTCACCAAGATAAGGTGGTTCTTCGTCCAGTGCCATCTTTTTTACCAAAGGTTGTTTCTGCCTTTCACGTGAATGAGGACATTGTTTTGCCCTCGTTTTGCCCTCAGCCTTCTCATCATCGTCTGGATGGTAGTGAAGATCTATCTGTCGGTGGTGGCCCCCTTTAGACGCACTGACGCTCTGTTCGTTATCTTGGAATGCCCTCATAAAGGTTTGGCGGCTTCAAAGGTGACTATTGCTCGGTGGATTTGCTCGGCCATTGCCGAGGCCTATCGTTCCAGGGACAAGGTTCCTCCACCCGGGATCACGGCTCACTCTACCAGAGCGGTCGGGGCTTCTTGGGCACACCTCCACCACGTCTCAGTTGTGTAAAGCAGCGACTTGGTCCTCTCTACACACCTTTACTAAATTTTACCGGGTGCATTCATTGGCCTCGGCGGATGCTTCTCTCGGCCGCAGGGTTCTGCAGGCCGCAGTTCAGTGACTTCCATAGAGAGTTGGTTTGAGAGAATTTTGTTTCCCTCCCCGGGGACTGCTTTAGGACGTCCCACGGTCCTGTGTCCTCCAATGATATGAGCGAGAAAATGAGATTTTTGTGAACTCACCTGTAAAATCTCTTTCTCGCTTGATTCATTGGGGGACACAGCACCCACCCACATATTGTTGTAAGGCAAGTGGGGTTCCTGTTTTCTCTGTTGGGACCTTGTGTTTGGTTCGGTCTCATGACAGTGTACAGTTTTCTGTTGATTTTTTTACTTTAATTTGGTCTCTCCTACTGCTGGAGCACAAACTGAAATGCTCTCTCCAGGCTGGACGGGGTATAGCCTGCAGGGGAGGAGCTAACAGTTTTCATCCTAGTGTCGCCTCCTAGTGGCAGCAGCAAGCTATACCCACGGTCCTGTGTCCCCCAATGAATCAAGCGAGAAAGAGATTTTACAGGTGAGTTCACAAAAATCAAATTTTTTACTCTAAAAGACAATTCTTACCTCGGTGATTTGACGCGGCTCAGAGCTAAAGATTGCAAGCTGTCCTTGACAGCCTGACTCAATGTCTGCAAATGTTACTGAGAAGATCTGAGGACCATGTGAGATACGTCTGTGCACTGCAGTCTATACGTTGTCATACGCCAGATGAAGTCACTCTTTTTCTGAGAACTATATGGTTCCATTCACTTCATTTTCCTACTCTTTCTCCCCCTTTTTTCCTTATGAGTGGAACATTTTCATCTTGGAAACATTTGGAAGCAATCTAGGCACTTTGTGGGTTATGCTGTGTCTAACGTGCAGATAAAGAGACGGGGCTAAGATGTAATGAGGGATATGAGGAGTCTGCTCCTCTCCCTAAATACTGCCCCGGTTTTATTATGGATGTTGCCTAGCACCCTGATCTCCTCTTCCTTGATCTAGCCTCATTATTGTGCTATTGAGGCTCATTATATTGTTAACGGGACAGAAGTTATCAACTGGATCCAGTCAGGACTGTCCATAGCGTCAATGATGATGATGGGATCTGACAGGAGTTGTAGTGGCAGATGTTTCTCAACTCCCGAGAGTCACCTGTATAAACAGATGTTGTAAATCAGGTCGGGGGATTGCATAATCGACTTTAAGGCTTTTTATGTTTTCTGGTTATGTAATGCCACGTTTTAAAGGGCATTTCCACTGACAGATTATTTCTACAAGGACGGAGGTATTGGCAGTCAAGAGTTGTTTATGGCAGATGTGTACAGCTGTAAGGTATACCATTGTCCCATACGTGTGGTGCATACACTGGGCAGGGGTAATACATACTTGGCCTAAGCTGGAGCTGTGAAGAATACTTCAAAAATGCCAAAGAGGTTAAAAAAAAAAAAAAAGGTGCAATATCTTGACTAAAAGTCTGCATCCACTACACGTAAATGGAATGAATACCCATGTTTGATGGATATGTGTCCTGTGATTTTGGATTCATTAGCACGTCATTCCACAAACCCGCCACATTGTCTGCACCTTGTAACTCATTTTATTACACTGGCAAAAAAGACTTGGCATTAATATGTTACAGTGGAGAGAAAGTGTTCGTCTCTCATCCATGGTCTACCAGTGATTAACAATTAGGAACACTCGTTTTCATACAGGATCCTGCAGCGTTCTTTCTTTTCTAGATAAGTACATGTGAATAGGGACATGGACTTTGACCAGTGTGCTTAGAGCACGTGAGAAAGGAAATTGCCTTTAGATACTTGATATTTGAGGGAAACCCCAAGTGCCAAAGAAAACAGCCCAGAGGAAGAAGTGTTGCTGAAGGGAGTCTTCATAACGCTGAGATACGGCCGCAATATCACTTGAGCCTGATCTCAAGCTTTTGCCTTACAGAGACTGGTTATTATCTCCTTGTCACTGCCCCTTCCTATGAAGTATCTTTCATGTTGGAATACCGGCTGACAACCCTTACAATTCCTACAAGGGTGACATCAAACTTTTTATTTTTATTTCCATCAAATCATTTTAAATTTATTGAGGTTTGAGGGTAACATTACATACAAATCGCAGCTGATGCATCCTGATCAGTTTTGTCCTAATAATGAATGGGGATAAAACTGAACTGTTTTGGCCCGGTTTTGAAATCCTGCAGAGATCTCAAAAACGCTGACGTGAAAGTAGCCTAATCCTGTTATACGATGCACTCAGTTCTCGCTCACTTTGATTGGTGCATTCTGTCCAAATACCATTTGAAAAAGTCATGTTTTTATAAGTTTTATGTTTTCCTACACTGATATATGATATTGGGTGTCATTTCCGTAGCCCAGTCTGATTTACATGCACCCTGTGTTACACAGATCCTGCCTAGATTTTATTTTGATCCACAGACCGTCGCAGATTCTGCTGGATAATCGTCTTTTAGTGTCGGCCCGGGTGTTCCTTTACAAAACATGGTGCTCGTTCTACTTACTTTTCCACTGGGTTTCCTCTGATTGATGCCCCCCCTCTAGGCTCGGAGCGTCGTTCCCTCACCACAGTGAACATGAATAAACAGGAGGAATGATTTCGTGGTTTCAGGATCCCAAAGTGAATTTTTTAAGCATTGCACAATTGCACCAGGCGCTTTTCTTTTTTTAGAGTAAACGGGGCCATGAAAGATTTTACCAGTCTGGCGGATATACTGATTGTTAATGTTTTTCCAGAGGAGGTGATTTATTTTGTCTTACGTCCCATACACTTATTGCAGTATTACTTGCTGTGCTAAATAGTCCGTGGTTTCCAAATTCACAGCAATATCTTTTTTTTACTGTGAGTTAGACAAGCCTTGAAAAATTGTAATTTAAATTCCATTTACTCGCTGTGGTTTTTATTTTATTTTAAAAGACATTTTTCTCAGCTCTTGCTCTTTTCTGTTCATATTGATTGTGTTGTCCCAGCAGGATATATAAATTTCCAGACCAAAGTCATTATTTATTACTACAGGAAGGGACCTGCGCTCTGTTCTCTTTCATAGTTATCACATTTGGAGTCTTAGAACATCAGCGCACTGACAAGTGGTCCCCAGACAGTCTGGGGCCCCAGAGCAATGAAATGACATGGATCTCAAACTCTGAGGTGCCCCCCAGCTGTTGGTGAGGCCGACGCGGAGCTCGTTCAGGACAGAAATGAAAGATACGCGGAGGTAGAGTTTGAATATTGGAGTAGACTTCAACCATTGGTGAGGCCTCAGTAGGAAGAGTTTTAGAAGCCTGTGGTGCAGAATCACCTCCATACCATAATATGACCTCTGGATTTAATTGTGCTGCTAACTGAGCTGTGCAAAGGGGGTCATCTCTGAACAAAGAGAGGCATCCGATCCCAGTGAATTATTGATAGGCGGTATTCTCAGTGATGTCACCGCTGATCTCTAGTGAATGGATTGGCTGCATTCTCAGTGATGTCACCGCTGACCTCTAGTGAATGGATAGTCGGCATATTCAGTGGTGTCACCGCTGATCTCTAGTGAACGGATAGGCTGCATTCTCAGTGATGTCACCGCTGATCTCTAGTGAATAGATAGGCTGCATTCTCAGCACGGTTGCCCTTGTATAAGGAGTGGATAGATATGTACTATACATACAGTATACATTTACCTCCGGTTGGATAGCTCCTGCTCTGTCGTTATCAGATGTGCTGTAGAAGAGAACGGCCTTGTTACTTTCTATTCCATTGTGAGGGGTGAGCGTTAATACGCCGATGCTGCCACGTAGAATTCTGTGATTTGAACATGTCAGCCTTCACTTTCTCCTCTCAGGAACTCCTGACCTTCTACCTAACCTCTCATTAGCCTAAGGCAAAAAATATATAAAAGATCTGGCAACTGACAAAAGGATTCCTCTGGACTGTGTGGCAAAACGTTACGCTTTTATTTGATATCTATTAAAACAATATGCTTCTGGAGAAGACGATGCCACCAGATGCAACTGTTCATCTTATGTGGAAGGTCGGGGCAAGGATGATTGGATGGACAGTGGAAGGAAAACCTATTGTGTGCAGTGAGCATTCCCTCGGCACACGGGATGGGACGGCTGGGAGCAATAGATTGCACATGTTCTGAATGTAGAAGATCAAAGAGCTGACTCCTCATATTCCAGATACTGTCTTCTGCAAAAATGAATCTGTTCAGCAGACCCATCCGAGCGTGGTTAACTGATTATAACATTTTGGGAAACTTTAACCTGACTAAGACTCGTGCAAACCTAGGTGCGGATGGTTCAGGCATCTGAAACCGTATGACGTGATGTGGTTTGAGAAACTGTTCGGTCTCGTAGTGGGTTTTCTAGTTAACATGGTTGTTCCATCAGGACAGTTTATTTCCATGTACCTTATTACTGCATATGGATGTTATAGAGATGAGGTCCTCCTCTGTGATGTTTCTTTAAAGGGGTTGTTCACCCCTGGGGACCTTTTCTACAGATCTCCCAGTGTGGCGAGACCTGTGGTGGTAATTATACATACTTGATCCCCACCACTGGGTTCCGGCTCCATCTCTGCCCTGCCAGCTGTGCAGATCCCAGTTCTCCACGCATTAACATCTGGTTTGATGCAGATCACGTGACCAGTTAACTCATGCATGGCATGACATGTCACTGCTGCGGCCAGTCATTGGCTGCAGCGTTCACGTGACCTGCATTAAACTGGATGTTGATGTGTGGAGACCTGGGACCTGCAGACCCGGCGGGGCAGCGACGGAGCCAGAACATGTAAGTATGATTAGCAATGCCGGTCTGTTGGAAAGATTTCCGAGGTAAACAACTCCTTTTAAGTCTGAGGCCTCAAAACTCGCTGACATACCTAACAATGCCCACTTTCCCACCCACCACTTATCAGAAGCATAAAACTGCATATACATATCTCATTTTTTTCAATTCTTAAAGGGGTATTCCCAGCTCCAGTATCCAGAACAGGCCCGTTGACATGAATAAGAGTGAACTGCGCAAGCGCGGTCACCCTCCATTCACCGCTGTGGATGTTCAAAAAAACATCCTGTGTGCTGGCTATTTTCAGTAAATGCAGAGATGGCTGTGCATGCGCAGGACACTACATTCACTGCTAGGGGAGTGCTGAAAGTAGACGAGCTCTGCTATTTTCAGAACTCACCTAGCATTGAATTGAGATCACTTCCCACATGCTGGGTGTGCACTCCTTCAATTCGGGGGCCCTGTTCTGGAGGTAGGTGCAAGTCCCACCTCTGGGACCCGATTCTATCTGACCATGACAACATATCCTAGCAATATACCATCAATGTCTGAGATTTGCAAACCCCTTTAATGGGTAAGCCTCCTTACCCTGCACGCTAATGTTAACCATCATGCAGTGACTTGCTGGGGAGTGAGTGGAAGTTGTGAGTGGTAGTTGCTCGGAGGGTAATAGTGGTACTTACGGATCACAGTGGCAATCTCCCATGCAGTGACTGGAGGGTGCACCCTTTCTTCACACAGGGCAGTCCTTTAAGTTGGGGCTCGTGTCTGGTGTTAGTTGGGGTCCTCTTGGTATTAAGCATTTGTCTGTGTCCAAGACAGGAGATGACGTGGCCATCGGATGGTTGATTCAGAATGAGGTTCCTAGTAGGCCTCTGCAGTTCCCAGGCTAAGGGGTGCAGATCTAAGATGCGGTTGTCCAAACCGTCTCAAAGCATGGAAGGATGTGTTGGAAAAGTTCCCTCTCACAGCAGCAAAGTTTTTTTGCCATAAATGTGTACAATACCTTGCTGTCTGACTCCAGTGCACGACCTTGTGGGTTCTAGACTTTTTAAGTCTACTTCTACACTCGCGTTTTGGCTTTCCGTTTGTGAGATCCGTTCAGGGCTCTCACAAACGGTCCAAAACAGATCAGTTTACATTCTAATGCATTCTGAATGGAAAAGAATCCGCTCAGAATGCGTCAATTTGCCTCAGATCAGTCACCATTCCGCTCTGGAGGCTGCTTGCAGCGTTTTGGTGTCCGTCTGTTGAAACTGAGCCAAACGGATCCGTGACACAATGTAAGTCAATGGGGACGGATCCGTATTCTCTGACACAATCTGGCACAATAGAAAACGGATCCGTCCTCCATTGACTTTCAATGGTGTTCAAGACGGATCCGTCTTGGCTATGTTAAAGATAATACAAACGGATGCAGACGTTTGCATTATCTGAACGGATCCGTCCATGACGGATCCGCACAAAACGCAAGTGTGAAAGTAGGCTAAGTTGTTTATGTCAGGATCACTTTGGAGGTAAATGTGCTTTCTTGGCTGAAGAGGTCTCAGAAATTGTGGTTCTCTGAGCTCTGGCCTAGCTCTGAGGAGCTTACTGTCACGGCGCGGTGTGGGTAGTAAACTCCACACCGAACACAGGAGGGAAGAGAAAAGGTACTGGGCCTGGAAACTAGGCAAAGGGGAAAGGTGACCACCTAGTGAATCCCTAGAGTGAGAACAGACCTCGATGGTAGGAATGTTCATATGCCGTATCCTAGAGGCCTATCTGACCCTAAAGGGCCCTGGAGATAGTGTCAGGACAAAAGATGACCTGTTCCTTCCCAGCTGAAGGAACAGGAGACTTCCTCAGGCCTAATACCAAAAGATAGGGGAATACAACAAACTTGAAAATAGGAAAAGACCCTTAACTCCAAAGTATGCGAACGAGCAGGAACTCAGTGGAGAACCAAACACCAGCACTTCCAAAACCAAAAAGGAGCTATTATTATTACACCTGAGACAAGAGGTGTGGTCATAACCAGCAACAACACAGAAACAAGTGAAACCAAAGAGGCTGTCAGATGACATCACGTGCAGCAAGTCTCTTAGATCTTCTGACCCCTGTCACGGGAGAGACCATGACAGTACCCCCCCTTCTACGGGTGGCCTCCGGACACCCAGGACCGACTTTATCTGGATGAGCTCTGTAAAAGGCTTTCACCAGACGAGTAGCATTAACGTCGGCCGCTGAAACCCACATCCTCTCCTCTGGTCCGTAACTCTTCCAGTGAACGAGGTACTGGAGGGATCTACAGAGAATTTGGGAGTCCACTATACTGGCTATCTGAAATTCCAGATTTCCGTCCACCATGACAGGAGCGGGGCAACAGGTTCGACATATCTCTTCAACAACGACTTATGGAACACATTATGAATCTTCAAAGCCTGAGGAAGTTCAAGACTAAAGATTACAGGGTTAATAATGGCGGTGATCTTATATGGACTAATAAACCTTGGACCCAACTTCCAACATGGTACTTTCAACTTAATGTTTCTTGTGGACAGCCACACAGTATCACCCACTCTTAGGTCCGGACCATTCATACATCTCTTGTCAGTCATACATTTATACTTGTTGCCCATTTTTCTTCAGATTATTTAGAATTTTCCGCCAAATAGATGACTAAGAAGAGGAAAATCGTTCATCCGGAAGGCCGAGTATGTGTCACCTTAGCACATACACAAGTGCTACAAGCAGACATAGTCCTCAACACACTTATGCAAGCCGGGCCACCAGAATCTACAAGAGATGAGATCGACAGTGGATCTGCTCCTAGGGTGTCCTGTGAGAACCGCACAGTGATGTTCCTCGAACACCTTGTGACGTAATTCAGAAGGAACAAACAACTTCCACGGAGGACAAGTGTGACGGTCACGTACACTACACACAGGGGGGAGGATAGTGACCACTGCGCTCCACCCTCACCCCTAGCCCTGCCAACTTGCCTCGCAAGTCCTACTGACAGGGGACAACTAGACAGCAGTCCCTAACTTAGGATACGCTCTGGGAAGACAGACAAGACAAATAACGGAACGTGTACGGACTGGGTCAATACCTAGAGAGCTATGCAGTACTAAGGAATGAGCAGAGAATAGTCAGGAAAAGCCAAGGTCAAATACCAGGAGAGAAACTAAATACAACAGGAGTCCGCAAAGAATAGTCAGGTGGAAACCAGGGTCAGGATACCAGGAGAGATGCGCAGTACAGGAGGAGCAGGCAAAGTATCGTCAGGGAACAGGATCGGGTAGTATTCAGTAGTCCAACAAATAGCCAGGAACCTAGAATTAACAGGCAACCTGTGGCCAGTAGGCTGCCTGTATTTATAGTGCGGTCTGAGGGTCATGTGACGTGGCCAGCGTCATATGACCGACAGACAGACAAGTCGAGCACTGAGTGATCAGCTCGGCACTCAAGGCAGACCTAGAAGCAGGGAGCCTCCCAGCTAGCAAAGCCGCCCTGGGAACGAGGCCAAACACACATCCTCGCTCCCGAAGCTAAGCAGCAGGTCTGCGGCTGATGGGAGACAGGGTGCGCCTTTGGTGCCCCTTGATAACAAGAATCCATTGCATCTTCCTGGGCCTCCAACACCTCTGCCTCAAGGTCGGGATATAGGGCGCCGATTAATACCCCTTCAGACAATATCGGACCAGGATCTTCCGAATCCCCCCACAGGAAAGCTACACAACAAAGCATCAGCCTTGACGTTTTTAACCCCCGGGCGATAGGTGATGATGAAATTAAATCTGGTAAAAAACAATGACTATCTGGCCTGCCTTGGGTTCAGTCGTTTAGCCAACTCCAGGTAAGCCAGATTTTTGTGAGCAGTAAGCACAGTAATAGGATGAATTGCTCCTTCCAACCAATGACGCCAACCTTCAAAAGCCAACTTAATGGCCAGCAACTCTCTATTACCCACATCATAAATCCTTACTGCAGACGAGAGTTTCTTAGAGCAGAATGCACATAGGCGCCATTTACTAGGTGAAGGACCCTGCGACAAGACTGCTCCTACCCCCACCTCGGATGCCTCAACTTCCACAATGAATGGGTGTGACACATCCGGTTGCACCAGTATAGGAGTAGAAGCAAAACATTCCTTCACAACAAAAAAAACTTGGAATGCTGCATCAGACGAGACTAAGACATCCGAACCTTTCCTAGTCATGTCCGTTAAAGGTTTAACCACAGTCTAGTAGTTCAAAATTTATTTACAGTAGTAGTTGGTGAACCCCAAAAACCACATAAGCGCTTTCAGATTTTCGGGTCGATCCCAGTCCAACACAGCACGGACCTTCTCTGGATCCATACGAAAACCTGAAGATGAGAGTAGGTAACACAGGAATTGCACTTTCTGAACTGCAAATACACACTTCTCCATCTTAGCATACAATTTATTCTCTCTTAGGATCTGTAACACCTGTCACACGTAATCCTGATGAGTCTCCATATCTGGAGAATAAATTAGTATGTCATCCAGATACACAACAACAAACCTCCCCACCCAGATGATGAAAGATATAATTAACAAAAATGCTGGAAAACCGCAGGAGCATTAGTTAACCTAAACGGCATGACCAGACTCTCAAAATGATCCTCTGGGGTATTAAACGATGTCTTCCATTCATCCCCTTCCTTGATCCAGACCAGATTATATGTCCCCCTTAGGTCCAACTTGGAGAACACCTTGGCACCAACAATCTGGTTAAACAAGTCCGGAATCAAAGGAAGGGGGTACGGATCACGGACCGTAATCCGATTGAGCTCACGGAAGTCCAGACATGGCCCAAGAGTTCCGTCTTTCTTCTTTACAAAGAAAAACCCTGCTGCCACTGGGGACTTGGAAGGTCTAATATGTCCCTTAGCCAAACTCTCGGCAATATACTCCCGCATGGCCACTCTTTCGGGTTCAGAAAGGTTATATAACCTAGATTTGGGCAACTACGCTCCGGCAATAAGATTGATAGGACAATCATATTCCTGGTGTGGGGGTAACCCCTGCCAACCACTCAGAAAATACAGCAGAAAAATCAGAAATGAAAGAGGGAACAGCATTAGTGGTAAAGACAGAAAGAGATGTATTACGACAGTTGTCCATGTAATAATCACTCCAATCGAGAATCTGTCCCGCTTGCCAGTCAATGGTAGGATTATGTTTGCTCAACCATGGTAAACCCAGAACCAACGGAGCAGGCAGACCCTCCAGCACAAAACAAAAAATGAATTCCTGATGAAAATCACCCACTCTTAAACGAATGTCCTGCACCATCTGTGACAAACATTTCTGAGTAAGTGGTGCGGAGTCTATTGCAATCATTGAAATATTTTTCTCTAATGCACTTGTTGTCAACCCATGCAAACGGTGAACTAAGTTAACCCCTGCCCCACTGTCAATAAACACCTCAAGTCCCACAGTTTTGGACTCTAGCGCCACCTCGGCAGACAGGAGAAATCGGGTACTACCAGTAAATGACAGAAGTAAGTTTTCGGACTCCCCACCCACACCACCTAGAGTAAGATGGGAATTTTCTTTATTTTTTTCACCTTGATGCTGAACATAAGGACAAACATTAACAAAATGTCCTCTTTTTCCACAGAAAAAACATACTCCCTTCTTATGACTAAAACTCTTGCAAGCACTCCCCCTAAGTGCATAGGTTCGTCACCAGGCATAAACTCAGGAGTCTCTCCACCCAAGGTGTCAGAGGAAGCCACCACTTTATATGATAGTTCGTCCTGAGAGTGAGGGACCTTAGATCTCTCTCTCTCAGGCATCTATCCATACGTACAGCCAGGGACATGGCCGCTTCCAATGACTCAGGATTTTTGTGAAAGGCCAATGCATCCTGCAGCCTCTCGGATAATTAATCCCTGACAGAATTGACTACGGAGAGCTGGATCATTACATTTCGTATCCATAGCCCATCTCCAAAATTCAGAGCAATAGATCTTCGCAGAACGCTCTCCCTGCTGTAAACCACATAACTTGGTCTCAGCCAAGGAGATCCGATCCATGTCATCGTAGATGAGACCTAGAGCTCTGAAAAATTCATCTGCCGACCGGAGGGACTGTAATCCGGTCGGTAGAGTAAAAGCCCAAGGCTGAGCGTCCCCTTTAAGCAACGACCTGATAATACCCACTCTTTGGCTCTCATCCCCAGATGAGAGCGGACGTAACTTAAAGTCCAATTTACATGACTCTGTGAACCGAATGAAATGATCACTTCCCCAAAAAAATCTGTCTGGAAGTGCAATCTTTTTTTAAACTTTTTTATTAACAGAAGAAACAGTACAATGAGATATATGTTCTTGATACACGTCAAAATACCAATTGTTACAGTGATTTTATAATTGTCTGATAACTTCAATCAAAATGTAAACCCTTACTTTTACATTATAAAACTGCCCAATGCACTGACGTCTGCTCCATGTTTCTACAGTGTATATAGTCATGCTATGTCTATATCGTTCTCTTATTCCCATTATAACGATTGAGCCATGGAACCTTGAGCTGAAAGTATAGCCTGTCGCAGTCTCGAGGTTGAGTACTGTGTTTGGGGGGAGTCACACAACAAACCCCGGACTCTATCAAGTTTTTGTGGTTTGTTGCACTATGTAGGGTAGGAGCTGATTTATTTGTTGTTTCCACATGGTCAGTTTCGGTGTAATGGGGTTGTACCATTGTAGAGCAATGCATTTACGCGCCATGAATAAGGATTCTTTAAAGAACGTTGTTATATAGTGATCGCAAGTATCCTCATTCAATATTCCCAACAGGCATATCTCAGGTGTACATTCCACCCTAACTGGCACCAGACTTGATAGAAAAGATGTCACCTCTTCCCAGAATTTAGCAATCGGGACTGCATCTCAAAATCATGTGCCAGAAATCTGCCTCCATTTCCCCGCATCTGGGAGAGGCCGTGGACGATGCTCTGCCCATTCTAAACATCCTAGTTGGTGTCCGATATGTTTGATAGGTGATGTATAATTGTATTATTTTATTATAGGCTGCTGGTGATACATGTAAATGCTACTCTAATAAAGTTGTTATACACTGCTCAAAAAAATAAATAGAACACAAAAATAACACATCCTAGATCTGAATTAATTAAATATTCTTCTGAAATACTTTGTTCTTTACATAGTTGAATGTGCTGACAACAAAATCACACAAAAATAAAAAAATGGAAATCAAATTTTTCAACCCATGTAGGTCTGGATTTGGAGTCACACTCAAAATTAAAGTGGAAAAACACACTACAGGCTGATCCAACTTTGATGTAATGTCCTTAAAAGAGAAACCCCGCTCCGGGTCAGACTGATCTGGATGAGGGGTCTGATGGTGGCTAAAGCTATGCTGATTAGGCATTGGGGCTCTGTCTCCCCGCCCTCGATAAGGGAATGGTGCTCATACCTCCAGCAAATTAGAATTTATGAGGATATGGAAAGAAGGAAAATGGAGGGTGGCACGCAAGACTACCTAGCTATACTTAATGTTGTTAATAGTCTATAGTTGATGGATTGGAGTAGACGGCAGCCAAGGGGGTGGGGGGGAAGGGGGGAGGTCATAATTGTATTCAATATTATATTGGGCGTGGACCTATGTTGATCTGTATAATCTAGTTATAATGATGTTTATAAATGTCATAGTACTTTGATGTGATCAATATCGGATCATGTATTAATTTGTGATTTCTAAAATAAAAAATAAATATTTATAAAAAAAAAAAAATGTCCTTAAAACAAGTCAAAATGAGGCTCAGTAGTGTGTGTGGCCTCCATGTGCCTGTATGACCTCCCTACAATGCCTGTGCATGCTCCTGATGAGGTGGCGGACGGTCTCCTGAGGGATCTCCTCCCAGACCTGGACTAAAGCATCTGCCAACTCCTGGACAGTCTGTGGTGCAACGTGACGTTGGTGGATAGAGCGAGACATGATGTCCCAGATGTGCTCAATTGGATTCAGGTCTGGGGAACGGGCGGGCCAGTCCATAGCATCAATGCCTTCGTCTTGTAGGAACTGCTGACACACTCCAGCCACATGAGGTCTAGCATTGTCTTGCATTAGGAGGAACCCAGGGCCAACCGCACCAGCATTTGGTCTCACAAGGGGTCTGAGGTTCTCATCTCGGTACCTAATGGCAGTCAGGCTACCTCTGGCGAGCACATGGAGGGCTGTGCGGCCCTCCAAAGAAATGCCACCCCACACCATTACTGACCCAATGCCAAACCGGTCATGCTGGAGGATGTTGCAGGCAGCAGAATGTTCTCCACGGCGTCTCCAGACTCTGTCACGTCTGTCACATGTGCTCAGTGTGAACCTGCTTTCATCTGTGAAGAGCACAGGGCGCCAGTGGCGAATTTGCCAATCTTGGTGTTCTCTGGCAAATGCCAAACGTCCTGCACGGTGTTGGGCTGTAAGCACAACCCCCACCTGTGGACGTCGGGCCCTCATATCACCCTCATGGAGTCTGTTTCTGACCGTTTGAGCAGACACATGCACATTTGTGGCCTGCTGGAGGTCATTTTTCAGGGCTCTGGCAGTGCTCCTCCTGTTCCTCCTTGCACAAAGGCGGAGGTAGCGGTACTGCTGCTGGGTTGTTTCCCTCCTACGGCCTCCTCCACGTCTCCTGATGTACTGGCCTGTCTCCTAGTAGCGCCTCCATGCTCTGGACACTACGCTGACAGACACAGCAAACCTTCTTGCCACAGCTCGCATTGATGTGCCATCCTGGATAAGCTGCACTACCTGAGCCACTTGTGTGGGTTGTAGACTCCGTCTCATGCTACCACTAGAGTGAAAGCACCGCCAGCATTCAAAAGTGACCAAAACATCAGCCAGGAAGCATAGGAACTGAGAAGTGGTCTGTGGTCACTACCTGCAGAACCACTCCTTTATTGGGGGTGTCTTGCTAATTGCCTATAATTTCCACCTGTTGTCTATCCCATTTGCACAACAGCATGTGAAATTGATTGTCACTCAGTGTTGCTTCCTAAGTGGACAGTTTGATTTCACAGAAGTGTGATTGACTTGGAGTTACATTGTGCTGTTTAAGTGTTCCCTTTATTTTTTTGAGCAGTGTACATTCGTCTGTGAGTGTGGGTATCAGTCTTTTCCATTTGTCTATAATCGCAAGAGGATGCGCACTAACCCTTGCCTGTACCAGATGTGAATATATCGCTTGGGTTTTAACTACTCCTATGAGTAGGTATTTAGAGACTGTAGGGTTGGCATTTGGGAGTTTACTCTGTATAGTTGGACGTAGTTGCAGGTATGAGAAAAAATTAGTTTGAGGGATGTATTTCTGGGATAATGTTTCATATGTCATTAATACTCCCTGATCATATAAGTCTCAGAGAGTTTTGGCCATCTGTCTGTCCCCATTACCACTTGCAATTGTAGTAACAATTGGTTGTCCCACAGAGGAATATCTGAGACAATCTCTGTAAAATGAGATCGTGTTTTGGCTTCTCTCCAAGATGTTTGTGCCAGCCTATGTAATGGCAACAACGGCTTCTGAAATTTAGGGGGCATTTCCAGGACTGACCAAAGAGTATTGCAGTTGAGATAGTTTTTTAGGAAATATTCCGAGGTGGGTAGTTCCTCCAAGGAGTACCAAGTGCTAATAAGCCTCAATTGGCCTGCCAAGTAATACAGGTGGCAGTCCGGTAATGCCATACCTCCCTCCGTTTTAGGTCTTTTCAATGTATCCATGCTTAATTTAGGTCAGGATCTGCCCCAGACAAAGACCCTAGTCAGGGCGTCCATTTCTGTAAAGAGCGCTTTGGGTATACCAGTCTCTGAGTGTATAGAGGGCCTTTGGGAGTATAATCATTTTGACTAAATTGATTCGTTCTGCCACTGAAATGGGTAGAGTCTTCCAATTTTGAAGTTTATTCTGTATATGCCCAATTAAGGGGTAAATATTAAGTGATAGGGCCTAAGAGTGTTTTTTGGTAATATGTACTCCTAAGTATTTGTAAGTGTCCACTACTTTGAGCCTCTCCATGTGGGATGGGCCAGTCCAGTTCGTCTTGCCCAGGGGCATATAAACTGATTTTCCCCAGTCAAATTTTAGACCTGAAAACTCTCCAAACTCTTTTATCAGCCCTATTGTGCCCCTAAGAGATGCGCTGGGTGATGACAAATAAAGAATCATATTGTCTGCATATAGTCCTATACGGATTTCTCTCTCCCCACTTTCACCCCTATTATATTGTTGCTATTTCTCACTTTATTTGCAAGGGTCTCGATTGCTAGTGCAAATAGAAGTGGCGACGGGGCATCCTTGTCTTGTACCTCTGTGAAGAGGGAAGGTCTCTGATAGTTCCCCATTTATTAGTCTACTTATCGAGTTACTATATAAGAGTGTGATCCAGTTGAGAAATTGTGCGCCAAAACCATATCCCTTTAGGCATTGGAATAGATAAGCCCATTCTATGGAATCAAATGCCTTGGCCGCGTCTAAGGAGGCCAAGGCCCAGTCCTCATTCAAGGAAAAACCCAGCTGCATGACCACTTGAACTCTTCTGATATTTTCAGTAGTGGATTTCCCTGTCATGATTCCCGTCTGGTCGTGGTGGACCAGTAACAGAATCACCCGCTTCAGTCTAGTGGCCAGAACCCTAGTTAGAATTTTATAATCTACATTTAGTAATGCTATGGGTCTATAGGAGCTGCAGTCTAGTGGATCCTTATCTGGTTTAAGCAATACTATAATAGTGGCTTCCATGAATGATTCCGGTAGGTGACCTGTTTCTAGGGCCGCATGGAGGGTAGCTAGTAATTGTGGGGCCATTACCTTTGCATATTTAGCATATACCTCTTTAGAAAGTCCATGAGGACCTGGTGACTTCCCATTATTAAGGTCCGTTATGGCTTGTGTTATTTCGGCTAAACTTATTGGTTTGTCTAACTTGGCACCTTGTGTTGTAGTGTGCCTGGGAAGAGTAATATCCTCCCGGAAGTGCAATCTTAGGTTCAGGAAAGGCCTGGTAACTACTACTGGCACCAGCAGCCTGTGATCCCTGGATCTTCGTGCGCAGGTCAGCTACCTCAATAGACAGACCCTGCAATTGTCTAGCCAGTGCAGCGATTGGATCCATAGCCTCACTGGTACAAACAAAAAATGACGGCTTGTGACTGTTGATAATGTCACGGCGCGGTGTGGGTAGTAAACCACACCGAACACAGGAGGGAAGAGAAAAGGTACTGGGCCTGGAAACTAGGGAAAGGGTAAAGGTCATCACCTAGTGAATCCCTAGAGCGAGCCCTGACTACTATCAGTATGAGCAGATCTCGATGGTAGGAATGTTCATACGCCGGAACCTAGAGCCCTATCTGACCCTAAAGGGCCCTGGAAATAGTGTCGGAAAAAGATGACTTGTTCCTTCCCAGCTGAAGGAACAGGAGACTTCCTCAGGCCTAATACCAAAAGATAGAGGAATACAACAAACTAGAAAATAGGAAAAGACCCTTAACTCCGAAGTGGAGTACCAAACACCAGCACTTCCAAAACCAGAAAGAAGCTATCAACCGCATAGCATGATGGGTGAGACCAGACTAAATAGAGGAGTTGGAATGACCACTTAAACTACACCTGAGACAAGAGGTGTGGTCATAACCAGCAACAACACAGAAACAAGTGAAACTAAAGAAGCTGTCAGATGACATCACGTGCAGCCAGTCTCTTAGATCTTCTGACCCCTGTCACGGGAGAGACCGTGAAACTTACACATGTACGTCTTGATCGTTGCACATCTAGAAACATATGCCACTCTGACTCTAACTAACCAGGAGGTAGACTCAGGTCCATTTCCTGGCAACCTAACATAGTGGGCCAAGATGTTAATTGAAAATACAATGCCATCGGGTATACAGACCTAGCAAGTCATAACATTTAACTTAACAATGTGACATACTAATTAACCCTTTGCAGTAACCCCCTCATTGGGGTACTTCAGTGGCAGATGCACATTTACCCTTTACTTCTTCTCCAGTGTGTTGCGTAACATTTGCATGCTTGTCTACATTCTGAGTTGCAGAGTCTCCCTGTGGTGCCGGACATTTTGAATATATTTATTTTACACCCAACATCTGCTTAAGGCTACATGCACACGAACGTTGTTTGTTGCCGTGTCCGTTCCAGGTTTTTTGTGGATAGGATGCAGACCCATTCATTTCAATGGGTCCGCAAAAAATGCAGACAGCACATCGCGTGCTGTCCGTATCAGTATGTCCGTTCCGTAGCCCCACAAAAAAAATAGAACATGTCCTATTCTTGTCCATTTTAGGGATTGTTACAATGGATCCGCCATAAAAAAACGGATCGCATTCGAATGTCAAACGTTTTTTGTTTTTTTTGGATCTGCAATTTGAGGATCGCAAAACACAAACGGTCGTGTACATGTAGACTAATGGCTACTTGTTCAGTACATTTTAAGGTATGGTCTTCTCAAACAGGTGTCCATATGGAGAGATTTCACTACCATTAGTATCTCGCTCTAGTCTTCCTGTACAGTGTGAAATGTCAAATAGGAGTTGTCCACCTTTGTAGTTTTCTCTCTGCCCCCTTCAAGTTTCACATTTCATCTTCTCAGAATTTCCATGGAAATTGAACTTTGGTATTGTCTGAAACCACTAAATGTCGCTCATTTTGGGTCATTGGACCATGTAAGCTGCAAACTGTTCTAGACTTTTTGGTGACAGTACATGAATCTGGCAGCCGACCCATTGCCAATGACAACCGAAAATCTGAGACGGCTTCAAGACTTATGTATCTGACATTATGTTTTAATGACTACAGAGGTTGAAAATAATGTGCACTTGGCTCTTGTCAGTTTCCTTCATACATCTCGGCCTTCCTACAGCTGAGGTCGAGATTCTTCAGTGCCCATCACTGGTTCACATGTTTTCTGCCAATTAGAACCAGATCAAACACATAGCCCTTTGTTGGAATCTGTTTTCATTTTCTGATTGCAGATGTTTTTATTCTGTTTTCGAAAAAATTATTATAGGGGCGGCCATTCTGCCTGAGTTGTTATTAACCCCTTCACGCAACTGGACGTGACTTAATGCCCAGCGCCGTACATGTACGGTGCGCTGATCGGGCAGCTGCAGGAGCTGCGCCCGCCCGATCTGCGGTAGGGGTTCGGCAGTCACTGATAGCCGGACCCCTGCTGTGTGTGCCGACATCGGTGAAATAACAGATGCCGGCGCATTAACCCTTGCATGAACGCAGTGTGCGCTGACCGCGGCACGTCTGGACTTCAGATGTGTGCAGGGTGTCCATCGGGTCCCAGCGCTGCTGTGACGGAGACCTGATGGCAGGTAAGGCAGACCGATGCCTTCTTTAGGCATCGTGGCTGCCTTCCGGGAGAGTCTGTGAGATCCAGTCCCCTGTATTACAGTCTGTAATACACTTACAGTCAATGCATCACCATACAGAAGTATTGTGATGCATTGTAAAAGGAGATCAGACTCCAAAAGTTGAAGTCCCAGAGTGGGAGAAAAAATAAAGGGAATTTTTTTTTTTTGTACCAAAAATGCTTTTATTGTGTTAAATGTAAAATAAAATTACAAAAAGTTGACATATTGGGTATCGCCGCGCTCGTAACAACCTGTTCTATAAAAATATCATATGACCTAACCCGTCAGATGAACACCGTAAAAAAAAAAGCAATTTTTTTGTCAGCTTACATCACAAAAAGTGTAATAGCAGGCGATCATGAAGTCATACGCACCACAAAATAGTGCAAATCTAACCGTCACCTCATCCTGCAAAAATGATACCCTACCTAAGACAATCGCCCAAAAACTGAAAAAACTGTGGCTCTCTGACTATGGAGACACTAAAACATGATTTTTTTTTGTTTCAAAAATGATATCACTGTGTAAAACTTACATAAATAAAAAACGTATACGTATATATATTAGGTATTGCCACGTCCGTAATGACCTGCTCTATAAAAATATCACATGACCTAACCCCTCAGGTGAACACAGTAAAAAAAAAAAAAGTGTCAAGCCATTTTTTTGTCACCTTACATAACAAAAAGTGTAATACCAAGCAATCAAAAAGTCATACGCACTTCAAAATAGTACCAATCAAACTGTCATCTCATCCTGCAAAAAATGAGCCCCTACCTACGACAATCGCCCAAAAAATAAAAAAAATAGGGCTCTCAGAATATGAAGCCACTGAAACATGATTTCTTTTATAAAAAAAATTGTGTAAAACATAAATAAATAAAAAAGCATACATATTAGGTATCGCCGCGTCGGTAACAACCTGCTCTATAAAAATACCACATGATCTAACCTGTCAGATGAACATTGTACATAACAATAAAATAAAAATGGTGCCAAAACAGCCATTTTTTTTGTTAATCTTGCCTCACAAAAAGTGTAATATAGAGCAACCAAAAATCATATGTACCCTAAAATAGTACCAACAAAACTGCCACCTTATCCCGTAGTTTCCAAAATTGGGTTATGTTTTTGGATTTTCTACTCTAGGGGTGCATCAGGGGGTCTTCAAATGTGACATGGCAGCTTAAAATTATCCCAGTGAAATCTGCCTTCCAAAAACCATATGGTGTTCCTTTCCTTCTGCGCCCTGCCGTGTGCCCGTACAGCAGTTTACGACTACATATGGGGTGTTTCTGTAAACTACAGAATCAGGGCAATAAATATTGAGTTTTGTTTGGCTGTTAACCCTTGCTTTGTTACTGGAAAAAATTTATTAAAATGGAAAATCCGCCAAAAAGGGAAATTCTGAAATGTCATCTACATTTTCAATTCATTCTTGTAGAACACCTAAAGGGTTAGCAAAGTTTGTAAAAACTGTTTTGAATACCTTGAGGGGTGTAGTTTCAAAAATGGGGTCATTTTTGGGTGGTTTCTATGATGTAAGTCTCACAAAGTGACTTCAGACCTGAACTGGTCCTTAAAAAGTGGGTTTTGGAAATTTTCTGAAATATTTCAAGATTAGCTCCTAAACTTCTAAGCCTTCTAACATCCCCAAAAAATAAAATGGCATTCCCAAAATGATCCAAACATGAAGTAGACATATGGGGAATGTAAAACAATCTTAGAATGGTCTGGATAATTAAAAGCGTTTTAAAGTTATTACCACATAAAGTGACACATTTTCAAAAAATTGCCTGGGCAGACAGGTGAAAAAATGGCAGGGTCCTGAAAGTGTTAACATCATTTAGAGAAATGTTTTACAGCAGCAACAATGGTCCACATACACAATGGACAGGACCTGACCCCATTAACTTCTATATGAGAATTTTCTAGGCCTGACCTGTGCAGAGGTCAGGAAGGAGCAGATAAGCTGTGATATCACCTATTGTGAATGGTGGATCCTGTCTTATCTATACAAAGCATATATCTATCATTGTAATCCTGCCTGTGATGATAATGAGATGACTGCTGAAAAGTGATCTGAACATACCGGGAAGTGGTGTCCTTTATAAGGTTTAGCCGCCATGTGAAAAATTACCGTGGAAGTATATGGATACCGTGGTCGTATATGCGTACCGTCGATGTATATGGATAACGTGGACATATATGGGTACCGTAGACGTGTATGGGTATAGTGGATGTATATATGGGTACCGTGGACGTATTTGGATACCGTGGACGTATATAGATACAGTGGACGTATATGGATACTGTGATTATGTTTAGAGCATAAAAAGTTTGGCTGTATCTTTATAATAATACTCAGTATGCTTTATTTTGCTGTTTTCTGCAATCTCTTCCGACGTCAGACTATAGAACACCTGACTTTCGCTGCTTCCCAGACTACCTACAGATGTCATCACACTGCGATTCACCTCTCCTCATGTTCCTTTCAACCTGTGCCAGTGGCCATCAGCTACGTGAAGATGTGCACATACGTAGCAGGATTAAGAAGGTAAGATCTTGCTAAAAAGGGAGAAATATTGTCTACAATGTAAACACGTGATGGGGATGAAGCCTAACAGGCAGGCCTGTGACTGATATATTTGTTTAATTCATCTGTATGAGGTTGTTTCTGCAGCTTGTATTTGTACAAGCCTCATTAAGATGAATGGGACAGTCGTAGAAATATCTGCTTCAGTGAAATTCACCCTAATCCATAGCTTTTCACTTCACGCAAGATCAGCCCTTTCCTCTCCTAAAATACTGAACGTTGCTGACTGGCTGCGGGGTCTTCTTCACCTTCCTGTCTCAAACCTGTCTACAGGGAGGAGATGGAGAATACATCAAGACAACACATACATTTTATTTATACCAGTTTACAAAAATGTAAAAAAAAATATAAAAATGCTCAGGGTGGGATAATTCATTCTTTACAAAATATACTGTGAAGTGATTTTATGTACTGTAGATGTGTGCTGTGCCCATTGTGGCCCTTTACTTTTACAGTAAAAATTATTAAAATGTTTCCCTGATTTACTGTGTCTGTAGTAAAAATGCGACACTGAAGTAACGGAAAATGGCTGCCATGTGTTCACAAACTGTGCTAACAAAGGCAGAAATTCTCACTCATTATAATCGGCTACGAGGCACATGAATGAGCGAGGAGCCGTGTTTATCCTCCATCTTCGCTTTCTATCAGTGCAGATAGATTGATTTATCCTCCTGTTTACAATATTATGCACAGTGGAATTGTAGAACAGTTTGAATAGGTTTGTACTCTTTTTATTTTGCAAATTATTTTATAATCTTATTACACGGTTTACTCCAGTTCCATCCAAGGCTGACTACACCCTGACCAGCAGCCATGTGAGTACTGCTGGAGAACAGTAGATTTGTAAATGTGGTTTTGTTTGTGACTCAGTGGTCACATACAGGTGAAACCCAAAAAATTAGAATATCGTGCTAAGTTCATTTATTTCAGTAATGCAATTTAAAAGGTGAAACTAATATATGAGACTCATTAGATGCAAAGCGAGATATTTCAAGCCTTTATTTGTTATAATTTGGATGATTATGGCTTACAGCTTATGAAACCCCAAAGTCACAATCTGAAGTCCCCTTTGCTCAGGGGGTCTGGATTATTTAGCTGACTAGAGTGTGACACTTTGAGCCTAGAATATTCAACCTTTTCACAATATTCAAATTTTAAGTTGCATTAATGCAATTCCTTTTAAGTTGCATTACTGAAATTAATGAACTTTTGCACGATATTCTAATTTTTCGAGTTTCACCTGTATGTCGGTGAATGGGGCAGCGGTGCAAAGTTGGGTTTTACTGCAAAAATGTACTTCCTTGTACGGAATGTTTAAAAGCTCAGAGCAGAAGCACAATACATTTTACTCCCACCTCTAACCTCCTTATAATTTGTTCTTTATTCAAAATATTGTAAGCCATCTTCTGGCTGTCATATCGCTTCCAAAATTCACACAGGAAACAGGGAGGCAACAATGGAAGGGAGATGAATGACTGTTTGGAAATGGCTGAATGTCATCTACAGGGGACAGGAAGTGGAGAATCTATCAATGACAACAGCAGATCACAGCGCATGATCTAGTCATGATCTGTAGCTATGCAGAGGCAGAGGCAGATTTTGTAGGGTGGCTTACGCTGGCCTCAGACAATTCATTTGGTAAGAGTTAGGCCCATTCTTGGAAAAAATGCTGTGGTTTTCATCTGAGGCGATGTCTGTCTGGGTTGCATCAGTTTTTTTTTTTTCAGTGTGTCAATTTTTTTGCTGTGAGGAATATGGATTATCATTTATTGGCAGCCCTGATTGTCATTTGATTCACCTTTTGGCATGTACACAGTCAGTGTGCATGCAGAATATGTTCTCACCCCCCAGCCATCTGCTGTCAGCTAGCAAGGGAGGAAGCCCCAGGGGTCCAGGCTTCAAGGAGGCTCCAGGTGGATAAAGTCACACCTCAACCATTTCATAAGGAATTATGAATCGTCCGTCCATCCCAGGCATAATTCGGTAATCTTTTTGAGATCCTGGGTAAAGCCAAACATCCACGTGGTCCTGGCTTGATGCTTGGATGCCCGGGAGGGGAGATATGCATATCTCCCCACAGAATCCACATAGCGGCACCATTTTGGACTCTAGTTGTAGCCGGAACCCAGGCAGATCAATTGGGCCCGGAACCATCTTCCTGCGACACTCTGGTCTGGGGGTGTGAGCCCTAAGGGGTTTTATGGGTCATTTTCTGCCAGCACCAGAGAAGGAGGAGTGGACCCTACCCATAGGCGGGGAGGGGAGCGGCCGGCTACAGGTCATAAGCCCATGCAAGCAAGCGGGTGGTGTCTTTTCTGAAGGGGGTCCCATCGTGCCAATGTGTTTGGAGAGACCGGGAACCAGCTGACGTGACTGCAGCCAAGGACTATTCCACCCTCATAACCCAAAGGAACTTTCATCTACCCCGTAACTGACTTTTGCTCTGCTTAACCATGTTGTACCTCTATCACCTGTATCTGTAACCTCAGACCACTGTATATATTCTCTGTGTATATTGTGTTATATCTAGTGAGCCCTTAAGGCAATTAAATATATAATTTAATCTTGTGCTATCTTGTATCTCGATCTCGAATCCCCACGTCCGTGTTTCGACCTAGTTATAAGCTACCGCGGGTTGGTTTCTCACCCTGTATAATCCCGTTAGCGGACCGGGCTTATATCAAACGAGAAGCTGGTGGCAGATTTCCCGGGCTGAGGACGCGCTGTCTCACTGCGGCAGTGACCAGGCTCTCTCAGCTTGTTGCCTCTCTGTGCCCGCGTGGACAGGAGGAGTCTGTGTAAACTGTACCAAGCTGACCTTACCTGCTCTTCAGGGAGGGGGTAACGTCACGCTTTGGTAACAAGTGACCAAACTGCGTCTCGTGAGCTCGACGTAGGTGACGTCAAGTGGGCACGAGGTGTGGTATTCGTCACATTTGCCCTTTCACATGCATGAAAAAAACTCAAAGTGGTCCTTCTGCATTTGCTAGAAATGGTCTGTGAAAAAAAGAATGAGACATGGAAACCATGAATCCCTAAATTGGAATAGGTATGTTTGGTCTGGAAAACAGACCAATGTAGTGCATGCTTGCATTTCTTTTTTTCTGCAGAAAAAAACCAGACACCTGAATATACCCTTTGAATTCAATGGACCTGTGTGTTGTCCATACTTTACTGGAATGTCTGAAATCTGCCATCTCCAAAACACCCTCCAAAGTAGAGACATGGGTGCATAGTGTCAGCGACGCCGAGTTCAGTTGTATCTTTATACTCACTTGCATTCTGACCCTGTGCTCCTACAAACCGGGCTCATGCACGTAATGGAGAGGACTTCTGAGCCCATGCACATAATGAAAAGGACTTCTGAGCTCATGCACGTAATGGAGAGGACTCCTGAGCTCATCCACGTAATGGAGAGGACTCCTGAGCTCATCCACGTAATGGAGAGGACTCCTGAGCCCATGAACGTAATGGAGAGGACTCCTGAGCCCATGCACTTAATGGAGAGGACTCCTGAGCCCATGCACTTAATGGAGAGGACTCCTGAGCTCATCCACGTAATGGAGAGGACTCCTGAGCTCATCCACGTAATGGAGAGGACTCCTGAGCTCATCCACGTAATGGAGAGGACTCCTGAGCTCATCCACGTAATGGAGAGGACTCCTGAGCTCATCCACGTAATGGAGAGGACTCCTGAGCTCATCCACGTAATGGAGAGGACTCCTGAGCTCATCCATGTAATGGAGAGGACTCCTGAGCTCATCCATGTAATGGAGAGGACTCCTGAGCCCATGCACGTAATGGAGAGGACTCCTGAGCCCATGCACTTAATGGAGAGGACTCTTGAGCCCATGCACGTAATGGAAAGGACTCTTGAGCCCATGCACGTAATGGAGAGGACTCCTGAGCTCATGCACGTAATGGAGAGGACTCCTGAGCCCATGCACGTAATGGAGAGGACTCCTGAGCCCATGCACGTAATGGAGAGGACTCCTGAGCCCATGCACGTAATGGAGAGGACTCTTGAGCCCATGCACGTAATGGAGAGGACTCCTGAGCCAATGCACGTAATGGAGAAGACTCCTGAGCCCATGCACGTAATGGAGAGGACTCCTGAGCCCATGCACGTAATGGAGAGGACTCCTGAGCCCATGCACGTAATGGAGAGGACTCCTGAGCTCATGCACATAATGGAGAGGACTCCTGAGCTCATGCACGTAATGGAGAGGACTCCTGAGCCCATGCACGTAATGGAGAGGACTCCTGAGCTCATGCACGTAATGGAGAGGACTCCTGAGCCCATGCACGTAATGGAGAGGACTCCTGAGCCCATGCACGTAATGGAGAGGACTCGAGGAGTCATCTCAATACATTTTACTGCCGGTTTGTGGGATGACAAATTCAGATTGCAAGTGAGTATGAAGATAAAAAATTACATAATGGGACTCGGCACCACTTACACTATACACTGCTCACTCTAGTTTGCTGTGTGTTTTGGAGCTGACAGATTCCCTTTAAGGGCTTAGGCATGTCGCATTGTGTTGCAAGCAAGAAGTGGACCTGATACTTGTCTATAATTTACAGAGCCCTTGGAAAACTTGTTTTTAGAGTTTGGATCCTATAGCTTTGGTTTCCTATAGAAAGCGGCAGAATGTTCTTCTCGAGTGGGAGATGTTCTATCTCTGAATTCCTTATTACACAGCCACAATGCTTGGCTTGGCTTTGTGTGTGGAAAGTTTTAGACATCGTTTTAACTCCAGCTTGTTGGAGAAGCTGACGTCTTAAACGCCAATTTCTCTGCAGCTCTTTTCTTAACAATAACAAACTCCGGCCATTTAATGGACTTTCCAACTGTATGAAGAGCGGGTTACACCTATAATGACCACGACCCTCACCAAGAAAATGTTGAGGAGGGTCCTGGTCATTGTCTGCACACTGATGAAACCCACAGAGCAATGGTGCAATCTGAGCATGTTTTAGCAAGTACACACAATGTCCTAGAAGCATTTATAGAAATTCCCATTGCATTATGAATACATATTTCTGTGGTTACAGAGTACTACCATCTACAAACCACTGTGCTGCAGTTAGGCCGGTAATAATTGCATGTTACAGTGGAACCCTTGCTGAATATGTCATTATGAGTATCTGTATGCAGAAACATTGTGCTCATTTATGCACTTTTATATTGAATGCCGTTCAGGAATCTTACATCCAATTAAAGCAGACCTGTCATCACCTGGGCCCTGACCTCACAGTGCTTTGAATGCACGTTGTTGAAAGTACAGTCAGATGTGTTTTTAGTAAAATAATGTTTTTACTGTTTCTTCCCTCGTTTACTTTAATAGGGAGAAGGCATGTGACAACGGTCATTGCCTTGTTTTAAATGTGATTACATTGCAGATTCCTACACTGATCTTAATTGCTGCAAAACTGCAATAAAAAAATCCTGAATGAGACCAGGCATCGCCCAATGTATGTGTGCGGCCCAATGCAGCTGTGACAGAAGCTGACTGCTGCTTTTCCTTTGCTGGGCAGTTGCCCAGTTTTCCAGTGACTTCTTTCAGCAGAAAAAAAGTAGATGAATATTTCATCATGCAGCCCTAGTAATAAAGTACATCGGAAAGCTGCAAACTTTAATATCCAGTGATTAAACTTAATTTACTTACAAACAGGAAACTTTATTATGTGAATATTTTCTTCCAAAGAATCTGAAATCATCTACCTTTCAGTTTATGAATTCTAAAACTTGATGAAAATGTTTTAGTTCCCTCATTTTCAGTATTATTTTAGAGAAATCTGGAAATCTCTCCTGACAGGCATTTCTGCAATTTGAGGAGAAATGAGTCACCTTAAGAGGGGGGACTGGGCCTATGGCAAAAATGACTGCTGCTTCTGAGCCAGACATGTCCGCTTAGTCACAGAAGTCTGAGCATCCATTGCCAGACAAGTTCCATATTCTTTTCTTATGGCCAGTGGGACAATATACCAACTGAGACATGACACATTAAATGGAAAGTACATGTAAATATTACATGGGTGGCTGACAAAGGATCTCCGCTCTCCTGGTGCCGTGTGATGTCTTGTTATTTAAGACCATTTTTTATTACAGTTTTCAAAGTAAACTCAGATTTTCCTGTATTTTAATCAGTGATGAATGGGAATTTAAAGTAACCCTCCAGTCGAAATGGCACTTTTCATAAAAAGTAAGGAGCTAAATAGTTTTCTCTTATTTGCTTAAAGATCGTGATTGCAGCTATTTCCCACTAATGTACAGTGACTAAAGTGGTAGCCATCATGTCAGGAGTGTTGTCAGAAACCGTAGCCTACCACCTACCCACATAAGACGTAGCCTAGTCCACAGTCTGTGGCAACTCATATTAGGCTACTTTCACATCTGCGCTTTCCCTTTCAGCTATTGAGATCCGTCATAGGATCTCAATAGTGGGGGAAAAACGCTTCAGTTTTATCCCCATTCATTGTCAATGGGGACTGAACAAAACGCAATGCACCAGAATGCTTTTCGTTCCGTTTGGTTGCGTCCCTATACTGGAGAGCAAACCGCAGCAAGCAGCGTTTTTCTGTCCGCAATGTGCTGCGGAGCAAAACGGATCCATCATGACACACAATGTAAGTCAATGGTGGTGGATTCATTTTCTCGGACACTAAAGAAAACTGATTTGTCCCCCATTGACTTACAATGGTTTTCATGACGAATCTGTCCTGGCTATTTTAGAGATAATACAACCGGATCCATTCAGAACGGATGCAGACGGTTGTATTTTTATGACGGAAGCGTTTTTGCTGATCCATGACGGATCCAGCAAAAACACTGGTGTGAGAGTAGCCTTAGAAGTCAGCAAAGCATTTTCAAATTTAACTGCATTACAAACATCGGACTGGGTTTTCTGTTTATGGGTTTGTTCGTATACTGTGGAATTGCTTGCAGAAAATCAGCAGCATATTACAGTACCAGCAAAAATGGATAAGGCAGAAAACTGACCTGCGGTGTGGATTTAAGTGTGCAGTATAGCAATTTATGTAAGAGGACCTCAGCTACTGCATGCCACTTATTGATTGAGGCTCATCCTTCCCTACTCTTCTGCCAGACCTGGCTTAGGTGCATAAAAAAGGTTACTAAATTATGATAAAATACACACAAAACATAACATACAGAGTAAAGCAATGAGCCAACTACCAGCAGCCGTATGATACAAAGAGAGGTGTTGGTAGCAGGACACATCTTGCCCTGATGATGTCTAGATTCTTGACCCCTCCTAAAGGTGTTCAGTCTGCAGTACGCATGTACAGTTACTTCTGACCTCAGGTCCACAGCCTAGTTACCACTAACCAACTACATTACAAGGAATTAAAGGGAAAGAACTAATAAAATAAACATAGTCACACAATATTGCTACAAGCATTTTAACTTCCTCCACTTTTAGTCCTGACAGTGCTTCTGCCTTGTCCTTCTGCATTTTTCCCCCTGGTACCTGTTGTTCTGCTCCTGCTTTTTACGTCTGCCATTTTCCTGGTTTATTCTTTGGCTTGTTGCATCCTGTTTGATCTCCTGGTGGTGGCCCTCCGTGCCAGACCACGCTACAGCTCTGTCAGCACTACCGCTGCTAATGTGTGATTATACCTGCAGAGAAGTTCACATCTTGTGGGGTTAGAGATTACATCCAGGGCATTGCTTTAATCTGTCTAGCCTGTGACTTGAGAATCCATATGTAACAGTGTATCAGCATAAGGCCCCATGCAGATGACTGTATTTTTCATCCATGTATTATTTGGATTGGTTGTGGACCCATTCATTTCTATGGGGTTTATACACACACATGTATATTTTGCAGAACCGTTCTGCAAATTATAGAACATGTCTTATTAGAATAGACACAAATGTGTATTTCACATTAAAGTTATCGGTGCTGTGTGGATCTATGGTTTGAGGGCTGAAATATGGATACAGTCGTCTGCATGAGGCCTCACATTTGTGGTTTCTCCTTTGGCTTCTTATACTTGGATGTATCTGGATGGAAGTGACTGCACAGAGTTCTATCTGGGAATAGCTATTTGCTTACTTTTTATTTATTTATTTATTTATATATTTTTGCATTTTGCATAATTTATATAGTTTTTTTTTTAATCATTGGTCGAGTGAAACAGTTATGCAGAGAACAATATACTGGTGCCGTGCCCTCCCCTGTCCTATACCACCCAATAACTGTTGCCTTTACAGCTATTTACTTGATGCGGTCATCTCCATTCAATTCCAAATGAATGAAAACAGTTAAAATTTTCTCGCCACAGGAATTCCAGACATGGCTCACCCGATGTGGGTCAGAGGAGGGATCACCAAGTGTGCCGCAGACACCGAGCCCTGAAATAAGGAGCTGCCGCTCGGGTAGTCATTTTGTTTTAATATTCTGTTAACACACAATGGAGTCAATTCTGGATAATCTGAGTGATTTGGGTTACATTTCTGATGACCAATTTTTTTTCCGCTGCATGATACAAATTCAAGAGAGCCGTAGTCAAATCCATTAGCCGTGTATTATTCTTACAATTACAACCGGAAAACACAATGAATATGGGTCGCACTTGCCAGAAGAGTGGGAGGCAAAATCCCCATTTTTAGACCATTATAAAACAAATTGCATTTAAGTTCATTCCCATAATTCACAAGGCTGTGATTTCTAAATAATAATTGAAAATTTGCAGTCTAACTGCACTAAAGGCTAGAAAATGATGGTGATTATGATGTGACTGCAGTCCTACTCTGCATGGTCTAGAAGTTGAGGCATTTGGAGGTTCTTATTGAAGTGGTTGTGGGCATTTCTTCTAAACTGGTCCTACTGAGGCATACAAGGGTCCGCGGTATATTAGGAGTCCTCTCTCTGATTAGCTGAGAGCCGCTCTGATGTATGTGCAGGGTTCAGACACTGATAGATTTCAGGAACAGAAGAGTCACAATGTTCATCAGGGTTACATTTACATAAGGACCCATCAGCTTCTGTCTCCCAGTGCTTCTATTACCTCTTCTGGATCACCACAGTGTCCTGCTAAGGGCTCATGCACACAACGTATTTTCTTTTCGCTTCCATTACGTTTTTTTTGCGGACCACATGGGTCCGCAAAAACAACGGAAGGTACTCCGTGTGCATTCCGTTCTGCAAAAAAGTAGTGCATGTCCTATTATTGTCTGCAAATCACGGTCCGAGGCCCCATTCAAGTCAATGGGTCCACAAAAAATACGGAACGCACACGGAACACATCTGCATGTCATTCGTATTTTGCGGATCCATACTGTAGAAATGCTACGCCCAGCCCATATTGCTCATGTGTTTTGTAATTAATAAGTCGCTGTTTCCATTTCCGAATCCACAAAAAACGGATCGCATACGGAAACCATACGGTTATATTTTGTGGAATAACAGAACGGAAGCGGACTTAAATCAGAGAAGAAGAAAAAAACTCAGATGCGGAATAAGGGATATGTGATGAATGGACCGCAAAACAACAATGGTTGTGTGCATGAGCCCTAATGGTTTGCAGATATGAGATACCAACCCTGTATATTGGTAGCGATCTGTTCTGAGCCCATAGCTTCAGTATTGTGCTGCTTAGTCCTTACAAGGCCTGATACCAAGCCTACAATGGGAAGACGACATGCTAGCTCCCATTATGCAGCTTGCCAGCAGAGTCCTGCACTCTTCTACACAGCAGGAATTTGGAAACATGACACCCCCCCTTGGATTCCTTGCGCTACCTCTGCAATAACTACTTTTTTGTTTCTGCTACATAATAAATTTATTAGGGCCAGCCCCCCATCCATAATGGACATGTTACTCTGTAAATGTCTTGTCTTAATCTTAAAGTATATGGCTGCAGAGTATCCAGTCATCTCCGCCAGAAGGAGGCTAAAAAATGCATTCAAGATGTTCCCAAATCTTAAAGAATATGAATTATTTTACATGAATTTTCATAGAAGAATAATGTAAACCCACACAGAGTGTTATAAAGAATAATCCAGACGCTGGAGCAGATATTTCACTTTAAATACAATATTCATGTCTATGTGCTTTATCTAGTTCAGCCGCATCTACATTGTGCAGAATCTGTAATGTCTTTATGCAGGGAGCGGATCGGGTAGCGTTCATGAAGCGTTGGTTGAAGCAGTGATTTTTAATATCGCACAATGACTGGTGAGAAGCCAGAACTCATCTTGTCCCCACAGTCTCGCCCGCCAGGTCTGACAGTGGATCTTTTTCCTTTGCCTATTTCTCTTTACTTGATTATTGGCAGTTACAGTTGTTGGTTGGAAGGTAACCCAATGCAGCTGCTGCCACTTTACAAGCAGCGTGAAATAGGCTGTAAAATCTCCTCCATGGGTTATGCTTGTTAGAGCGATCATCTGGTGGGTTCAGGTTATATGTTTTACATAGAAGTCCCAGTTCACAGCCCCCTTATCATTACTAAAGTAATAAAGTAATATACTATATGGTATCTAAAGATTTTGGTCTCCTTTGGGGGCAATTTTTTTTATATATATTTTTTTTAATTGCATTTGGGCTTAGGATACTTTCACACTAGTGTTAAAGTTTTCCGGTATTGAGTTCCGTCAGAGGGGCTCAATACCTGAAAAAAACGCTTCAGTTTTATCCTAATGCATTCTGAATTGAAAGCATTTTGTTCAGTGTGCATCAGGATGTCTTCAGTTCAATCCCTCTTACGGTATTTTCTCCGGCCAAAATTCTGGAACACTTGCCGGAATGCCGGATCTGACATTAATTTCTATTGAAATGTCTTAATGCCGGATCCGTTACCAAGTGTTCCGGAAAAAGGAATCTGGTTTCCTGGTCTGCGCATGCGCAGACCTTTTAAAGATGCAAAAAATATATATAAAATATCGGATCCGTTTTTCCGCATGACACTGGAAAGACGGATCCTGCATTTCAATGCATTTGTCAGCTGGATCCGGAAACAAATGCTTCCCATTTGCATACAGGATCCGGCAGGCAGTTCCGGCATCCTCTAATGCAACTGTGAAAGTACCCTAAAATATTTTTTCAGTTGGTGCTTATTAAAAATTTTCTACAGCACTTTCTCTGCATATTTACATTTCACTGCATCTCCAGACTATTGCTTTCTGCCTCTCACGGAATCTGTCAGAGAGCTGCTCTGATGGCTCGGTCTATAGCCCTTATCTGTACTTTCCTGACAGCTCATAACCACTCATTATAGCTGGATTCTTAGCAGTTTGATAAGAATTTAGCAATAATGAGTGTTTATAAAGAAAATTGCACAGATCTTATTTTCTTACCTACAGAATTGAGAATATAAGTGCAATAAGTGCATAAGATCTGTGCTAGTTATTGAGATCTGTTTAGGTCAGATCCATCGCCCCTTTTCATTGTTTTTGTATTTTTTTTCTTTGATACCTTGTGTTTTTCTTCCATGTATATGGAATTGTATTTTATTTTTCTTTTATAACAAATAAAAAACGTATGCTTCAAAAAAAAAAGAAAAAAAAAAGGAAATTGCTCCGAAACCCTTTAAAGTTGATTCAGTGTCAGGTGAGAGGGCCAACATTTCATGTTTTCCTATATAAGTCAATGCAAGGTGCAAAACTTCAGTATCTTGTACAGCACTTGGCACAGTAAATTGGAAATATCTGATGTTGTAGAGGATGAAGTAATTCCTGACGTAGGTGACATAGGAAGGTGGGGCTCGCACCCTCCGTCTCCACATTGAGACCCTTGGCTTCTGCGCTACAAAGGTTCTGTGTGATCTCAGGAGGCTCCTACAGACTCCTTCACAATACAAGCGATAGAACGGTTTTATTTATATGCCTTAGCACCATCCAGAACACCACTGCATGGGCCGGAGCACAAAGCTGCTGCAATCCACTTCTTTCTCGCGTGCTTGCTTTCACCCTATGGGTTTGAACAAAATCCAAGGAAAGCACAGAAGTGAGAACTCGCTGCCCACTATCGCCTACAGTAATACCTAATAATGGTAACCCCAATGATCAGCTTATGACTGGAGCACCTTTCTCATAAGGTCCTCAGTAATCAAATTGTTAATGACATTTTATAGTGTCCTGTGACCCCATGTCCGCTGATTCATCAGCTAACTCTCCGCTGAAGTCTACTGGGGCCGTGGAAAGAGCTGAACACTGCTCGCTCTCTATTGAATTAAATGGGGAACAGACGAATCTGCAAATGGACGTGACAGTAGGAGAATACCCCTGCGTGCTTCTTATATTTAAAACAATAAGAGATTTGAATAGAGTCCTTTTTGCTTTCAGGTTGCAGTGGCAAGAACCAGGCACCCAGTGCCTTTGCCATTCACATGGATCACCATAGGGCCCTATTATGAGTATTCCACTGGTTATGCTTCTGCCTCTGTGTGTAATGCTAGTAGTGGAATGTCTCGGTCATACTGCACCACTAGGCACCTCTTAGGTAAGGTTTGTACATGTAGTACCCTGGAGCAGGGGTACGTTGAAGTCTGGATATTTGTGGACATTTGCCCCTATTTTCCGTATGCAGTCATCAACTCCTCACTTTATTTATTATGCTCACTTATATAGCCCTGACATATCCCGCAGCGCTTTACAGACATTGGCATCAACCTGTGCCCAATGGGGCCCACAGTCTAAGCTCCCTATCAGTATGTCTTTGGAGTGTGGGAGGAAACCCAGGCAAACATGGGCAGAACATACAAATTTCACTTTAACCATTTCACATCTGAGCCATTTTCCCCTTCCTGACAGAGCCTAATTTTGCTAATCTGATGCGTGTCACGTTAGGTGGTAATAACTTTGTAACGCTTTTACTTATCCACGCCATTCTGAGATTGTTTTCTCGTGACACATTGTACTTCATGACGGGTAAATTTGAGTCGATATATTCCACCTTTACTTATAAAATAATCCAAAATTTACCAAAAATTTGGAAAAATGAGCAATTTTAAAAGTTTCTATTTCTCTGCTTTTAAAACAGAAAGTGATATCTCATAATATGTTTATGACTTAACATTCCCCATATGTCTACTTTATGTTTGCATCATTTTGGAAATGTCTTTTTCTTTTTGGGGGGGGGGGGGGGGGGGGGGGGGACGTTGGAAGGCTTAGAATTGTAGAAGCAATTCTTAATATTTTTAAGAAAATTTCCAAAACCCACTTTTTAAGAGCCAGTTCAGGTCTGAAGTCACTTTGTGGGGCTTACATAGTGGAAACCCCCATAAATGCCCCCATTGTAGAAACTACACCCCTCAAGTTATTAAAAACTGATTTTACAAACTTTGTTAACCCTTTAGGTGTTCCACAAGAAATAAAGGAAAATGGAGATGGCATTTCTAAATTTCATTTTTTTGGGTTAGAGTTTCCATTTTAATAATTTTTTTTTATTTAACACATCAAAGGTTAACAGCCAAACAAAACTCAATATTTATTACCCTGATTCTGCGGTTTACAGAAACACCCCACATGTGATCGTAAACTGATGTAAGGGCACACAGCAGGGCGCAGAAGAAAAGGAATGCCATATGGTTTTTGGAAGGCAGATTTACCTGAACTGGTTTTTAGATGCCATGTCCCATTTGAAGCCCCCCCTGATGCACCCTTAGGCCCCTTGCACACGAACGTGTGCGCCCCGTTGCCGTATTGCGGACCGCATTTGCGGATCCGCAATACACGGGTGCCGTTCCGTGGGCATTCCGCATCACAGATGTGGACCCATTCACTTGAATGGGTTCGCAAATCCGGAGATGTGGAATGGTGCGGAACGGAAGCATGGAGCACTACGGAGTGCTTCCGTGGGGTTTCGTCCCGTACTTCCGTTCCGCAAAAAGATAGAACATGTCCTATCTTTTTGCGTAACGGCTGGATCGCAGACCCATTAAAGTGAATGGGTCCGCGATCCGCTGCGGCTGCCCCGCAGACTGTGTTCGTGCATTGCGGCCTGCTTTTGCGGGTGGCACACGTTCGTGTGCAAGAGGCTTTACAGTAGAAACTCCCAAAAAGTGACCCCATTTTGAAAACTAGGGGATAAGGTGCTAGTTTTATTGGTACTATTTTGCGGTACATATTTTTAATTGTTCTATATTACATTTTTTGTGAAGCAAGGTAACCAAAAATGTCTGTTTTGGCACTGATTTAATTTTTAATTTTTTACAACATTCATCTGACAGGGTAGATCATGTGCTATTTTTATAGAGCAGGTTGTTACGGATGCAATGATATCAAATATGTCTACTTTGTTTGTTTCAGTGTTAGATAATAAAGCATTTTAGAAATAAAAATTGTGTCTCCATTTTCTGAACGCAATATTTTTTTATTTTTCTGCCGATCGTCTGGTGCAGGGGCTCGTTTTTTGCAGGAAGAGTTGACGTTTTTATTGGTACCATTTTTGGGTACATATGATTTTTTGATCATTCATTATTTCACTTTATGGGGCAAGGTGACCAAAAAATTGGTTGTTTTAGCACAGTTTTTATTTATTTTTACAGCGTTCACCTGAGGGGTTAGGTCATGTGACATTTTTATAGAGCAGATCGTTATGGACGTGGCAATACCTAATATGTATACTTTTTCTTATTTATTAAAGTTTTACACAATAATTTTTGAAACAAAAAATATTTTTTTATTGTATCCATTGTCGGAGAGCCATAGCTTTTTTATTTTTTGACCGATTGTCTTATTTAGGGTCTTTTTGGGGGGCATACGCCTTTTTGATCGCTTGGTGTTGCACTTTATGTAATGTTAGGTAACAAAAATTATTTTATTTTTTTGCCGCTGTTTTAATTTTTTTTTTTTTACGTTGTTCACCTGAGGGTTAGGTCATGTGATATTTTTATAGAGCTGGTTGTTGCGGACGCGGCGATACCTAATATGTATCCTTTTTTTTTTATTTCACTTTAATACAATAATAGTATTTTTTAAACAAAAAGAATTACGTTTTTATGTCTCCAGGTTCTGAGAGTTATAGTTTTTAATTTTTTGACCGATTATCTAATGTAGGGGCAAATTTTTTTTGAGGATGAGGTGACAGTTTTATTGGTACCATTTTGTGGGACATACGCCTTTTTAATCACTTGCGCTTTTTATGATGTAAAAAAAAGTTTTTTATTTAATTTTTTATGGTGTTTATTGGACGGGTGGATCATGTGATATATTTATAGAGCCGGTCGTTATGGACACGGCAATACCAAATATGTCTATTTTATTTATTTTTTTTTCTATTTTTAACATTTTTTTTTATTACTTAATTGGGGATTTATTAATTTTTTTTACATGTGAAACGTTTTTTTTTTTTAAACACTTTGTTTTATTTTTATTTTTTTTATTTTACACTTTGCGTCCCCTATAAGGTCATACAAGTCCTCTGGGGGACATTTAGCTTCATTTTTTTTTTTCCACCATTGATTTCTCCTGTAACTGGGGCTGACATAGTAGCCCCAGTTACAGGGGAAATACAGCCCCAAGAAATGCTGTACAGCCTTCATCGAGGTCTGTGAAAGACCCGACATCTCCTGCACTCTCCCGGACCGGCGGTCACATGACCACCATTATGCGCTTCCTGATCTGTATACACAGCGCTACTGAGCAGCGATTTAGAAGACAGGGACACCTGGGAGCTGTCCCTGCCTTCTCTCTGGGGTGGCCTGCTTTCACTGACAGCGGGTCCCCCGCTTGGCAGCTGCACGATTAGCGTACAGCTGCCATCTCTGATTGGACGTTCCAGAATGTCCATTTAGAGATAAACATCCACCCATAGGACGTTTATATCCTATGGGTGGATTTGAAGTCGTTAAATGGTTAACTTGCACTGTTTAATACCTTGTAACTGCATTTTTTGTTTATTGTGAGATATATCCTGTTCATTTGCACTGTATTTGCACGGCTCTGTGGAAAGGGTTAATGAATATTGAGAGGCTTTTGGGACTTTTTAGCTAATAATAAGAAGCTGGTAATTTTCCGGTTTATTACAGTTACCATATAAATTAAAGAAGACTTTGTTTTGGAGGGAAAAGGCCAGAATTGTTGACAACCAAAACCAGACAGACTGACCTTCTGAATGTCTGATTTAGGGTACTTTCACACTAGCGGTAACGTTTTCTGGTATTGAGTTTCGCCCTAGGGGCTCAATACCGAAAATAAAAGAACTGATCAGTTTTATCCCCATGCATTCTGAATGGAGAGTAATCCGTTCAGGATGCATCAGGATGTCTTCAGTTCAGTCTTTTTGACTTTTCAGGACGGAGATAATACCGCAGCGTGCTACAGTTTTATCTCCGGCCCAAAATCCGGAACGCATGCCGTATCCGTCATTTTTTTTTACATAGGAATGTATTAGTGCCGGATCCGGCATTCAAAATACTGCAATGCTGGATCCGTCAGGAAAAAAATTGAAAAAAAGAAATGCTGGATCTGTTTTTCTGGATAACACCGGAAAGACGGATCTGGCATTTCCATGCATTTGTAAGACGGATCAGGATCCTGTTCAGTCTTAAAATGCCATCAGTTGTCATATGTTTTGACTGATCCGGCAGGCAGTTTCCGGCGACGGAACTGTCTGCCGGATTCTTCTGCTGCAAATGTGAAAGTACCCTTAATAGTGCAATCAGGACTCAGTACAGTGTGCAACAGGGAGATCCTGTCTCCCCTCCCTCTCCTATTAGTACAGCCCAGCTTCTGCTACAGAGACTGCTCTGTAGTCGGCAATAACAGGGTGGAGAGGGGAGACTGAATAGTGACAGGAGGAGCTGCAGAAGGAAGAGCCTCTGCCTGTCAGGAGCCCATACATTCCAGGCTTATTCCTGCCAGCACTAGCTGTCCTGCATCTCATGTTGCACCCGTTGCATTTGGCTATGGCGACACTGATCGTATGACAGCCAGGGTCGCTGAGTAGTGGGGATCCCTTTGAAATGCATGGTATCGCTGCGGCATTCGCAAGAAATTTCCTGTGACAGCTACAAGAGAGGGGGTTGTGAAGGGGGGGGCCCTGTTTAAACATTTGCTGTGGGGCCCAGTCATTTCGAGCTACGCCACTGGCCAGCAGCCTTTGTCCAGGGTACCAGCCTTTTGAGAAAGACGGGGGGACAGCTAGCTCAGGCGTTTCCTCAGCAATGAACCTGTCTTCTGCCTATATTGTTTTGCACAGGTTCCTCTAGTAAAGCACGCTGGTTTACTGCAGACCCGACTCTCGTGCACCACGCCTTACTATCGTTTCTGGGGAGCAGCAACATGTGCTGACACCTCAATGGTGTCCGGGGGATCCAGCGTAGCGTCATAACCAACCCAAACCTGGCCACTGCATACATGCTGATTTCAGTGCCGGGTTTTTCAAGGAGAACAAATGCTGGAAATGCAAGGCCATACAGTGTTGGGTAGGGAACGCCGCGTTCCCTGGAGCTGCTCAGTTTTCATTGTGTGATGGGCTTGTACAGCGTGCTATGGTTAAATATGAAAGATTTGTCAACTGTACATAAGTATGTGTAATGTTCAGCTGATGGATGCTGCAGGACATCAGGGTTTCATAATTCGGAGCTCCTATCATTGCAGAAGTTTCTCAGCTTTGCACAGTCATGTTCTGATTGATTTCTGGGGAAAAAAAATGTACAACACATTTTTTTCCAGTAATGTCATGCACTCCTCTGACGTAGCGCACTGACTTTTGAGAAAGGAACTTTAAGAGGATCTTATGTGCTAGAAAACCAATAAACGGTCAGTGTCTTGTAAGATGTCTGGCAGGAAGCCGATAAGCTGCAGTCCAGTCACCGCTGGATCTCTATGAAATCCTTGGCAGAGAGCTAGCGGCCATTTTATTGATTCTGAAGATGATTGTACATAATGGTATGGACAGATGGTAGTGCATTATACGTAATGGTATGGACCACGGTACTATATTGTACTTAAAGGGAACCTGTCACCAGTTTTATGGTGTCCTAACTAAGGGCAACATAAATAAGTGACTGATTCTCTCAGCACAATGCTGGGTCACTTTCTTTAATTGACCCGGTCAATCTGCCAACATCTTGTATTGAAAAGCTCCAGCTGATAATGATGAGTCATGAATATTCATGAGCTCCTGACTCTCCCCGCCCACCTGCTGCTGAATGATAGTTATTTTCCATATGAATCAGCAGCAGGTGGGCGGGGGAGTGGCTATAGCTCTGAATTAAATATACGCTGGACTCAATGACATCACGCCGGACTCAAATCAGCTCATTAGCATGCGGCATCTTTGTGTGCATATTATGAAGTAACCATCTGTCACACCAGTAAGTGAATACATCTAAGGTAGTTTTTAGTAGTTAATGATTGTATATAATTAGTTAGATTATAATCAAATATCCACATGACAGGTTCCCTTTAATGGCATGGACCCATAGTAGGGCATTATATGTAAGGTATAGACTCACACTACGCTATTGTACTTAATGGCATGGTGGCATGGACCCACAGTAGGGCATTATACTCAAGGGTATGGACCCACAGTACTGTATTGGACTTAATGGCATTGACTCACAGTAGTGCATTATACATAAGGGTATGGACCCACAGTACTGTATTGGAGTTAATGGCATGGACTCACAGTAGTACATTATACATAAGGGTATGGCCCACGGTATAGTATTGTACTTAATGCACTGCTGTGGGTCCATGCCATTATATGTAAGGGTAGGGACCCACGGTACTGTATTGTACTTAATGGCATGGACCCACAGTAGTGCATTATATGTAAGGGTATGGACTAGGGCTGCAGCTAGCGACTATTTTTTTAATCGAGTATTCTATCGATTAACCCAATGATTATTTGAGTACTATAATAACAAAATACTTATTAAAAGAACATTTTTCTTTATAAAAACTAATCAGCCCCCCCCCCAGCGCCAGTGAGATAAAATACTTATCTCTCCTGTAGGGGTGCAGCTCCACAGCTCATCCATCTTCTTCTCTGCGCGCTGCCCTGTTGTCCTGAGGTCACACAGCGTCAGGTCATAGTGCGCGCTTACGTGCAGAATGCCCTAACGATGTGGCAGGAGGAAAGTGCAGAGAGGTGCGGCCGGCGGGTGACCACGAAACTGTGAGTAATAGCAAGTGCTTCACTCCCGCTCCGTGGTCACATGACAAACAAATCCTCGATGCTAAAAATTAGCATCGAGGATTTTTTTGTGTCGAATTACTCGATTCAATCAAGTAATCGTTTCAGCCCTAGTATGAACCACCGTACTGTATTGTATTTAATGGCATGGACCCTCAGTAGTGAATTATATGTTAGGGTATGGACCCTCAGCAGTGCATTATATCTAAGGGTATAGACCACGGTACTGTATTGTATTTAATGGCATGGACCCTCAGTAGTGTATTATATGTTAGGGTATGGACCCTCAGCAGTGCATTATATCTAAGGGTATAGACCACGGTACTGTATTGTATTTAATGGCATGGACCCTCAGTAGTGAATTATATGTTAGGGTATGGACCCACAGTAGTGAATTATATGTAAGGGTATGGACCCACAGTAGTGAATTATATGTTAGGGTATGGACCCTCAGTAGTGAATTATATGTTGGGGTATGGACCCTCAGTAGTGAATTATATGTTGGGGTATGGACCCTCAGTAGTGAATTATATATTGGGGTATGGACCCTCAGTAGTGAATTATATGTAAGGGTATGGACCCACAGTAGTGAATTATATGTTAGGGTATGGACCCTCAGTAGTGAATTATATGTTGGGGTATGGACCCTCAGTAGTGAATTATATGTAAGGGTATGGACCCACAGTAGTGAATTATATGTAAGGGTATGGACCCTCAGTAGTGAATTATATGTTAGGGTATGGACCCACAATAGTGAATTATATGTAAGGGTATGGACCCACAGTAGTGAATTATATGTTAGGGTATGGACCCTCAGTAGTGAATTATATGTAAGGGTATGGACCCACAGTAGTGAATTATATGTTGGGGTATGGACCCACAGTAGTGAATTATATGTTGGGGTATGGACCCTCAGTAGTGAATTATATGTTAGGGTATGGACCCACAATAGTGAATTATATGTAAGGGTATGGACCCACAGTAGTGAATTATATGTTAGGGTATGGACCCTCAGTAGTGAATTATATGTAAGGGTATGGACCCACAGTAGTGAATTATATGTTGGGGTATGGACCCACAGTAGTGAATTATATGTTGGGGTATGGACCCTCAGTAGTGAATTATATGTTGGGGTATGGACCCTCAGTAGTGAATTATATGTAAGGGTATGGACCCTCAGTAGTGAATTATATGTTGGGGTATGGACCCACAGTAGTGAATTATATGTTGGGGTATGGACCCTCAGTAGTGAATTATATGTTGGGGTATGGACCCTCAGTAGTGAATTATATGTTGGGGTATGGACCCTCAGTAGTGAATTATATGTTGGGGTATGGACCCTCAGTAGTGAATTATATGTTAGGGTATGGACCCACAGTAGTGAATTATATGTAAGGGTATGGACCCTCAGTAGTGAATTATATGTTGGGGTATGGACCCTCAGTAGTGAATTATATGTAAGGGTATGGACCCTCAGTAGTGAATTATATGTTGGGGTATGGACCCACAGTAGTGAATTATATGTTGGGGTATGGACCCACAGTAGTGAATTATATGTTGAGGTATGGACCCTCAGTAGTGAATTATATGTTGGGGTATGGACCCTCAGTAGTGAATTATATGTTGGGGTATGGTCCCTCAGTAGTGAATTATATGTTGGGGTATGGACCCTCAGTAGTGAATTATATGTAAGGGTATGGACCCTCAGTAGTGAATTATATGTTGGGGTATGGACCCTCAGTAGTGAATTATATGTTGGGGTATGGACCCTCAGTAGTGAATTATATGTTGGGGTATGGACCCACAGTAGTGAATTATATGTTGGGGTATGGACCCTCAGTAGGGAATTATATGTTGGGGTATGGACCCTCAGTAGGGAATTATATGTTGGGGTATGGACCCTCAGTAGTGAATTATATGTTAGGGTATGGACCCTCAGTAGTGAATTATATGTTAGGGTATGGACCCACAGTAGTGAATTATATGTTAGGGTATGGACCCTCAGTAGTGAATTATATGTTAGGGTATGGACCCACAGTAGTGAATTATATGTTAGGGTATGGACCCTCAGTAGTGAATTATATGTTAGGGTATGGACCCACAGTAGTGAATTATATGTTAGGGTATGGACCCTCAGTAGTACTTTGTACATATTGTCATGGAGCTTACAGTAGTGAACTGCACATATTGCAATGACCCTGCTTCGGTGCCGCCTTGCTTGTTTTGGTATGAGACGTGTGCTGGTAGCGCATCATCACGGCACATCCGTCTTACGGAAGGTATTAATAGTAAATCCTGTTTTACAGAATTCCAGGCCTAAAGGTGTCCCCCATCTTCCATGTTACCTTGCCAGATTTCGGGTTACATAAGGTTCAGACATACACAAAATCGCTGCCTAGTTTTCCGCACTGCTCATCTGACAAGGGGATTGCTTTATGACTCTATAAAAACTGGCCAGGAACAGTCTGTTTCCTTCACATATCGCCATATGAATTAATTGTATGAAAGTCTGGCAGCTTCCTTCATGTGAAAGCTGTCTATCTACTGAAGGCCTTTAATCACTTTCCAGCTAGAATCCAGCACCTCCAGCGATCCTTCTGTCACTACTCCCCCCACCCGCTCTCTTCTGTAGTTGCGATCTCATTGTAGAGTCCTTTCTAGCATCTTCTAAGTGATGGCTTAAACTTGTCAGCCACATGTAAAGCCGTCCTCTTTAACTGTTCTGAGACACAAAGATTTAAAATGGGCAATTTTAGTTATTATAATTTTTTTCCTCTTTTGCACAATTGGGGCTGTAAATGGTTTGTCATGCCCCTATATATCACTTAGATGAAGGATATGTCATATACGGTATGTCGGATTGGTGTGGGTTCCACCTGTTGCTGCTCACTGAGCCCCACTGCATGGGTTATCGAGGAAATTGTCCTGCCACTTGTTTAACATTTTTCAAAGGCCATTGACTTTAATGGGCAGAGCAAGACCTAGAGAAAAACCTAGGTCAAGTACCACCTCTTGTCAGCAATCAACGTGTGTCACTGGTTAAGCCCCCACACTGGGCGTTGGTGGGACACAGTGCTTGCTGTATCTGATAATCTTCTCCACTCCTGCAGACTAAGTAGTTCCTGAATATTTTTGTAATCTCAAATCTTCATAGATTATCCAAAAAAAGAGAAAAACATGGATCGCACATCCACACGCTATGCATTGATCTATAACTGCTTCTCGGCGTAATAAATAGTATACAGCCCCCTGATGTACGTGCTGTACACAAGGCATTGGTATACATTTTGGATCAAAAAGCATAAACCCACTTACCACGCCAAGGTTGCCTCTATGAGTGGGTACCTACTCTAATTTGGTGCGGCACTACCAGCAGGCGGAGGAACCCAGCAGCCAAACAGCACCCCTGCAGATTGACAACGCCACCCAGGCACTGGGCCCTTCCAACCCACCAGCACAGCAACAATGGCAACCAGGCAGTACCGCACCATGTGAACAGATGTCAAAGCTCACCAGTGCTGCAGCGTCGGTGGTCGCCGTGTGGTGCCGCGCCAACTTAGAGTAGGTTCCCACTTGAGGAGGCAACTTGGTGAGTGGGCTTATGCTTTTTGATCAAAAGGTATACCAATGCCTCATGTACAGCACACAGGGCCGGCGCTTCCGTAGAGGCAAGGGGGGCAATTGCCCTCGAGTACTTAGGGGCCCCCTTGCGCCGGCCCGCAACTAACTTTTGGAAGGCAGTACAGTCCGTATCAGACGGAGAAGAGCGCTTCCATTGTGGAAGCGCTCATCTCCAGTCATCTGTATCGCCGTCCTCAGGACAGCGATACAGATGGCTGTGCGGCAGGGGAGGGAGAGGTGTGTCTCTTTCCCTTCCTCTGATAGGCTGCAGGCACTAGACCGGCAGCCTATCAGAGGTCGTACACAGCGCGGGACAAAGGCCGGAAAAGGCCTGCATCGCATCGCTGCCAAGGAGATAAGGATAAGTGTTTTTTTCTTTTTTTTTTTTTTTTCTGTACAATACTGGGAAATGATAGGGGGGGGCGCTTATGGCTACTGGCACATGATAGGGGGGGGCGCCTATGGCTACTGGCACATGATGGGGGGGCGCCTATGGCTAGTGGCACATGATAGGGGGGGCCGCCTATGGCTAGTGGCACATGATAGGGGGGCCCTATGGCTAGTGGCACGATAGGGGGGCCCTATGGCTACTGGCAAATGATAGGGGGGCCCTATGGTTACTGGCACATGATAGGGGGGGCCCTATGTCTACTGGCAAATGATAGGGGCGCGGGCGCCCTATGGCTAGTGGCACATGATAGGGGGCCCTATGGCTAGTGGCACATGATAGCGGGAGCTCTATGGCTAGTGGCACATGATAGGGGGGGCCCTATGGCTAGTGGCACATGATAGGGGGGCCCTATGGCTAGTGGCACATGATTGGGGGGCCCTATGGCTAGTGGCACATGATAGGGGGGCCCTATGGCTAGTGGCACATGATACGGGGTCCCTATAGCTAGTGGCACATGATAGGGGGGGCCCTATGGCTAGTGGCACATGATAGGGGGGCCGCCTATGGCTACTGGCACATGTTGATGGGGGCTCAGGCTACTGGCACATGATAGGGGGGCCCTATGGCTACTGGCACATGATAGGGGGGGCCGCCTATGGCTACTGGCACATGTTGATGGGGGCTCAGGCTACTGGCACATGATTGGGGGGCATCTATGAGGGCACATTTTACTGGCACATTATTGGGCGACATCTATGGGGGCACTTCTTACTGGCACATTATTGGTGGCACTATAGGGGCATCTACTGAGGCCACAAAGAACGGTTATTTTATATGGGGGCTCTGTATAGGGGCATTTTATACTGGGACACATTGTGGTGGGTACTATGGGGAAGGGGGGAGAGGACTACTATGGGGTCATCTACGGGGGCACTGAGAAGGGGTATTTTATGTTTACAAATTATGAGGGACACTGAGGGCATCTACTGGGGCACTATATATCGGGCATTTTATACTGGTACATTATGGGGGGCACTATGGGGGCATTTACTGGGGTCACTATATAGGGGTATTTTATACTGGCACATTATGGGAGCACTATGGGGACATTAGCTCAAATGGGGGCATTACAAGGGGGTATTTTTTGCACTGTCACATTATAAGGAGAATTATTTCTACTGGGGGGGCATTATGGTGGGCTTTATTACTCCCCCATGGTATGACCCCCTAGTAGCAGCACCATCCTCTCCCTGCTCTGCTATCCCTCTGCCCCTTCTCCAAATTCTTATTATGAAATCTTTCTCATTAGGATAAAACTCAACGTCAGCTCCACCGAGCCCCCGGCCAAGTGTTGAAGTGGTGTCCGAGATCCCCAAGGGCCAAGTAATTGTAAGTTTTCATGTGAAATATGTTTGTTATACACATATAGCCTACACCGTGCCACACAATATACAGTATACCGCTACACTGTGCCCCACAATATACATTATACCGCTACACTGTGCCACACAATATACAGTATACCTCTACACTGTGCCACACAATATACAGTATACCTCTACACCGTGCCACACAATATATAGTATACCTCTACACTGTGCCACACAATATACAGTATACCTCTACACTGTGCCACACAATATACAGTATACCTCTACACCGTGCCACACAATATATAGTATACCTCTACACTGTGCCACACAATATACAGTATACCTCTACACTGTGCCACACAATATACAGTATACCTCTACACTGTGCCACACAATATACAGTATACCGCTACACTGTACCCCACAATATGCAGTATACCGCTACACTGTGCCACACAATATACAGTATACCTCTACACCGTGCCACACAATATATAGTATACCTCTACACTGTGCCACACAATATACAGTATACCTCTACACTGTGCCACACAATATACAGTATACCTCTACACTGTGCCACACAATATACAGTATACCTCTACACTGTGCCACACAATATACAGTATACCGCTACACTGTACCCCACAATATGCAGTATACCGCTACACTGTACCCCACAATATGCAGTATACCGCTACACTGTAGTCCACAATATACAGTATACCTCTACACTGTGCCCCACAATATACAGTATACCGCTACACTGTACCCCACAATATACAGTATACCGCTACACTGTGCCCCACAATATACAGTATACCTCTACACTGTGCCACACAATATACAGTATACCTCTACACTGTGCCACACAATATACAGTATACCGCTACACTGTGCCCCACAATATACAGTATACCTCTACACTGTGCCACACAATATACAGTATACCTCTACACTGTACCCCACAATATACAGTATACCGCTACACTGTACCCCACAATATACAGTATACCTCTACACTGTGCCACACAATATACAGTATACCTCTACACTGTGCCACACAATATACAGTATACCTCTACACTGTGCCACACAATATACAGTATACCTCTACACTGTGCCACACAATATACAGTATACCTCTACACTGTGCCACACAATATACAGTATACCGCTACACTGTGCCCCACAATATACAGTATACCGCTACACTGTGCCACACAATATACAGTATACCTCTACACTGTGCCACACAATATACAGTATACCTCTACACTCTGCCACACAATATACAGTATACCTCTACACTGTGCCCCACAATATACAGTATACCGCTACACTGTGCCCCACAATATACAGTATACCTCTACACTGTGCCCCACAATATACAGTATACCTCTACACTGTGCCCCACAATATACAGTATACCTCTACACTGTGCCCCACAATATACAGTATACCTCTACACTGTGCCACACAATATACAGTATACCTCTACACTGTGCCACACAATATACAGTATACCTCTACACTGTGCCACACAATATACAGTATACCTCTACACTGTGCCCCACAATATACAGTATACCTCTACACTGTGCCCCACAATATACAGTATACCTCTACACTGTGCCCCACAATATACAGTATACCTCTACACTGTGCCACACAATATATAGTTTACCTCTACACTGTGCCCCAAAATATACAGTTTCTTCTGTAAAAGTCATGAAGTGTCATGGGGGGGCCCCTTATTGTTTTTCGCCACAGGGCCCCATTTCACCTAGAACCGGCCCTGACAGCACACATACTATTTATTATGCTGAGAAGCAGTTACAGATCACTGCTCCTCTGAGAGCTGGAATAAACCATCACGGGAGTCATGTAACATAGAAAGTTGTAGATCCAGACAAAATGTAGTAACTGGAAGAGTTCTGTAATGAAGTCCGCTAGACGGACGGGTGCAGAGCTCCAAATGGTCAGTAGTTCAGCCACCAGCGGCCGGCGCGGCTTCATTGCTTTCTGTTGTGGTTAGAAATATAATAGCATTTCTCGCAGATTCTTGGAGAGGGGATCTCAGGAGCAGATTGCAGCTTATTATAATTTCATATTAAAAAGTAGCTAAAAAGTCTCGATACAAACAAAACAAGTGCGATCGCTGCATGGAATATAGAGTGGAGGCAAACATTCAGCGCCTATAGAGACGCTTGCTGCTCGGTGGGGGATAAATTAAAATCCATATATTATAATAATGGGAAGGTAGTGAATTCTGTGCAGTCATATAAATGCCTCTACATTGTGCAGGATTTTAAGAGCTTCCCCTAATGAGGTGTGAAGGGTCGCACCCCCGTCTTTATCCTGACTTTCCACCACCTATTCATTTGGTACCTTAAATTCTGCTTGGAGATATTTCCTGAATGCTGAGGAGGCTTTTCCCAGAGTCATCTGCCGCCCATCTGCAATCCTCTTCTAATGGACGGGCTTTCTGTCTTTCCCTTTCTGCCCTCTTGTTGTCTTCTAAATAAATAGAGGTTTTTGTCCTGAAGAAATCACAGAGGCCAGAAACTGTAAAAGGTGTATATTGTGCTGCCCTTGGTGTAGAGGCTCCAGAAATGGATTGGACTCTCACAGTAAGGGTCCATTCACACGTCCACAATTCTGTTCCGCAATTCTGTGGAATGGAATTGCGGACCCATTCATTTCGATGGGGCCACACTATGTGCTGTCCGGATCCGCATTTCCAGATCCGCACTTCCAGGTCCTCAATTCCGTTCCTGAACAAAATAGAACATGTCCTATTCTAGTCTGCAATTGCGGACAAGATTAGGCATTTTCTATTATAGTGCCAGCGATGTGCGGTCTGCAAAATGCGGAACGCACATTGCCGGTGTCTGGGTTTTTGCGGATCCGTGGATCCGCAAAACACATACGGATGTGTGAATGGACCCTAACACAACTAGGGAATTGCTATTTATTGAAATCATCAGTGCAATCTTTAAAGGGGTCTCTAAAGCCCCCCCGTGATGTGATAGCATATTGTGAAGGGTTCCCTGAGTTCAGACTCCATGACGGGGAAGCCATTACATCTTATGATAGGAATACCCCTTTGCCAAATTGTTGCACCACTTTTCCAACTGTGAACATAACAGGTTTTGTAAGAATTAGCCCTGGTAATGGACATTATGGGGTCAGCTATTACAGCTGGTAAGGGCCACATCGGATTGATTTCTGTTGCTTCGTGTACAATGTGTATGTGTAGTAATCATCATCCACACTTCTTCCAATACATAATTGCTGCTTGACCGTCCAGGGGGCTCTAAGAAACCTGTAGTGCTCCCCTGCCAAACTTCCTCCTAATTTTATTGAGTTGCTTTGGCACCCAGTGCCCAAAGATGACGTTGTGGATGACACATTTAAAGCTGGTCTTGTCCTCTAGACGCTGCCTAAACTTAGGTGCAGCTTCTCCTGCATTATTCCTTGGACTCCTGCCTGGTCCCGGTGGTTCTATGGTTATGACCTTGATTATTCTGGACTACAGTTGTCTCTAGGCCTCTGGTTGTCCTGCTGCCTACCTGTTGTCGAATCCTTTTAGTTCAGAGTTTTTTTTATTGAATTAAAAAATAAACCAAACATCCAGTATATCATACAAAGGCACAGTTCAATCATTGGTTTGACAAGGGACACATAGCATTAAATACTACATACAGATTATAGAATTATCGGGAGATTTGAGGTATCAAAGATGAGGTTTCAGCAATAAAAGCAGAAACATAGGGAGCGGACGCACTGAGTGCCAAGACGGACGGCTGAGCTGTAGCTCCCGTCACACAGACCGGCTCCCAGCTACTTATTAAGCTTCAAAACCCATCAAAATGGTGAAGATTGGTAGAGACCGACCCAGAGACCGCCCGGAGCCCAGTGGGGTTAAGAAGACCCAAGTGGAGATGGCGCAGTTCCTTAAAAAGAAACCGCTGATTCCTGCAGTACCTGAGTCCAAGATGGCGCCGAGTCCTAAGAGGACAGCGGGGAAGGACGCAGAGGCGTTTGAATCGGATAGCACTGCTGAAACCGATGAAGAAGGAGCGGTAGCAGACACAGCCACCTTCTCAAAGAGGTACCTTAAAAAGACTCTTGAAGGGGCTCTTGCCCCTGTCATGAAAGAGTTAGCAGACATAAAAGCTGAAATGCGACATATTGGCCAAAGAGTCGAACTGCTGGAAGAAAACCAGCTCCAACATGTGGCTCACAGAACAGCTTTGGAGGAAAACATTGCGGCTAATAATGCTACTTTGGACACTGCCTTTGGTCTAATAGAGGATCGGGAAAATAGAAGCCGCCGTAAGAATGTGCGGGTGAAGGGCCTACCTGAGGCGGTTTGTCACGACGATCTGCCGGCAGCCATGTTAAATCTATTCAGCAGCATACTGGGTGAGGAAAGGGCCCAGTCTGTTACCATCGAGAGGGTTCACAGATCCCTGAGGCCACTGCCCAAATACGGAGAACCACCAAGGGATGTGGTGTGCGGTCTCCTGAGCTACCTAGATACCGTGGTCATCCTGAAGGGAGCCAGAGATATCCCTGAATTGTCCCACGAAGGCCATCCAATCTCCTTTTTCCAGGACATTGCGCCGTCCACACTGCAGAAAAGGCAGATGCTCAAACCCTTATGTGATCACCTCAGGTCGCTGAAAATCGCATACCGCTGGCTATTTCCTTTTGGCCTGCAGGCGAAAGATGCGTCATCAAATCCCCAGCGGATCTCGACAGAATTTGGTCACTGCTCAACATGGATCCTTTGGACATTCCATCGTGGCTACCTCAAGCCCTTCAATTATCTCAACCACCTCCTCTGCCTAAAACAACCGCTTGGTGTGAGGTCAGAAGATTCAAGCAGCATGGACAGAGGAAACCACCAGGTTGATCTCCGGATCTCACTTAGTGGAATCATGCACATCCATATCACTGGATTCTTGATCCACTTCTTTATAGCTTGGCCGCCTGGGCATCTGCCGCAAAGCCCTTAAGTTAATTTGTGTTGTTTCCTATGATTGGGTCATTGTGGGGGGCATTAGCAGCACCCAGATGAGTATCGGTTTTACCATCTGCCCAGCGGCGCTTTGTTATAGTATTACAACATATCTGGGGTTTGTTAGCAGAAATGGGTTCTCTATCTGTAATCTGTTTGTCTGGGGGCTGGTCTGTGGTCCCAGGTTAGGGATGACTTGTCCAAGTCCTCCTGATCCCACTTTCTCTCCCCCTGACAAGGATAGCTGGGGAGCTGTATTAGTGTTTACATTTACATTGGTAATTTACATGTTTACTATGTGTTTTCATTGGTTTGGGTCACTTCATACAGACACAGTCAGATATCAGAGATCTTTAGATGCAACGAGACTAGATACACAGTTTGACTATGGCTGATATAACGTTCACCTCATTCAATGTGAAGGGAATGAACACCCCCCAGAAAAGAGCACAAATCCTAACAATGCTAAAGAAGGCAAGAGCGGACATATGCTTCCTGCAGGAAACACACTTGCGGAGCAATAGAATCCCTAGATTTCCCCAACGGCAATATAAACAATGGTTCCATAGCACATATATATCCTCCTCCAGAGGAGTAAGTATTGGTATAGGCAAAAACATCCCGTTCACACCTATAGTTGCTATACCGGATGCGGAAGGGAGATACCTATTTGTCAAGGGCACACTAGGAAACCTTAAACTCACCCTAGCCTGCCTCTATGCCCCTAATAAAGGGCAAGCTAAGTGGATTGCGAACACCCTCACTAAACTTAACTAGCAGAAGGTGTCGTTTTGGTGGGAGGCGACCTAAACATTGCCATAAATCCTCTCCTGGATTCGTCCACTGGTAGCTCAGTTCATTCCCAAAAATCTTTGAGCAACATTCATAAGTTTCTTAATGACATGCGCTTGTTAGACTCATGGAGACTCCTCAACCCATCCTCAAAGGATTGCTCATTCCAGTCCCTGGCCCACTCCTCGTTTCAGAGATTAGACTACATACTAATTCCGACCAATCTAGCATGTGCACTTAAGAGTGTAGATATAGGTGCTATAACAGTGTCGGATCATGCACCGATTTCTGCTACGATCTCCTTCAAAGAGTTACCGGAGCGGGAGTAGGTCTGGAGACTGAATGAAACATTACTAGACAGACCAGCGGATGTTTTGGCTATTTCCCAAAAACTAACCAATTATTTTATAGAAAACCCTCCAGGGGATACATCGTCTCAAACACCTGGGAGGCTCATAAAGTCTTCATACGAGGTGAACTTATTAGCCTTGGAGTTAGATTGAAAAGGGAGCGCCAAAAAATATTAGACTCACTCTTAGTGAAAATTTCAAATATTGAGAGGATCCAAAAAAGGTCCCAGTATAAACAGGCACATGCAGATCTGATGCTCCTGCGCCAACAACTCAAGGATCATTTAAATGTCCAATATGCCAAACAATACCAATATGCCAAGTATAAGTTCTATGCGTATGGAGATAGGGGCAACAAAATGATGTCTCACCTTATTAAAAAACAGAGAGATTCAGGGTATATTCACTCCATTACAACCAGCGCGGGCCATAAGACTACAGAAACTAAAGAAATTGCACGTGAATTTGTGTCCTTTTTATAGCCAATAGCCAGATAGATTTCTGTCCAAAATTAAACTACCTACTCTCTCCGAGGAAGCTAAAGCTCAATTAATCTTGGAGGAAGAAATTTCGGGAACCCTGAAGTCTATGCCTATGGGGAAGGCACCAGGCCCAGATGGCCTCCCTATAGGGTACTACAAAAAATTCTTCCCAGTCATGATCCCCAGATTGACAGCCTGGGTTAACGCACTCCTTTTAGGCGAGACGCTCCCTAAACAGGCTCTCAATGCCACGATCACCATCTTACCTAAGGACGGGAAAGACCCCAGCCTTTGTGCCTTGTACCGTCCCATATCCCTGATAAACGTGGACGTTAAGATATGGGCAAAAGTGTTAGCTAGTAGATTAAGCCCTCTGATCCCTGGCCTGGTTCATCCTGAACAGACTTGGTTCGTTAAGGGTAGAGAAGGTAATCACAACTCTATGCGACTTATACAAGCTGTACAACACGCAGTGTTGAAAAAGGTTCCCCTGGTCTTACTCAGTACTGACGCTGAGAAGGCCTTTGACAGAGTGTGCTGGGCCTATCTCCAGTCTGTCCTAAGCCAATTTGGTATACCGAGCCAATTTACGCGAGCAATCCTGTCCCTTTACAAACACCCTAGTGCCAGGATTAGGGTTAATGGTACACTGTCAGCCCCTTTTGAGATTCCAAATGGGACTAGGCAAGGGTGCCCCCTGTCCCCTACATTGTTTATACTAATTATGGAAACGTTACTCCAAGCCATAAGAGAGCATAAAAAAATCCAAGGTCTACAAGTGGGAGGAGTTTGTCATCAAAATGCTGCATTTGCGGATGACCTGCTGATCCTGATCACCAACCCGGATGCAGCATTCCCTCATGTATTGGAGTTATTCAGGGAATTTGGGCTTGCGTCGAATTTTAAGGTGAACTACTCTAAATCAGAGGCCTTCAATATTTCTGCGCCCCCAGACTTAGTCAGTAAGCTGAAAAAGACGCTGCCTTTCCAGTGGCAATCGTCCAAATTGAAATACCTAGGCATATACTTGACCAGGGACATTTCAGATCTGTATGGAGCTAATTATACCCCTTTGATTGGCGACATCAAGAAGATGCTGTCCTCCCTCTCCATCACATATGTTTCCTGGATGGGTAGGAAGAATCTGTTGAACTCTTATGTGATGCCCAAACTTCTGTACCTCATGCAAATGGTCCCTATTTTCCTGACCCAAAAGTTCTTCCGTATGGTGAGATCCATCTTCTCTTCTTTCCTTTGGCAAACAAAGAGACCTCGAATATTCTACATACATCTGACCCTCCCTCGCTCTCTTGGAGGCTTTGGGATGCCAGATGCCCAGATGTATTACAGGGCAATCCAGTTGAGAAGGTGGGTCTCACAGTGCGTAGAGGGCCATCCACCGTTGGGTTATGATATTGAAAAGGTCTCGTTGAATGACCAGCAGTGGGCGGGATTGTGGGGAATCTCATCGTCACACTCAGCATTTACTGGCCTGACGAAAGGCATATACTCAGTAATGCGTTCCTTACAGGGAAGTACCCGGGTCCTGTCAGACCCCCCTATCTTCTTACCAGCTCCCGACTTCTGGTCCAGTTTTAGAGGTAAATCCCTTTCAGACCTCCTCTTGGAGGTGGGTTCGAGGGGCAATATCCCTGTTTATTGCTCTGGAGCATTGCCCACAGGAAATTTCCTAGATGTTCTTGAATTAACGCTTTCTCTGAAGAGGGTCATGCCTCAGAGCAAGGTGCCCAAAGACCCCACATGGTTGGAAAGTGTCATAAATCCTCAAGCTAAGCACCCTAGGTCAGGGGTGCACAACGTTTCCTGGTTGGGGGCCACATTGCCAGACTTAACCAATGACGAGGGCCGAAATTAAAATTTAAAGGTGTATTAACAACTGGAATTTTGTACTTATGGCATATTGAACACACATTATATACCATTAATGTCTAGTTACACTTCCAGGACTCCCATCTAATGGGAGAAATACATAAAAAAAATATATGTGAGCAGCCACAAGACATAGGCATACATGTCTGTTACCAGATGGTTGGGGGCCGCACAGAATGGTATCAAGGGCCGCATGTGGCCCCTGGGCCGCAGGTTGTGCAACCCCTGCCCTAGGTGGATCTCCTTCCTTTATCACTCTCTGTTGGCAGAAATTCTGCCGAAGCGACCTGCATACATTAGGAGTTGGGAGAAAGAGCTAGACAGGTCCTTTACTGACGCAGAATTGGCCACAATTAGGCACAAATCACATGGGTTTTCCAAATGTGTGCGCATACAGGAACACTCCTTCAAAGTGTTAACCAGGTGGTATAATTACCCGAAAAAATTATTTATAGCAGGTCTAGCTAAAAGCGACAATTGTTGGAGATGCGGGCAAGGATCTGGATCCCTCCTGCATATATTCTGGGAATGCCCTATCTATCGTCTAGGGGTTTTGGAAAATGGTGGAAGGCGAGGTCAACCAGGTGTGCGCGACGCATATCAGGTGGACTCCAGAATCGGTTTTGCTTTGGCTACCCAATGAGTCGTGGTTCCCGGCCAAGTCTGATTTACCTACCTTATTCCTCTAAACTGGCTCAGTATAGTTATTCCGTCTAAAGAGCAATAGCTTGACAAAGTAAACCAAATCTATAGGCTGGAGGAGTTGGTGGGTTGGGCAGCTAGGAGACACGATCGCTTGGTTACCCTGGAAACAATATTTGACAGCCCCTAACAGTAATTACCAACACAGCCTAAGTTTTCTCTTACAATCCCTGGTAGTTGTATGAGCAGCCAATGTATCTTGTTTTAAATTTAAAAAAGGTTCCCATTAATATGTATGAGGAGGTATGGAGAGTGTAGATTCTTGTCTTTATCCGGCCCGTCTTGTGAGAACGCTTCACTCTCTTGGAAAATAAATGTGAGGTTCTGACCTGGCTCTCTTCTCATCTTCTTCTAATTTCTTCTTTTAAATCCAGGAGTTCAGAAGTGACATCTACTCCCTGGAATAAAAATAACCGGTTGCACGAATCCCGGGCTCAGCAGGTCACAGCAATTGATAAATACATTTACACCCCAGAGAGTCTCTGCTGGGTTCTCCTGCCAATGAAAGCAGAGCCGCTGCCCCTCCAAGTGCTGGCTCCGTAGCCGTATAATTCAAATAAGCTTCTGCGCACAGCTGAGATCGCTTTCAGGTAGGGTGGTAGGCTTTACTTGTGGGCGAAAAAATCTTTTTATGAAACCATCTCTGGACTTGTAGTATGTTAATTATCTGTGTAATGGAACAAAAGGGCTTTCACTGCTGCAGCGCTGAGAAACGTGTCAGGACAGAGACTCCTCCAGGACACCGTACCACAGCTCCGCAGGAATCTGTATGAATGCAGACACTAGGCCCTAATGATCCTTTCTTTACTAATTCTTAATAACTGCATGTACCCTTCTCTCTGCCTTCTATGTCAAACCCAGTGTAAAGTGATATCAAGTGACCGTACGTTTAATAGGTAGGTTAAATGGGTTATCCACTTTGGACAATCTCTTGACCCTTAAAGGGTTTGTCCACGATTTTGACATTGATGTCCCCCGTTCCCCTCCAATCAGCGGTTACCTTGTGTCTGCAGCTCCACTCAGTTGTGTAGTGGACAGAGCAGCGGCTCCCATTCACCTCCCACAATGGAGGAAGCAGACAGAACAAGGTTATAGCTGATCTGTTTGGCCTCGGATTAATATCGTCTTGCTGATTTATTTCCTTTGCCCTGGCATACAACGCTGCTGTGCTGTTCTCAGCAATAATTGCAGATGTGTCTGCAAGGAACAATTCCTGGTAACGCGGGCAGCACAAATAAACTGCTCTCATTAATGTGTCAGACCGCCGCCGATCTGATATTAACGGCCTATCCTGAGAAAAGACCAATAATATCAAAATCGTGGGCAATAATAATAGAATATGTGGTGCCCCCCTGCTGGGGCTACCAGCTGTAATTTGTTTTCTATGCACTGACCTTCCCCCAGTATTGTTCAACCAGTCTCACTTCTAGTACATGTTGTCCGCCGGCTGCTCATCAAATTTTATATGAAACAAGAGGCCACGCCATCTAAATTGGTTGATTAGTCGTGGATCCTCACAGTTGTCGTTTCATGGAAAGTTTGTGAAAAGCATTCAGACTTTGCCAGAAATATGTATTATTTACGGCGATCTAAATGCCTAAATAAGAAAAAGAATGCTCTTAAAGGCAATGTATCATCAGAAAATGACCTATTGTTTAAATCACGTTTTTGTTTAACACATTTTTGATGCTGTTATTTTGCACGTCAATATCTATACTTAAAAAATAAATAAAATTTTTGAATTAAATCCTGCAGTTTTCCCACTGGCCACTAAGCCTAATAATAGATGACCCTTCTGTTCTACCTGCTTATCTGTCATTCTAATCCTGCCTGTAATGATATCACCTCTGTGTATAGATAAGACAGGATCCACCATTCACAATAGGGTATTGTCAGCTTATATGTTCCTTCTCAGCACAGGGCACAGAGCATGCCCAGAAAGCTATCCCGTTGAAGTCAGTGAGGTCCCCTCCTGCCCATTCGGTCTATGGACCATGAGGCTGCCGTAATGCAATTTTCTTAATGCTTTCTAACTGCTGTTAAGAACAGCTCAGGCAAGATGGCTGCCCCCATAATTATGTCCAGGAAATAAAATTAAAAAAATCTGCAATCAGAAAATAGATGAGAAAAAAGATAAAATATTTGGTTTTAGAGAGAGATTAGAAGAATGAGAACTTATTTCTGTGTACAAGGTGACCTTTTTGTAGGCTTTCCACCCGAAAAGTTTAAAAGGCTTTTATGAATTATTTATCCGTAGTATAGGTCATCAATATCAGATTGGTGGGGGGTCAGCTGTTTGGGTATAGCCCCGCCCATTATGTAGTGATCGCAGCTGGCTACGGCAGCGCTGCTCCACTGAAGTGAATGTAGCTCGGTCCATCCACTACACAATGGGCTTTGTACCTGCATCGCGGGGGGGGGGGGGGGGGACCTAAAAAAAAGGATCTACTGGAACAGATTTTGACAGTAGACAATTTATCGCTGTATAACTAAGGCAGGAAGCTAGAAGGGGACACCATAAGTTTGTAAGGATTCTGTGCCATCCAAAATGTAAAGTGTCAACAATGACGACCATTTTCTTCCTGATCTCAGAGGGTCCAGCAGGTGTTCAGTGCTGTGTAACACTCCGGAAAACATGGAGTCCTCTGAGCGGATCCAGATGTGCATCATTGCCTTGAGCTGAAGTAATATCGGGCTTTCAATCCCCATCTTTAATATCATTGCATAGTGCTAAGATTTCATTCTTGGAGAGGCTCCGGTTGTGTTTATTATTGCGAAAATATTTTGGATGTAAAAAGTTGCAAACGTTTTTCTTTTCTTCGTGCTGAAAAATATTTGAATCTATGTGTCTTGTTTTCCCAGAATTCAAGAGAAGCTGTTCAGGTTTGTAAACTCAGTTTCTTATAAAGGACCGGTAACTAGAATAAGTTGTACTATGACCCGACCTGTTCAGTATGGACGATCTCTTCATATACTCTGTTCTTCCACTAGACATAACCCAGTTTATCAGCTTTGCCAACATTTCTTTTTTCTTGGTCTTGTGGGTCTTCTAGTAACCGAGGATGTCACCTCCTCGGAGTATGGTGGTAGATGGAGATGAGGGATGAGCTGCACTAGGGAGAGGCCTTTGAGTGATAGGTATAAATCATAATCTGTAGATGGGCGGCCAGTGCAGTGCCTAGGGCAGAGGCAGTGGTGGCGGGGTTGGACAGAATGCATGATATACGTGATATTATCTTACCATCACACCTTCAGAGTGCACCAAAAATATATTGGGTACAAGCTTATGACGATTGATAAGTGCCATTAAAGATAGGATCCCACAGCGGAACAGGAAGAACAATGAGCTATCCAGCGCTATTCATCCTTTTAAAATTACAGAATCCAGAACAAAGCCCAGTGTACCCCATTATAAGTCACTGAAGTCCTTCGGGCACAGGTGCTACACTGAACTGGCGGAGCATTGTGGCTTCTGTTTAAACTAAAGGTGATTTGGCCCTCTCCATAAGGAGACTAACTAAATCCTGACCTAGGCTTCTCACCCAGTTAAGTTAGTACACTCTGCTCTGCACTGACGAGGGGCAATCTCCCTGAAACAGCTGTCTGCAGATGAGGTGCTGGCTTAGTTATTATCCTACCACCTATTTGAAAGGTGGAACATTAACTTAGGAACATTAACTATAGGTGGAACATTAACTATAGGTGGAACATTAACTATAGTTTATATCTACCTTACATCTGGTGGCATTACGGCAGACATTAACAGCTAATTTGCATACCCTGTTCCCAGAATCACAGAGGAGCATTGCCTGGCCTACAAGACTCCTCCATCTGTTTAGGTACTCTCTATAAAAATATATTGTATCCCCGAATCCTGATCTAGGCCTCTCACCCAGTTAAGGCAGTACTCTCTGCTCTGCCCTGATGAGGGGCAATCGCCGTGAAACAGCTGTCTGCAGATGAGGTGCTGGCTTAGTTATTATACAGGTCATGTCTCAAGGCCTGTTTAAAAGGTGGAACATTAGCTTACAGCTACCTTACATCTGGTGGCATTAGAGGCAGAACTTGTTGAGGGCTAATTTGCATACCCTGTTCCCAGAATTACGGAGGAGCATGTACGGCCTAGAAAACTCCTCAAGCTGTTTAGGCACTCTCTATAAAAAGCTATAGTACCCTCTGAATCCGGACCTAGGCCTCTCACCCAGTATACTCTGCTCTGCACTGATGAGGTGCATTCGCCCCGCTGATTGCAGATGAGATGCTTGCTTAGTTATTATCCAGGTCATGTCTCAAGGCTTGTTTAAAGAGTTGAATATTGACTTAGAGGATAGTTATCTTACATCTGGTAGCATTAAGGCAGAGCTTGCTAGTTTCACAATGCCGGGTTTCATATAGTTCTCTGATTTATGTATTGTCTTTATAGTCCAGTAAGAGAGACCTAAAAGAGTAAAAAAAGGAAAAATCCTTCATGTAGAAATATTTATGTCGTCCTCTCTTTTCTCAGATAATAAAAACCATGTTTACTATATGTTTTTAAAAGGATTGGAAATGATAAAGATATTAAGCGCTGATTACTCATGAGGCAAGCATCCCTTCACTTCAAAGGCGCTCGGGTGCTTGGCCTTATTACTGCCTCTTTCAAGATAAATGAGAAAGGAATCCTGCGCTCTGTATGGGCCCCGCTCTCTAGTTAAAAGGAAAGGAACCAGAAAACTCTCCTGCGGATCTTCCCACAATCCACACAACGAGGCTAACTGTACATTACATACTACATTCTACAACTCTACATTTACAATAGCTAGGATTGTCCAGGTAGAAGTGACCATCGGATCTAATGCAACAGTTGTCAAGCTGTTGGTGGTTGTACAAATTGTGCGTGTTAATGACCCTTTCTGGTACTCATGGCTCCTGGATGCTCCGATATATGCTGCTGTTTGTAGGATCATTGCACTAGGCTCTGCTTTTAATTGGTTCCCAGGAAGAAATATTTCCTTCTGGGTTGAGTCAAGTGATGGATAGATTGATATTAAAGGGTTATTGCCATATGTGTATGTTGATGTATTGCTATGATCAGTGGAGATCTGACCCTAGGAACAAAGGGACTACAATCCCTGCAGAATTTCTCTGGACCGAACTTCTACATACCTGCAGTAAATGAGGCTGTGCTGCAGTTCTCCGCCAGGAAGGTGACCTGGAGCATTGCTGTGCAAATTATTGCAGGAGCTACAGCACTGCAGACCATTCCAAGGATCAGTGGGGGTCCCAGCAGTCAGGCTGAAAAGTAGTATCTTAGCTATAAGCCATTACCTACTCAATTATGAACCGAATACAGTACAGCAGCTACAGGGGTGCAGAGATTGCATTCATATCTTGTCCTTCGTTCCACAGGGGCCCGGAGGACTCAATAGTACCTTATGTGGCAAGTGATGGTTGGATGGCCCTGACACAGATTTTACATTAGGAAAAGGGAGCCTTCATTCTATGCTCCACAATAGTAGTATGAGGTAAAGGATTTGTGTTCTCTGTATCTCCTCTCGTCTTTCCATCTGCTTACTTTACAGTTCCTCAGCACTAGGACATCTTATTTGGAGGCTCCTTCTATCGTTTGCATTTCTGTCCCAACCGCACTTCAGTTTTTGTAGAAATATGTAGATCCGTTGAAAGGCTCAATCTTCTGTTGAGGACAAGAATGTCACACTGAACTGCTGTGATCTTGTGAATCAGATTGTAGAGATCACCGAGCGCTCTGGCTGTGCGCATTGGAGTAGATCATCTCTCCAGAATAGCATGGCTCATAGCCCATTTTAATTACACCTCCCCAGAGAAGACATTTGAGACTGCAGGTTCACTGCAACGTAACCTCCTGTATAATTGTAATGTTTTCATTACTCACATCCTTCTCACAAAAGATGGTCCAGAAACGGAGAGACGTGTAAGCGTGTAATAACCTATACCGTATTTACATTAGGCGTTAATGAATAACTGCTTCCTGGCCAACACTAATACGGAGAACCAATTCTACAAGCCGGGTCCTAATCACGTACTGCTCAGTCTTCCCGTAGAAGATGCCATAATAGTTGTAGAGATTTAATAATGCTGTAAATTGACCATTCTCAAAGTAATCAAATGTCAGCCCATCACTGGAAGGAAGAGCCGCAGAAGGTAGGGACCTTCTCTGGGCAGCCTATTGACACCATACAGCTTGCTATAGATGGGACCCTTTAAGACATCCATATGAGTTACTAGGGCAAATAGTTAGGAGTTGTAAATACATTTACAAACTTTGCAAAAATCAGTAGTACCGTTGAATATAAGAAACTTTGTAAGGTATCCGAGTAAAGTGGCCTTTTCTCCGCCTCCTAAACTTATATTCTCTGCTAAATCCATCTTGAGAGATAAGACGGACTGCCAGCTCTTAGAAGGATCAGGTTACATGCTGCCCATAAAAATCTATGGGGGGGGGAGCTGCTAAAGGGAGATGGAGGCATTATTCTCTGACTTAAATATATTACCCATTTTCTTTTGTTCACCTGAAGAATTGATTTTTGCAAGGTTAGTTGAAAGGTCAGCGACCATCTAAAGTATTTTAAAGATGTAATGAACTCCCCTAAATTTCTAGCTACCGCTATGAGTCTTTACTGGCCTATGGTGTATTGCCCAATAAATCTTCTGAACGGATAATATTCCCCTCCCCTTACACTGAGTAAATGTCGCTGACCCTCAGTGGCATTTGCGTCTCTTGAGTCTCTTCTTCCCATTGAACGGGCTTGTGAATTTCTCTAGATGTTTCCAGCACAAACACCAGTCCCATCAACAGGTGGATGGAATTGTTTGTCACTTGGAGGGTGTGAAAGCAAAACTCCTCCGGCTGCTCATCCTGGAGGGGAGAGCACTAAAGTCCAGGCCTCGTTGCTTACTAAAAGTCCCCAGAGCATCTGTCTGGATTTGGACCTTTTTTAGGCAATATTTATATGGTGTGGTCAAATAGCAGTGTATTGATGAGATTTCCGCAGTATCATGGTAAAACAAAGTGATTTTCTTTCCAAAGCATTCCCAAACCAAACCTGCAACGTGACGTTGACAGATGAGATATGGATGCAAATGCCTTCCCCCAACTTGCAACTCTGTCGTCCTCTTCCAGTCCGTGTTTTCTTTCCCTTCCTGACATGTATATTTACTCACTGCACACACACAGTGGAAAATTCCTAACACCGCCATAAAGCAATTAATGTGAATTCTATGGTGGGTATCAGTTTGTTTGGTGTGTGAGAGCAGGACTCCCGGTTTGTCATTCTCGCATTGCTGGAGCCCTGGGAAATGGTCCGTCCTGGGAATTCTGTTTGCATCCCAACAACTGGTGGATCATGTGGTGGCAGTCCTGTGCACATCTGTGCGTTTAACGCTGAAACAGCACAACTACATGTGTCAGATGACTGACATCTGGAGACACTGCAGGGATATATGAGTGCCTCCCTGCCTGGAATGCATTAACATACTTACTTTCAAGGTAGCCATAAAGGGAGAGCAAGTATGGCATCCTGCATAGCCTCAAGTAACCAGATTTACACTGAAACTGCTCAACTCCAGACTATGACTTTTTATTTTGGCATGCTCCTCCATGTGTTAGCTGGTTACTAATGACCTAGGCCAGATCTTTTACCCTATAGGTATCTGCTGTCCTGCAGAAATAGTTTATTTGCACCTGTCTCTGTGCCTGGACCTTGCGGTGTGATTTCTGCAGCACATGCACATATGCAGGGTAAACTGGCTTTACAGCCTCGGGTGGTCAGGACGGCTGATATGAGCTATTTTCTGATGACTGCTTGCACCTTTCCATTCCACAAATGGTAGAAAGGTCATTGTTGGATGCATTTGTTGGCAACGCTTGGAAAGTTCTTAGTGGCCAAATGTGCACTTCATTGGTAGAAGCCCAGTGTCCCGTTCGGGTGTGGGAGGGAAACCCCACACCGAACATAGGAGGGAAAGGGGGTGAGGGAATAAGGCCTGGAAACTAGGGAAGCAAGATGGACACCTCCTAATAAAATCGCTAATCAAAGTCCTGACTGACTGCCAGTATGAACAGACCCCAGAGGTTGGTTGAGTTCATACACAGGAATATCTAATGTCCTAACTCACCCTATAGGACCCTGGTACTAATGTCAGGACTGAGACAACCTGTGCTTCCAAAAGGGAGGACGAGCAGGAGTCTCCCTCAGGCCTTAATACAAATGACAGGGAAATGCAACACACAAAATAACCCAAACAAAATACAAAAGGGAAAGAAAACACTTAACTTCAAGTGGCTATGGCAGCACCAGGGACTCAGCTGAGATCCACACACCAGCTATCCACAACTCCAACAGAAGCTATAAACCGCACAGCATTGTGGGAGAAACAGCAATAAATAGAGACGGTTACATGACGCTAATAGCCACAACTGGGGAGAGAAGGTGAGGCAGGCACCAGGGACAACACGGACGTCATCTGATCCAAACGGAAAACATGTCACATCAAACCACGTGCTGCCAGTCTCGCCGATCTCCTGCCACCTGTCGCGGGAACGTCTGTGACACCCAGCTCAGGTCTCAGATCAAGTCACTGTCGTCCAAAGCAACAACCGTCACAGACCAGGAGTGGCTGGGCAAATCCAGTATCATACTACACAGATGCAAAAGATATAGAGGAGGCAGGGACAGGTAGCTGACCATAGCTGTATCCATGTGTGCATTGCTTGGTATGGTGCTGCCTTGTTATAATTTCTATGAGGGTTTGGAAATCTGCTCCAAAATCTAGATTCTATGTATTCCCATTGGTATTCTGTTGAACAACTTTCAGGAGACTATTCCGTTCTCTTTCAGGGATTTTTATGTCTGACAATCTGCTTAATTGAAAACAAATGGTCAGGAAACGAAGGTGACTCATCCAGGACGGTCTGCGCAGGGCCCCGAGTCAAGTTCTTAATGCTCAGCAGAGTTGCTGCTATGAGGTCATCTTTGCTCTTTTTGCAAGTTGCACAGACGTAGCATTGTCCGGTTCTACCATTTGGGATCTAACCACACGTTGGTTTGGGTCTGCAGTGTTGCCAGCTGCCCAGGTCAGTAATGATGGCTACTTGGATAGTTTGCATCTTGTTTAACGGCCATATTATGGCTTGATATAGCCTCACGGTTGTACAAATCCTTAATATGGCATCCATGGAAGTTTATACAATCCTGCTGTACCCGTGTATCCCTCACTATTCACACATAGCCCTTTGTGATATGATTTGGCACAAAAAATTAATTTGGTATGTTCCATCAGATATCATGTTAAGGAGGTATTATCTCCATAATACACTGCAGCGGCACATGTTAAAATAAATCCTACCCTCCTTATTGTTCAGTATGATAACTGCACTGGTAACCAAAAAAACTATGTGACAACCTGCACATGTTCATCTGAAAGGTTGTCACAAGTCCATTCCTTTTAATTGTATTAGATAGAGACTGTCTGAGATCTTTGGAGGTAGAGATCCTCTGTGCTGGAGCCTAGAGGATCCTACAAATCATCCCGGTAGCAATAATGTGCACTTGACAGCATTGCCAAATTTAAGGCTACTTTCACACTTGCGTTTGTATTTCCGGTATTGAAATCCGGCAGAGGATCTCAGTACCACAATTAAACGGCTCCATTTTGATTTTGCACATCAGGATGCATCCGTTCCGTTGGGGTGCGGATGTGTGAAAACAAAGTAAGGGGGAAAAAAACGGATCTGTCACTTCATACATTCAAAGTCGATGAGTGACGGATCAGTTTTTTTAGCCTCCTAAAAAAACGGATCCATCACCATTGACTTGACTTACATTGTTTTCAGTGCCGTATCCGTTCTCATTACCGTACACAAAACCGCAGCTTGTAGGAGTTTTGTGTCCGGTTACAAAATGCAATTCTGCTGGAACAGAAGACATCCTGAACAGATCTCTTTCCATTCAAAATGCATGGGAAATAAACAGAACCGATTTTTTCCAGTATTGAGATCAGAAAACAACAATGCAAGTGTGAAAGTAGCCTAATATATCTTTGGTGTTGGTTCTCCAAATCGGCGATCCTTCTACAGGTCCGGAGTCCAGCCCTGTGCCGGTATAAGTACAGTAAATGGACTGCACCTTGTTTCCTCACAGAGTCTAACACGGCTAGGTTAGGCCTCACATTCTTTTGGATTGACAAATGATGCGCTCTTACGATAGATCACCCCCCACGTCCTTTATCAGTAGATGCGATGCAGAAATCCCAGAAACGGAGTAATTTATGTGAAATGGCGAAATACGAGTGATTCCACTGCATTCTTCATGGTGCAGGATGCAAATTCCAATATCCCAGAATGCTGTTGTATACCAAGCAAGCAAACCAATGCAATGAGCACACAGCTAGCGGTTTATACGAAGTACATTGCGGACCATGCAAACTCATTTTGGAGCGCTGATCAGTTTCCAGACTTTCGGCATGAGTGTCACAGCTGTAATAAGAGTTCACATATGTGACATTATGAAAAACATTGTAGTGATATCATTACAAGTATGTCACTGAAATGACATCTCTTATATACGGCCCAACTGAGTTTTCTTTCTGGCTCCTTCAGTGCTGTTTGGCCTTGGATTAATATCGTCTTGCTGATTTATTTCCTTTGCCCTGGCATACAACGCTGCTTTGCTGTGTTCTCAGCATTAGTTACAGATGTGCCTGCAAGGAACAATCGCATGGTAACCCGGGGCAGCACAAATAAAACAGCGCTCACTAATTTCATGGCTGGAATATCACAGCGAGACGAAAATCAAGTGGTGCACTTGATAAATGATGCAGGTTGACATTCAGACCAGTAACTAATGTCATGTGAAGGTGCAGAGACCCCTTTAATGTGAACAGTATCGGTTATGGGTGCTGAAGAAAGCTTTAACAACTCTGCATTGGGTTTCATGTCAGATAAGGACAGTATGGATGTCGAATCTGCACAGTTTTTACCTTTATATACACTTTTGATGAAAGGTAAAATGTTGAATGGTCAGTAACTTTTCAAACAATTTTACATAAATCAATGGTTCATGCGACCATAAGAAACTTTATAATCTATTTTATTAGAGTAAAATGTCTAGTTCTCTGTTTATCCCTCCCACCCATCTTTGCTGAATGCTGTTTCTGTTTTAAAATTCCCTTAAAGCTGTCCGGGACGGAGCAGCTCACTGAAGGATCAGATTACACATGTCAATACAAGTCTATGGAGAGGGGAGGTGGAGGAGTGAGGAGGAACCCAGAGACATACACAGCAAGAGAGACTGGATAGACCGTTTATTTCTCAGCCTATATGCTAAATTCACATTCATGCAGGTCAGTGCCCTCTTTAATGCCCTCCATGATCCTGGAGCTGCTTCGGATGGAAGGTTAGGAAGCAGATTCTCCTTTACTTTCTGTGTGCAGTGGATGGCAGCTAGAGCACAGCCACCAGATCTGGGAAAACTAGTAGGCAATCATTGTGCAGAATGGAAATCTGGTAGCAAATGCCAGATGCAAGTGATATAATGGCCAGAAATAGTGTTATTTCTCATGTACACACTCTGTACTATTGATTAATGCAAAGCGTGTTGAACGATTAGGTACACTTTAATTCATGGAGGCAATTAGACTGATGGAATATTGCAAGTGCTGCACAGCGTGCCATAGCCGACAACATGTATTCTCCAAGAATATCTTCCAGGGGCCTGAAATAGCAGTCACTGTGAAACATAATAGTCACAGAAATAATCCCACCACCACCATGAATATTGGGATAATGGTCAGATCTCCATGACATAGTGTAGACTGTGGAAAAGCAATGGTCGCACCAAGTGTTGTGATGTTAAAGAAAGAGCTGCACTTGGCACCGGTCTGAAGCATTGCACAGCTTCTCCGACCCATTCATATGTGCTGGCAAGAATTCCTGGGTCGTCTTCATTTTTAGATTTAGCCATATTTGCACCAGAGGGATTGTTTGATTGGCTTCAGGCCCCTCAAGATCAGACAATCAGCTAACAGAAAGGCTTTGTTATACTTTCAGAGCACATTTGCTTATGGTTCTCAGATCTGGAGTTCAGCTGTATGAAAAGGCTGGAGGAGTGCATTCAAGGATATCTAGTCTGTCCAGACCCGGGGTGCATTGTGAAATGTCCTGAGCCGCATGGTATCGCTGCACGCCCCTTATGATATACCTCCATGAGGGAATATGCCCCTTCCCCCATAGGTGGCTCTATGATCTTATATAGTCAGTGGCTTTACATTCACCAGCAACAAGACTAAAGTGAGTTATTTAATTTGGCCAAGCAGGAGTCTCGTTCCAGCATTCGGGAAGATTTATAGTGTTTGCTTGGTGGAGCCCTCTGCACGGCTATAGGGTTTGCTCGCTATCGTCCTCGTCTCACATCTTACATAGGTTATAATACCAATTCTCATCTGTTCTGAGCCTAAGTAAACTCTCAGTATATAAACTTTTCCCTCCTCAATAAACCATTTACATGCCGACCACACTCCAGAGCCGCATAGCAGTCACCTCAATGGCGTTCTTCATAAATGGAAGTTCATTCAAGAATCCCGCTCAAACAACTTCCTTATTGAAGAGGAATGTTCTGCCCCCTCTTCCTGTCCCCTTTCATGCCTTTTCATTCCATCCCTAAATTTAATATGTAGGAGGCAACTAGCCAGGAAACTGGTATATGTAGTGACAGAACCACAACTGCTCTCTGATCGTCTGGGAATACTGGACTGTAACTGGGTCCATTGGGTTGTCACCCAGCTTTCTGTGGGCCCCTCAATGCTTTATACCACAGTGGATTGTGGCCCCTGGGAGATGTAAGATTATCCCACATGAATACATGAATGAGTTTCTGTCGTGCTGATTACATTCACAAGCTGACCTTCCCTAATGGGCGCTGACTCATATCTGGTGTGAAAATTAAATAATTAGGGTAAATGCAGGAGATAATGATTGTTCACACATCAACATGTGTTCGGATTATTGTACTGCCCTCATGTTCTGGGCTCGTCCTGCTTCTCTGCCTCCTCATCATATGGCACCCAGAGACTGTATTCATATTAAAGGGGCTGTGTCACCATAAATGTCCAATAGGTGCGGCTTCCAGCACTGGGCCCCAGTACTGTCTCAAGATCTGGGCCCCAGTCTGCACATGCATGACTCTCTCCATTCTCTTACAGAGGACTTCTGAAACTAGCCAAGTGTGCTTACTCAGCTAAGTCCTGTTGAAATGAATGGAGAGAGCTATGCAAGCATAGCCATTTCTCTATTCCAGGCAGCATAGAAGCCGGGCCCAGAGTCCTGTAGATACGTCATAAAGGCCCAGGTGAAACAACCCCTTTAATAATGTGCAGAGTGTCCCATTGGAGGCCTTGTTACTGCCATGTATTCTCCTTTAGGCTGATTTCCCGAAGATGAACGCTACTATATAGGCCTGCCGTGTTGCCCATAGGCGCTCATATGGTGTACGTTTTTTACTGGATGTCTCTATTCCATACGGCTGAAAAAGAGCTATAACTGCTATAGATCAGCCCGATGGAGGCCAATAGGTCACTCTTCATGCCTCCTTTGGGTGAATAGTGACCTATGGATATGTTTCCTATATGAGAAGGTAGCTTTCCACACACAAATGGAAGCCGTGTGAGAGAAGCCGAAGACTATGAGTTTAGTGGGAGCGTTCATACTTTACCACTGCGCCATTCAATCTCCTCATCGTGGTTGTGTCGTGAGAAACGCAAAATCAGCACCGCTGCACCTTCACCGTACAAGCCGCGCTCCTGACCAGCCAGCCAGGTGGGGACTCTATCCAGCCCCACTCATGTTCAAGAACGGCGGGGGTCCCTGTGGATGGACCCCCACTGATCAGAACGTGGTGGCGTATTCTAGTGATATGCCCTGTGACTGAATGGTGACCTCGTGGAAATGGCCACCGGCTGCCCTTATGTTGTCCTTCCAGATGGGAAGCGTCGTGGGCTGCAGACTCCCCATTATCATCATCATCTTTTGATAAGTGGTGTTCTAGCACCCTCCATGGAGATGGCTCCATCCTTGGCTCACTACATGTATTCAGTATATACAGCATTGCTGTTTGGCTCTTATTAGATTGAATAGTATTTGTACAACTAGCCTTCATGAATGACCCGGAGACCCTCGAACACATTGGAGTCCATCCTAGTGCAGTCTTCATACATAAGCCACAATGGAGTACACAGCCGAATGGGCGATGACCGCTGCTTATCCATGTGTCATCCTGTCCGCAGATTACACAGAACAGGCTTCTTTGCACCCCAGCATTAAAGGGGCAGCACCACAAAGCGTCCTTGCAGCTACCTCAGAGCTTCTTGATCAGCAGGACTGTGGCTCCCGGGTCCCCTGCGGAGACAGCTGTTAGGCAGGATCTTCACACTGTGTGAATAGGCTGGTGCTTTGTCCTGCCCTGCTTGTTCGCTCTGGATTGTGCCTCTAGGGCCAGGACAAATAATCTTCTCACCCCTTTAACATTGTCCCGTCTGTCTGAGAATGAAAAAATGGATTGAGGGTTTTGGAATGTGCCTGAGTTAACCCTGCGCACTGGTCCCAGCTTGTCCTATTAACATCTCCCAATCCCACAGAACCTTTTTTCTCCTCTGTAAACTTTTTTTTTTTTCTCTTCACAAACTTTCATGCCTCTCCCCCTCCCCTCCCCACCCTGTCTCTCCCCCTTTTCCTGATCCCAGTGAAAGGAGGCTGAGCCTGCAGGATTTCGCCTTCTGATTTGCTGTCCCTTTCTGGGACTCACAGTCCTTGCATCTCCCTAAAAAGGTTTTTCACTCTCCAATCGTTCGAGAAGGGGGCATCGCTTCTCAAGACATCCCCATTAGGACCAGACCAGAGAAGGGGACAGGACAGGGAGAGAGAGACCGCTGGGGGTTTCAAATTTGACTGCCCAGAAAATTCAGCTGCACTAAGCGCCCCCCAAAAAAATACCATTCCAATGGCTTTATAAAGTGCACCAGGGTTCCTGCCCTTTCTCTGTCACTTTAATTGCATTCCAAGATTTGCATTGGGGACCTCTGAATCCCTAAGAATTGGCCCCACACAGCGGAGGTGATGAACATGGATACACATACAAGGTGGAAAAGAAGGAGTTGGAGAAGAGACTTATCTTTCCTAATAGCATTAAGCTTTATATGTTCCCAGTGTCATGCAGGTAAGGAAAACTTTTATGCTGAATGGAACAGGTTCCCAGCATGTCTCTGCTTGGGCAATGGGGCATGCAGAAGTCAAAGCTGCAGTACTTTTCCTTTTTGATGAATTAACATAGGAGTTTATATATTTCTGGATCCTATGTCAGGGTCATGGCACCTAAGAGCAGGCTAGTGTGCACCCTTCACCCATCACTGGGGCTGCCCAAGCCTTTCCTTTCTGCCTGCGTCTTCCTTTCTTCTCAGATATTTCTTACCACTGCTCAGTGAAACTTTCTGGCATGTAATCCTAGATACTTCTGCAGACAAGGCTGAAAACTTTTTTTTTCCTTCTGTGAAACTAGCATGATTGCCCCACCTATAGGTGACTTGTGGAACTGCACTAAAACCTTATACACTCAGGTCTGATAAGTTGAGTCCATGCAAGATTTAGCTTTCTGAAATTCTACTATGTCACCTATAAAAGATATTTAAACATACAATATTGTATTCTTCTAGAGATTAAAAAAAAAAAAAGGGAACGTGTCCGCTATTCTTCAACATGACTGCATTGGTAGATTGGAACATAACGGACTGTAATCTATTGGAGAGCAGATCGGCGTTGGTGTATTGGGTTTTGCATGGAGGCCAGTGCGGTGGATGGGTGTGTGCCGGCTGGTGGGTGACACAGGGATCATGCGGTATGACGTAGGAAGCATTTTTCCAGCTTTGTACCATACACTATATGTTCCTACCAGGTATCAGCAACCTCTGGCTCTCCAGCTGTTCTGAGACTACTACTCCCACAATCTTCCTTTTACTTCTATGGGAGTTACAAGTGTGCATGCTGGAAGTTGTAGTCCCATAGGAGCTGGCGTACCGGAGGTTGCTCATCCCTGCCATAAGCTGTGGACTAGAGATAGGGACATGAAGGCTGCTCAGCTGTAGGACTGTGTGATGTGCTGCTGTACCACATCTGCCATTTCTATGCTCATTACCGGGTTAGTTGCGAGGATTACCTTCGTGTTATTTGCTGTAGAGTTATTGAATTGCTGGAGATTGGTTATTCTCCTCACATCTGTGAAGGCTGAAAATGGCAGATCATATGAATCTGTGCAGAATTGCAAAAAATAATAATTCTGCCCTAATCCCATTCTGAATTGTTTGGTTATATCCATGATGACTTCTCTGGAGCCAGGACTTAGACTGAAGCTTCTGGGCCCAAATTATGGTTTGATGATGTCACACCACTGGCATTTGATGATGTCATGTCTATATAATGATGTTTTATTACCTGTTACCAGTTGCTTCAGGCTAACCATTTTTACTTCTTGTTAACTTACATTATGACTTCGGTCTCTTGTAGCCAGCCATATGGCATGTCAGTCAGCCGTCCTGTGGCAGCTTCCTCTGTCAGTAGAGTTGCGGAATCCCACCAAACATAATATGGCATCTCCCAATGAGAGCAATGGAGCAGGGGAGACTGGATCTACGACCTAGCGTCGTACATGGTCCTGGAATCGCCCAGTTTTATTGGTCAGGAGGCGATTCTTATGATATTGGTCAGTCCTGAGATGGTTGTGGTGATAAGTCTGGGTCACACAAGAGTCATGGGGCCCATCCCCAAACAAATGCATCTCTGGGGTACAGTGACGTCTCTGACGGGGCCGCTCCCTGACTGTGGTCACTGAAGGCACCAATAAAGCCTGGGATATCCTGAAGTTGTATGATGGCTACTGTCCTGCATGCTCATTGATTGTGTTGTAGGGTAATAAGAAGATAAGGGGGATCATAAGTGAAAGAATGATGTGAACTTTGGGGGTTCCTGGTTTTATCCCAACTCGGAGCCTGCATTGGGGTATATTCACACATTGTGGTCATATTTTCCGTTTTTGCTGCAATTTGGCAACAGCTGTTATAATACTGCGCTAGGACTGCACCGTGGGAGTGACCCTCAGTGTTAAAGCTGGTTCATAATAAACCATAGAGACCCTCTATTAACCCAGAATTCCCTAATAGGATGTATGACGAGCAACCTATGTTGTAAACCTAAACCACCTAAGGTATGGATGGTTTTTATGAGTAAAACCTATGCTAAGCCGCAGCAATTGCAGTATGAGCTAACATAAAACCCAAATTCAGTGCTGCCCTAGACACCTGCCTAGTTTGCCTGCATGATTAATTGTTGCTACCTCTGATGAGGATATTCTTTTTGAATATGAACCTTGTATCACTACTGCCCCCCATTGGTGGTTTTGAGAATCATGTTCTTGAATCTTCAGTTATCTTGTGCGAGCCTGTTTCCTATTAAGCAAAAGGCTGGGAAAAGAACAAAAAAAAACATTTTCAGGATATTTCAATTGGTTGTAATGACCTGGCATAAAGATAATTGCGTTTGTACATCATACTGAGTACCTAAAGTGCAGTCCTAAATGATTCCTTACATGATGACCTCATCAGTATGATGGGAACGGAGACATGTGCCAAACATGTGCAAATATCACTTTATAGGATCATGCATGCATCGGACTGATCCTTGTGTGCAGAGCGCTGATGGAGCGCTCTAAATACTAGTACAGACGAACGCTTTAAATTATCACAACGTCACTTGGAAACCACGACTGCAATCTGATTGGTTGCCACCGATTACTTCCCTTTTTTTTTCAACAACCTTAATGTTTTTGTATATCTTTATGGAATGTGATTTATCAATATTATAACTATTTACATCAAGATTTATGATTATTGTTGTTATTATTATTTGTTAGTGGGGGGGGAACCAAGGCAGGGTCCGACACTGGTTCACATCAGACCCTAAAATGATTACACGCCAAATCCCTAAATTAAGTCCCCAACACCCCTCCCCCCCAACCTCATTCAGACCCCAGACAAGGTCTAAAATAATCAGACCCTATAATTTAGATCCCAGACAAAAATAAATAACAAATACTTCTGCTCCCGTGTCCCCGTGACATCCAGGTGCCACTACTCTCAAGGACCTTTGTATGTGCCTCCGCATACAGCGATGTCAGGTCTGCAGAACTGGACACTGGGCCTCCCCGCTCTCGATTCTGACTTCAGTCCTCCAGCTGAATACTACAGAGCTATATAGGCCATGTTCGTGGTGAGCTGTCAGAGGCTGAATCATTTGGTTGCAGCAAGATCTCATCTGAACAGGATTCTGTGATTCTTGGATTATCTTGGTGTCCTTGGGCCTAGTTCATACATCCTTACCTTCTGTAAGGTAAAGGGACACCTGCGGGCACCTGCTGTAACCAGTGGACAGAGTGGACACTGGTTGACTTCTTCCCGTAAATTTTTATCAATGCATTGGTGATGTAAGCATAACATTCAGGCTCTTCCAATGCAGAGGGCAGTCTCCGTAGTCATTTCCTTGGTGCAAGACAGGGGGAAGGCAAAATCGACCAACCCTTTCTAAAGTTCTGTGATTTGGCTTCACCCCTGGAGTAATTCTTGTTAATGGCGGCTTAGCTCTTCCTTAGTGTCCTGGTGTAAAGGGTTACAAGGTCTGGACGACCTCCTGGTTAAATTCATCTCTGTTTGGTAAATATTACACCAAAGCAACCGTCGAACCTCCCAGATGTTTTAGGGTTTTGGCAAGCTGAGAGGCGCACGTCTTTGTGAGGCGAGAACTCATGTGGCCAATTTGGAGCTCCCATTTCTTTTACTATACATCATCAAACTCCAGCTTATGGGACATATGTTTCCGATCTCCCAAGTTCGGAGTGTGTGCCCATTAAATGAAGCGATTAAGAAGACCTCCTTCAAGGATAAGGAATCCTGCCAGCTTGTTTTCTGATCTTTGATCCTCGTTTATCACGTTTCAGATTGCCATCTCGTTTCCTTCTTTTTTGAAGTTTAAACTTTAGCACTCAGTGATGTAATTTATGGGAGGCTGGCCGCGATGGAACCAAGTCGGGTGATGAGGTTCTTCAACTCAAACCTATAGTCATAAAACATAAGTTTATGGGATGTTTAAGATTTAGCTCAGTGCCAGATTTCTTTTAGTTTGTTTCTATTATATGTTTCCAAAGTCCAGTACCATCTTGGACACCTGAAGGCCACAGCCAAGGAGTGGGCTAAGACTGTCCGGGCCAGCTACAAGGGACCGTGCCCAGTGTCAACAGTAGTCTGCTCCAGCGTTGGGTGCGGGGTTCTGCCACTGTACCCCATTATCTGTGCACATTGGAATGACTGGTGATGGCCTCCAACTACGTGATCTTTAATTTTTCTCTTCAATGATGTCACTACAGGCTAGGGGATAACTAACTGAAAGTTGGGATCCAACCACTGGGGCCCCCACCAATCCTGAGAACAGGAATCCCATTCTCTCCATCTCATAGAGTGGAAGGTCGGGCATGTGCCCTGCTGCTCCATTCATTCTCTATGGGACAGCTGAGTACAGTGCTATCCTATCTCCAGTGGTCCCATTGATAGGACCTCCTCCGATCCTGAGAACAGGGGTCCCATTTGCTCAAATTGATGGAGCAGTAGGTCAAGCATCCACCTTTACTCCATTCACTCTTCATAGGACTGATCGAGAATAAATGTAGCGGCAGGGCACATGCCCGACCTTCCCCACCATCAGATTGGGCAATGGGACCCACATTCTCAGGATGGGTGGGTATCTGAACACTGGGACCGCCAGGGATAGGGTAGCTCTGTACTCAGCTGTCATCGTCAGTCCCATAGAGAATGAATGTAGCGGTAGGGCACATGCCTGACCTCCCCCACCATCAGATATGGGGAACAGGACCCTAGCTCTCAGGATGGATGAGGGACGGACCACTGGAGATAGGGTAGTGCTGTACTCAGCTGTCATCGTCAGTCCCATAGAGAATGAATGTAGCAGCAGGGCACATGCCCGACCTTCCCCACCATCAGATTGGGCAATGGGACCCACATTTTTCAGGATGGGTGGGGATCTGAACACTGGGTCCACCAGGGATAGGGTAGCTCTGTACTCAGCTGTCCTCGTCAGTCCCATAGAGAATGAATGTAGCGGTAGGGCACATGCCCGACCTCCCCCACCATCAGATATGGGGAACAGGACCCTAGCTCTCAGGATGGATGAGGGACGGACCACTGGAGATAGGGTAGTGCTGTACTCAGCTGTCCTCGGCAGTCCCATAGAGAATGAATGTAGCAGCAGGGCACATGCCCGACCTCCCCCACCATCCTATTTGGGGAACAGGACCCTCGTTCTCAGGATGGGTGGGGGTCTGACCACTGGGACCACTGGAGATAGGGTAGCTCTGTACTCAGCGGTCCTCGGCAGTCCCATAGAGAATGAATGTAGCGGTAGGGCACATGCCCGACCTTCCCCACCATCAGATTGGGCAATGAGACCCTTGTTCTCAGGATGGGTGGGGGTCTGACCACTGGGACCGCCAGGGATAGGGTAGTGCTGTACTCAGCTGTCCTCGGCAGTCCCATAGAGAATGAATGTAGCGGCAGGGCACATGCCCGACCTCCCCCACCAAGTGAGTAGTGCAGTTTTGGGGTCGTGGCCAGTTAGGGATGAGATGTAATCAGGATTCCAGGTTGCTCTGCAGCTTTTTGTAGCTCATTTTACTTATTTTTAGGCAGCAGTTCTATTTTGTGACCTTGCTTCAAGCACCTGTCAATCTTGTAAGTAAGAATAGGAAATTCAGAGAGATAGATGGAAGCTGGAAGGACACAAGGCATATTTTAGAATTTAAAGGGCACGACCCTCTTCTAGCTGATTGGTTTCGGTTATTTATCTGGTTTGATGACCTACCAGAGGTGGAAAAGCCTCACAAGTAGCCGTATAAAGCACCCGCTCTCTATACTTGGTGCCCAAAAACGAATTCTGCTACTTAACTGTAATAATCTGAAGAGCGTGTGCACAGTGAGTTGTGGAGCTCGGCTGCTGCATGCAATGTGCTGGTTGCACCCCGCTACTGGGTAAACACAGTTATGTTTGCATTACATGCTGGGGCGTTCCTATGAGCTCCACGATACGTATTTCCCCCCCCCGGCCTCTTTCATCTCAGCTCCTCTGCTGCCTGTGTCAATCATCCCAAGCAGAGTGTATGTGTCCCAATTAGAGAGAAATGCAGGATTCTGATTAGTGTCGCATGCAGTGATTTCCATCTGCTGTTCCCAGCTTCTGTATTTATCTGAAATCCTTTTGATCTGAATGGGGGCAGAATGTATTTTATTTATGACAAATAGAGATGCATATGGAGAGCCCGCATCCTCATCGTAAATCAAGCGACTGTGCTGAAGTCGACATAAATTGTTTATGTTCTTTGATCCTTTCTCCGCTGTTCTTATTTTGGAAGCCTTGAAATTTTCGATTCCCTGTTCACTTTCTTATGTCTGGCATATCCTATTCTGTGTGATGCAGTTCAAGGTCTCCGACTGGTCTAGATGTGCAGGTCTGTGCCGCCCCTGGTACATGTCAAATCTTCTGCTGGAGCTTCTGCAACCTGGAATGAAAAGCAGAGGTGATGTCTGCAGGAAAAGTCACCCATCTTTATTCTACGCTCGTCTATTCCCTCTACTCCACCCGCCCTGAAGGGAAGCACTGCCACCCACGACAGGCATATTTAGGCCGGTTTCAGATGAGCGTGTCCTGTGCGTGACTTCCCGTTATGGACACTGCTTGTTTCCCAGGAACACACTGCAATTTAATGATTTATAATGCTGTGTCTCTGCATGACCTTACTTCTACAGAATAATACTGCACTGACATACAGCATTTCGGTATGTCAGTATAATTCAATAGGTACAGGTCATGCAGAGACACACAGCATTATAAATCATTATAATGCGCTGTGCTCCTGAGAAACAAGCAGTGTCCGTAATGGGGAATCGCGCACAGGACACACTTATCTGAAACAGGCCTTACATGCCCACAATAGACAGAATGAAGAGAGACCAAGCCCTGGGCCTTGCTGAAGCTGGCAGAAGGCACCTCTTCTGACCTTTCTTCTGCTTGTATCCCCATGTTTCTCAGAGCATTGGAGCCTCACCTCCAGGGGCGTAGCTAAAGGCTCACGGGCCCTGGTACAAGAGTTCATCTTGGGCCCCCCTTCCCTCAGTGCTTTGTGGTCAGGGTCAGGGAAGCACATAGCCCTCCTGCTGCCTGAGGCAGAAATTGAAACAGCACCTAACCCCTTCCGTCCAGCCAGAGGTGAAACCTGACCAGCATGCACTTTCTATAATACAGGTGTCTTCTTATGTAGCACAATGGTCTTTGGGCCCCCTCAGGATCCTGGTCCCGGTAGCGACTGCTACCTCTGCACCCCCTATAGCTACGCCCCTGCTCACCTCCCATCTTGAATCTCCCCCACTGCAGTCATTTCCAGTGTCTGATTTGTTTCCTGCTACCAACAGAAACGTCTGATCTGTAATGATATAAAGTTTGTACTGTGTCTGAAGGGATAGGTGTCCATGTCTGAGGGCTGCAGAGACGTTGATGTACAGTACAGACCAAAGAGTTTTCTTTATTTTCATGACTATGAAAATTGTAGATTCACACTGAAGGCATCAAAACTATGAATTAACACATGTGGAATTATATACATAACAAACAAGTGTGAAACAACTGAAAATATGTCATATTCTAGGTTCTTCAAAGTAGCCACCTTTTGCTTTGATTACTGCTTTGCACACTCTTGGCATTCTCTTGATGAGCTTCAAGAGGTAGTCCCCTGAAATGGTCTTCACTTCACAGGTGTGCCCTGTCAGGTTTAATAAGTGGGATTTCTTGCCTTATAAATGGGGTTGGGACCATCAGTGGCGTTGAGGAGAAGTCAGGTGGATACACAGCTGATAGTCCTACTGAATAGACTGTTAGAATTTGTATTATGGCAAGAAAAAAGCAGCTAAGTAAAGAAAAACGAGTGGCCATCATTACTTTAAGAAATGAAGGTCAGTCAGTCAGCCGAAAAATTGGGAAAACTTTGAAAGTAAGGGCTATTTGACCATGAAGGAGAGTGATGGGGTGCTGCGCCAGATGACCTGGCCTCCACAGTCACCGGACCTGAACCCAATCGAGATGGTTTGGGGTGAGCTGGACCGCAGAGTGAAGGCAAAAGGGCCAACAAGTGCTAAGCATCTCTGGGAACTCCTTCAAGACTGTTGGAAGACCATTTCAGGGGACTACCTCTTGAAGCTCATCAAGAGAATGCCAAGAGTGTGCAAAGCAGTAATCAAAGCAGAAGGTGGCTACTTTGAAGAACCTAGAATATGACATATTTTCAGTTGTTTCACACTTGTTTGTTATGTATATAATTCCACATGTGTTAATTCATAGTTTTGATGCCTTCATAGTCATGAAAATAAAGAAAACTCTTTGAATGAGAAGGTGTGTCCAAACTTTTGGTCTGTACTGTATATATTTCACACAACCTACCCTCTGACAGAAGGTACTAGACAACATTTCTTTGACAGCTGAGCGTCGTTGATGTGTCACATGGTCAGACCCTAGCGCTATGATGTGTCACGTGATCAAACCATCATCCCATTGCTAGTGTGAAGGGGAAAGTAGCTTATAAGAGAGCAGGGCAAAAAGATGTGAAGTTACCTTAGTCCTCTTGAGCAGTATATACCATACATGTTTGTCCTGTTGAGCGATTGCAGCCACCTGTATGCTCAGCTTTAGACTCCAGGACGAATAGCTTAAAAGGGATGACCCATGAAAAATATTCTACATTTTTCAATCCAGCGCCTAGATCGGAATATTTTTGTTATTGCATTTAATAAAAAAATTTGTACAGCCACTGTACAGCACCACCTGCTGTTTGCCCTTTTTCTTATTTTTCTGTCCTGCTCACTGAGATGGAAGCACATGCACAGTTCCATCCTTCAGCTGCTACTAGCTGCAGCAGACAGGACATGCCCTCTCAGTAAGGACTCGACCCCTTAGCTGCCGACTAGAAATAAATCTAGCAGAACAATTGGAGCAATGAATAGGAATATCTCTGGATCCATGTGAGGTACAGGGCTGGTTCTAGCTTTGTTAGAAAGAGGTTCTAATGCATGTACTATATCAGGGGTGGGCAACCTGTGGCACTCCAGGTGTTGTGAAACTACAATTCCCAGCATGCTCCATTTATTTCTATGAGAGCTCTTAGAAGAGCAGAGCAAGTATGCATGGGAGTTGTAGTATCACAACAGCTGGAGTGCCACAGTTTGCCCATCCCTGCTTGACTATATGATGTATTATTTACATTTTTTTCATTAATCATAGGATAATCCCTTTAATGCAAAACACCAATCTGACAGGTCATCAAAATTCAGCCGGACTCTCTTCCTGTGCAGAACTTTTGGTCTGATCTTGCATGGAACCTCGGGTCAAAAACAGTGAGAAGGCAACTGGTGTAACTGGTACAAGTTCACTATTTTCCACCAAAGAGCTGAGTGGCAGGTGGATTTATTTGTGAGGAGATTCTAGTCCAGAACCGCAGGTTGATGGGAAAGATTTGTGGATATGGATTCCGCTATGATTAGACTTTTGCTTCCTGGGGAGAGGAAAATTTATATTTTCCAGTTGATGTGTAAGCAGGGCTGGAAATAAGAATATTTAGTGTGTAAATTGTCAGCTCTTCAGCCCATGAACATATGTTTGTGTCTATGTATACTTTACTTGCTAGTAAAGTATTGTACAGTGTATATATTGGCCAATAGTGCCAGAAATTGATCATGTGACATATGATAGCACCAGAGTTTGATCATGTGACTCATCCTAGCGCCAGGGTTTGATCATGTGACACATAATAGCACCAGTTTGATCATGTGACACATGATAGTGCCAGGGTTTGATCATGTGACTCATCATAGCGCCAGGCTTTGATCATGTGACTCATCATAGCGCCAGAGTTTGATCATGTGACTCATCATAGCGCCAGAGTTTGATCATGTGACACATGATAGCCCCAGAGTTTGATCATGTGACTCATCAATGCGCCAGGATTGTGTGAAATATATACATCAGTATCTCTGCAGACCATTCACTCCAAAGCTTCATCTCCTTCCTGCAGACACACGGACACTGGGAAATCCTATCCCGTCCTTTCAGATATAGCGTTGTCCACCCCCGCACTTGCTTGTTTTCAGCACTGACATGTAAATTTAAGTGGACAGAAAATACAGACATGGCCCTTGACAGCTGTGGGGTATTTAGGCCTTAAAGCATGCTATTTGCAGCGTCTGCAGACTGGCCGGTCTTCATTTAGACCCAGCATAAGCCTTGCACACAGTCTGTGGCCATCACGGAGTTTGACAGTTCTTAGAGTGAGAAAAGCAAATATCTTGTCCCAGACTTAAGTAAAGGTTTGGAGAGAAAATAAACAATGTTTCCTGGGAAGGTGGCCTCTTAGCTGTAACGGCTGCGGTATTTTTGGAGATGTAGGTCTTGTATGACGGCGCCTTTTGCTTTGGGCCTCATTTGCTGTCATTAAGTGTCAGAGTAGTCGCCTCTTGTCCGTTATCAGTAAAACACCTTTGTATCTGCAGATGTCGCAGTCAGGCAGCTCCGTGCATGGTCTTAGAAGGAATTGCCACACATTGTAGCATCAGGGCCCTTAAGAGACAGATGCATGTGAAGTATGAACATCTGTAATACGCCTATATCTATAAAGGGTTAAACCAGCGACTGCGATGTGCACAGGGCTTCCTTCCTCCGATTTAAAGGGTGTAGTATCGGAGGCAAAATTTGTCAGGTGCACTTAAGTAGACCCTCATTAGTCAGTGTTAGGGCTCATGCACTCGACCGTAGTCATTTTTGTGCTCTGCTACTTGCGGATCTGCAAAACATGAATACCGCCCTTCTGCGGCACGGGACGTCCAGCATGTAATAGAACTGTCCTATCCTTGTCCGTAATACCAACATAGGACTATTTTTTTGCGGGTGCCGTGGAATGAACATACAGTGACTGAATAGCTGTGGATTTACTTTTGTGGTTTTAATGCAGCGCATCCACAGCGTTGTAACGTGCCAGCAAAGTGGAGGAGAGTTGAAGAAATCTCAGCCACACGCTGCGCACAAAAGCCTGGAGACCTACCTTGTGTGATACGGAGGTTGTGTCCACCATATCTGAAATGACCATAGATCACTCTGTTCAGCCCAAATTGATGGTTTCCAACTCTCCCATCATCTCACTGGTTTTCAGGAAACTTGCATCTTGACATTACCTGGTCGTGTAGGTAGGTTGGCACATGATCCAATGTTTGCAATGAAGAGCTGCTTCTGTATTTACAAGACATTTCTTATTGCAGTTTCTTTCAATTAGGCGCAATCATAACTATGGTTAACGTGCATCATGGCGGATCCCCTGCAAAGATTTTCTAATTCAATTTATAAAATTATAAATGGGAACCAAAGGTCTCTGAACACAAGCCTGGAGGATCCTGCCTTCCAGAGATGCAGTCTTCCGGGCCTGTGGAGGTGCACTCGGTCCCTCCAGATCAGCATCAGGTTGGTGGTATAATGCAGCGGGGAAAGTGCTCTGTGCAGTGACATACAGAGACTCCATAGCATGCAGATGTATGGCTCATTTAACCAGATTAATAATAACCCATCAATTATTAACCATTTCTAGCAAACTTGAGTTAAATTTTTACTCACTAACTAGCACTCCAATACATTTGAGAGGCTAGATTGTTTGCCTGCAAATAACATATGAGCAACTTCTCCATTGTCTGTGGTCTGCACAGCGGACTATCCCCCATTGTCTGTGGTCAGCACAGCGGACTATCCCCCATTGTCTGTGGTCGGCACAACAGGCTATCCTCCATTGTATGTGGTCGGCACAGCGGACTATCCCCCATTGTATGTGGTCGGCACAGCGGACTATCCCCCATTGTCTGTGGTCAGCACAGTGGACTATCCCCCATTGTCTGTGGTCGGCACAGCGGACTATCCCCCATTGTATGTGGTCGGCACAGCGGACTATCCCCCATTGTATGTGGTCGGCACAGCGGACTATCCCCCATTGTATGTGGTCGGCACAGCGGACTATCCCCATTGTATGTGGTCGGCACAGCGGACTATCCCCCATTGTATGTGGTCGGCACAGCGGACTATCCCCATTGTATGTGGTCGGCACAGCGGACTATCCCCCATTGTCTGTGGTCGGCACAACAGGCTATCCTCTATTGTCTGTGGTCAGCACAGCGGACTATCCCCCATTGTATGTGGTCAGCACAGCGGACTATCCCCCATTGTCTGTGGTCAGCACAGCGGACTATCCCCCATTGTATGTGGTCGGCACAGCGGACTATCCCCCATTGTCTGTGGTCTGCACAGCGGACTATCCCCCATTGTATGTGGTCGGCACAGCGGACTATCTTCCATCGTTTGTGGTTGGCCTCATTCCTACCTAGTTCCGGCTTTCTCTCCTTGTATGCCTGTATTCTCCCTCTCCCGCCCACACCTTGCAGATTTGTCTGTGAAGTTATTTTTTGTCACTGACATTAGTATAGGGCCGGCCTGCCCTGCAGGGATCAGATAAGACGCAGGCAGGAGATGAAACCGTAGATTGCTTGCTTTCTTATAGAAAATAGAAATCTTTGACATTTTGCAGCATTGTACCTGCAAGGTGTTTTCCACCACTGATTGGAAACTGAGAATGCTGGAAAATAAATAGCATAACCTAAATCTCACAGCCCGCGCCGCTCTGATTTATGGCTCTGTTGTTGTGACCCCAGAGATGCAAAACTCCTTAAATTTTGCATTTAAAGACCTTATTTGCACAGTGGATAAGGAGGCTCATACCCTTTCCACCAGACAGTGTCACGTATAAAGAGTCTGTGCAGTCCTGCCCCATCTCCATAGCTGGAGACACATTTATTAGTCTTTCTATATTTCCAGTCAGGGTCAGTGAGGCCTACATCGGGGCCTATAACTCTCATGCACCCGGTGGTTAAAGAGAACCTGTCACCATGTAATCTGCAGGCAGCGTGTTATAGAGCAGGAGGAGCTGAGCAGATTATATATAAAGAGAACCTGTCACCATGTAATCTGCAGGCAGCGTGTTATAGAGCAGGAGGAGCTGAGCAGATTATATATAAGAGAACCTGTTACCATGTAATCTGCAGGCAGTGTGTTATAGAGCAGGAGGAGCTGAGCAGATTATATATAAAGAGAACCTGTCACAGTGTAATCTGCAGGCAGCGTGTTATAGAGCAGGAGGAGCTGAGCAGATTATATATAAAGAGAACCTGTCACCATGTAATCTGCAGGCAGCGTGTTATAGAGCAGGAGGAGCTGAGCAGATTATATATAAAGAGAACCTGTCACCATGTAATCTGCAGGCAGCGTGTTATAGAGCAGGAGGAGCTGAGCAGATTATATATAAGAGAACCTGTTACCATGTAATCTGCAGGCAGCGTGTTATAGAGCAGGAGGAGCTGAGCAGATTATATATAAAGAGAACCTGTCACCATGTAATCTGCAGGCAGCGTGTTATAGAGCAGGAGGAGCTGAGCAGATTATATATACAGAGAACCTGTCACCGTGTAATCTGCAGGCAGCGTGTTATAGAGCAGGAGGAGCTAAGCAGATTATATATACAGAGAACCTGTCACTGTGTAATCTGCAGGCAGCGTGTTATAGAGCAGGAGGAGCTGAGCAGATTATATATACAGAGAACCTGTCACCATGTAATCTGCAGGCAGCGTGTTATAGAGCAGGAGGAGCTGAGCAGATTATATATAAAGAGAACCTGTCACTGTGTAATCTGCAGGCAGCGTGTTATAGAGCAGGAGGAGCTGAGCAGATTATATATACAGAGAACCTGTCACCATGTAATCTGCAGGCAGTGTGTTATAGAGCAGGAGGATCTGAGCAGATTATATATACAGAGAACCTGTCACCATGTAATCTGCAGGCAGCGTGTTATAGAGCAGGAGGAGCTGAGCAGATTATATATAAAGAGAACCTGTCACCATGTAATCTGCAGGCAGCGTGTTATAGAGCAGGAGGAGCTGAGCAGATTATATATACAGAGAACCTGTCACCATGTAATCTGCAGGCAGTGTGTTATAGAGCAGGAGGAGTTGAGCAGATTATATATACAGAGAACCTGTCACCGTGTAATCTGCAGGCAGCGTGTTATAGAGCAGGAGGAGCTAAGCAGATTATATATACAGAGAACCTGTCACTGTGTAATCTGCAGGCAGCGTGTTATAGAGCAGGAGGAGCTGAGCAGATTATATATACAGAGAACCTGTCACCATGTAATCTGCAGGCAGCGTGTTATAGAGCAGGAGGAGCTGAGCAGATTATATATAAAGAGAACCTGTCACCGTGTAATCTGCAGGCAGCGTGTTATAGAGCAGGAGGAGCTGAGCAGAAGATATATAGAGATCCTGTCACCATGTAATCTGCAGGCAGTGTGTTATAGAGCAGGAGGATCTGAGCAGATTATATATACAGAGAATCTGTCACCATGTAATCTGCAGGCAGCGTGTTATAGAGCAGGAGGAGCTGAGCAGATTATATATAAAGAGAACCTGTCACCGTGTAATCTGCAGGCAGCGTGTTATAGAGCAGGAGGAGCTGAGCAGATTATATATAAAGAGAACCTGTCACCGTGTAATCTGCAGGCAGTGTGTTATAGAGCAGGAGGAGCTGAGCAGATTATATATAAAGAGAACCTGTCACCGTGTAATCTGCAGGCAGTGTGTTATAGAGCAGGAGGAGCTGAGGAGATTATATATAAAGAGAACCTGTCACCATGTAATCTGCAGACAGTGTGTTATAGAGCAGGAGGAGCTGAGCAGAATATATATAAAGAGAACCTGTCACCGTGTAATCTGCAGGCAGCGTGTTATAGAGCAGGAGGAGCTGAGCAGATTATATATAAAGAGAACCTGTCACCATGTAATCTGCAGGCAGTGTGTTATAGAGCAGGAGGAGCTGAGCAGATTATATATAAAGAGAACCTGTCACCATGTAATCTGCAGGCAGCGTGTTATAGAGCAGGAGGAGCTGAGCAGATTATATATAAAGAGAACCTGTCACCATGTAATCTGCAGGCAGCGTGTTATAGAGCAGGAGGAGCTGAGCAGATTATATATAAGAGAACCTGTTACCATGTAATCTGCAGGCAGCGTGTTATAGAGCAGGAGGAGCTGAGCAGATTATATATAAAGAGAACCTGTCACCATGTAATCTGCAGGCAGCGTGTTATAGAGCAGGAGGAGCTGAGCAGATTATATATACAGAGAACCTGTCACCGTGTAATCTGCAGGCAGCGTGTTATAGAGCAGGAGGAGCTAAGCAGATTATATATACAGAGAACCTGTCACTGTGTAATCTGCAGGCAGCGTGTTATAGAGCAGGAGGAGCTGAGCAGATTATATATACAGAGAACCTGTCACCATGTAATCTGCAGGCAGCGTGTTATAGAGCAGGAGGAGCTGAGCAGATTATATATAAAGAGAACCTGTCACCATGTAATCTGCAGGCAGCGTGTTATAGAGCAGGAGGAGCTGAGCAGATTATATATAAAGAGAACCTGTCACTGTGTAATCTGCAGGCAGCGTGTTATAGAGCAGGAGGAGCGGAGCAGATTATATATAAAGAGAACCTGTCACCGTGTAATCTGCAGGCAGTGTGTTATAGAGCAGGAGGAGCTGAGCAGATTATATATAAAGAGAACCTGTCACTGTGTAATCTGCAGACAGTGTGTTATAGAGCAGGAGGAGCTGAGCAGATTATATATACAGAGAACCTGTCACCATGTAATCTGCAGGCAGCGTGTTATAGAGCAGGAGGAGCGGAGCAGATTATATATAAAGAGAACCTGTCACCGTGTAATCTGCAGGCAGTGTGTTATAGAGCAGGAGGAGCTGAGCAGATTATATATAAAGAGAACCTGTCACTGTGTAATCTGCAGGCAGTGTGTTATAGAGCAGGAGGAGCTGAGCAGATTATATATACAGAGAACCTGTCACTGTGTAATCTGCAGGAAGCGTGTTATAGAGCAGGAGGAGCTGAGCAGATTATATATACAGAGAACCTGTCACCATGTAATCTGCATGCAGTGTGTTATAGAGCAGGAGGAGCTGAGCAGATTATATATAAAGAGAACCTGTCACCGTGTAATCTGCAGACAGCGTGTTATACAGCAGGAGGAGCTGAGCAGATTATATATAAAGAGAACCTGTCACCGTGTAATCTGCAGACAGTGTGTTATAGAGCAGGAGGAGCTGAGCAGATTATATATACAGAGAACCTGTCACTGTGTAATCTGCAGGAAGCGTGTTATAGAGCAGGAGGAGCTGAGCAGATTATATATAAAGAGAACCTGTCACCATGTAATCTGCAGACAGTGTGTTATAGAGCAGGAGGAGCTGAGCAGATTATATATACAGAGAACCTGTCACCATGTAATCTGCATGCAGTGTGTTATAGAGCAGGAGGAGCTGAGCAGATTATATATAGAGAGAACCTGTCACCATGTAATCTGCAGGCAGTGTGTTATAGAGCAGGAGGAGCTGAGCAGATTATATATAAAGAGAACCTGTCACCGTGTAATCTGCAGGCAGCGTGTTATACAGCAGGAGGAGCTGAGCAGATTATATATAAAGAGAACCTGTCACCGTGTAATCTGCAGGCAGCGTGTTATAGAGCAGGAGGAGCTGAGCAGATTATATATAAAGAGAACCTGTCACCATGTAATATGCAGGCAGTGTGTTATAGAGCAGGAGGAGCTGAGCAGATTATATATAAAGAGAACCTGTCACCATGTAATCTGCAGGCAGCGTGTTATAGAGCAGGAGGAGCTGAGCAGATTATATATAAAGAGAACCTGTCACCGTGTAATCTGCAGGCAGTGTGTTATAGAGCAGGAGGAGCTGAGCAGATTATACATAAAGAGAACCTGTCACCGTGTAATCTGCAGGCAGCGTGTTATAGAGCAGGAGGAGCTGAGCAGATTATATATAAAGAGAACCTGTCACCATGTAATATGCAGGCAGCGTGTTATAGAGCAGGAGGAGCTGAGCAGATTATATATAAAGAGAACCTGTCACCATGTAATCTGCAGGCAGAGTGTTATAGAGCAGGAGGAGCGGAGCAGATTATATATAAAGAGAACCTGTCACCATGTAATCTGCAGGCAGTGTGTTATAGAGCAGGAGGAGCTGAGCAGATTATATATACAGAGAACCTGTCACCATGTAATCTGCAGGCAGAGTGTTATAGAGCAGGAGGAGCTGAGCAGATTATGTATAAAGAGAACCTGTCACCATGTAATCTGCAGGCAGAGTGTTATAGAGCAGGAGGAGCTGAGCAGATTATATATAAAGAGAACCTGTCACCATGTAATCTGCAGGCAGAGTGTTTTTTTTTTTTTTTAACTCTTTGCAGCTTTGTGATATATTGCTGTGTTGGAGATCTACCTGCTAAAGCATTTAGAAGAGAAGCAGAGACCCTAGTTTTAATCCTAAATAGTCTGCCAGATCAGGTTTGGATCTCTAGATCCACTCAGTCGCACGCAGGATGATTGGACATACAGTGCACGGTCCGGTGCAGTTACCTCCACTACGTTTGCTCTAAACCAGTCTCTTGTCACTGATCATCTGCAGTGAAGAAGGCAGTGGATGGCAATGCATCGATGGTTAATACTCAGATTGCCCAGTTTAAGACGGTCTGGCTGGGAAATGCTCCTTCCCTGATCTGTACGGCCTCATTCATAAGTGTGACCGTGTGAACTGATTCTTATGAATGAATTATGCTTGATCTTCTCCATGTGGGACCAGGATAACTGGAAGCCGGCCGACACCAGCCACCCTGTGGGAGAGATTTCAAAGTGTTCCCTGACATCGAGGGTCTTGTTTTATCCTTCTGAAGCTTTTCCGCTCTAATTTTCAGAGACCTACAGATATTTTTTAATATTAATGTATTTGAGTTTATATTTGTTTAAACATAATTTTATCTGGAAACCAACACTGATATAATGAGAATCATCCAGAGCAACAAGATGTCAGGCTAAATATAATCTGCAGTCCCCTCTATATGCAACTATTCCCCTGTGCTCCTGGATCTTTAAGTCCATCTGGTACTAAAGCTGTAGCAGGCAGGGCAGTCACAGCGACGTAACCGCTGGTGGAGGATTCCAGGCTCGGCAGGTACATAGACGCCTGTAGATAGATTGTAAATTCTCGGGATGATCCTCCGGATTACTGATCTGGATGCATTGAAGTAAAGGCTTGTTTAGGGTCCATTCACACTACCGTATTTCTGGGTCCGCATCTGTTTTGCAATTTTGCAGAAAGGTATGGACCTATTCATTTCAATGGCACCGCATCCGTCGTTCTGTTCTGCGGCCCCTCAAAAAGATAGAACAGGGGTAGGCAACCTCAAGCACTCCAGCTTTTGTGAAACTACAACTCCCAGCATGCATAATTGCTCTGCTCTTCTCAAAGCTCCCATATAAATGAATGGAGCATGCTGGGAATTGTAGTTTCACATCAGCTGGCGTTCCGGAGGTTTCTGACCCCTTAGATAGAGCATGTCCTATTGTCTGCAATCGCGGAGCTGGCCGAGTGCGTTCTGCAAAATGCATGGCCAGTACCCATAATTTACGGACTGCAAAACGCTTCCGGTCGTGTGAATGGACCCTTAGTCCGTTGTAATATTCTATGTTCTGTTCTTCCCCTCCTCATCATTTAGGAGTAAACGACACGTCATTCTTAGAAGCTCAGTCTCAGCATTTTTGGTTACCAATGATTTTGGCAGACCTCCAGTTGTGGTTGTGATCATGACCCTGGGTCTATCCCGGCCAGTCAATGAATTCCTAGAATGCCTGGTTAATGGTGAATGTCTGTCTTCCCTTTATCTGGGGGGAGGGGGGGGGGGGGGGTTGTTTTTCATCATGGCCAGACACTGCTTCACTGGGAAAAAGGTATTCAAAAAGACAAGAAAGCTGAGCCTGTAGTGCCTCAGATGTAAGTCGATGTATGCACCCTGTCTGCCCGTTGTCCTCACAGGAATCCGTTGTCCCTGAACCAGAAATATAAGAGCTGCAGTGTCCTCGACTCCTGACCTTACCGAATGTATTCTTTACGGCTCCCCTTCAGTAGTGACTGGTCTGAGGTCCTTCTATTGCTCGTCTCATATTTCCTGCTGTTAACCTCATGGTCCTCTGCCAGCGCTTGGTCCAAACATATTTTTTAGACCCAAAGTAGCCCAGAAGCTGTCCGGTCAGCTCTGGAGTCCTGCCTGGTGCAGTCGGAGCCCCCCATGTGTGAGGGGCAGCTGCTGAAATTGCCATATCTTGCCTAGCAGCACCATTTAAGGAGGGATGTTCATTCCAGTGTCTGTTAAATATCCAAAAGTAACTTGTTAATATAAAGGTAATAAAAATCAACCTCTTCCATGCATAAAGATAGACAAGAATTAAAGGGGTTGTGCCATAAACTTTTGACTGTAAAGTGTGTTCTCATCAATTACTCTCAGTCCCATTCCCCCTTGGATTGTTTTTCCCCCATTTCTCTTATCCCCGATGCTTGAATCCTACTTCCTGTTTGTCATGTAACTGCTGTCCCATCATGGCTTAGTGCAGGGATAGGCAAACTGCGGCTCTCCAGCTGTTGTAAAACTACAAATCCCATCATGCCCCACTGTAGGCTGATAGCTTTAGGCAGACTGGGCATACTGGGAGTTGTAGTTTTACAACAGCTGGAGAGCTGCAGTTTGCCCATCCCTGGCTTAGGGCAATAAGATGTGTCCTGACATCAGCAGGTCATGTGATACTAACCACGCCCCTTTTTCTTACCAGTGACTAGACAGTGATTAGATACACAGCTCAGCAGTCAGTATCACATATGATAGGATTAGATACACATCTCAGCAGACAGTATCACACAGTATAGGATTAGATACACAGCTCAGCAGACAGTATCACACAGGATAGGATTAGATACACAGCTCAGCAGACAGTATCACACAGGATAGGATTAGATACACAGCTCAGCAGACAGTATCACACAGTATAGGATTAGATACACAGCTCAGCAGACAGTATCACACACCACAGGATTAGATACACAGCTCAGCAGGCAGTATCACACAGGATAGGATTAGATACACAGCTCAGCAGACAGTATCACACAGGACAGGATTAGATACATGGCTCAGCAGACAGTATCACACAGGATAGGATTAGATACATGGCTCAGCAGACAGTCTCACACAGGATAGGATTAGATACACAGCTCAGCAGACAGTATCACACAGGATAGGATTAGATACACAGCTCAGCAGAGCGTATCACACAGGATAGGATTAGATACACAGCTCAGCAGACAGTCTCACACAGGATAGGATTAGATACACAGCTCAGCAGACAGTCTCACACAGGATAGGATTAGATACACAGCTCAGCAGACAGTATCACACAGGATAGGATTAAATACACAGCTCAGCAGACAGTATCACACAGGACAGGATTAGATACACAGCTCAGCAGACAGTATCACACAGGACAGGATTAGATACACAGCTCAGCAGACAGTCTCACACAGGATAGGATTAGATACACAGCTCAGCAGACTGTATCTCACAGGATAGGATTAGATACACAGCTCAGCAGACAGTATCACACAGGACAGGATTAGATACACAGCTCAGCAGACAGTATCACACAGGACAGGATTAGATACACAGCTCAGCAGACAGTATCACACAGGACAGGATTAGATACACAGCTCAGCAGACAGTATCACACAGGACAGGATTAGATACACAGCTCAGCAGACAGTATCACACAGGATAGGATTAGATACACAGCTCAGCAGACAGTATCACAGAGGATAGGATTAGATACACAGCTCAGCAGACAGTCTCACACAGGATAGGATTAGATACACAGCTCAGCAGACAGTATCACACAGGATAGGATTAGATACACAGCTCAGCAGACAGTATCTCATAGGATAGGATTAGATACACAGCTCAGCAGACGGTATCACACAGGATAAGATTAGATACACAGCTCAGCAGACGGTATCACACAGGATAGGATTAGATACACAGCTCAGCAGACAGTATCTCATAGGATAGGATTAGATACACAGCTCAGCAGACAGTATCACACAGGATAGGATTAGATACACAGCTCAGCAGACAGTATCTCATAGGATAGGATTAGATACACAGCTCAGCAGACAGTATCACACAGGATAGGATTAGATACACAGCTCAGCAGACAGTATCACACAGGATAGGATTAGATACACTCCTCAGCAGACAGTATCTCATAGGATAGGATTAGATACACTCCTCAGCAGACAGTATCACACAGGATAGGATTAGATACACAGCTCAGCAGACAGTATCACACAGGATAGGATTAGATACACAGCTCAGCAGACAGTATCACACAGGATAGGATTAGATACCCAGCTCAGCAGACAGTATCACACAGGATAGGATTAGATACACAGCTCAGCAGACAGTATCACACAGGACAGGATTAGATACACAGCTCAGCAGACAGTATCACACAGGATAGGATTAGATACACAGCTCAGCAGACAGTCTCACACAGGATAGGATTAGACACTGCAGCTCAGCAGACAGTATCACACAGTATCACAGCTTAGATACAGCAGTTTGTTGATCTCAGAGTCTCCTGTAGATGGGGTGCTAGCAGGGACATTGCTTTTCTTTTCCTGCCTGTATCTGGATACAGAAGTCACTGTCCGGATAGATCTGATCGCCATCCCAGACATTTCCCCTGAGATGTGTCGAGGACAGGACGGGTAACCCAATCCATGTAGACAGTGACAGCACACGTCCTATTGTCTGATACCGTGAAGATGGCGCCAGTATTGTCTGGTCAGTGACAACGCGGCTGAACGCCAAGCCGCCTCCGAAGTGTCCTTACAGATCATCCCCGTGTGTCCAGAGTCATCCTGATGCACGAGCTGAGGCCTCGCTGCTCCTGCGTCAGATGATAAGTCCTTGTAAATCAGTCAGTAGGGCAGATTACAAATGGAAGGCAGGAAGTATCTGTTAGGACAGAAATAAGCAGCGCACCACAGGGCGAGTACGTCAGGACCATGTATCGTCAGACCCCTGGAAATGGGAGGCTCATCTGCATAGGTCGTACTTGATTAGGCACAACTCTAATGAATGTGTATCAGGATCGCAAAAAATGTATGGGAGGCAGCCGGAGTCACACGAGAATGGTGGACCGCCAGGCGCAAAAGGACCACATCAAACGGATTCTTTTTTTTGCACAAAATGTGTTTCGAAGATACAATTATATCTCTGAAACGCGTTTTTTTTTGCAATAAAAAGAATCCATTGAACACATGACCTTTTATGAGGTCCTTTTGCACCTGGCCGTCCACCATTCTCTACTCATCTCCTTAGTAGAACAGATCAGTCGCTTGCTCCACGCGGTTACTGTCTGGGGCTCATCACGTATGTTCAGATGTGATTCTAATGTCTGGTAGACCTTGCACACTGCCACCCTTCATCTGTCCTTACTCTCAGTGTGTATCACAGGTAGCAGCGCTCCTTTTGTCCTGTGGTTTGGCTTTGTTTCTCTGTCCTTATGGACTCTGCTAAGTACCTCTGCCCTGTGTGTACAGTGCTGTACATGACCTAATCTGTACATGTGGATATGCTCTTTATGATCCCCATTCAGACTGCTATTATTCATTGTATAGACCTGGAACACGGGGAGATTACTGTAGTTATTGCTGCCTTTTAATTATCTTTTATGTCTTTTGACCCTTTTACTTTATTGTAATATTTTGGCCAAACCAATAGTATTCATTTCCCCCTCAGTCGGATCAGACACTATAGGATGATGAGCGAGTGTCAGGACGAGGACTGGGTTAAACGCTGGGAATGTTACTGCAGTATTTAATCATTTCACAGCTCCTTCCCTTATTGAATTGAGCTGTCAGAGAAGCAGGGTGGGGTCCGCAAACATACCGCACACAGTAACACGTTCAAACCTGAGACTGCCGGCTCCTCTTCAAATGATAGGTGACGGCTTCTTCATTATTAAGTAACGTGCTGAAATCTCTTGCCTGGAGATACAGAACATGACATGAGCGTCTGCCACGTCTATTGCACTCTCCTAGATGGTAACTGCAGGAAAGCAATGTGTAGAATGTATAAGTATGTGTTATATCAAGATCAGCCATAGAAACCAGCTGTTCTGTGCTGCATGGTGGTCTGTGTGCGAGACCACCGATACATAAAGCATGATGCCCAGTGACCTGGACATCCTCCTGCTTCTCATTCCCATAATGAATTATATAAATATATATATTATAAGCTATACACTTCGTCCCCTGACATCACCCCTGCTTTACTCCAAAACACCAGTAATTGTCTGGCAGCTGTCTCTAACATCATGTCCTCTCTGTATCTAAAACTGAACCTCTCAAAAACCGAACTTCTTGTCTTTCCCCCATCTACTAACTCACCTAAACTTGATATTTCAATTTCGTTCTGCAGCACTATCATTACTCCTGTGCAACATGCCCGCTGTCTTGGGGCCACATTTGACTCCGATCTCTCCTTTGTTCCCCATATCCAATCACTCACACGGTCTTGTCGCCTGCACCTCGAGAATATCACCAGAATCCGCCCTTTTCTTACTGTGGAAAGGGCAAAAACTCTTGTTGTTGCCTTGATTCATTCTCGTCTTGACTACTGCAACGCATTACTAATCGGTCTCCCTCTCACTTAACTCTCCCCCCTTCAGTCTGTCCTAAATGCTGCAGCCAGGCTCCTCTATCCATCCAACCGCTACTCTGATGCTACTAGCCTGTGCCAGTCACTTCACTGGTTCTCCATCCACCACAGAATACAGTTCAAACTTCTCACCCTCGACCACAAAGCTCTCCCAAGTGCTGCACCTCCATACATCTCCTCCCTCATCTCCATCTACCACCCTACTCCTGCTCTCCACAGTGCTGCACCTCCATACATCTCCTCCCTCATCTGCATCTACCACCCTACTCCTGCTCTCCACAGTGCTGCACCTCCATACATCTCCTCCCTCATCTCCATCTACAACCCTACTCCTGCTCTCCACAGTGCTGCACCTCCACTCATCTCCTCCCTCATTTCTGTCTACCACCCTACTCCTGCTCTCCAAAGTGCTGCACCTCCACTCATCTCCTCCCTCATTTCTGTCTACCACCCTACTCCTGCTCTCCATAGTGCTGCACCTCCATACATCTCCTCCCTCATCTCCATCTACCACCCTACTCCTGCTCTCCATAGTGCTGCACCTCCATACATCTCCTCCCTCATCTCCATCTACCACCCTACTCCTGCTCTCCACAGTGCTGCACCTCCATACATCTCCTCCCTCATCTGCATCTACCACCCTACTCCTGCTCTCCATAGTGCTGCACCTCCATACATCTCCTCCCTCATCTGCATCTACCACCCTACTCCTGCTCTCCACAGTGCTGCACCTCCATACATCTCCTCCCTCATCTCCATCTACCTCCCTACTCCTGCTCTCCACAGTGCTGCTCCTCTGTACATCTCCTCCCTGATCTCCATCTACCACCCTACTCCTGCTCTCCACAGTGCTGCTCCTCTGTACATCTCCTCCCTGATCTCCATCTACCACCCTACTCCTGCTCTCCACAGTGCTGCACCTCCATACATCTCCTCCCTCATCTCCATCTACCTCCCTACTCCTGCTCTCCACAGTGCTGCTCCTCTGTACATCTCCTCCCTCATCTCCATCTACCACCCTACTTCTGCTCTCCACAGTGCTGCACCTCCATACATCTCCTCCCTCATCTCCATCTACCACCCTACTTGTGCTCTCCACAGTGCTGCATCTCCATACATCTCCTCCCTCATCTCCATCTACCACCCTACTTGTGCTCTCCACAGTGCTGCACCTCCATACATCTCCTCCCTCATCTCCATCTACCACCCTACTTGTGCTCTCCACAGTGCTGCACCTCCATACATCTCCTCCCTCATCTCCATCTACCTCCCTACTCCTGCTCTCCACAGTGCTGCTCCTCTGTACATCTCCTCCCTGATCTCCATCTACCACCCTACTCCTGCTCTCCACAGTGCTGCTCCTCTGTACATCTCCTCCCTGATCTCCATCTACCACCCTACTCCTGCTCTCCACAGTGCTGCACCTCCATACATCTCCTCCCTCATCTCCATCTACCTCCCTACTCCTGCTCTCCACAGTGCTGCTCCTCTGTACATCTCCTCCCTCATCTCCATCTACCACCCTACTTCTGCTCTCCACAGTGCTGCACCTCCATACATCTCCTCCCTCATCTCCATCTACCACCCTACTTGTGCTCTCCACAGTGCTGCATCTCCATACATCTCCTCCCTCATCTCCATCTACCACCCTACTTGTGCTCTCCACAGTGCTGCACCTCCATACATCTCCTCCCTCATCTCCATCTACCACCCTACTTGTGCTCTCCACAGTGCTGCACCTCCATACATCTCCTCCCTCATCTCTGTCTACCACCCTACTCCTGCTCTCCACAGTGTTGCACCTCCATACATCTCCTCCCTCATCTCCATCTACCACCCTACTCGTGCTCTCCACAGTCCTGCACCTCTATACATCTCCTCCCTTATCTCCATCTACCACCCTACTCCTGCTCTCCATAGTGCTGCACCTCTGTACATCTCCTCCCTCATCTCCATCTACCTCCCTACTCCTGCTCTCCGCAGTGCTGCACCTCCATACATCTCCTCCCTTATCTTCATCTACCACCCTACTCCTGCTCTCCACAGTGCTTCAACTCCATACATCCCCTCTCTCATCTCCATCTACCACCCTACTCCTGCTCTCCATAGTGCTGCACCTCTGTACATCTCCTCCCTCATCTCCATCTACCTCCCTACTCCTGCTCTCCGCAGTGCTGCACCTCCATACATCTCCTCCCTTATCTTCATCTACCACCCTACTCCTGCTCTCCACAGTGCTTCAACTCCATACATCTCCTCCCTCATCTCCATCTACCACCCTACTCCTGCTCTCCACAGTGCTGCACCTCCATACATCTCCTCCCTCATCTCCATCTACCTCCCTACTCGTGCTCTCCACAGTGCTGCACCTCCATACATCTCCTCCCTCATCTCCATCTACCACCCTACTCGTGCTCTCCACAGTGCTGCACCTCCATACATCTCCTCCCTCATCTCCATCTACCACCCTACTCCTGCTCTCCACAGTGCTGCACCTCCATACATCTCCTCCCTCATCTCCATCTACCACCATACTCCTGCTCTCCACAGTGCTGCACCTCCATACATCTCCTCCCTCATCTCCATCTACCACCCTACTTGTGCTCTCCACAGTGCTGCACCTCCATACATCTCCTCCCTCATCTCCATCTACCACCATACTCCTGCTCTCCACAGTGCTGCACCTCCATACATCTCCTCCCTCATCTCCATCTACCACCCTACTCCTGCTCTCCACAGTGCTGCACCTCCATACATCTCCTCCCTCATCTCCATCTACCACCCTACTCCTGCTCTCCGTTCTGTTAGCGACCTAAGATTAATAACCTCCATAATTCGTACCTCTCACTCCCGTCTTCAAGACTTTTCTCGAGCTGCACCTACTCTCTGGAATACTCTGCCCCGGAATACTAGGTCAATCCACAACTTCTCCACCTTCAAACGTGCCTTAAAAACACATATTTTCAGGCAGGCTTATCAAGCTACCTAAACTGACTATTCCCAGACTAAACCTCCCCCCACCAACTCCTCGGCTTGAACTCGATCCTCTAGTAGTCCCAAATCCGAAGCAGATCGGCCGGCACCACTCCTGTCAGTTCAATAATGGCTTAAATCCTACTTATCACAATCAACTACCTTATGTGTGACCCCCAATTCCTCATAGATTGTAAGCTCTTGCGAGCAGGGCCCTGACTCCTAGTGTTTCAGTTGCATATTATCCAATTTTTTTTGTTTTGTATATGAACCCTATGAACTTGTAAAGCGCCGTGGAATATTGTGGCGCTATATAAATAAATTTTATTATTATTATTATTATTAATTGATCAGGATGAGCAGTGCTCTATGTTAAACACACATGTAAAGAAAACAATATTTTATTTTTTGCCCTGTAAGACTCCCCTGATCATAAGACACATCTAGGTTTTAGAGGAGGAAAATAAGAAAATAAATATTTTCCATCAGACCTTAAACTAGACCCCCAGTCTTCATCAGACCTCAGACTAGACCCCCAGTCTTCATCAGACCTCAGACTAGACCCCCAATCTTCATCAGACCTCAGATCAGACCCCCCAATCTTCATCACGCTTAAGATCAGACCCCCCCAATCTTCATCACGCTTAAGATCAGACCCCCCCAATCTTCATCACGCTTAAGATCAGACCCCCCCAATCTTCATCACGCTTAAGATCAGACCCCCCCAATCTTCATCACGCTTAAGATCAGACCCCCCCAATCTTCATCACGCTTAAGATCAGACCCCCCCAATCTTCATCACGCTTAAGATCAGACCCCCCCAATCTTCATCACGCTTAAGATCAGACCCCCCCAATCTTCATCACGCTTAAGATCAGACCCCCCCAATCTTAATCACGCTTAAGATCAGACCCCCCCAATCTTCATCACGCTTAAGATCAGACCCCCAATCTTCATTAGACATCCATTCTTCATCAGACTTCATATCAGACACGTCACACAGCTGCAGGACACAGCGCGGCGCCTGGAGAAGACCAGGGAACAGTTAGTAATATCAGCTCTACACTTCCCGGTCCTTCTGTACCAATGGGCGCTACCATAATGGAAGTGCTCATTAGTATTCACTTTATAAGCTGCACTGCCATTCCCCTCCTACTTTTCGGGGGAAAAAATATGTCCCATAGAGCGAAAAACACAGTAATATACGGTGAGACAAGCAATAAGCTATGTGCACCAATCATTAGTAGATTATCACTAACATATTGACAGATGATAAGGAATTTAGTGAAATACAATATATAATTCGGGGACACGTGATCCTGGTTGGATCCTGGAGGAGCACTGTAGTTCATGCAGGAAATCATTTTGAGAAAATCCAGTTTGTGCGACACTGGAGTTGTGAGAGCACTTCCGTGGCATTTTGGTCCGTGCCTCCACACCACAAACAAATAGAACATGCTCTGTTTTTTTGTGATGCGTTGAATGAGTCTGCATCCATCAGCGCTGGCCTCATGGACGGTGCCCCGTGCATTGGGGGCCGCAATTTGCAGCTATGTTATATATCACTGTAGCACGTTGGGGGTCATTTACTAAGAACTTTTAGGCCTCATGCACATGGCCGTTTTTGCCATCAACAAAACACGGATCCCAGCTGTGAGCATGCCACCCTTTTCCCCTCTGTCTAAAGAAAAGTCCTATTCTGGTCCGTTTTGTTCTATTTTTTTGCGGGGCTGTGGAACAGACTTAGGAATACAGGTGTGCTGTCTGCATCTTTTGTGGCCCCACTGAGACGGATGGGTCCGCATCAATCTGCAAAAACCGCTGGATGCAGACCAAAGCTACCGCCTTCTGCATGAGCCGTTATAGAGCTGCTCCGACCAGTCAGACTGCAGCTCCAGGTTTGCAGATATGGCGCTTGGAAGTATTTGGGTGAATTCACATGCAGCAAGTTATATGTGGCAGCAGTTACTGTGATCGAGACTCCATTCATTTGAATGTTGTTGTTTTCTGCAGCAAGCATGTGGACTTCTGCCAGCCCCTGAATAGAGAGTCGCAGAAACATCTGAAACAAATCTGCCAAGTGTGAATTGACCCCTTAAGAGGTTATCCCATGAAAAGTGTTTTGTCAGCACAACTGCTGGGGGAGGGATGGCTCTAAGTCCTCTCTGTGAATGAAGTGGAAGTTGGTCCAGCGCCTCATTCACTGCTGTCTGTGGTGGCAGCGAACGGACGCGCACCGCTGCTCTGTTTCTAGTGGGGACCGACCATTCCCAGCATTGTCTGTGCATAGCTGATACATATCCCCTTTAAGGGGATTACTTAGATGGGTATTGTGGATAGGGGATAACGATTAGATCGATGGGGGGCCCAGAGGTAGGATTAAAAAAAATGGGGACCCTGTACCCCATGGAGGTCTCCTGAAATGAACGGAGCGGCCGGGCTGATCCATTCATTTCTCTAGGAGTTCCAGAGATAGCCATTCCCCGTACTCTCATGGAAATGGATGGATCGGCCGCACTCATGCCCAACCAGCCGCTCTGTTCATTTTGGGGGGCGTCCACAGAGTACGGGGTCACAGATCTAATAGTTAGAGGATAGGCGATAACGCTACATAACCAGAATCCTCCTTTAAGGGCCTTCCATGATTAATGAGCCATCAGATCACATAGTGTATGGGGGTGCTGTGTGCCTTATCTCAGTAGCATCAGTGCGGAGGACTACTCCTTATAAAACCCCAATTTCCCTAATAGCAGGAGCGCTTCGTCTCGCTGGCAGTGAGTGATCTCATCTCCATACTACCTCACTTTTCCAAACCTTTGAATCATTCTGGGCTCTGCAGGAGTCTCTCGGTTGCACGCGCTTCACCTCCGATGATTGAGATGGTTTAGGAAGGGCTTGTCAGCGCTGACAACTGGATGACGGGTACATTTATTAGAGCGCCACTCAGGGCTGTGTTCATTGCTTGTTTGCAGAGGGCTGACGGACATTTATAAAGCGGGCTCGGATTCTGCACGCGGCACACACCACATGGTAGGATTCTCCGGTCCTCACACAGCCACGAGCGCTGGAGATTTTACTAGTAAATTTGGGTTCTGCAAATCAAGCCTGGATTGGAAACAAAGCAGTGTGGGTTTCATAATGCAATGAAGCATGGAAGTAAGCAGCTGGCTTATGTAATGGGCACCGAACCATATAACGGGATTGGAGTCACTTCCAAATATCGTCCTCCCGCCCTCACCTGTCAGTCAAATGACATCACTTCCTGTCTTGGCCTATAGCCGGCCACACGCCTTTAAAGGTTGTCAGCTGTACCTTCAGTCGCCTTAAAAAAAATGCACCTATGTGAATTATTATTGCAAACAATGGGGCATGGATAGTGTGCCAAAATCCACATGCAACTACTGCCATGTGAACACAGCCTTGGAATGGCATTCAGTACCTGTGAGAGGATTTCTGTAGGTTATATTAGCCCCCTCCCCAGGAGGTACCCGGCCGGCCGCTCCCCCACAGGGTACGGGGTCACTGATCTAATAGTTATCCATCTTCCTGTGAATAGGCGATAACTTTACAGAACCGGAATGTTTCTTTACCTGCAGGGGATATCACAGGAATCCGTGTATTATGTGCTGTGAGCAAACAGATGCAGAGCCGCCATATACCTTACTGCAAATGTTGCCTGCTGAAACCGCGCCCCGGGCGGAGAAGGAAGGATGGAAGCTAATTACCGAGAGAAATCAGAGCCAGGTCATTGTAGCAGCAGCTGTGTACACGCCATTCATCCAGGGTCACGTGGACCCGGCCGCACGTTGTAGCCAAATACCTCACACAAGAGTCAGTCTTGTCTTTCTGCAAGCTAATATTGACTCTTGTAGCACTGGCATTCCTCTTAGGCCTCATGCAGACCACCACTCTGCAAGCCACGGATCCACAGTATACGGACACCTGTGTGCACTCTCATGCACAGTACGGAATAGTAGTTGTATCATTTGTAGAACGGACGTACAGAGGCAGATGACATCCGCGTGCTGTCCGTTTATTTCCGGACCCATAGAAATGAGCGGATCTGTGTGCAATCTGCAAAAGATGCCGAACACAGTGGTGGGCATGAGACCTTACACGTCCCACTGCCACTCAGTTATCCTTTCTGCTGGATGCCAGTGGTTTCTGCATTTTACCCGCACATGTGCGACCTACATAATGGCTTCTCCGTGGCAGGAGAGCCATCTGCAGAGAAGGTGCTTCATGAAATGCTCCGCTCGTCAACTCATTTGGGATTTGATTTAGTAAGTGTTCCAGAACTTGCTGTAATTAGAAACGAAGGAACTGACTGTCCTACCAGATCCTGCCAGTGCAGCTGCCATGTGTCAAGCTTGATGAATATTGGAGGCTAAAAGTTTCTCTTTTTAATAAAAAAATAATTGTGACTGCAATTTTTTCCCCATAATTGAATCATTGAGCAATCCGATGCTGCGGATAATCTGATAAATCTCTGCAAGGCCCCTGAACATCATCCAAGATCAAATTCCTGGGAGGGGGGCTGGCGATACAGAGGTCTCCCATCTGACAGTCAGCAGGATCAGGTTGGCTGCCCTCTTTGGAGAAGTCTCAGAGTGTTGCGGGAAGTCCCCCAGATGTCTCCTGCAGGCGATGCTTTGGACGGCTGCCCGGCCGCTGGATGCTCCATTAACAATGCTGTGACGGGGGAGACATTCAGTGCTGAGGGTATCGACAATCCAGATGTGACCAAACATTTCACATGGAACTTTTCCGTCACTTCACTGACTGACACCCCAGATCCCTGTGTCCTTACATGCTAGTGTGCCGCACCCCTACTGTAACTTATACGTCGTCTTCTTATGGCTTTTAGTTTCATTAACATGAACATACAAAAGACAAGCGATATCTAACAGTATAGGCACATATAAGAGTGCATAGGAGCAGTATTATAGTAGTTATATTCTTGTATATAGGAGGCAGTATTATAGTAGTTATATTCCTGTACATAGGAGCAGTATTATAGTAGTTATATTCTTGTACATAGGAGCAGTATTATAGTAGTTATATTCCTGTACATAGGAGCAGTATTATAGTAGTTATATTCCTGTACATAGGAGGCAGTATTATAGTAGTTATATTCTTGTACATAGGAGAAGTATTATAGTAGTTATATTCTTGTACATAGGAGGCAGTATTATAGTAGTTATATTCTTGTATATAGGAGGCAGTATTATAGTAGTTCTATTCTTGTACATAGGAGCAGTATTATAGAAGTTATATTCTTGTACATAGGAGGCAGTATTATAGTAGTTATATTCCTGTACATAGGAGCAGTATTATAGTAGTTATATTCTTGTACATAGGAGCAGTATTATAGTAGTTATATTCCTGTACATAGGAGCAGTATTATAGTAGTTATATTCTTGTACATAGGAGCAGTATTATAGTAGTTATATTCTTGTACATAGGAGGCAGTATTATAGTAGTTATATTCTTGTACATAGGGGGCAGTATTATAGTAGTTATATTCTTGTACATAGGAGCAGTATTATAGTAGTTATATTCTTGTACATAGGAGGCAGTATTATAGTAGTTATAGTCTTGTACATAGGAGCAGTATTATAGTAGTTATATTCTTGTATATAGGAGCAGTATTATAGTAGTTATATTCTTGTACATAGGAGCAGTATTATAGTAGTTATATTCCTGTACATAGGAGCAGTATTATAGTAGTTATATTCTTGTACATAGGAGGCAGTATTATAGTAGTTATATTCCTGTACATAGGAGCAGTATTATAGTAGTTATATTCTTGTACATAGGAGCAGTATTATAGTAGTTATATTCCTGTACATAGGAGCAGTATTATAGTAGTTATATTCTTGTACATAGGAGCAGTATTATAGTAGTTATATTCTTGTACATAGGAGGCAGTATTATAGTAGTTATATTCTTGTACATAGGGGGCAGTATTATAGTAGTTATATTCTTGTACATAGGAGCAGTATTATAGTAGTTATATTCTTGTACATAGGAGGCAGTATTATAGTAGTTATATTCTTGTATATAGGAGCAGTATTATAGTAGTTATATTCTTGTACATAGGAGCAGTATTATAGTAGTTATATTCCTGTACATAGGAGCAGTATTATAGTAGTTATATTCTTGTACATAGGAGAAGTATTATAGTAGTTATATTCCTGTACATAAGAGCAGTATTATAGTAGTTATATTCTTGTACATAGGAGCAGTATTATAGTAGATATATTCTTGTACATAGGAGTAGTATTATAGTAGTTATATTCCTGTACATAGGAGCAGTATTATAGTAGTTATATTCTTGTACATAGGAGCAGTATTATAGTAGTTATATTCCTGTACATAGGAGCAGTATTATAGTAGTTATATTCTTGTACATAGGAGCAGTATTATAGTAGTTATATTCTTGTACATAGGAGGCAGTATTATAGTAGTTATAGTCTTGTACATAGGAGCAGTATTATAGTAGTTATATTCTTGTACATAGGAGCAGTATTATAGTAGTTATATTCCTGTACATAGGAGCAGTATTATAGTAGTTCTATTCTTGTACATAGGAGCAGTATTATAGTAGTTATATTCTTGTACATAGGAGCAGTATTATAGTAGTTATATTCTTGTACATAGGAGCAGTATTATAGTAGTTATATTCTTGTACATAGGAGCAGTATTATAGTAGTTATATTCTTGTACATAGGAGCAGTATTATAGTAGTAATATTCTTGTACATAGGAGGCAGTATTATAGTAGATATATTCTTGTACATAGGAGCAGTATTATAGTAGTTATATTCTTGTACATAGGACGCAGTATTATAGTAGTTATATTCTTGTACATAGGAGGCAGTATTATAGTAGTTATATTTTTGTACATAGGAGAAGTATTATAGTAGTTATATTCCTGTACATAAGAGCAGTATTATAGTAGTTATATTCTTGTACATAGGAGCAGTATTATAGTAGTTATATTCTTGTACATAGGGGCAGTATTATAGTAGTTATTTTCTTGTACATAGGAGGCAGTATTATAGCAGTTATATTCTTGTACATAGGAGGCAGTATTATAGTAGTTATATTCTTGTACATAGGAGCAGTATTATAGTAGTTATATTATTGTACATAGGAGGCATTATTATAGTAGTTATATTCTTGTACATAGGGGCAGTATTATAGTAGTTATATGCTTGTACATAGGAGGTGGTATTATAGTAGTTATATTCTTGTACATAGGAGCAGTATTATAGTAGATATATTCTTGTACATAGGAGTAGTATTATAGTAGTTATATTCCTGTACATAGGAGCAGTATTATAGTAGTTATATTCTTGTACATAGGAGCAGTATTATAGTAGTTATATTCCTGTACATAGGAGCAGTATTATAGTAGTTATATTCTTGTACATAGGAGCAGTATTATAGTAGTTATATTCTTGTACATAGGAGGCAGTATTATAGTAGTTATATTCTTGTACATAGGGGGCAGTATTATAGTAGTTATATTCTTGTACATAGGAGCAGTATTATAGTAGTTATATTCTTGTACATAGGAGGCAGTATTATAGTAGTTATAGTCTTGTACATAGGAGCAGTATTATAGTAGTTATATTCTTGTACATAGGAGGCAGTATTATAGTAGTTATATACTTGTACATAGGAGGTAGTATTATAGTAGTTATATTCTTGTACATAGGAGCAGTATTATAGTAGTTATATTCCTGTACATAGGAGCAGTATTATAGTAGTTATATTCCTGTACATAGGAGCAGTATTATAGTAGTTATATTCTTGTACATAGGAGAAGTATTATAGTAGTTATATTACTGTACATAGGAGCAGTATTATAGTAGTTATATTCTTGTACATAGGAGGCAGTATTATAGTAGTTATATTCTTGTACATAGGAGCAGTATTATAGTAGTTATAGTCTTGTACAGAGGAGCAGTATTATAGTAGTTATATTCTTGTACATAGGAGCAGTATTATAGTAGTTATATTCTTGTACATAGGAGGCAGTATTATAGCAGTTATATTCTTGTACATAGGAGTAGTATTATAGTAGTTATATTCTTGTACATAGGAGCAGTATTATAGTAGTTATATTCTTGTACATAGGAGCAGTATTATAGTAGTTATATTCTTGTACATAGGAGCAGTATTATAGTAGTTATATTCTTGTACATAGGAGCAGTATTATAGTAGTTATATTCTTGTACATAGGAGGCAGTATTATAGCAGTTATATTCTTGTACATAGGAGGCGGTATTATAGTAGTTATATTCTTGTACATAGGAGCAGTATTATAGTAGTTATAGTCTTGTACATAGGAGGCAGTATTATAGTAGTTATATTCTTGTACATAGGAGCAGTATTATAGTAGTTATATTCTTGTACATAGGAGCAGTATTATAGTAGTTATATTCTTGTACATAGGAGCAGTATTATAGTAGTTATATTCTTGTACATAGGAGCAGTATTATAGTAGTTATATTACTGTACATAGGAGCAGTATAATAGTAGTTATATTCTTGTACATAGGAGCAGTATTATAGTAGTTATATTCTTGTACATAGGAGCAGTATTATAGTAGTTATATTCTTGTACATAGGAGGCAGTATTATAGTAGTTATATTCTTGTACATAGGAGCAGTATTATAGTAGTTATATTCTTGTACATAGGAGCAGTATTATAGTAGTTATATTCTTGTACATAGGAGCAGTATTATAGTAGTTATATTCCTGTACATAGGAGCAGTATTATAGTAGTTATATTCTTGTACATAGGAGCAGTATTATAGTAGTTATATTCTTGTACATAGGAGCAGTATTATAGTAGTTATATTCTTGTACATAGGAGGCAGTATTATAGTAGTTATATTCTTGTACATAGGAGGCAGTATTATAGTAGTTATATTCTTGTACATAGGAGCAGTATTATAGTAGTTATATTCTTGTACATAGGAGCAGTATTATAGTAGTTATATTCTTGTACATAGGAGGTAGTATTATAGTAGTTATATTCTTGTACATAGGGGCAGTATTATAGTAGTTATATTCCTGTACATAGGAGCAGTATTATAATAGTTATATTCTTGTACATAGGAGCAGTATTATAGTAGTTATATTCTTGTACATAGGGGCAGTATTATAGTAGTTATATTCTTGTACATAGGGGCAGTATTATAGTAGTTATATTCCTGTACATAGGGGCAGTATTATAGTAGTTATATTCTTGTACATGGGAGCAGTATTATAATAGTTATAGTCTTGTACATAGGGGCATTATTATAGTTATATTCTTCTATTTGGGGTGCGTTTATAGCACTTACATTATTGCCTATTGTCTGAATTTGTATATTTTATCATTTTTGCGCGGTATTTGACCATTACTTTGGTCCCTTTTACGTCTCTTCCCTCTATTCCTGGCATGCGCCATGACTCCCAGGATAGACGATCAAAGCTGTATTTATAGGCTTCAGTACAAGTCACAGCTGTTAAGTTGATGAGGTCGCCATGTAGTTATCAGCTTCCAGAATTTCCTTCTGTTGGGAAGTCAGATGTCTTTGGACGCTCGGAGGAGTTGAGATGCTAATATTTCCAGACGAGAGGCCGCCGCCATGTCCTGGTGTTGTTCTGGTCGGTGTGAGCTTGTCTGTACAGTCTGACAGGGGTGTTCTAGTCTTTTCCCTTAAAATAATCTTTTGTTAAAGGGAATATGTCATCATAAAATAACCCTTTGTGTAATTCCTATTTCTATGTTAAACATATTTACGTTTTTTTCCCCCCACGTCACTATATTGTATATAATTCTGCAATCTTCACCCTGGCCTCTAGGCCTAATAATTGATCATGATATCCTGTTCTGTCCATGTAGCGTTCCAAAGCTATTCTCATCCTCATCACATGAATGACTACAATGAGAAGTAACACCTCTCTATAGATAATACAGGATCCACCATTCACAATAGGTGATATCACAGCTTGTCAGCCCCCTCCTGACCTCTGCCCAGAAAACTCTCCCATAGAAGTCAATGAGGTCCCCTCTGGTCCCTTGTGTCTATGGCCCATGTAGCTGCTCTCAGAAGACAAGATTGTCCGCAGTAAAGTTTGTCTGTCTCCATCATGGTATCCGAAATCTTTTCTCGGCAGGGACACCTGGAAGTTCCTGTGTTTTCCTTTTCCAGCCACTTGTTCTCTAAAGACCGGAAGTCTTAGCATATTTCAGGCCTAGGGGTCAGTGTGAACACTGCAGGATATATTTTATTTATTTTTTAAACATTGAGAGTGATTTGGAAAATCATTAACATCCACCAAAAATGATTGAAATTATTCATAAAATTGTAACTTTTAGGTTATTTTCGTATGACACACTCCTTTTTAAAAAATATCTGCAGCTTCTATATGATTTGTGGGTCTGGGAACGCCGTGTTTTCGGGCGAAACTGAGGTTATTGTCGAGATTTTCTAACCTCATGCAGCATGACTGGCCGCTCTCCGGTCTCTGCAGTGAGATCTGCCTCTTCCTCTCTATTGCTACAAAATCTTTTGGTGGGTACTATCTCCACCCAAGGAGAGATAGTACCCCTTAAATCCTGACTTAGGCCTCTCACCCAGTTAAGCCAGTTCTCTCTGCTCTGCAATGATGAGGGGCAAGCACTCCGAAACTGATGTCTGCAGATGAGATACTGGCTTAGTTATTATATAAGTCATGTCTCAAGGCCTGTTTAAATGGTCGAACATTGACTTATAGGATAGCTGCCTTACATCTGGTGGTATTAGAGGCGGAGCTTGTTAAGAGCTCATTTGCATCTTATTCTTTACAAAAACTTTGTGATTCTGAAGCAGTTAAAAGTTTATTGACATCTGGTCCAGGGCAGTGTTACTGGTTGTCACCCTGTTTCATCAGTAACCGAGAATAGAAATGTGGAAAGCGTTGTCACCGGTGAATTATTTGGTGATTATGCAGTTTAATATTTATTGTGTTTCTTCTTGATAGAAATTCATTGTTTTGTGTCTCCCTGTAATTGGTGGCATTCAGGTTATTCGATGCATTATTCCTGCCCCTTTTTACAGCCTGGGCCGTCCTGATTCTCACGTGGTGTGACAGATGTCACCTCTCAGCTTAGTCTCCGTGTCTGGGAAGTTTTCATACACTGGGCACTGGGAATGTTGGCGTCTAGCCATTGGGATCCTCTGTGCCCTTGTCCAGGAATCCAGCAGCTCCCCGAGTCCCATAGCTTCCGGTAGGAGACTAGTGGTACAATATAGATTTTAGGATGTCTACCTGCAATGAGTCAGAGTGGATGGGATAAGCAGCACCGACCACATATGAAGCTTGTAATTACGATTGTTTCTGCCACTATGTGACAAACGGCACTGCTGTTCATTAATGGAAAGGCCCGTATCGTCTAGTTCTGATTGAACTGTATATGTCTGCAGGTACATTAATCCGACAATGAGGAGATCTACATCAGAAGATGGCTCAGATTACCATCAGTTTAGCAACTACTGAACTTCCACAAGCATCTGGTCGCTAGTACCTGAGCCGCTATTCCCCCAGATTTTATGTCAGACTTCAACAGTAAACCTAGAAATGTCTAGAAAGCATAAAGAAGTAATATGGCCGCACTGTTTGTCAGTCTGCAGCACCTTATGCAGGACTCTCAGCGTAGGTTCACACAGAGGGGTTTTGATGCAGATGTTCCTGCAGATTTTTCACCGAAAACCAGAAGTGGATTCAGAAGGAATCAGTGATATAAAGGAAGGACTTACATACTTCCCCTTCCTGCTGCATCCACCTCTGGCTTTGGCTGAAAAACCTACAGTAACAACAAAAACACCTAAAAAACGGTGTGTGAACCTTACCGAACACAAACAGGCTTGTAGAAATCTTGGTTTAAGGGGTCCTCTCACTTCAGCAAATTACATTGATCATGTAGATAACGTGAATATAAGACACTAATGTATCGTGATTCTCCATATTACTTCCTTTGCTGGTTTTATTCATTTTTCCATCCCATAATACACTGCTTGTTTCCATGGTTACAACCACCCTGCAATCCAGTAGTGGTGGCCGTGCTTCCACACTGTAGGAAAAAAAAACACCATCTCTGGTGGTCAGGTCCACGGGAGTGCGCATAGGCCAGCACTTTTTCCTATAGTGTGCAAACACGACCACCACTGATGAATTACAGGTCGTAACCCCTGAAAACGAGCAGTGGAGGCAAAATGGAGAATCACAGGACATTAGTAAGTGCCTTGTATTAACTTTCTCTACAACCCCTTTAATCTTGCTGATCTCTTCCTTCTTCAGCTGACGTCTTACTGAGGGTGGGGTTTATCAAAGGGGTGTGGCTTAACTATTTCTCTGTCCTGCTGCAGACACAGCAGGGCGGCTCCTGCTCCAGTCACGTGTCTCAGGGGGAGGGGCGACCTAGATGATTTCCTGATTTCTTAATTTCTTCGTTTTGACTATAATACAGAATAGGATCGGGAGACTGGATGAGGTGATGGGAGAAAGTGACTTTTCTGTGATTAGTGTTCCATTAAAGGGCAGCATAAATTTGGCACAAACATCTTTAATTGGGTCCTTGTTTCTGAAACGAAGCTAAAATCATGTATGGAGCAGCTGTAGTGCAAGGCGAAGAGTCCTGAAATTGATGAGGACTCTGCTCTAACCCAACCCCTCGGATTTCTATAGCAAATTGAAGTAACTTTGGTCATGAATATCTCGTGGTCCTGGGCTGGGTGTGGAACATCCCCAGCACTGGATCTGATGCTAACATGAGATTACTGCTGACTTCATGGTTTGGCGCTGCGCCCTGCACCCTTACCTCCCATGCCACCTAGCTATGACGGACTATTCCTCTCAGTGCCACATTTCTGGGGGCTTCTTGTTCTCTCTGTCATGTTTAGGATTGTTGTCTATTTTCTCTTGGAAAGGATGATAATAAACAAGTCCTGTCCCAGGTAATAAGGCTAGCCTGAGGAAGGCAGACACAATGGAGATCCAGGGATATCGAATGTGACATTCTGTTATTTCACAGATAATTAAGAGGGATGTTTCTTGCTTTAATATATTTTGCCTGTTGATTGATGCGGTAATCTGCTTCATTGTTCCGCACTGTGGCACGTTACAAATTGTGGATGTCACCGGAAGCTTTTTAGTGCCAGAGATGTATTAATTCTGTATACCCAAGCTGACATTTCTCCTGCGTTATGTATGTCTGCATTATCCTCTGCAGTCAGCCTCCTAGACATGGCAGCTGGGAGAGCATCCGTCACAGGCTTCATATTCTCTTCACTTTTCTGTCCTTCAGTCGAGTGCGTCCTGGCTTACCTTAGGTGTCCGACGCGTAGTGTGCCTGTGCTCATCGAGGAGAAAGCCGTTTGGTAGAATGGGTTCATTTTTTTTATTTTACCCAAATTTCGCCATCCATTAATGATGCTGCAATCAGATACGACCTTACAGCTACACAATTGCTTAGCATCTGTAATTGATTATCTATCGCTATATGATACGTGAATTCACCCAGAGCTATGGACCGCGTAGCAGCCCCTCCTTATTACACTGGACATTTAATTCTTTGCCTTGAAGAGTCTTGATTGTGTTTCCCGGGTTTTACAAATGTTGCTTCCATTTTATTACTGACTTTGGAGACAATCACCTTGTAACCTGTTAATAAAGGACATTTAATGGGAAGCAAACAGAATAAAAGGTGCCTATAAACCTCCTACAGCTGACAGCTATTCCTCCAGACCCCCCAAAGACATGGACTATTGTCCGTGAGGCCCCATAAACTTTGGGGTTTTGCTGACTTGGCTTTAATGTGTATGAGGACATTTCAGTTAAGGGATTCTAAACACAGAAACACAGAAAATGGTTAAAAAAAAATAATAATATCCCTGTACTACCTCCCTTCATTAACAATTAAAACTGAGAAATATATTAAGAAAACTTCTCTGTGTGTCTGAGGAGATTAGCCATGTCCCCTCTCCTCCTCCTTACTGTCATCTGGCTGCAGCAGGAGATGGAAAGGATCCGCAGGTTAACCCTGTGTTTTCTGCAAGATTTCAACAGGACTGTGTGTCAGGAATCTGAGGGCAAACAGATTTCTGATTCACTTTTAGAATTTTTTTCCTCATTTAATTGTATCTCCTGGTAATGCAGGGCATTGGCTTTTTGCAGCCGGCAGTCTTGTCAGTGCTAGTGACTTTATGAAGCCGACTGTGTAAGGAAGCAGTGATGCTATGAGCAAGGCCGTGGTCGGGTGTAAAAAGATATAGTTACAATGAGGTATGAGGTGGTGGCTCCCATTTAGACCCTTGCTGGTCAGGGATAATAGAATACTCCCTAGGAGAAGACCTCTGCCTGACTCGTACATAGGACTTGTTTGACCTGGAGAACCCTGACGCCATTGGCTCTTACTTCAGGAACCTCCTAAAACCTTTCCATAGAGTGTGAGGGGATTGTCTATCTGTAATCCATCATTTCCATGTGGGTCTAAGCAGTCTAATGTCTTCTGTCTCTCTCCTTCTCTCACAGGTGAACCCGCAGACGTTTTGAAGGTTTTAGATTTTCACAATTTACCTGACGGAGTCAAAAAGACAACAGGGTTTTGTACGAACAGAAAATCATCAAAGGGACCAGATGTGGCATATAGGGTATCCAAAAATGCACAGCTCAGCGCTCCTACCAAGCAGTTGTTTCCAGGTAAGAGATACGGTGGAGCACCAGGTGCTGACTGTATGGTAATCATATAGTTACAGGCCACCATTGTATAGCATTCTGTATAAGTAATCGCCGTCCTCTACACAATGGGCACAGCTCTGCAAATGTTCATCTGTGGAGCACAAACTCCACCATCTGGATTTAATGTTTAGACAAGGTGCATTTCATCAAGTCCCACTGTAGTGTTATCTACCTCCAAGGCAGGTATTTCTTTGTACATTATACACAAGTGATGTCAGAAGTCACCTTATATAATGTGTGGTATTATACTGACTGTTTGTATAAGCATACTCACTGAACCATCAACATTATTACACCAGGAAATTCTGACAATTACATAGTTATACTTATTAAACTTTTGGCTGTAAGGAAGAAATATGCCCTTTAGTCAGGGAGGTGCGGCGACCCCTTGTGAACTGCAGATTGGCTTTAGAAGATGATAGTTCAGCCTCCTAGCCTTTATCTTTGCAGCGCAGACCTCCTATTAGCAGAGCTGTGTAAAGCATAACCTTTAATTGAACTTCACTGAATTAAAGCATTGTGCCTTCGTAATGGGGTGAATTTGCTTTTGTCCATCGTGTCCTCTCATTCCGCACAGCATTTCCACTTTAGAAAAGTTCATTTCCATAATCATACAGGTACCATCCTAATGATGAGGACGGGCATTTTGTTCCAGGAGATGAATCTTACCCTTAGAGTGTCTTATGCCGAGTCCCTTGAGCCCATCGGTACTGTATAAAGCATTGTGAAATGTCCTGTGCTCCAGACTCGGGGTTATTACTAGACTTCTAATCTCTGATATCGTCCCAGAAGCTCCATTATTATCACACATTGCCTCCATTACCAGCCTCTAACCTTCTGCCCCCTCTGAACACATTGAGCTATCCTCAGTCCTGAAGAAGGATGTCGATGGAAATGATACCTTATTTGTCTGTGTTATAATAATGCTGGATGCTAAGGAATAGAAAGGCGCAATAAAGCAAATGTCCCTGCAATCATTAGTTAAAACAGTCTTAAACTTTCCTTGGCCTTAGTCAGGAGCGCAGCCTTGAAAGCCATTTTGTTTTGCTTTTTAAGTGAATTAGGTTAAAAATTCTGTGCTGATTAATTTCATGAAGCCCTGCATATTCATAGCTCTACATGAAAGACTTCTGTCTGCATGCAGCCACCACTAGAGGGAGCCTAAGAGTGTAATGTATACAGCTGGGTTCAGTGGCTCATATTTACTAATGTGAGTGCACCTAGAGTTTGACTTCAATTGCACCAGTGTCGAAATTTGTCTCATCTAAGTTTAGAGAAATTATCTGAGCCACCATGGGTCCTGGGATTGAATCCAACCAAGGACAACTTCTGCATGGAGTTTGTATGTTCTCTCCGTGTTTGCGTGGGTTTCCTCCGGTTTCCTCCCACACTCCAAAGACAGACTGATAGGGACCTTAGATTGTGAGCCCCATTGGGGACAGAGTGATGAGAATGTCTGTACATCGCACCCCAATGCTGTTTTAAAATTCGGATTACTACTAGGCCAGCCAGTGGTTGGTATAGAGTTAGACAAAAGTGTCTGCACCAGATACATCATCAGCCGGAGGCGCTGTGATAAGTCTGCTGCAGCCGCTCTAGGGTTATGCCATCTGCTGGATTAGTAAATCTCCCCAATATACCAGTAGTACATAGTGGTGGCTGCAGGGAGACTGCATTTTTTCATGTAATTATGTAAATGCCTATATGCAGGTTTATTTACAGCATAAATGAATTAGAAAACGTTGGCATTTTATTTAAAAGTAACTTTGCAGAACTGGTGCTGACCCATTCATTTCAATGGGGCCGCAAAAGATGTGGGAGTTCCGATCCGCGACCCCGCAAGAAAAAGATAGAGCATGTCCTATTCTCGGACAAGAATAGGCATTTCTGTCATAGGGCCGGCTACATTCACACGGTTGGTGACCCCAAAACATATATGGTTGTGTGAATGTAGCCGGCCCTATGACAGAAATGCCTATTAGAATATATGGCCTCTAATGAGCCGAAGTAAGTTAATTAACCAGTCGCACGAGACTTCGTTGAGTAACTTCGCTAATTGATTATTACAGTGAAAAACCACTTCAAAACTTGGAACCAAACTCGGCTTCGGTTCTGAGTAGTACCTTGGATCCGAAGCCGAGTTCACGTGCGACTTCGTGAATAACTTACTTCGGCTCATCGGAGCCCATACATTCTAATACTGTACATAGATGAATCTCCGTACAGTATTATAACAAATTTTTTAGCAAAGCGACTTCAGATGTAGCATCCGAAGTCGTATCACTTATCTCCTGGATGTGATAAAGAGCATTTCCAGCTAAAGTGTCAAAAAGTTACCAGTAAACCTTATAGGGGTATTGCGGACTTTTACTATTGATATCTGATTGGCGGAGGTCCAACACCATGCACCCCCACTGATCAGCTGTTCTGCAGTATCTCCAGCACCGTACAATGGTCTGCGCGGAAGATTGCAAATATGTATTGGACCATTGATTGTAGTGGGTCTGGGTGCCGTCCATTCTACAGCCGGACATGAACATCGCCAGTCCGATTGAGCCCTGAGCAGTTAGTCGGCATCCTCTGTTGTCAACGTATTCAGTCATTTCTTAACCATCTGTTTACAAGAAAGCTGGGTGACAACCCAGATCCTCCTCCTATGCAGTTGCCACCCAGGACTGTAGGCAAACTGATTAACCATCTCTATGGCAGATGAAATAGTGGACGACTCAAGAATGTATATGTACTAGTGATTTTTAGTTTTCAGTTTTGATGGAAATGTTCTTTAATTCTGGAATGTACGGCGTATGGGGCATCGCTGCAAGTCTACATAAACATGGACAAGTCTCAACAGCAGCGCTCTTCTCCTGATGCTGGTCCCTAGTGACGTGGCAGCAGCTCCTCATCCTGGGAAGCACATAAAGAAGAGGTCACATAGGTAACCCTCCTCCTGCAGTCACTGCAGCACAGTGGTGCAAGAAAGAGCCTCCGGGGCGCATGTAATGGTCAAGTCAGGGTTAACTCCGGAGGAGGCACCGACAGCTCAAATACTCAGAGTACATTGCAACCCGCATGTTATTTATTGCAGATGACTGCTTAAATGTTCAGCTGGAAGCTGGAGAACATGGAGGTCATTGTGTCACATTCCTCCGAGCTGCAAACCTTCTCCGTAATTGTAGTAATCTGTGCAGAGCCTGCAAGAGGAGAACAGGATATTCACAGAGGTTGCAGCTTGCAGTACGATTTTCTGACCTGGTTATTCGCCAGAAAACTGTTGGGAAATGCTAGTCTCTTGAGGAAACGACCTAAATCATGTTACTATGCCGAAGGTTAAAGCTGATCCAAAAATGTTTCCCTGTTTCAATTTGCCGCATTCCTGCACCATTCTCCTATTTCAAGCAGAACCCTATTTCATCACTGCAAGAAGTAAGACCTCTTTCACACGAGCGAGTTTTCGGCGCGGGTGCAATGTGTGAGTTGAACGCATTGCACCCGCACTGAATACCGACCCATTCATTTCTATTGGGCTGTGCACATGAGCGGTGATTTTCACGCATCACTTGTGCGTTGCGTGAAAATCGCAGCATGTTCTATATTCAGCGTTTTTCACGCAACGCAGGCCCCATAGAATTGAATGGGGCTGCGTGAAAATCGCAAGCAAGTGCGGATGCAGTGCGATTTTCATGCACGGTTGCTAGGAGACGATCGGGATGGGCACTCAATCATTATTATTTTCCCTTATAACATGGTTATAAGGGAAAATAATAGCATTCTTAATACAGAATGCATAGTACAATAGCGCTGGAGGGGTTAAAAAAAAAATATATAAATAATATAACTCACCTTAATCCACTTGATCGCGCAGCCGGCATCTCTTCTGTCTTCTTTGCTGATTGCAGGAAAAGGACCTTTGATGACGTCACTGCGCTCATCACATGATCCATCACCATGGTAAAAGATCATGTGATGGACCATGTGATGAGCGCAGTGACGTCATCAAAGGTCCTATTGCTCACAGATGAAGACAGAAGAGATGCCGGCTGCGCGAGCAAGTGGATTAAGGTGAGTTAAATTATTTTTTATTTTTAACCCCTCCAGCGCTATTGTACTATGCATTCTGTATTCAGAATGCTATTATTTTCCCTTATGACCATGTTATAAGGGGAAATAATACAATCTACACAACACCTAACCCAAACCTGAACTTCTGTGAAGAAGTTCGGGTCTGGGTACCACATTCAGTTTTTTATCACGCGCGTGCAAAACGCATTGCACCCGCGCAATAAAAACTGAACAATGGAACGCAATCGCAGTCAAAACTGACTGCAATTGCGTACCTACTCGCGCGGGTTTGCTGGAACGCATCCGGACCTTATCCGGACACGCTCGTCTGCAAGGGGCCTAACAGGGAACATCATTTTAATGTGGTTTGTATTGCTTTTTTGCATTTATTTAAGGCTAATTTCACATCTGCGCTTTGTTTCTGGTTTTGAGATCCGGCAGAAGATCAGGATGTATCCGTTTTGTTAGGATGCGATTGTGTTAAATCAAAATAGGAAAAACCGGATCAATCACTAAACTCAAGTCAATGGGTGATGATTTTTTTTAGGTTTGGAAAAAAACGGATCCAGCACCTTTGACTCATATTGTTTTTAGTGATGGATTCGGTTTGTTCTTTTTTGGTGACTGGGCAAAAAACCGAAGCTTGCAGATGTTTTGTGTTCGGTCACAAAACGGAACGCTGCCGGAACGGGATGCATCCTGAACAGTCGTACCCCATTGAAATGAATGGGGATAAAACGGAACCGTTTTTGCCCGGTTTTAAGATCCTCAGCCGAATCTCAAAACCAGAATGCCACAGCGCTGATGTGAAAGTAGCCTTTGTTCGTTTTTTACTCTATGTTGCATGCGCTCTTCTACCTGTGGCCCGTATCCAGCTCGTGACTTGTGTTTTCCACATATTCAGCCATTGATATCCCTTGCGGTTTTGCAGTGTAATCATCTAGCCCCCTTCTCTGCTCTACATATTCCACTTCTGTGCTGATGGGAAGCATATGATCGGTGTCATTCTGCCTTTTCTCAAACCCACCTAACACCAGACAAAAATGTGCAATGTAAGCAATATTTAACAAAAAATAAAAGACCAAACAGTACAAAATTAGACAGTGGTTTTTGGGCGTTGAACAATCCTCAGATATCTGTTATGCTTTAAAATGTTGCACATGGATTAGTTGCGGAGCGGGGGCGATCTGTGCATGGTCCATCCAGGTTTCCATCCACTTTCCATAGTAGAGTGGCTTCCTAACAGCATGCAGATTCATCATTGCTGGTCGCTCCTCCATTTTTAAAGTGCCAATATTGGAATCACTTTCCTTACAGCAGGGAATTCACATTCTCCACCATTGCCCTGCACATCATCTTTCAGCAAACTGCACTCACAATTCAGGCTGTTCCTATGAAACCTGAAGATCAAGGCTGAACTTCAAGGAGAAAGGAATGCAGAAAACAAATCTATGGAGTTGACCTGCTGAAATGATCTGAATGTCAGCAATTCCTGAGAGGTGACGCACGTGACACAAGACCCTTGAGTGGAGAATATTATCTGCTACCTGCCCTCATCAGCAAACTCATTCAGTAATGAGAGGACATTAGACGATACATTCAGTCAGTCGGGGGAAACCTGAGGCCTAGGATCCTGCGACAAAAGTCAAAGGGATTATTAAGCCAGCTAAAAATCTCAAAATATCCCCAGTCCCCAGTAATGTGGTTACCCATGGCCCATGGAAGTATTTTGACCTTATCCTAAGTGAGGCTGAGATTAGATGAGAGTCCTTGTGAAAGGGAAGACCTAGCACGGCCTCTGTGCAGCATACAACTGGCCATCCATGACCCTGGAGGGTGAATTTACAGTTTAAAGGGTTTCTATCACTTGGTATGACATAATTAGCTGTCAGACACTAGCGATCCGCTAGTGTCTGCTCTGGCCAACCATCCTAATATAAGAGCTTTTTGGGCAGCCGTTTTGCTAAAAAAATAACTTTTATAAATATGCTAATGAGCCTCTAGGTGCTATGTGGGCGTCATTAGCACCTAGAGGCTCCGTCTACCTTCATACACAGCCACCGCCCAGCGCGTCCCTCCAGCCCGCCCATGTCCTGCTGAATGCGATCCTCCGTGTGACGCAACGGACGAATTCTCGCGCATGCGCAGTGAATGTCTGACCGCTTCCCTGCTCAGACATCTCCACTGCGCCTGCGCCGATGACGTCATAGTGCTCCAAGGAACAGGCGCAGTGGAGATGTCTGAGCAGGGAAGCGGTCAGACATTCACTGCGCATGCGCCGAATACAGCCGCGCACGGCGCATGCGCGAGAATTCGTCCGCTGCGTCACACGGAGGATCGCATTCAGCAGGAGATGGGTGGAGGGACGCGCTGGGCGGTGGCTGTGTATGAAGGTAGACGGAGCCTCTAGGTGCTAATGACGCCCACATAGCACCTAGAGGCTCATTAGCATATTTATAAAAGTAATTTTTTTAGCAAAACGGCTGCCCCAAAAGCTGCTATATTAGGATGGTTGGCCAGAGCAGACACTAGCGGATCGCTAGTGTCTGACAGCTAATTATGTCATACCAAGTGATAGAAACCCTTTAAGTGTCTGTGTACCAGAGTGATCCTTGGTGTGGAAGACAAGTGCCTTTCTGTAACTACACTGCTATGGGGCCCAGTTGGGATCATCTCCTCTTCTACTGGGGGTGAAAACTTGGTCAGGACTCTACCCTCAGTCTAAGGCCTCTTTCACACGACAGTATGGCTTTTTCCTTGTTTTGCGGTCCGTTTTAAACGGATCCGTTGTTCCGTTTTTGGTTTCCGTTGTGTTTCCGTTCCGTTTTTCCGTTCCGTTTTTCCGTATGGCAAATACAGTATACAGTAATCTCATAGAAAAAATTGGGCTGGGCATAACATTTTCAATAGATGGATCCGCAAAAAACGGAACGGATAAGGAAGACATACGGATGCACTTCCGTATGCATTCCGTTTTTTTGCGGACCCATAGACTTTAATGGAGCCACGGAATGTGATTTGCGGCCAAATATAGGACATGTTCTATGTTAAAACGGAAATACGGAAACGGAATGCATACGGAGTACATTCTGTTTTTTTTGCGGAACCATTGAAATCAATGGTTCCGTATACGGACCGCAAAAAACGGCCCGCAAAACGGAAAAAAAAACGGCCGTGTGAAAGAGGCCTAAAGGAACAACTTTTAGCAAATGAGGCAGTGAAAAAAATGACCCAGGGGTCACTGAAAGGGGTTTAGGTGGAAACCCTCCTGTCCTGTGTGGGGGGCCTGGTTTGTTCCTTGATATGGGGCCCTTATTATCTGTGTAAGCCACAGTTTAGGACCCTTCTTGTTCCTAGAATAACCGTTTACCTAATAACTGTACTGGATCTGGACGTGTGGGCCGTGTGTACACGTCTTGTTTCTGACATTTAGACTTCAATACTTTTGTACAAAGAGCTGTAATTGAAAGTCCAGGATCTTTCTGAAAAGTTAATAAAACATTGCAGCACTAAAAATGGTGGGAACAGGACCATGCCAGGGGGCTAAACTCTGTGTCCCTATGTCAGCAGAGGCCATGGATGGCCAACGACAAGGCCGTCAGCACCATGAAAACATACCGATAACATAGCTGGATGTTCCCGAGAGGAAATGCCAGTCCTTACCCTCACCTCTTCTAATGCTTTACATCTTCCCCTACAGATGCCCCATTTCCAGAAGATTTTTCCATTTTGTTAACTGTGAAACCCAAAAAGGGAAGCCAATCATTTCTGATGTCCATTTACAACGAGCAAGGCATCCAGCAGATTGGAGTGGAGCTGGGAAGGTCACCTGTGTTCCTCTTCGAAGATCACTTGGGAAAGCCTGGCCCCGAGGACTACCCTCTCTTCAGCGGCATTAACCTTTCTGACGGCAAGTAAGTAAGATAAAGAATAAAGGAGAAAATGACTAATACTGTATTCCATGAAACAATATCGGCCTTTAATACTCTCCAGTACTGGCTGCCCTTACTGTGCAGAGTAAACGCTGTCCCCTCTTTAATTCACCTAGAGATTTTCTGGTGGGATTTTTCCAACACTTTTGTTATTCCCAGGTATCCCAAGGATGCCAATAGTATATTAGTCTCAGCAGCGAGGACCCGAGGATCACTATCAGAAGAATTTCAGGGGGCTCCTCAGATAATTACTTTTGGGGAACCCGGGTCCTCGTCATCTGTATTTTATTGGTTTTGCTAAAAAACACTAGTACAAGAGATATTACCAAGATGTCTCCTTTATTTTATGAGATAATGACCGAGAGAGGGCATAAAGATTTTCAATATCGGTCATCATTAAACTGACCAGAGTATTGGCAAAATGACAAAGAATATTCTGGAAAATGCATTTCTGCCCGTTGTGCTCAGTGCACTCATTATGGAAGTAAAGAGCATCGATGTCTCCGTGAAAGAGATTTACATTGTGTTCTCTAAACCTAATTAGATCTCTCCCGTCCATCTGATCAAGCCCTGAGGTTTATACAGTTATCTGTCCATAATCATTGATTTTACAACAATCGCACACAAACTATGGGAAAAATAATCAGTTTACCACTAATTATTCAGTCTCCTTAATGAATTCTAACGTGTTCATTACTAAAGAAACATAAGACACAATGTAAAAAGATAGATTTCTGGAAAATATCACTTCACGAACAGCTTTATACAGAACCAATCACTGTGTTATCTGCAGGCAGTGTGTTATAGAGCAGGAGGAGCTGAGCAGATTATATATAAAGAGATCCTGTCACCGTGTAATCTGCAGACAGTGTGTTATAGAGCAGGAGGAGCTGAGCAGATTATATATAAAGAGAACCTGTCACCATGTAATCTGCAGGCAGCGTGTTATAGAGCAGGAGGAGCTGAGCAGATTATATATACAGAGAACCTGTCACCGTGTAATCTGCAGGCAGCGTGTTATAGAACAGGAGGAGCTGAGCAGATTATATATAAAGAGAACCTGTCACCATGTAATCTGCAGGCAGTGTGTTATAGAGCAGGAGGAGCTGAGCAGATTATATATAAAGAGAACCTGTCACCATGTAATCTGCAGGCAGTGTGTTATAGAGCAGGAGGAGCTGAGCAGATTATATATACAGAGAACCTGTCACCGTGTAATCTGCAGGCAGTGTGTTATAGAGCAGGAGGAGCTGAGCAGATTATATATAAAGAGAACCTGTCACCATGTAATCTGCAGGCAGTGTGTTATAGAGCAGGAGGAGCTGAGCAGATTATATATAAAGAGAACCTGTCACCATGTAATCTGCAGGCAGTGTGTTATAGAGCAGGAGGAGCTGAGCAGATTATATATACAGAGAACCTGTCACCATGTAATCTGCAGGCAGCGTGTTATAGAGCAGGAGGAGCTGAGCAGATTATATATAAAGAGAACCTGTCACCATGTAATCTGCAGGCAGCGTGTTATAGAGCAGGAGGAGCTGAGCAGATTATATATACAGAGAACCTGTCACCGTGTAATCTGCGGGCAGTGTGTTATAGAGCAGGAGGAGCTGAGCAGATTATATATAAAGAGAACCTGTCACCATGTAATCTGCAGGCAGCGTGTTATAGAGCAGGAGGAGCTGAGCAGATTATATATAAAGAGAACCTGTCACCGTGTAATCTGCAGGCAGAGTGTTATAGAGCAGGAGGAGCTGAGCAGATTATATATAAAGAGAACCTGTCACCATGTAATCTGCAGGCAGCGTGTTATAAAGCAGGAGGAGCTGAGCAGATTATATATACAGAGAACCTGTCACCATGTAATCTGCAGGCAGTGTGTTATAGAGCAGGAGGAGCTGAGCAGATTATATATAAAGAGATCCTGTCACCGTGTAATCTGCAGGCAGCGTGTTATAGAGCAGGAGGAGCTGAGCAGATTATATATAAAGAGAACCTGTCACCATGTAATCTGCAGGCAGTGTGTTATAGAGCAGGAGGAGCTGAGCAGATTATATATAAAGAGAACCTGTCACCATGTAATCTGCAGACAGTGTGTTATAGAGCAGGAGGAGCTGAGCAGATTATATATAAAGAGAACCTGTCACCATGTAATCTGCAGGCAGCGTGTTATAGAGCAGGAGGAGCTGAGCAGATTATATATAAAGAGAACCTGTCACCATGTAATCTGCAGGCAGTGTGTTATAGAGCAGGAGGAGCTGAGCAGATTATATATAAAGAGAACCTGTCACCATGTAATCTGCAGGCAGCGTGTTATAGAGCAGATGGAGCTGAGCAGATTATATATAAAGAGAACCTGTCACCATGTAATCTGCAGGCAGTGTGTTATAGAGCAGGAGGAGCTGAGCAGATTATATATAAAGAGAACCTGTCACCATGTAATCTGCAGGCAGTGTGTTATAGAGCAGGAGGAGCTGAGCAGATTATATATACAGAGAACCTGTCACCGTGTAATCTGCAGGCAGTGTGTTATAGAGCAGGAGGAGCTGAGCAGATTATATATAAAGAGAACCTGTCACCATGTAATCTGCAGGCAGTGTGTTATAGAGCAGGAGGAGCTGAGCAGATTATATATAAAGAGAACCTGTCACCATGTAATCTGCAGGCAGTGTGTTATAGAGCAGGAGGAGCTGAGCAGATTATATATACAGAGAACCTGTCACCATGTAATCTGCAGGCAGAGTGTTATAGAGCAGGAGGAGCTGAGCAGATTATATATAGAGATCCTGTCACCATGTTATCTGCAGACAGTGTGTTATAGAGCAGGAGGAGCTGAGCAGATTATATATAAAGAGAACCTGTCACCATGTAATCTGCAGGCAGCGTGTTATAGAGCAGGAGGAGCTGAGCAGATTATATATACAGAGAACCTGTCACCGTGTAATCTGCAGACAGCGTGTTATAGAGCAGGAGGAGCTGAGCAGATTATATATAAAGAGAACCTGTCACCATGTAATCTGCAGGCAGTGTGTTATAGAGCAGGAGGAGCTGAGCAGATTATATATAAAGAGAACCTGTCACCATGTAATCTGCAGGCAGTGTGTTATAGAGCAGGAGGAGCTGAGCAGATTATATATACAGAGAACCTGTCACCGTGTAATCTGCAGGCAGTGTGTTATAGAGCAGGAGGAGCTGAGCAGATTATATATAAAGAGAACCTGTCACCATGTAATCTGCAGGCAGTGTGTTATAGAGCAGGAGGAGCTGAGCAGATTATATATAAAGAGAACCTGTCACCATGTAATCTGCAGGCAGTGTGTTATAGAGCAGGAGGAGCTGAGCAGATTATATATACAGAGAACCTGTCACCATGTAATCTGCAGGCAGAGTGTTATAGAGCAGGAGGAGCTGAGCAGATTATATATAGAGATCCTGTCACCATGTTATCTGCAGACAGTGTGTTATAGAGCAGGAGGAGCTGAGCAGATTATATATAAAGAGAACCTGTCACCATGTAATCTGCAGGCAGCGTGTTATAGAGCAGGAGAAGCTGAGCAGATTATATATAAAGAGAATCTGTCACAGTGTAATCTGCAGGCAGTGTGTTATAGAGCAGGAGGAGCTGAGCAGATTATATATAAAGAGAACTTGCCACCATGTAATCTGCAGGCAGTGTGTTATAGAGCAGGAGGATCTGAGCAGATTATATATAAAGAGAACCTGTCACCATGTAATCTGCAGGCAGCGTGTTATAGAGCAGGAGGAGCTGAGCAGATTATATATACAGAGAACCTGTCACCATGTAATCTGCAGGCAGCGTGTTATAGAGCAGGAGGAGCTGAGCAGATTATATATACAGAGAACCTGTCACCATGTAATCTGCAGGCAGCGTGTTATAGAGCAGGAGGAGCTGAGCAGATTATATATAGAGAGAACCTGTCACCATGTAATCTGCAGGCAGCGTGTTATAGAGCAGGAGGAGCTGAGCAGATTATATATAAAGAGAACCTGTCACCATGTAATCTGCAGGCAGTGTGTTATAGAGCAGGAGGAGCTGAGCAGATTATATATAAAGAGAACCTGTCACCATGTAATCTGCAGGCAGTGTGTTATAGGGCAGGAGGAGCTGAGCAGATTATATATAAAGAGAACCTGTCACCGTGTAATCTGCAGGCAGCGTGTTATAGAGCAGGAGGAGCTGAGCAGATTATATATACAGAGAACCTGTCACCATGTAATCTGCAGGCAGGGTGTTATAGAGCAGGAGGAGCTGAGCAGATTATATATACAGAGAACCTGTCACCATGTAATCTGCAGGCAGCGTGTTATAGAGCAGGAGGAGCTGAGCAGATTATATATAAAGAGAACCTGTCACCATGTAATCTGCAGGCAGAGTGTTATAGAGCAGGAGGAGCTGAGCAGATTATCCTGTGCTGATCCTGAGTTACATCCTGTATTATACTCCAGAGCTGCACTCACTATTCTGCTGGTGCAGTCACTGTGTACATACATTACTTATCCTGTACTGATCCTGAGTTACATCCTGTATTATACTCCAGAGCTGCACTCACTATTCTGCTGATGCTTAATGAAAACAATACTGCACAGTGCTTAGTGGGTGTGCGTACAGAAATTAGGCAAGCAGAGAATGCTGGGAGATATTCGCTCTGACGTTTGTACAATAGTGGAGCAGCTCTGAAGTAAAGTATAAAGTATTGTAGTTACAATGTGACTTCTAAGTGTAAACCTTAACATAAATTCTTAAGGCAGAGCTTTAAGTGTCTCATTCAGCCTGGACCTTGTCTCCATAATGCAGGTGGCATCGGATAGGAATTAGCGTCCACAAGAAACAGGTGACGCTGGTTCTGGATTGTAAGAAGAAGGTGCAGAAGGCTCTTGACCGCAGCGAGCACTCCATCATTGACACTAATGGCATCGTTGTCTTTGGGACCAGAATCTTAGATGAAGAAGTCTTTGAGGTAAGCCCTTCTGACATCGCGTCTTTCCTTTCCCCTCTGATGGATTTTCCAGTTTGTTGACGATGTGCTTTAAACAAGATGATTTTGGCTGAATGAAGGACTTGAACATATCCGACTGGAGGCAAAATGTAAATTCCATCCTTGTGCTGGAAAAATGTACCAGGTCTTCCAAGGAATTGGAGAGTGTTCAGAATAGAAAGTCTGCAGCCAATGCGCTGCTGAGTACAGTGTAACAGCTGACCATCAGCCTATTCCTGAGACATTCAAAGGTATACAGCGCGGTATTATATTGAAGCTTCATAGCCTATAGAACTCCAGAGCCAACAGAGCAGTGCATGACCCCTCAGAGCCTGGGATCCAAGTCTTATGGGTCGGTGTGCATTTCACGTGGTCATGAGAGCCATACGAGATTTCACAAAGTTGTATTATGAGCTTGTTTTTCCCCAGAACAATTACAGATTGGTCATGTTTGGGTAGGTTTATTGCACCTGAATGTGTCATACAGATTACTCCGTCCATATGTTGCAGACGATCTCCTTGCCAGTCACAGCCTTCTGTCTCCTTTTTAACAGCCTCATAGAAATTGTTAAAAGGAAAGTGTTAACTGCGGCGGAGAGCATGACGAGGTCAGTGAGGGACAGAAACTGTGAGACTAACGGCTGTATCACACCGGCCGATTGTTGGGCACATCATCGCTGACAAAGGCTTGTTAGCGATGATCTGCCACCGATTACCTGATGAACGATCTGCTGCCTGCGAACAGTGATTAGATATGGGGACGAGCCATGGCATTCCCATACAGTGGAGGAGATCGCTGCATGTTATAGTAGCGGTGTCCTCTGCTGACAAGCAGGCGATTGTAGGGAAGGAACGCTTCCCTCCTAACGGTTACCTGCCTGAACGCCTGGTGTAATACGGCTCTAAGCAAAGCAGAAAGATCCCGTACCGAGCAGCAAAAATTAGTATTCTCTGACCTGTTAGAAAGGTAGATGATGTAAGCTGTTGTGAAGGTATTCCTCTTACCAGTGATTGTATTTCTTCCTTCTGATCCTCAGCTGCATAATGTGACCAGCACTGTGATCTCCAACTCAGACTGACATTGTGGCTTCCATAGGAATACATTAAGAAACTGGCTTCCTGTCCACACATAAGATGCTGTGTTATTTGGATGGTCAGAGTGCTGGTCACATGACACAGCTGAGGATCAGAAGGAGGGTTATAACTCGCAGATATTGACACTGGTAAGAAGATTTCCTTCACTACACCTTGATTCATCTACCTTTCTAACAGGTCAGAGAATATACATTTTTGTGGAAGTACTTCTTTTCCACTCAGCATCCTGTGTGTTCTGTAAGTAGCAGTCACTTTGTGAGTATGTATCTTGCACTGATCCGGAATGTGCGGTACATTCTATGTAGTGTAGTCACTGGGTTCAGTACTGTCATCTGAAGGGAAGGAAGTTTTCCTAGATTACATGAGCTCAGTGAGGGAGGCTTCTGGCTACTAACTTGATGACCGTTTCCAGTAACTAGCAGAACTATGAATGCAGCTGTGGAGCATTTTATCATATAGGCTGTAACTTCAGATTAGTTTGAAATAAAGCTCTGTTCACATTATGTTTTTAGGAATATTCCCCTTCCTCTGAATGAAGGCTGTCAGGTATGCCCCTGTATTGGCCATTAACTAATTTGAAAACATATAAACCAGTGCGTACTGGCCTGGCGTTTGCCAAAAGCACATTTACGGGGCCCTATAGATAGGTAGAGCGCACTCGCTAGCAGCTGTCCTGGCGCACACGCTGAAGTGAGAGAGATTTTGTGCAGATTAAATATCTCCATATAGTGAAAGCAGAGAAATAAAACCGCATATAACCATGCAAACTGTAGAAGTCGGTAACACCTGTGCGTTTAACAGCACTGGCAGCCATCAGGGTTTTTCTAATAGTTCTCTTTCAGATATTATCTTTCTATCACTCTGGCAGAAGTGGCCATTGCAGACCCTAAGACCTGCCGTATAGCCCCTTTTATCAGATGTCTGGCGGTTTGGCTTAGTATTTCTGCTTCCAGGGTGTTGAGCCTCCAAGTAACATTGTAAGTGAGCAGCGTGAGGTGCAGGTAACACGGAGTAACATGGCCAAGGATGATGGAAAATGTCCTCGCCTGCCAGCGCCGCTCTGAGGCCGGCAACAGCTCCTCCGTATTCCTGGTTTTCATCAAGAGGGGGAAAAAATTGACACAGCCCAAAAAATTGTTGACTTTAGACACAACATCCGTCTTACAGAACAAGCCTACAGGCGCTAATTTCCTTCCATGCATAAACCACGTTTAACCCTTTAGTCTACTTTTTTTTTTTTTTTTACAAGATTTTATTTAAAAAAAACATTAGCAATATCATGTGCAGACTGCGCCTCTTGCGATGCGGTTTCCTCATCTTCTGCGAGTTCCCTGACTTAAGAGTCTCATGTATGGGAAATGAATATGGCAATTTTACATGCCTAGGGTCTGAATCTGTGTACAGGTGGTGCCCACAGAAATGTATGGAGTCCCCGGGTACCTGTGGCCATTGTCATGGCTGGCTGCCGCAGACAATGAGCTGGGTGCCCAGTGACATCTGCCCCTTACGTAACAGCACAACTTTCCATTCATTTCTCTGGCGGAACAAAAAGAACTGGCATGATGTCCTGGACGTCACACAGCAGATAGCACTGTGCCCCCCAGAGATAGCCCTCTGTGCCCCTTACTGCATAGAGACAGCGCTGGCATCCGAGGGTCGGTTCACCACTGCATTATTCGCAGGCATCAGATCGTCGCACCATGAAGGTAAAGCGTACCTGAAACCATCTACAAGTGCCGCTACATTGCTCCAGAGTCTTTTTCACACATTTCAGGACCCTCCGTTTTTTTCCCAGAAGCTTGCACTCAGTTTCTGAGTCATTAAACACTAGAAAGACGTTTTTCGGTCTTGCTTTGTTTTTTCTTGATAGCCTGGGCGCCATGCCAGGACCCAGAGGAAAATCCTGAGACCAATGGTGACATCCCCAAGTGCACAGATGGAATTGTGACTGAATGGTTCAGACATGATTAGAAACATAAATATATTCTCCCTCTTAGTAACCGTATACGGCACAGATGACTCCCGCAGGCATGCAGGGTTTATTTGTGCTCCGTAATTTCTTCTGGTTTGGAAAATCTGAACCATAAGGCATTTCATGCTAATAACTACTACAACCTCTCCAGGGAAAGGGCGATTTACACCCCTCGGTATGACCAGCGACCCGCTATAATGGTTAGGTAGTTCTGGTGCGAACCCTGAATTCTGGGAGGCATTGATTCGGCCAGGCTGCGGATGTGATGGGGTATTATGCCAAGTTCATGTCATCATGATAGGTTCATCCTCTCTACCAATCATTTAACGTAAATGGTTTTCTCTCAGTGACAACTCCTGTTTGAAATGAAGGCGGCAATTGCCATGTAATGTATGGCTGTGCTGGTTCTGTCATTATAGAGCTCCCTCTGACACCCATATGCCCTCATTTATTACCAGAGACGGCCGTTGCAGCATCGTGTTGGCCGTTGTTCTGAGACCGTAGGGACGTGATCTGTATATTGTGACAGTGATATTTGGTTGGAGTATGACACTGTAGTTGGGCTCACAGCCGCCATGGATTTCTCTGCTATAATATCACTGTAATTCCCGTTTCTGCAGATATTAGTGTCCATTCATCTGTGGGAAACATCTGCATGGGGTCATTTAATTTTTTTCTTTTCAGTCTGATATTGGCTCTGTATTAGGGCTTGTTCACACGACCGTGTGAAGCCCGTGCTGTGGACAGCAAATTGCGGTCCGCAATGCACAGTCACCATCTGTGGGGCAGCCGCATGGGGATCGCAGACCCATTCACTTGAATGGGTCCGCGATCCGTCCGTTTAGCAAAAAGATAGATCAAATTCTATCTTTTTACGGTGCGGAGGCACGGAACGGAACCCCAGAAAGCACTCCGTAGTGTTCCATTCCGTGCTTCCGTTCCGCACCATTCCGCATCTCCGGATTTGCGGACCGATTGAAGTGAATGGGTCCACATCCGTGATGCGGAATGCACATGGAACGCAATACAACAACGGGTAGCACACGTTCGTGTGAATGAGCCCTAAGCAGCAGGAATGTGAAATAGGCTACATGCACACGAACGTTAGGGCCCCGTGCTCGTGCTGTGGACCGCAAATTGCGGTCCGCAATGCACGGGCACAGACCGTGGGGCAGCCGCATGCGGATCGCGGACCCATTCACTTGAATGGGATCCGCATCCGACGGTCCACACCGCAAAAAAGTAGTGCATGCGCTACTTTTTTGCGGTGCGGAGGCACGGCCAGAAACCCCACAAAGGCACTCCGTAGTGCTTCCGTGGGGTTCCGATCCGTGCCTCCGTTCCGCATCTCTGATTGCGGACCCATTCAAGTGTATACGGCCACGGGGGGCACACGGTCCGTGTGCATGTAGCCATAAACGAATGGTTAATGAAGCACGTGTGGCCCTCTCCTCCGCTTCAGGCATCTCCAAGGCTTGTTCAAGCTCTGCCCCTGTTCATGAGGCCTGTAAGGGAGTGGGGCATTTCATTTAATGGGCGACCTATGTTTCATGTGATAAATCTGAATTGGTTAACTATAAGTTAGATAAATGTCCGAACCCTCCGATCTGTAAAGAGGGCTCAGGTATGGTACATTTCATCAGGGGTGTCTCTTGCTTGGAGTCAGGAGACAGAGCTACTGACCAAAGTACGAATGACCACCCTCCTGTATGTATGGCCAGTGGTAGAGAGAAATCTGTCACATTATCTGGGACCCAATCACGGAGCCCAGAAATGTGCACGCCGCGTTACGGTGTGGACTCAATCACTTCAATGGGTCTGCATCTTGCGACCAAAGATAAGACATGAAGTCAATGCGTCCACAAAAATGGACACAGTCGTGTGCATGGGGCCTTACCTAGTTAGATGTAATGTATAGCCTGCTCTCCATTCACTGCAGGGTCCTTCCTCTGGGACCTATCAGATGCGTATGGCATCTCCCCCGTCTCCTGTGTACCTACATTATCTATTCATATACCAGCAGCACAATCCTTTGCAGGGTCCAGGCTGTGTTCAGACCAGCTTGATTGTAGAAGCATCAATATAGATGTCACATGTAATTACTTGTCTGCTGAATGTAGATTTAGCCCTTACACATGAGTCATTTCTGGGCAGTTTTCTAGGTTTATGGTAAGTTTAATTGCTTTCCTCCCCATGGCCTCTTTGTAGCCCTAGATCATCTCCATAAATGACCCCATGTTATCACTATTGTTGTCTCTCTGGAAACTGTTGTGACGCAGCCTGATCTCAGGCGGACAGTGTAAAGGGCTAGCTTGTGTCTTTGTCATTCCACATAATGTACTGTTTGTCCTCTGTCCTGCTTCGGACCCCGAGATATGTGCTTGACATTTTTCAGTGGAGGTTTTACAGGCTTGAATACTGAACAAGCTTTTATTGCCGTTTCCTGGCACTCGGCCAACAGATGTGCTGGATTAAGGAATGCTGAACTTATAGTTTATAATGTATAGATTGTAGCCCACCAGATCTGAGAATCCCATCCCACAGTCTATATATCACACAGGGCTGCTGCCAAAGAGCATTTCCAGACACATTCAATGTTAAAAGGCCACTGAATGTTCCAGAGTTACACGCTAAAGCATTTCAGAAAATGTTTTACTATATAATTTTATCCTGAATTTTTTCCCATCGTGCATCAGTGTAGAGCAGCTCTGACTTAAATCAACCAAGAGGAATGAGAAAGATTGCAGAACACATTATTTCTCACCCACATAAATGGCTTTCACTTCCTGAGAACATTCTGCCACAGTTACACTATACTAAGATAAGTATCCTTTCACCCCCATATACAAAAATATATAACTACTGTAATACCGCTCCTATGTACAAGAATATAACTACTATAATACTGCTCCTATGTACAAGAATATAACTACTATAATACTGCTCCTATGTACAGGAATATAACTACTATAATACTGCCTCCTATGTACAAGAATATAACTACTATAATACTGCTCCTATGTACAGGAATATAACTACTATAATACTGCTCCTATGTACAAGAATATAACTACTATAATACTGCCTCCTATGTACAAGAATATAACTACTATAATACTGCTCCTATGTACAAGAATATAACTACTATAATACTGCTCCTATGTACAAGAATATAACTACTATAATACTGCTCCTATGTACAAGAATATAACTACTATAATACTGCTCCTATGTACAGGAATATAACTACTATAATACTGCTCCTATGTACAAGAATATAACTACTATAATACTGCTCCTATGTACAGGAATATAACTACTATAATACTGCTCCTATGTACAAGAATATAACTACTATAATACTGCTCCTATGTACAAGAATATAACTACTATAATACTGCTCCTATGTACAAGAATATAACTACTATAATACTGCTCCTATGTACAAGAATATAACTACTATAATACTGCTCCTATGTACAGGAATATAACTACTATAATACTGCTCCTATGTACAAGAATATAACTACTATAATACTGCTCCTGAGTACAATAATATAACTATTATAATACTGCTCCTATGTACAAGAATATAACTACTATAATACTGCTCCTATGTACAAGAATATAACTACTATAATACCGCTCCTATGTACAGGAATATAACTACTATAATACTGCTCCTATGTACAAGAATATAACTACTATAATACTGCCTCCTATGTACAAGAATATAACTACTATAATACTGCTCCTATGTACAAGAATATAACTACTATAATACTGCCTCCTATGTACAAGAATATAACTACTATAATACCGCCTCCTATGTACAAGAATATAACTACTATAATACTGCCTCCTATGTACAAGAATATAACTACTATAATACTGCCTCCTATGTACAAGAATATAACTACTATAATACTGCTCCTATGTACAAGAATATAACTACTATAATACTGCCTCCTATGTACAAGAATATAACTGCTATAATACTGCCTCCTATGTACAAGAATATAACTACTATAATACTGCTCCTATATACAAGAATATAACTACTATAATACTGCTCCTCTGTACAAGAATATAACTACTATAATACTGCTCCTGAGTACAAGAATATAACTACTATAATACTGCTCCTATGTACAAGAATATAACTACTATAATACTGCTCCTATGTACAAGAATATAACTACTATAATACTGCTCCTATATACAAGAATATAACTACTATAATACTGCTCCTATGTACAAGAATATAACTGCTATAATACTGCCTCCTATGTACAAGAATATAACTACTATAATACTGCTCCTATGTACAAGAATATAACTACTATAATACTGCCTCCTATGTACAAGAATATAACTACTATAATGCTGCCTCCTATGTACAGGAATATAACTACTATAATACTGCTCCTATGTACAAGAATATATCTACTATAATACTGCTCCTATGTACAAGAATATAACTACTATAATGCTGCCTCCTATGTACAGGAATATAACTACTATAATACTGCTCCTATGTACAGGAATATAACTATTATAATACTGCTCCTATGGACAAGAATAGAACTACTATAATACTGCTCCTATGTACAAGAATATAACTGCTATAATACTGCTCCTATGTACAAGAATATAACTGCTATAATACTGCTCCTATGTACAAGAATATAACTACTATAATACTGCTCCTATGTACAAGAATATAACTACTATAATACTGCTCCTATGTACAGGAATATAACTACTATAATACTGCTCCTATGTACAAGAATATAACTACTATAATACTGCTCCTATGTACAAGAATATAACTACTATAATACTGCTCCTATGTACAAGAATATAACTACTATAATACTGCTCCTATGTACAAGAATATAACTACTATAATACTGCCTCCTATGTACAAGAATATAACTACTATAATACTGCCTCCTATGTACAAGAATATAACTACTATAATACTGCCTCCTATGTACAAGAATATAACTACTATAATACTGCTCCTATGTACAAGAATAGAACTACTATAATACTGCTCCTATGTACAAGAATATAACTGCTATAATACTGCCTCCTATGTACAAGAATATAACTACTATAATACTGCTCCTATATACAAGAATATAACTACTATAATACTGCTCCTCTGTACAAGAATATAACTACTATAATACTGCTCCTGAGTACAATAATATAACTATTATAATACTGCTCCTATGTACAAGAATATAACTACTATAATACTGCTCCTATGTACAAGAATATAACTACTATAATACTGCTCCTATATACAAGAATATAACTACTATAATACTGCTCCTATGTACAAGAATATAACTACTATAATACTGCTCCTATGTACAAGAATATAACTACTATAATACTGCTCCTATGTACAAGAATATAACTACTATAATACTGCTCCTATGTACAAGAATATAACTACTATAATACTGCTCCTATATACAAGAATATAACTACTATAATACTGCTCCTATGTACAAGAATATAACTGCTATAATACTGCCTCCTATGTACAAGAATATAACTACTATAATACTGCTCCTATGTACAAGAATATAACTACTATAATACTGCTCCTATGTACAAGAATATAACTACTATAATACTGCCTCCTATGTACAAGTATATAACTACTATAATGCTGCCTCCTATGTACAGGAATATAACTACTATAATACTGCTCCTATGTACAAGAATATATCTACTATAATACTGCTCCTATGTACAAGAATATAACTACTATAATGCTGCCTCCTATGTACAGGAATATAACTACTATAATACTGCTCCCATGTACAGGAATATAACTATTATAATACTGCTCCTATGTACAAGAATATAACTACTATAATACTGCTCCTATGTACAAGAATATAACTACTATAATACTGCCCCCTATGTACAAGAATATAACTACTATAATACTGCTCCTATGTACAAGAATATAACTACTATAATACTGCTCCTATGTACAAGAATATAACTACTATAATACTGCTCCTATGTACAAGAATATAATTACTATAATACTGCTCCTATGGACAAGAATAGAACTACTATAATACTGCTCCTATGTACAAGAATATAACTGCTATAATACTGCTCCTATGTACAAGAATATAACTGCTATAATACTGCTCCTATGTACAAGAATATAACTACTATAATACTGCTCCTATGTACAAGAATATAACTACTATAATACTGCTCCTATGTACAGGAATATAACTACTATAATACTGCTCCTATGTACAAGAATATAACTACTATAATACTGCTCCTATGTACAAGAATATAACTACTATAATACTGCCTCCTATGTACAAGAATATAACTACTATAATACTGCTCCTATGTACAAGAATATAACTACTATAATACTGCTCCTATGTACAAGAATATAACTACTATAATACTGCTCCTATGTACAATAATATAACTACTATAAAACTGCTCCTATGTACAAGAATATAACAACTATAATACTGCTCCTATGTACAAGAATATAACTACTATAATACTGCCTCCTATGTACAAGAATATAACTACTGTAATACTGCTCCTATGTACAAGAATATAACTACTATAATACTGCCTCCTATGTACAAGAATATAACTACTATAATACTGTTCCTATGTACAGGAATATAACTACTATAATACTGCTCCTATGTACAGGAATATAACTACTATAATACTGCTCCTATGTACAAGAATATAACTACTATAATACTGCTCCTATGTACAGGAATATAACTACTATAATACTGCCTCCTATGTACAAGAATATAACTACTATAATACTGCTCCTATGTACAAGAATATAACTACTATAATACTGCTCCTATGTACAAGAATATAACTACTATAATACTGCTCCTATATACAAGAATATAACTACTATAGTACTGCTCCTATGTACAAGAATATAACTACTATAATACTGCTCCTATGTACAAGAATATAACTACTATAATGCTGCCTCCTATGTACAAGAATATAACTACTATAATACTGCTCCTATATACAGGAATATAACTACTATAATACTGCTCCTATGTACAAGAATATAACTACTATAATACTGCCTCCTATGTACAAGAATATAACTACTATAATACTGCTCCTATGTACAAGAATATAACTACTATAATACTGCTCCTATGTACAAGAATATAACTACTATAATACTGCTCCTATGTACAAGAATATAACTACTATAATACTGCTCCTATGTACAGGAATATAACTACTATAATACTGCTCCTATGTACAGGAATATAACTACTATAATACTGCTCCTATGTACAAGAATATAACTACTATAATACTGCTCCTATGTACAGGAATATAACTACTATAATACTGCCTCCTATGTACAAGAATATAACTACTATAATACTGCTCCTATGTACAAGAATATAACTACTATAATACTGCTCCTATGTACAAGAATATAACTACTATAATACTGCTCCTATATACAAGAATATAACTACTATAATACTGCTCCTATGTACAAGAATATAACTACTATAATACTGCTCCTATGTACAGGAATATAACTACTATAATACTGCCTCCTATGTACAAGAATATAACTACTATAATACTGCTCCTATGTACAAGAATATAACTACTATAATACTGCCTCCTATGTACAAGAATATAACTACTATAATACTGCTCCTATGTACAGGAATATAACTACTATAATACTGCTCCTATGTACCAGAATATAACTACTATAATACTGCTCCTATGTACAAGAATATAACTACTATAATACTGCTCCTATGTACAAGAATATAACTACTATAATACTGCTCCTATGTACAAGAATATAACTACTATAATACTGCTCCTATGTACAAGAATATATCTACTATAATACTGCTCCTATGTACAAGAATATAACTACTATAATACTGCTCCTATGTACAAGAATATAACTACTATAATACTGCTCCTATGTACAAGAATATAACTACTATAATACTGCCTCCTATGTACAGGAATATAACTACTATAATACTGCTCCTATGTACAGGAATATAACTACTATAATACTCCTCCTATGTACAAGAATATAACTACTATAATACTGCTCCTATCTACAAGAATATAACTACTATAATACTGCTCCTATGTACAAGAATATAACTACTATAATACTGCTCCTATGTACAAGAATATAACTACTATAATACTGCCTCCTATGTACAAGAATATAACTACTATAATACTGCCCCCTATGTACCAGAATATAACTACTATAATACTGCTCCTATGTACAAGAATATAACTACTATAATACTGCTCCTATGTACAAGAATATAACTACTATAATACTGCTCCTATGTACAAGAATATAACTACTATAATACTGCTCCTATGTACAAGAATATAACTACTATAATACTGCTCCTATGTACAAGAATATAACTACTATAATACTGCTTCCTATGTACAAGAATATAACTACTATAATACTGCTCCTATGTACAAGAATATAACTACTATAATACTGCCTCCTATGTACAGGAATATAACTACTATAATACTGCTCCTATGTACAAGAATATATCTACTATAATACTGCTCCTATATACAAGAATATAACTACTATAATACTGCCTCCTATGTACAAGAATATAACTACTATAATACTGCCTCCTATGTACAAGAATATAACTACTATAATACTGCCCCTATGTACAGGAATATAACTGCTATAATACTGCCTCCTATGTACAAGAATATAACTACTATAATGCTGGATCGGCTTTTAGACATGTATACACCTTCATGGTGTGTGAGGGTGTTGTCGGTGGCAGCAGATTGTCCGGTTTCCTGAAGTCCGCTGTCTCCCCATACCCGGCTGTCTGACTCTGGACATATTCTACCCCAGTTGCTAATAAGAAGCCCATTCCTCCTCTTGTTTGTTGAATGTATAAACCTCTCCCAGGCTTCTGGCTTTCTGCTATTGTGGGGACTGAGGAGCAGCACAAGGAGGCTTCGCTCGTAGGATGAATGTCTGTGTAGAAGACAAGACACTTTGTCGGCTCATTCTCCAGTCCACAGCTAATCAGTTCATTACATTGAATCATTTTCATCAAAGCAACTTTTTACAGGATCTGATCAGAATTGTGCTTCCCGATGATCGCCCTGGTGGGTTTTATGACATTTTTGTGTCTCCGTGCAGAAAAATGTCAAAACAAGTGCAAGTATTTTAATTTGATTTGTTTTGGCCGGCTGGAATCTGGGAAGAAGCTGGGTTTTTATGCACTGCCGATGGAATCCAGACACAAAACAGAAGGGGCCAGATTTATCATTAGCTCAGGTCAGAATAATGGAGTGAAAAAGTCCCAAAAAAGTCCCAAACGCTAAAACTGCGCACAAATTTGCGACTTTTTTCTGCTCTGCACTATGCTCGCCAGTTTTCTGAAAGTGGGCGTGTTTTCTTATGTAAATGAATCTCTAGACAGATTTACTATTGGGACTATTTAAAAAAAGTCGCAAAAAAGTCCCAATTTCACTCCAGTGAGGACCATGCTTATCTTATGAGACTTTTTAATAGAACATGCGACTTTTTCATAAAAACGTGCGACTTTTTCATAAAAACGTGCGACTTTTGTAAAGCTGCTTACTGACGGATAAACTGCTACCGTCAAACCACATTTATTACAGTCTTAAAGGGCCGATCATAAATCTGACTTGGCTAAAACTGACTTTAGCCATATGTTAAAGTGGAGTGAGCCGTCAGAGTCATGATAATTCTGGCCCAAGAAGTTTTAAGACTTGGTTCACATTCATATCTAATAGTTTTCCTCAGTGAGAGGCTCTGCTGTCGCCGGTGGAATATTTCACCTTCATGTTTCATGCACATCTGGGCCAGTGTCAGTGTCTGCTCCATGATCCAGATTAGTCTTTAAACTTCAGGAATATTTAAGATCTTCTCAAGGATTTTTATACTTTACTGAGATGGTGGTCCGACACCCTGTAACCCCACCGCGTAGCACCAGCATCTGAACTACACGGCTCTATTCATCGTGGACGGAGCTGGTAACTGCTGCAATGAATGGTAACTAACTCCGTCCACTGCAAAGGTGCCTGAGCTGCCTGGTAACAGTGGGGTGTCAGACCCCTGCCACTCTCTTATTGATGGCCTATCCTGAGGATAGCCCATCACAGGAAAATTATTCAGAATCCCATTATTTTTAGGGTATAGCTGATTATCAATGATACATTTGTGTCATAGAAAATTACTCCTCCCATCCTGGGTATTACAGCCTGGCACCTATTCATCAACGCCATCTTGCCCAAATGTCCTATTTCCCTTACTCCACAGATCTTTTATGTAAGAGGAGGGCAATATGACCCTTGGATTGCTAAGAACGCCCAGTTGGAAAGGTCTTGTGGCCAGAGCTGGTGCTCCATAAAATGTGCAGGACCTTCTTCTGTGGATAACACCATGCACTGTCTAGGTTCTAGTGCATTGATTCCCCAGCTCTTCAGTGAGCGAACCCCTAAATAATTGTTCTTCTCCTAAGCACTCCAGCTCCCATCCTTTCCTCAGAGAAGTTTAGGGGCAGGTAAATCGGTGTTTTATGTCATGGTGACTGCATTGATGGCTTTGCCGTCTCTGCTGTATAAGTGACCGCTCTTGCTGATGTGTTTCGGGGAGCCCTGTTTGGGAACGTGCTGCAGTGGCTGGTGTATCTGTAACCCTGCCATGGAGTGCCCAGCGCCTGGTGGAGTCTGCACAACTCTGTGTAATAAGCCAATGTCCTTTGTAGTGAACAGATTGCAATCAATGTCAAAAGAAATCTGTTTGCTGGAATCTAGAGTGTTAATCTCAAGTGAAGTGAATGGGGCTGAGCTGCAATACCACGCACAACCTACAGAGTTCTAATCCTGGACGGCCCTTTAAATAAGAGGGCCGGGGGTATCACATTGCCACTACTGATAGCTCTGCTGATTTCTGTGCTGTGTCAGTGACTGTGATCCCACTGTCACCTTTGGTTGTGCATTGGATCGAGTCATTGGCAGGTTCCACCTTGTCCTTTATATGAAGAGATATAGGATGTGTTCTATAAGGCCCCTTTCACACAGGCGAGAATTCCGTGCGGGTGCAGTGCGCGAAGCACCGAATCCGGACCTTTTCACTCCAATGGGACTGTGCACATGAGCGGTGATTTTCACGCATCACTTGTGCGTTGCGTGAAAATCGCAGCATGCTCTATGTTGTGCTTTTTCCCCGCAACTCAGGCCTCATAGAAGTGAAAGGGGCTGCGTGAAAATCGCAAGCAAGTGCAGATGTGGTGCGATTTTCACGCATGGTTGCTAGGTGACGATCGGGATGGGGACCCGATCTTTATTTTTTTCCCTTTATAAGATGGTTATAAGGGAAAATAATATCATTTTTAATACAGAATGCTAAGTAAATTAGCGATGGAGGTGTTAAATTTTTTTTTTATAATAATAAATAAACTCACCTCATCCACTTGTTTGCGCAGCCCGGCTCATCTTCTTTCTTCTTCTTTAAAAACCTGGGAGGAAAAGGACCTTTGGTGACGTCACTGCGCTAATCACATGGTCCATCACCATGGTGATGAACCATGTGATGGACCATGTGATGAGCGCAGTGACGTCACCAAAGGTCCTTTAACTCCCAGGTCCTCAAAGAAGAAGAAAGAAGACAAGCCGGGCTGCACGAACAAGTGCATGAGGTGAGTTTAATAATTTTTTTTTATTATTTTTTTAACTCCTCCATCCCTAATTTACTTAGCATTCTGTATTAAGAATTATATTTTTTTCCCTTATAACCATCTTATAAGGGAAAATAATAAAATCTACACAACACCGATCCAAAACGCGAACTTCTGTGAAGAAGTCTGGGTTCGGGTCTGGGTACCAAACATGCCAATTTTTCTCACGTGCGTGCAAAATGCATTTAAACGCTTAGCACTCGGCCGGAAAATTTGTGCATTTTCCCGCAATGCACCCGCATTTTTTCCCGCAACGCCCGTGTGAAACAAACCTAAATAGGAATGCCAGAGAATTGCATTGCTGCCTGACAACTACTGATTGTTTGGTAGTCAGAATGTATGACACACAGTAGAATGTATTTCTTTTATTATTATTATAGGGGTTGATTTAGAAGGTTCCTTCATCTGTAAGAGCGTTAAACCAAATGTCATTCTTCATCAATTTGCTTTGCATTTGTATAAGAATTGTTGCTCCCTGTTATCAGCCATTTCAGGGGAGAGGATGACTGTAGGACAGGAGAATACAGTCTATTGCTCCCTGTTATCAGACATTTCAGGGGAGAGGATGACTGTAGGACAGGAGAATACAGTCTATTGCTCCCTGTTATCAGTCATTTCAGGGGAGAGGATGACTGTAGGACAGGAGAATACAGTCTATTGTTCCCTGTTATCAGCCATTTCAGGGGAGAGGATGACTGTAGGACAGGAGAATACAGTCTATTGCTCCCTGTTATCAGCCATTTCAGGGGAGAGGATGACTGTAGGACAGGAGAATACAGTCTATTGCCCCCTGTTATCAGCCATTTCAGGGGAGAGGATGACTGTAGGACAGGAGAATACAGTCTATTGCCCCCTGTTATCAGCCATTTCAGGGGAGAGGATGACTGTAGGACAGGAGAATACAGTCTATTGCTCCCTGTTATCAGTCATTTCAGGGGAGAGGATGACTGTAGGACAGGAGAATACAGTCTATTGCCCCCTGTTATCAGCCATTTCAGGGGAGAGGATGACTGTAGGACAGGAGAATACAGTCTATTGCCCCCTGTTATCAGCCATTTCAGGGGAGAGGATGACTGTAGGACAGGAGAATACAATCTATTGCCCCCTGTTATCAGCCATTTCAGAGGAGAGGATGACTGTAGGACAGGAGAATACAGTCTATTGCCCCCTGTTATCAGCCATTTCAGGGGAGAGGATGACTGTAGGACAGGAGAATACAGTCTATTGCCTCCTGTTATCAGCCATTTCAGGGGAGAGGATGACTGTAGGACAGGAGAATACAATCTATTGCTCCGTGTTATCAGCCATTTCAGGGGAGAGGATGACTGTAGGACAGGAGAATACAGTCTATTGTCCCCTGTTATCAGCCATTTCAGGGGAGAGGATGACTGTAGGACAGGAGAATACAGTCTATTGCTCCCTGTTATCAGCCATTTCAGGGGAGAGGATGACTGTAGGACAGGAGAATACAGTCTATTGCCCCCTGTTATCAGCCATTTCAGGGGAGAGGATGACTGTAGGACAGAAGAATACAGTATATTGCCCCCTGTTATCAGCCATTTCAGGGGAGAGGATGACTGTAGGACAGGAGAATACAATCTATTGCCCCCTGTTATCAGCCATTTCAGGGGAGAGGATGACTGTAGGACAGGAGAATACAGTCTATTGCCCCCTGTTATCAGCCATTTCAGTGGAGAGGATGACTGTAGGACAGGAGAATACAGTCTATTGCCCCCTGTTATCAGCCATTTCAGTGGAGAGGATGACTGTAGGACAGGAGAATACAGTCTATTGCCCCCTGTTATCAGCCATTTCAGGGGAGAGGATGACTGTAGGACAGGAGAATACAGTCTATTGTCCCCTGTTATCAGCCATTTCAGGGGAGAGGATGACTGTAGGACAGGAGAATACAGTCTATTGCCCCCTGTTATCAGCCATTTCAGGGGAGAGGATAACTGTAGGACAGGAGAATACAGTCTATTGCCCCCTGTTATCAGCCATTTCAGGGGAGAGGATGACTGTAGGACAGGAGAATACAGTCTATTGCTCCCTGTTATCAGCCATTTCAGGGGAGAGGATGACTGTAGGACAGGAGAATACAGTCTATTGCCCCCTGTTATCAGCCATTTCAGGGGGGGAGAGGATGACTGTAGGACAGGAGAATACAGTCTATTGCCCACTGTTATCAGCCATTTCAGAGGAGAGGATGACTGTAGGACAGGAGAATACAGTCTATTGCCCCCTGTTATCAGCCATTTCAGGGGGGAGGATGACTGTAGGACAGGAGAATACAGTCTATTGCCCCCTGTTATCAGCCATGTCAGGGGAGAGGATGACTGTAGGACAGGAGAATACAATCTATTGCCCCCTGTTATCAGCCATGTCAGGGGAGAGGATGACTGTAGGACAGGAGAATACAGTCTATTGCTCCCTGTTATCAGCCATTTCAGGGGAGAGGATGACTGTAGGACAGGAGAATACAATCTATTGCCCCCTGTTATCAGCCATTTCAGTGGAGAGGATGACTGTAGGACAGGAGAATACAGTCTATTGCCCCCTGTTATCAGCCATTTCAGTGGAGAGGATGACTGTAGGACAGGAGAATACAGTCTATTGCCCCCTGTTATCAGCCATTTCAGGGGAGAGGATGACTGTAGGACAGGAGAATACAGTCTATTGCTCCCTGTTATCAGCCATTTCAGGGGAGAGGATGACTGTAGGACAGGAGAATACAGTCTATTGCCCCCTGTTATCAGCCATTTCAGGGGAGAGGATGACTGTAGGACAGGAGAATACAGTCTATTGCCCCCTGTTATCAGCCATTTCAGAGGAGAGGATGACTGTAGGACAGGAGAATACAATCTATTGCCCCCTGTTATCAGCCATTTCAGAGGAGATGATGACTGTAGGACAGGAGAATCCAATCTATTGCCTCCTGTTATCAGCCATTTCAGGGGAGAGGATGACTGTAGGACAGGAGAATACAGTCTATTGCTCCCTGTTATCAGCCATTTCAGGGGAGAGGATGACTGTAGGACAGGAGAATACAATCTATTGCCCCCTGTTATCAGCCATTTCAGTGGAGAGGATGACTGTAGGACAGGAGAATACAGTCTATTGCCCCCTGTTATCAGCCATTTCAGGGGAGAGGATGACTGTAGGACAGGAGAATACAGTCTATTGCCCCCTGTTATCAGCCATTTCAGTGGAGAGGATGACTGTAGGACAGGAGAATACAGTCTATTGCCACCTGTTATCAACCATTTCAGGGGAGAGGATGACTGTAGGACAGGAGAATACAGTCTATTGCTCCCTGTTATCAGCCATTTCAGAGGAGAGGATGACTGTAGGACAGGAGAATACAGTCTATTGCCCCCTGTTATCAGCCATTTCAGGGGAGAGGATTACTGTAGGACAGGAGAATACAGTCTATTGCCCCCTGTTATCAGCCATTTCAGGGGAGAGGATGACTGTAGGACAGGAGAATACAGTCTATTGCTCCCTGTTATCAGCCATTTCAGAGGAGAGGATGACTGTAGGACAGGAGAATACAGTCTATTGCCCCCTGTTATCAGCCATTTCAGGGGAGAGGATGACTGTAGGACAGGAGAATACAGTCTATTGCCCCCTGTTATCAGCCATTACAGGGGAGAGGATGACTGTAGGACAGGAGAATACAATCTATTGCTCCCTGTTATCAGCCATTTCAGGGGAGAGGATGACTGTAGGACAGGAGAATACAATCTATTGCCCCCTGTTATCAGCCATTTCAGGGGAGAGGATGACTGTAGGACAGGAGAATACAGTCTATTGCCCCCTGTTATCAGCCATTTCAGGGGAGAGGATGACTGTAGGACAGGAGAATACAGTCTATTGCCCCCTGTTATCAGCCATTTCAGGGGAGAGGATGACTGTAGGACAGGAGAATACAATCTATTGCTCCCTGTTATCAGCCATTTCAGGGGAGATGATGACTGTAGGACAGGAGAATACAGTCTATTGCTCCCTGTTATCAGCCATTTCAGGGGAGAGGATGACTGTAGGACAGGAGAATACAGTCTATTGCCCCCTGTTATCAGCCATTTCAGGGGAGAGGATGACTGTAGGACAGGAGAATACAGTCTATTGCCCCCTGTTATCAGCCATTTCAGAGGAGAGGATGACTGTAGGACAGGAGAATACAATCTATTGCCCCCTGTTATCAGCCATTTCAGGGGAGAGGATGACTGTAGGACAGGAGAATACAGTCTATTGCCCCCTGTTATCAGCCATTTCAGGGGAGAGGATGACTGTAGGACAGGAGAATACAGTCTATTGCTCCCTGTTATCAGCCATTTCAGGGGAGAGGATGACTGTAGGACAGGAGAATACAATCTATTGCCCCCTGTTATCAGCCATTTCAGGGGAGAGGATGACTGTAGGACAGGAGAATACAGTCTATTGCCCCCTGTTATCAGCCATTTCAGGGGAGAGGATGACTGTAGGACAGGAGAATACAATCTATTGCTCCCTGTTATCAGCCATTTCAGGGGAGAGGATGACTGTAGGACAGGAGAATACAGTCTATTGCCCCCTGTTATCAGCCATTTCAGGGGAGAGGATGACTGTAGGACAGGAGAATACAGTCTATTGCCCCCTGTTATCAGCCATTTCAGAGGAGAGGATGACTGTAGGACAGGAGAATACAGTCTATTGCCCCTGTTATCAGCCATTTCAGGGGAGAGGATGACTGTAGGACAGGAGAATACAGTCTATTGCTCCCTGTTATCAGCTATTTCAGGGGAGAGGATGACTGTAGGACAGGAGAATACAATCTATTGCCCCCTGTTATCTGCCATTTCAGAGGAGAGGATGACTGTAGGACATGAGAATACAGTCTATTGCCCCCTGTTATCAGCCATTTCAGGGGAGAGGATGACTGTAGGACATGAGAATACAATCTATTGCCCCCTGTTATCAGCCATTTCAGGGGGGAGGATGACTGTAGGACAGGAGAATACAGTCTATTGCTCCCTGTTATCAGCCATTTCAGGGGAGAGGATGACTGTAGGACAGGAGAATACAATCTATTGCCCCCTGTTATCAGCCATTTCAGGGGGGAGGATGACTGTAGGACAGGAGAATACAGTCTATTGCTCCCTGTTATCAGCCATTTCAGGGGAGAGGATGACTGTAGGACAGGAGAATACAATCTATTGCTCCCTGTTATCAGCCATTTCAGAGGAGAGGATGACTGTAGGACAGGAGAATACAATCTATTGCCCCCTGTTATCAGCCATTTCAGGGGAAAGGATGACTGTAGGACAGGAGAATACAGTCTATTGCCCCCTGTTATCAGCCATTTCAGGGGAGAGGATGACTGTAGGACAGGAGAATACAATCTATTGCTCCCTGTTATCAGCCATTTCAGGGGAGAGGATGACTGTAGGACAGGAGAATACAGTCTATTGCCCCCTGTTATCAGCCATTTCAGGGGAGAGGATGACTGTAGGACAGGAGAATACAATCTATTGCTCCCTGTTATCAGCCATTTCAGGGGAGAGGATGACTGTAGGACAGGAGAATACAATCTATTGCCCCCTGTTATCAGCCATTTCAGGGGAGAGGATGACTGTAGGACAGGAGAATACAGTCTATTGCCCCCTGTTATCAGCCATTTCAGAGGAGAGGATGACTGTAGGACAGGAGAATACAATCTATTGCCCCCTGTTATCAGCCATTTCAGGGGAGAGGATGACTGTAGGACAGGAGAATACAGTCTATTGCCCCCTGTTATCAGACATTTCAGAGGAGAGGATGACTGTAGGACAGGAGAATACAGTCTATTGTCCCCTGTTATCAGACATTTCAGGGGAGAGGATGACTGTAGGACAGGAGAATACAATCTATTGCCCCCTGTTATCAGCCATTTCAGGGGAGAGGATGACTGTAGGACAGGAGAATACAGTCTATTGCCCCCTGTTATCAGCCATTTCAGGGGAGAGGATGACTGTAGGACAGGAGAATACAATCTATTGCTCCCTGTTATCAGCCATTTCAGGGGAGAGGATGACTGTAGGACAGGAGAATACAATCTATTGCCCCCTGTTATCAGCCATTTCAGGGGAGAGGATGACTGTAGGACAGGAGAATACAGTCTATTGCCCCCTGTTATCAGCCATTTCAGAGGAGAGGATGACTGTAGGACAGGAGAATACAATCTATTGCCCCCTGTTATCAGCCATTTCAGGGGAGAGGATGACTGTAGGACAGGAGAATACAGTCTATTGCCCCCTGTTATCAGACATTTCAGAGGAGAGGATGACTGTAGGACAGGAGAATACAGTCTATTGCCCCCTGTTATCAGCCATTTCAGGGGAGAGGATGACTGTAGGACAGGGGAATACAGTCTATTGCTCCCTGTTATCAGCCATTTCAGGGGAGATGATGACTGTAGGACAGGAGAATACAGTCTATTGCCCCCTGTTATCAGCCATTTCAGGGGAGAGGATGACTGTAGGACAGGAGAATACAGTCTATTGCTCCCTGTTATCAGCCATTTCAGGGGAGAGGATGACTGTAGGACAGGAGAATACAGTCTATTGCTCCCTGTTATCAGCCATTTCAGGGGAGAGGATGACTGTAGGACAGGAGAATACAGTCTATTGCCCCCTGTTATCAGCCATTTCAGAGGAGAGGATGACTGTAGGACAGGAGAATACAGTCTATTGCCCCCTGTTATCAGCCATTTCAGAGGAGAGGATGACTGTAGGACAGGAGAATACAGTCTATTGCCCCCTGTTATCAGCCATTTCAGGGGAGAGGATGACTGTAGGACAGGGGAATACAGTCTATTGCTCCCTGTTATCAGCCATTTCAGGGGAGATGATGACTGTAGGACAGGAGAATACAGTCATACAATCTATTGCCCCCTGTTATCAGCCATTTCAGGGGAGAGGATGACTGTAGGACAGGAGAATACAATCTATTGCCCCCTGTTATCAGCCATTTCAGGGGAGAGGATGACTGTAGGACAGGAGAATACAGTCTATTGCTCCCTGTTATCAGCCATTTCAGGGGAGAGGATGACTGTAGGACAGAAGAATACAGTCTATTGCCCCCTGTTATCAGCCATTTCAGGGGAGAGGATGACTGTAGGACAGGAGAATACAGTCTATTGCCCCTGTTATCAGCCATTTCAGGGGGGAGGATGACTGTAGGACAGGAGAATACAGTCTATTGCTCCCTGTTATCAGCCATTTCAGGGGAGAGGATGACTGTAGGACAGGAGAATACAGTCTATTGCCCCCTGTTATCAGCCATTTCAGGGGAGAGGATGACTGTAGGTCAGGAGAATACAGTCTATTGCCCCCTGTTATCAGCCATTTCAGGGGAGAGGATGACTGTAGGACAGGAGAATACAATCTATTGCCCCCTGTTATCAGCCATTTCAGGGGAGAGGATGACTGTAGGACAGGAGAATACAGTCTATTGCCCCTGTTATCAGCCATTTCAGGGGGGAGGATGACTGTAGGACAGGAGAATACAGTCTATTGCTCCCTGTTATCAGCCATTTCAGGGGAGAGGATGACTGTAGGACAGGAGAATACAGTCTATTGCCCCCTGTTATCAGCCATGTCAGGGGAGATGATGACTGTAGGTCAGGAGAATACAGTCTATTGCCCCCTGTTATCAGCCATTTCAGGGGAGAGGATGACTGTAGGACAGGAGAATACAGTCTATTGCCCCCTGTTATCAGCCATTTCAGGGGAGAGGATGACTGTAGGACAGGAGAATACAGTCTATTGCCCCCTGTTATCAGCCATTTCAGGGGAGAGGATGACTGTAGGTCAGGAGAATACAGTCTATTGCCCCCTGTTATCAGCCATTTCAGGGGAGAGGATGACTGTAGGACAGGAGAATACAGTCTATTGCCCCCTGTTATCAGCCATTTCAGGGGAGAGGATGACTGTAGGACAGAAGAATACAGTCTATTGCCCCCTGTTATCAGCCATTTCAGGGGAGAGGATGACTGTAGGACAGGAGAATACAGTCTATTGCCCCTGTTATCAGCCATTTCAGGGGGGAGGATGACTGTAGGACAGGAGAATACAGTCTATTGCTCCCTGTTATCAGCCATTTCAGGGGAGAGGATGACTGTAGGACAGGAGAATACAGTCTATTGCCCCCTGTTATCAGCCATTTCAGGGGAGAGGATGACTGTAGGTCAGGAGAATACAGTCTATTGCCCCCTGTTATCAGCCATTTCAGGGGAGAGGATGACTGTAGGACAGGAGAATACAATCTATTGCCCCCTGTTATCAGCCATTTCAGGGGAGAGGATGACTGTAGGACAGAAGAATACAGTCTATTGCCCCCTGTTATCAGCCATTTCAGGGGAGAGGATGACTGTAGGACAGGAGAATACAGTCTATTGCCCCTGTTATCAGCCATTTCAGGGGGGAGGATGACTGTAGGACAGGAGAATACAGTCTATTGCTCCCTGTTATCAGCCATTTCAGGGGAGAGGATGACTGTAGGACAGGAGAATACAGTCTATTGCCCCCTGTTATCAGCCATTTCAGGGGAGAGGATGACTGTAGGTCAGGAGAATACAGTCTATTGCCCCCTGTTATCAGCCATTTCAGGGGAGAGGATGACTGTAGGACAGGAGAATACAGTCTATTGCCCCCTGTTATCAGCCATTTCAGGGGAGAGGATGACTGTAGGACAGGAGAATACAGTCTATTGCCCCCTGTTATCAGCCATTTCAGGGGAGAGGATGACTGTAGGTCAGGAGAATACAGTCTATTGCCCCCTGTTATCAGCCATTTCAGGGGAGAGGATGACTGTAGGACAGGAGAATACAGTCTATTGCCCCCTGTTATCAGCCATTTCAGGGGAGAGGATGACTGTAGGACAGGAGAATACAGTCTATTGCCCCCTGTTATCAGCCATTTCAGAGGAGAGGATGACTGTAGGACAGGAGAATACAATCTATTGCCCCCTGTTATCAGCCATTTCAGAGGAGAGGATGATTGTAGGACAGGAGAATACAGTGTATTGCCCCCTGTTATCAGCCATTTCAGGGGAGAGGATGACTGTAGGACAGGAGAATACAGTCTATTGTCCCCTGTTATCAGCCATTTCAGGGGAGAGGATGACTGTAGGACAGGAGAATACAGTCTATTGCCCCCTGTTATCAGCCATTTCAGGGGAGAGGATGACTGTAGGACAGGAGAATACAATCTATTGCTCCCTGTTATCAGCCATTTCAGAGGAGAGGATGACTGTAGGACAGGAGAATACAGTCTATTGCTCCCTGTTATCAGCCATTTCAGGGGAGAGGATGACTGTAGGACAGGAGAATACAGTCTATTACCCCCTGTTATCAGCCATTTCAGGGGAGAGGATGACTGTAGGACAGGAGAATACAGTCTATTGTCCCCTGTTATCAGCCATTTCAGGGGAGAGGATGACTGTAGGACAGGAGAATACAGTCTATTGCCCCCTGTTATCAGCCATTTCAGAGGAGAGGATGACTGTAGGACAGGAGAATACAGTCTATTGCCCCTGTTATCAGCCATTTCAGGGGAGAGGATGACTGTAGGACAGGAGAATACAGTCTATTGCCCCCTGTTATCAGCCATTTCAGGGGAGAGGATGACTGTAGGACAGGAGAATACAGTCTATTGCTCCCTGTTATCAGCCATTTCAGAGGAGAGGATGACTGTAGGACAGGAGAATACAGTCTATTGCCCCCTGTTATCAGCCATTTCAGGGGAGAGGATGACTGTAGGACAGGAGAATACAGTCTATTGCCCCTGTTATCAGCCATTTCAGGGGAGAGGATGACTGTAGGACAGGAGAATACAGTCTATTGCCCCCTGTTATCAGCCATTTCAGGGGAGAGGATGACTGTAGGACAGGAGAATACAGTCTATTGCCCCCTGTTATCAGCCATTTCAGAGGAGAGGATGACTGTAGGACAGGAGAATACAGTCTATTGCCCCCTGTTATCAGCCATTTCAGGGGAGAGGATGACTGTAGGACAGGAGAATACAGTCTATTGCTCCCTGTTATCAGCCATTTCAGGGGAGAGGATGACTGTAGGACAGGAGAATACAGTCTATTGCTCCCTGTTATCAGCCATTTCAGGCCGGGGATGTGGTGAATCTATGGCTATGTTTTATTTGCTGTATTAGGTTGGAGAGCGGATTACTCTTGTGTTATTCAATGGGATGAGTGACAGGAAGGATTGAGATCTCTCGATCACCCATAGTCACTATTCTATGTCACTTATCTTGAGTGCTGAGAACCTCCACAGACAGTTACATCATGTGTGTCTGTTAATGGCCGCTCCTCTTATAATGTTCTGTGCTATTATAATCTCCAGCCTGATCTGTGTCTGCAATTTTTTCCATCTTTTAATACAAATGCTACGATGCAATGCCGTGTAAATCTCTATAAACTCCTCTGTAAGTATAGGGATGAGCTCACTTGAGTATATAATGTGCATTAACCTAAAAACCACCTAAATCCAAGTGTCCATGGAATTCCCCGGCCGTTCTTGGTTCTCTCGGGTATACCCAGCATATGGCCAAGCCTATGAGGTCATTTTGTGGTTTGTTAACGGACTGCTTTGAGTGAAGTGTTGGACTTGGCCATTAGTCTGGGCCTCCAGCCCTTGACTGGATCTCTGTCCCCTCCGCTCTCTCTCTATTAGTTTTTTCCAAGTGGTCGTACAAGGGAGATAGTGAGCAGCATGGAAGGCCTGTCAGATGTTCCGTCTCTCAGCTCGTCCAGGGTCTGACAGGTCACACGGAACAAAGCGCCCTATTCATGCTGTTAGCAAACCACTGAAAGGGCCTTGGTTCTAAAACATGGCGAGGGTCCCCCAGAAAATGCAGCCCCCGTTCAGCCAGTGCAGAGAAAGTAGCTGCCATATTAACTCCTTCCAGGACATTTACTTTATATCATATCTGACCTATTTTTTGCACCTCAGTCTAGTGATGGAGTGACGCCGGGAATTGTGGTATGCTGCAATGCCAGAAATGTGAATCATTTCTGCAGCCTTTGTTTCCTGAGCCCAGACCACCATGGTGCATTGCAAACCTTTTAACCCTCTACGGTGCCACAGCGAGAATCCATGTGCCAGCTATATGTTACCCCCCTTCAGATCATTGGGAATACTTCTTAAAGAGGGTAGGCCTGATATTGCAGCTCAGTGAATGTGACTGCAATACTAGTGTGAATAAGTGAGTGTTCCCATCTTTCTAATTCTTTTGCTTGAAATAAGCAACAAAAAAAAATAAAAAATCCCTGAAACTCTTCCAGAATCCTATAATGTGAAGCCTATATGATATTGTACATGGAGTTGAATGACATCACCAGTGTGGATGGGGCCTGTTGGCAGGAGGGGCACTGCTGTCCGCAGATGCCGGATAGTGATGATTTTGCACTGAAGCAGACGTTTTTAAGCTTTCATGCCGATGTGCCGTTACCATGTTAGGAATAGATCTGGGCGCTGTGTAAACCTCTCACTGAGATTCATATCTGTATGATGAGGAGCAAGTTGTTTGGAGCAGACGTCATCTGTGTAGGTTGTGAAAAATCCTTCACTTAGTTTATAATTTGCAGCTTGTCTTTGACACCTTGCCTGGCGAGGCAGCCGACTCCTTCCTTGTATGTGTAATGGATCTGATAATAGGAGGAAAGTGTAACCCTTTATATGATGAGACGAGGAGCCTCTGGGAGGGATGAAGTGGCCCGTCTCCCCCATCACAGCGGGCCAGCATCAACTTTTACTTACCTCTCCTGCCTAGTGTCGGACTGGGGTTCCTTCAGCCCGCCATAGGAAATTATTCTCTGGGCCCAACCCCTATATCATCAGTAAAGTCTAATAGGTTTTGAATCAAAGTAATAAACCCTAGTGCCAAGTGATTAGTTCAAAGGCAGCTCCAGATGGGATTTTTCTCCTAGACCTTTGGGGCCACTATAACTCCAGAGACTGGGCCCACTGTATGATCATCGACACCAATCCTGTTCCTACCTACATGCATAAACCCTGGGATTATGTTTTATATTCTTATACTTTTAATTATTATCCATTAATCTATGCACCTATATTGCTATCTGCTCTATAATTTCATTGTTTGTACCGCTGTTACATTGTATCAGTCTGTATAGTGGCTGGGTTACATTGTATCAGTCTGTATAGTGGCTGGGTTACATTGTATCAGTCTGTATAGTGGCTGGGTTACATTGCATCAGTCTGTATAGTGGCTGGGTTACATTGTATCAGTCTGTATAGTGGCTGGGTTACATTGTATCAGTCTGTATAGTGGCTGGGTTACATTGCATCAGTCTGTATAGTGGCTGGGTTACATTGTATCAGTCTGTATAGTGGCAGGGTTACATTGTATCAATCTGTATAGTGGCAGGTTATATTGTATCACTGTGTATGGTGGTGGGGTTACATTGTATCAGTCTGTATAGTGGTGGGGTTACATTGTATCAGGCTGTATAGTGGCTGGGTTACGTTGTATCAGTCTGTATAGTGGCTGGGTTATGTTGTATCAGTCTGTATAGTGGCAGGGTTACATTGTATCACTGTGTATAGTGGTGGGGTTACATTGTATCACTGTGTATAGTGGCGTGGTTACGTTGTATCAGTCTGTATAGTGGCAGGGTTACATTGTATCACTGTGTATAGTGGCGTGGTTACGTTGTATCAGTCTGTATAGTGGCAGGGTTACATTGTATCACTGTGTATAGTGGTGGGGTTACATTGTATCAGTCTGTATAGTGGTGGGGTTACATTGTATCAGTCTGTATAGTGGTGGGGTTACATTGTATCAGTCTGTATAGTGGTGGGGTTACATTGTATCAGTCTGTATAGTGGTTGGGTTACGTTGTATCAGTCTGTATAGTGGTTGTGTTACGTTGTATCAGTCTGTATAGTGGTTGGGTTACGTTGTATCAGTCTGTATAGTGGTTGGATTACATTGTATCAGTCTGTATAGTGGTTGGGTTACGTTGTATCAGTCTGTATAGTGGCAGGGTTACATTGTATCACTGTGTATAGTGGCGTGGTTACGTTGTATCAGTCTGTATAGTGGCAGGGTTACATTGTATCACTGTGTATAGTGGTGGGGTTACATTGTATCAGTCTGTATAGTGGTGGGGTTACATTGTATCAGTCTGTATAGTGGTTGGGTTACGTTGTATCAGTCTGTATAGTGGTTGTGTTACGTTGTATCAGTCTGTATAGTGGTTGGGTTACGTTGTATCAGTCTGTATAGTGGTTGGATTACATTGTATCAGTCTGTATAGTGGTTGGGTTACGTTGTATCAGTCTGTATAGTTGCAGGGTTATGTTTTATCAGTCTGTATAGTGGTGGGGCTACATTATATCAGTCTGTATAGTGGCAGGGCTACATTATATCAGTCTGTATAGTGGCAGGGTTACGTTTTATCAGTCTGTATAGTGGTTGGATTACATTGTATCAGTCTGTATAGTGGTGGGGTTACATTGTGCCCCTTATGCTATATTGGTTACTGCACCTATTCTGGTTATGCTTCTGCTACAGTGTGCCATCCCCTCTTAAAGCGGTTACCGTGTATCAGTCAGTATAACCGTTACTTACATAAATTATTATTATTTATTATTAAAGTGCCATTCATTCCATAGCGCTGTACATATGATAAGCGGTCACATGCATAAACAAGACGAGTTACAGACTGGCACAGAAGGAGAGAGGGCCCTGCAAATGAGCTCATTTACATTGCGTGCACATCAGATTTGCTGTAGATGTCCTTACTTAATGATATATAGCTCAGTATCCGTTATTAAACACCTCACATCAGCTTCTTATACTCCAGCCTTAAACCTGCATATTTATGGCCTGCAGCTGCTCTTGCTGTCATCGTCCTGGTGTCTTCTCCTTACAGGGTGACATATGTGTGTCGGGAGAGAGGTCACATTCTTGAAGGTCATTGTTCCTCCCTGGTTTAGTGCTGGTTTATTTGTGACTGGCAGAAGGGCAATGTGCCTTCCTGCCCTGCAGAGTGTAAGTCTCCACATGACTGATTCCAGTGCTCACAAGAAACCACAAATCACGGCTCCTTTCCCTTTCCTTAGATGATTGCAGTCTGGTTTCTCTGGGTGCCGGCAGCTTGACCCCAGGAAATGTGCTGAACTTTGTCTCCAGGCTTCATGGGCTCTCTGCTGTCTCCTCTGCTGTCTCCTCTGCTGTCTCCTCTTCTGTCTCCTCTTCTGTCTCCTCTTCTGTCTCCTCTGCTGTCTCCTCTGCTGTCTCCTCTTCCTCTCTTTTTTTGTACTAGTCCATTCCAGGGAGCTGATTGTAAATTACAACATTCCCACTGATAATTTGTTCTAGTATCTTAATTGAAGAATAATGTATGAAAACCGTAATCAACGCTTTGTGTGTGTGCAGATAGTCTAAGGGGGGTACTATCTCTCCTTAGGGAGAGAGCGCCTTAATCCCTTTCCTCCCAGAATTCCAGAGGAGCATGTATGGCCTATAAGTCTCCTCACGCTGATTAAGGCGCTCTCTCCCTAAGGAGGGATAGTACCCCCCTAACCCTGACAGGCCTCTCACCCAGCACGCCAGTACTCTCTGCTCTGCACTGATGAGGGGCAATCACCCCGAAACAGCTGTCTGCAGATGAGGTGCTGGCTTAGGTAATATCCAAGTCGTGTCTCAAGGCCTAGTTAAAGAGCTGAACATTGAGTTATAGGATAGCTGCCTTACATCTGGTGGCATTAGAGGCAAAGCTTGTCAAGAGCTCATTTGCATCCCTTTCCTTCCTGATAGAGTCTAAGGCATGATATAATCCCAAACCAGTACAAGATTATGGCCGTGGACTTGCTGCACACTTCTCCTGTGTAAACGATGGACCCTGTTATTAGGTCTGTTGAGCGCCAATGGTATCCACTATATGACAGGGGAGAACCCCAGGGCTTATTGGCTACAAGTCAGGAAAACCGCTTTAAGTAAAGGCACAAACCTTTAGAAGGTGCTCTATTTGACCTGGAGATGTACAGTACAGACCAAAAGTTTGGACACACCTTCTCATTCAAAGAGTTTTCTTTATTTTCATGACTATGAAGGCATCAAAACTATGAATTAACACATGTGGAATTATATACATAACAAACAAGTGTGAAACAACTGAAAATAGGTCATATTCTAGGTTCTTCAAAGTAGCCACCTTTTGCTTTGATTACTGCTTTGCACACTCTTGGCATTCTCTTGATGAGCTTCAAAAGGTAGTCCCCTGAAATGGTCTTCACTTCACAGGTGTGCCCTGTCAGGTTTTATAAGTGGGATTTCTTGCCTTATAAATGGGGTTGGGACCATCAGTGGCGTTGAGGAGAAGTCAGGTGGATACACAGCTGATAGTCCTACTGAATAGACTGTTAGAATTTGTATTATGGCAAGAAAAAAGCAGCTAAGTAAAGAAAAACGAGTGGCCATCATTACTTTAAGAAATGAAGGTCAGTCAGTCAGCCGAAAAATTGGGAAAACTTTGAAAGTAAGGGCTATTTGACCATGAAGGAGAGTGATGGGGTGCTGCGCCAGATGACCTGGCCTCCACAGTCACCGGACATGAACCCAATCGAGATGGTTTTGGGTGAGCTGGACCGCAGAGTGAAGGCAAAAGGGCCAACAAGTGCTAAGCATCTCTGGGAACTCCTTCAAGACTGTTGGAAGACCATTTCAGGGGACTACCTCTTGAAGCTCATCAAGAGAATGCCAAGAGTGTGCAAAGCAGTAATCAAAGCAAAAGGTGGCTACTTTGAAGAACCTAGAATATGACATATTTTCAGTTGTTTCACACTTGTTTGTTATGTATATAATTCCACATGTGTTAATTCATAGTTTTGATGCCTTCATAGTCATGAAAATAAAGAAAACTCTTTGAATGAGAAGGTGTGTCCAAACTTTTGGTCTGTACTGTATATGTTCATGAATGGTTGTCGCATTGTCCCCTCCCCCACCTGACTTCCCTTTCTTATTGCTGACTACTACTTTCCCATCAGGCCTCTTGAGAAATACTGTAGATTGCATTTTCATTATTCTGTGTACAGTCTTCAGTTTGTTTTTGCTCGTCCCCCGCCTCACACGCTGACATGTTTACGTATCGCCTTCCATCAGGTCCACACATTGGCCGCCTTTAATGACCTCCGCGGGCTCGACTTGTAGGAAATCTGATCGTTCCTGCAGACTTCTGTCTGTTCTCAGCACTCAAAACATAATATTAACCGGGAACAAAGTATCCGATCCCCTTACATCAGCAGAAAGCAGCGGATTGGAAAATGGGAATATTGTCTTAGCAGTAGTGAAATTTAAACTCTCATCCATCTCCTTGTGAAACACTCTGTGGTTACCTGGCTAATGCGCTGCTGCATCTGGTTCCTATTTAACCTTGGTTACTCTCACATTCCCAAACCGTAGCTCCTTCCCCTTCCTAGGTCCTTGTGTCTAAGAAGCAAAACAAAAAAAAGATCCTGACAGTTTGAATGAATAGCATTACTTGTACATGCGTGTTCAGAGACGCTTCCGGACATTCGCTTATACATTGAAATCTGAAACTTTCCCAGAACATTTTTTCTGCTGCATGTTTTCCCCAAAAATCAACAGATTCTAATCTTTCTGTAATAATGGAAAATGTTCCATGGATCCGACGTCCTTGTGATGCAGCTCAAAAAGCTCAGCTTATCACACGTGATAGATACAGTGGCTCAAGAGACCGTATCACACACTTTTAGATACAATGGTCAGCGGACAGTATCACACATGATGAGATTGGATACAGCAGCTTAGCAGACAGTATCACACATGATGAGATTGGATACAGCAGCTCAGCAGACAGTATCACACATGATGGGATTTGGATACAGCAGCTCAGCAGACAGTATCACACATGATGGGATTTGGATACAGCAGCTCAGCAGACAGTATCACACATGATGGGATTGGATACAGAGGCTTAGCAGACAGTATCACACATGATGGGATTTGGATACAGCAGATCAGCAGACAGTATCACACATGATGAGATTGGATACAGCGGCTTAGCAGACTGTATCACACATGATGGGATTTGGATACAGCAGCTCAGCAGACAGTATCACACATGATGGGATTGGATACAGAGGCTCAGCTGACAGTGTCACACATGATGATGAGATTGGATACAGCAGCTCAGCAGACAGTATCACACATGATGATGAGATTGGATACAGCAGCTCAGCAGACAGTATCACACATGATGGGATTTGGATACAGCAGCTCAGCAGACAGTATCACACATGATGATGAGATTGGATACAGCAGCTCAGCAGACAGTATCACACATGATGAGATTGGGTACAGTATCACATGCAATAAGGTTAGATACAAAAGCTCAAGCTTAGTTTCCTGGGGATTATTTTATATAAAATCCAGTACCGATACATGATGGGGGCTGTAGTGCTGTGTAGTTCTCATCTAGATGGAATCCTCCTGTGGGCTGATAATGACGGGCCTGGCCATATTATCTGCTGGTGACGACCTCTATTACAAATCACCAGTGTAAGCAGAGTAACCGCAGAGGGAAGAGGATTCCTGTCCGATTCCTCCCGCCACCTCTGAAGGCTTGTGTCTCCACCTTGGATGGACGTGAACATTTGTCCTAACAATTCTGCCTAAAAAAGCTGGATGTGACAAAACCAAAAGTGACAAGCTGCAAAATTCATTTTTAAAGATCACTGCTTAATGTAAATATAACCTACAACCAGGGGTTAAAAAATGAGCTTGTAACAATCCATTAGTCTATGGGGAGAGATTCTGGCTTTTCAGGCCATGTACACACAGGCAAAACCTATGTCAGGATTTGGTGTAGAATCTTTCAGAAATCGGAGGCCAGCCCTCAGAGTGTTTGTCATGCCATGGACCCCCCCAATTTAATGGGGCTAATCTGTGTGCACCTCGAGTTTCTGGATGGATATTACATGGACTCCATGTCAAGAAGCGACTGTCAAGTCCATACATAAAGACAATGGGACACAGATTGGCTGCAGTATTCCGTGTGAACTTCAGTGTGTTTAATTGGCTGAGGCTAGTCCGGTATCTGCCCTCACAACCCGGACTGGGTGTCCCCCTCCGTCATGATGCATTTAGTAGGATTGGAGGCCACTGTCAGGGTTCACTAACTTTCTCCCGACCGGCTATGGGACGGCCGTCTCCCAGCTGGCTGCATTTCCAGGCCAGTTGTGTCAGCTCTGGATTCCTAGTGAAAAGAATTCATTTTCCTCCAGAGCGGCTGCTCCGTGTCACACTGGGATCTGATCAGCTTCAGACTGTGATTCATTCCTGGGCTCCCAGCCTAATTCTCAGTCTCATTCTGTTTAATCAACAATTGGGAGAGACCTTCAAGGCGCTTGGCTCTGCCTCTCCCCTGACGCTGGCTTAAAACTCTACTTTACTTTTCTCTTTTCCTTCACCGACCACTGATATATGGATTAGAACAGAACCGTTCAATATGGAATAAGTCAATGTTTTGCTGTGGACAGGGGTGCACCTAGCCTTTCTGCTGCCTGAGGCGAAAACTGAAACGCGGCGCCCCCCCTTCCCCAATGCCAATTTCTTAATTTAACCCCTTCAGCCCATGGCCCTTCGGCTGCCCCCCTCTTGCCCCTACCTGGTGCTGCCTGAAGCGATCGCCTCACCTGGCCTGATTGGTGGTGCACCCCTGGCTGTGGAGGCGGCATGGGGTCGTGCTCTCCATTCTCTCCCCTCTGCTCTTTTTGCTTCTTCTCTTTCATCCTCTTCTTTTCCTCTTGCTTCTTCATGTAGCGCTTCTGTCCTGTGATGTATAGTCTGAGACAAGTAATTGTCCCAGATTAGGAAAACATGGCTGCTTTTTTGCAAAGAGTGCACCACCCCTGTCCATGGGCTGTGTATGACATTGCAGGTCAGGCTCATTCCCAGTTGTGGCGCAGTTTCTGGAAGAATGCAGCCATGTTTTTGGAACGGGCCTGTTTTGTCAGAGGGCCTTTTCTCTGGGTGTTCCTTATAGTTCTGTTGCTATATTTCTTCAGAAATATGTGCATTATAAAACTGCACAGAATAAAACTTGGAGAAGGTTGCAGAAAGGAGAGAGGAGGCATTTGGTCGCACTTGTATAACAGTGACCTAAACCACCGATACCAGCATTAGGCCTCATGCACACGCCCGTTGTTTGGGTCCGCATCCGAGCTCGGATGCAAACCCATATGCAGTACGCAGCCCTACAGGGTGAGCGAAGGTGAGGTCACAGGGTTAGTTAACAAACCGAGGGTTGCTCTTGGTACTCACAGTTTTTATATACCCCTGCCAGGCGTACAGCAGTGATGGAGACGCTGGCACATGGATCCTCTGGGGCACTCTCTGTGTATAGGGACCAGGCCTGGTAGTAGGTGACGTGCCCTGGGTGTTGTAGGTTTAGTGTGCCTGTGGCAAGATCCCTTAAAGTTCGTGACGCCAGTTCCGGTAGCGGTGGCACACCGATTTATTGTAGGAATAATTGAGGTACACCAGAACTACTTTTTACTGAACAGTCCAACGATTTACAGGTTTCAGTTAGTTCCACATGTAAAATGTTGGTAACAGGCAGGCTTCATATAAATGGCAGGCAAAGTCTTTGCAAGATACTCAGAGGGAACAACACTGACAGATCAGGCTGTACTTTCCTCAGATCCTGTTTCTCTTTCTCCAAGGCCCGTATGCCCTATAGCTGGCTTTATCCTTGGGTAGGGAAAACTTCCTCTGTTATAAATCCTCTTGCTGTAAATATCCTTCTGCCCTTCAGCTTTCCACTTGGCTGGAATACAGTGGCTCTGCTCTGTACTTTTCAAGGTGCTAGATATCTTCAGGAGGTGACTTCTTCCCCTGGTGGCAAGCTAGGAGCCTGGGCTATCTAGCTGCATGTCAGAAGCTGCTCCTCAGCTCCTGCCTGGCTGAAGTGACTCTTGGCTTCTGACCACTCAACTCTCCCTCCCTGAACAGGACCTGACTATATATACTAGGGGGTTCCCTAGCTCCCTCTACTGCCTAGGAGGAGGAACTACACCCCTAACAGGCCTGGTACACAGGAGACAATATGACCATATACATTAAAATGCAATATAAAATACAATGACCATGTTCCACAGGAGGTGGAGGACAACGTGACCGAATTGACCCTTGAGCAGTGCCCACATTTACATAGTGGGACACTACACATACACTTCAATGGGGCCGCAAAAGATGCAGACAGCACTCTGTGTGCTGTCCGCATCCGTTGCTCCGTTCCATGGCCCCGCTAAAAAAATATAACCTGTCCTATTCTTGTCTGCGCTTTGCGGACAAGAATAGGCATTTATATTGAAGGCTGTCCGTTCCGCAAATTGCGGACCCCAAAACACACCACGGTCGTGTGCATGAGGCCTTAATGACATCTGTTCTGGCTGTGGGATCCCGGTGGGTCGGCGTGTACAGCGTTCACTTTGATTGCGGCTGTTGATGTATTGATCATCTCGATTGTTTTTTCCATTGATGTTGTGAATCCGTCACGTCTTGCTTATTGAGTTTTCTTCTCTTTCAGGGAGATATTCAGCAGCTCTTAATCGTTTCGGATCATCGCGCTGCATTTGATTATTGTGAACACTACAGTCCTGACTGTGACACTGCGGCTCCTGACACCCCCCAATCTCAGGATCCCAACCAAGATGAATATGTAAGTGCTCAGAAGAATGAATGCAATGTTTTATTTGTAAGGCGCTTAGGATATAGAGAAAGAGACTTCTATCTTATGTGATTGAATGTTACAAAAGCTTAAAGGGATCTTCCAGCCTGCAAACATTATCACCTATTGGATTAAGGCTAGATCAGCCATGTTTGTCAGTGCCGTAGATTGTATATGGTGTGTCAGGGTCCATGCTCGGTGCCAGCCCATTCAACTCCTCCAAGCCTTTGGCCAGCAATTGAAACCCCACCGATCTAACATTTATCACCTATCCAGGGGACAGCCCGTGTAAGCCCAGTATCTACCTATGCTTGGTCAGGACATATAGCATTTCTTCATGCCAGAATCGGTGCCTTTCTTTAACCTCTGGATCGTCTCTGTCTGCAGTGGGAGCTCGGGGTTTCTTTGCTCTTCCTTTCAGTTGTTTTTATACATTTTTCTAGTACCCAGAAGCTGCAGAAGGGGATGAAGGCTACTATTATGAATACCCATATTATGAAGATGAAGATAAAGCCGCTACCGTCAAGCCCACCCAAGCACCAGCAGGCGAGGAAGTCGTACGACCACAACCAGACTTTGAAGAGGTAAAGCGATTGCCATTTTTACATGACATTTCTATCTTATTGCTTCGACATAATCTTGTATTTAATATTGGTGACCCCCCTCCCCCACCTTGAACTTACATGTACGTGAAGTTTTTCCAGTAAGAAATAAAGGATTGTAGGAAATTTCTGGCACTTCATGGGGTTCACCGGAATATAGTAGTGAAATCTAGCTGATGAAAGTAGCATTAGTATGTAACGTTCAGCCAACAAGTTTCAGATTGGCGGGGCCCTCTTGTAGTAAGGACCCATCATTTTGTCACATCCAGCCAGACAAGTCTCAGCTTTTGGGTCCACCTGCCATTGCCTCAGATGGTTCTGTACAAGATTGTGCATTGTGGTAGTGCGGGCTGTGCTGTGTTATCTGCGTATTCCAGCGCATTTCTTATAGGATACAGCAACACAACGAGATGGGATCACTGCACGGAAGAAGTAATGGGTTTCCTTTGACTTCATGAAGATTCTGCTTTCATTGCATCTTATCCAAGTATTGAGATGTTATCAAGCTTTTCAGTATGTCAAGTATCTTACCCGTTGCATTCGTTTTTGGCTTTCAGGAAGAGACTCTGGCACCTACTGAAGCCCCCACTATTGTGGTTACCGAAGCTGCAATTGTAGAAACCGATGTGGATAGCAAAGTGGTGGACCCCACATCTGATTATTATAACTATGCCGGGCCGGACTACTACACCCAACAACCCGACGAAGAAACCATCTATTCTGAAGGGGAGATGACCGATGAAAGAGAGACCATAGATGAAGCTGAGGTTGTCACCAGCATTGTGACGGTGGTCAGCAACTCAAGTGTAAGTAATAGGTGGTCCCTAGTGTCCGTCCCTTACTGCAGCACGGTAAAGGCTATTTTCACTTGTGGAACCAGTTTTAGTAGATTATTATTTTTTTAGCTAATTCCTTCAAAATGAATCTCTCCCGTTTTGTGTACACAGCGTCTACGCAGCCCTACATGTCTCAAACTAGCTCTGCGTAGTCTGATCCTGCAGTCATGTATTCTTTTCTTCCATTTGCCCCCTCTACAGTCTGTATGTGGGTAATAACAAGGGGCAAAGGGAATAGAGTAATGCGCTGGAGAAAAAACAGGATGTTCTTATGACTGATATGTGGTGTCCTCCAATTCCAGGGAACCTCGGGCCGTCATGGAAGCTCCACTGATGAAGAGTTCACGGAGGAGGTGATAGACAACTATGAGGGCATTTATGACTACGATCCAGATATTGTAATACCTGAACCTGATATAAAGGAATCTCCTGCAATTACTGATGTTAACTTAGAGGTATTCATCTATTTGAAATCATTATGTCTTGTTAATTTCTGTCTGCAGATAACTTATTGAAGCCATTTGCATTTTATTGCTGTTTAAATAGAAAAAAGGCTTCTTGGAAACGATGTAAATCATGACTTTAAGGGGCTCGCAAACCTCTGTTTCAATAAAGGAACAGTTATCGTCCTATTAAAGACACAACTTAGTGCAGTGCTATGAAAGCCCTGATCTGTCCCTATAGAGGACGTGATGCTGGGAGACCCCCTTATTTATTGTGGCCTCATGATCCCCTCCTCTGACTATCTTTACCAAGCTATCTTTATTCATTGCATTCACATTTTGGAACTATAACAGCGCCCTCTGCAGGTTAGAAGAAGTCACTGCACATTATTATACTCCACTATTGGTGCAATGATCAAGTGTTGTTACATCACTGTTACCAGTATCCGGTGTCGTCATTCCAAGACCGACTAGATCTATGACAGAATCACAATTGTTTATACAGATATATATCAGTCGTGCACAAATATAAGTGACTGATGCTATAATTGTTTTGCTGACTTTATATCACTGTTACTTGCCTTTAGCAGGTGGTAGGAGGTCCAAGAGGCGAGAAGGGACAAAAGGGAGAGCCAGCCATTATTGAGCCAGTAAGTTGCTGCCCCCGAGCGGCGTCATTCTTGTGTTCTCTGTAAATTGTAAACTTGCAGCATCCTCTGTCCACAATGAATTGTCTCTATCATTCTAAGGGCTCATGCACACAAACGTATTTTATTTCCATGTCTGTTCCGTTTTTTTTGTGGACCGTATGCGGAACTATTCATTTCAATGGGTCCGCAAAAAAACCCTGAAGTTTAACCGTGTGTATTCCATTTCTGTATGTCCGTATTTCTGTTCCACAAAAAAATAGAACATGTCCTATAATTGTCCGCATTACGGACAAAGTTAGTACTGTTCTATTAGGGGCCAGCTGCTCCATTCTGCAAAATACGGAATGCACACGGATGTCATACGTTTTTTTTGCGGGTCCGTTTTTTGCGGTTTGAGGTTATGTGCTATCTTCTTTGTGGGCCGGCTGTGTGCTGTCCCCAACAATCCCATACAGAGAAGGGCACTGGGTGGCATGCAGTACTTTGTTACATGGCAGCCGATGGGTGCTATATGCCTGTACAGCTCATACATCCTCCCAACGTATACCTTTGTCATATTGTGAATACTCCCTCAGGGTGCTGGTGGGTTACGGCCCCTTCCCCATTGCTGTAGGTAATGCAAACATTTGCCTCCCATCTACATGTCAACAGTTTTCCCAGATGTCCAGAAATGCAAACAGCAGAATAAATATTGTCCGGGGCCCCAGATGTTTCCATTGTGAACTGGCGACTGTCCCCGCACTGTGGGGGCCACACTACATCTCATCCTTCATTCAGCCAGTACCAGGAAAGGGCCGTGGAGCTCTATAGTAGATGTATGCGGTATATAATCTATCTCGTGGTATAAGCCCCAGCTCTGCACCATGACACCTCTCCTCCTCCTCTCTGGGATCTTTCTGAAAGGCTTAACAGCCGTCTGGGAGGTTGAGTATTTTCCCAGTGACAGATCTGTTTCTGGTGACGATGGTGGTTGTAGTTGTGGGGGGAGGGGGTGACTTTTGTGTTAAACACTCAGCACATGTTTGTCCTGCCACCCAAGGAGGGAATGAGACCCAAACAAACCCCCGGAATAGTATAGGGAAGAAGAGACCTCTGCAGCTGTTACCTGGGCTCATAATCAATGGGCAGTGATCGTCCTGGAAGGAATTTTCTGGTTTTAGGCAAATAATGTCTTAATCATTGTACAATGAAGTGTTCTGCAACTTGTACTGCATGAGATGCATGTTTTTAGCCACTGTCAGCAAGCAGAGATTTTAGCATGGACGTTTTCTGCGTGGCACAGCACAAAGCTGGTCATTCCCGGGCACTGCTGAAGTGACGGGTTTATTACTGTACTATAGGGAGTCATTATCTGCCCCAACCCCTTCTGTCAGTGCTAACCGAGCACTGACACCTTAAGAGGTAGTATTGGTAATTACCTCACCCTTTGCAAACTGCTCATAGCAAAATGTAACTTTTTTCTGGGAAATTTTTCTTTTTATATTCTTCAAAAGGCAATGATCAGGAAGCCATGCTTATAGCTGTCTGCGTGCCACAAGGCACAAGTAGAATTGGTCATTCTGGTCGATGACAAGAATGTGTGGCTCATGTCTGTTTCTCCTTGCAGGGAATGCTGATCGAAGGTCCCCCTGGTCCAGAAGGGCCTGCTGTAAGTCACTTTATTCTCACATGTGTTTATATTGAAGGGGTTGTCCATACTGCTGCTGTCACATCAATATCTGTCTCTTATTCAGGGTTATCCTGGGCCTCCTGGTACATCCGGTCCCCCTGGTCCTTCTGGTGACCCCGGTGAAAGGGTAAGAGCTGAACGTGTCTGTCATGCGGACGTTATAATAGATAGCAATAATCATCTTAATAATCATGCACATGCCTCTGTCCTGCACCATATTATGTACTTAATGTCGCCTTGAAGCAATGCCTTTAAAAACCTCCATTAGAAAAAAAACACCAAGTTGGGTCCGCAGCAGAAAATATGCGTCTCTGGCTAAAATCTGCGCAAAATTGTGCGGATTTGTTACATATTGTAAAATAAATTGACATACTGCAGATTTAATAAAACCCACACAGCAATTCAAGTTCTGTGTGGGTTCTGGACACTCTCCGCGTCACATGGATGAGATTTTTTGCTACTGTAAATACTGCAGAAAATCTGTTCCAGAAAGTTTACAGCATGTGTGGCTGTGTCCTAATACCGTATACCAAGAGGTAACGTGACCCCATAGACTTCTATGGGTGCTGCATCATGCCTCTGACAACTGAGATTCTGCATTATGGCTCTGACAACTGATAGCTTGTAAGGATCAACCCCATGGCTCATTGAGGCTGCATTTGCACTTCTCGGCAGATCCGATCTGTGTCATGCCGCGGTCTATGACACAGTGATGACATATAATGCTCTGTCAGTAGGGCAGGAAAGCACATCAGTCTTCTGGAGCCCGGTCCATGTTCCCATTCCACCAGGGACAAATGGCGGTCATGTCAAAAGGCATCGTTTGTTATTCCTCATCCATTATGACTGGTGCATACGGATTTAATTAAGAAGAGGAATTGTTTGCAGGGTGTGCCGCGTACAGTGTAAGCCAGCGTCCAGACAAGGGCGGGAGCAATGGCGAATGAGGGGACAAGAATCCCATAAATTAACCCTTTCCTGCCTGGAATGACACTTTCCTGGAGTTACATCCATACCTAGGTGTCTTCAGTGAAAACCAACAAATATTCCCAAAGTATCTCCGTGTCCTAAACGAGCAGATGTAAAACAAGAAACACTTTAGAAATGTAGCTTTGGCAGCAACCATGCAACGTAGAAACATACAGCAGATGTCACTGGGGACGATGGGGGTGGGAGTGCGGGTGTGGAATGCAAGTGAAGTTTAACATTTCATAGTGCCGCCTAGTGGACAAAGTGTGGTAATGCACTGTCATGTATTAATGTGTTTTCTACTGTGGGCTCTAACCATCAAATAGACACGGACCCATGACAGGGTTTTGTTGACCTGGTCACAAGAATTGTGCATTTGGCAAGTACTTTGTGACCTGTGTCCGGAAAACAGATGCATCAGAATAGTTTATTGTCCTTTATTGTCATTCTTCCCAGTCTATGATCAGCGTAAAAGTCTCTGTAATTGTTAATTGTTTTTTCAGCCTGTCGGTGCATTGAGTGCCGAGTAAAATGATCTTCCCTGACTGATTAGAGCCCGTTCATGCATTAAACATAAGGCGCAATTGTGACTGCATCTGGCCCTGAAATCAGGTTTATACAGGGTTTACACCGCAGCCGCTCTGTTACAGTACATTGCTCCGCAGATTATGTAGCATTCAACAGAAAATGCTGCTTATAACATTACATTAAGTCTATCTTCTCTGCCAGGTACGACTTCACCTCATTAATCCGCTCGCCATAATAACAGTAATGATCAGACGGTGAGACAGTCGCTGCACCACCACTCACTGATGACAGGGAAAACCTGTTACATTCTACATATCTCAGTCAGGCCTCTTGCACACGACCGTATGTATTTTGCAGCCGGCCCCTAATAGAACAGTCCTATCCTTGTCTGTAATGCGGACAATAATAGGACATGTTCTATTTTTTTGCGGAGCAGAAATACGAACATACGGAAACTGAATACACACAGAGTAACTTCCGTTTTTTGTTTTTTTTGCGGACCCATTGAAATTAATGGCTCCGTATACGGTCCTCAAAAAAACGGAAACAGAATGAAAATACATTCCTGTGCAAGAGGCCATAGGTCCAAACAAAGAGGGACTCATGGGAGTATCAAGATGGTGTCCTTATAGGCTAGGTCCATATGTGGCTGAATTGACGGGAACATGCACTGTAATACTTGAGCGGGGGGGGGGGGGGGGGGGGTTCAGATCCACAGCATGCTCGTTGTGCTGCAGGATTCCATCCTTTGCAGTAATTCTTTTTTTATTTTTTCTGTTTAACCCCTTCAAGACCAAGACTAATTATATTTTTTTCTCCCCACATCCCAAGAGCCATAACTTTTTTTCATTTTCCGTTCACATAGCCATGTGAGGGCTTTTTTTTTTTTTTTGAGGGACAAGTTGTATTTTTTAATAGCATCATTTAATTTATAATATCTGTTATAGGAAAATGGGGAAAAAATTCTTTGTAGGGTGAAATTTAAAAAAAAATTAAAATTAGCCAAGGTTTTATGGGTTTTGACATTATGGCGTTCACTGTGCGCTAAAAATGACTTCCTTATTCTGCGGGTCTATACGATTATGGTGATACCAAATTTGTATAGTTTTGGCAGACATGTATGTGATAATGCGTAAAGAGGTTAAAGTCCTTCTCCATATCCTGAATGTGCGATGTGAAGAAGGAGCCTGTCCAGCTCTGAACCGCGTTATCTAAAGCGTCCTAATAAACGTATACTTACCTTGTGGAGAGCAGCGCGTGGACCTTGTTCCTTCTCTCATCTGCTGTGCTGTATGGTTCACCCGCCTGGGATCAGATTGGAAAAAGTAAAGCCTGCTGCAGATTGAAGTCCACAACATACTCAATATATTGTGGAAATGCAGCCAATTTTGCCGCAGATATTACCCCTTCGTGTACGGGGATGAAATCTGCAGCAAATCATGCCACTCGTGGGCTCATCCACATTGTGATGGTTCGTGGCAGTATTCCCAGCAACGATATAGTGCTTCTTCACCCGGCCTTATAGAAGAGAAAGCCCTCATGAGCCTCAGGTGCTTCTGTCCTCAAATATTTGGGCAAATAGAAATTCATTTGGGGAGGAGGAGGCCAGGCAGCTGTGGGACGAGACTGGGGACGGCGAGGAGATTGTAGTGAAGCAGCTGGGCCTGAGCTTCCTGAAATCCATGTGGCATATAACATGTACAGTGCTCTGTCTCAGATCCGATATGCCGCTGGCGCCCGACCTAACAGAACACATTGCGGCTTCTGCGTCTTTATAATGCTGCATCCACCACAATGTGTGAAGTGAGGCCGCACACTGGGGGTTACACTGCCACTCCACCTCTGGTCACCACAGTCCCAAAAATACAGGAAAGCAGCCACGTGCAAACTGGATCTCTTCAAATGTGAGCAGCAGTCCAGTCAACATCCATGTTCTGAGGTGCAAAATGCACTACCTGAGATTGATTCTTCCTGTCCAAAGGTACCATAACGGCTACAGAACAAGCCTGCAACACAATGAAGGACCAGAGATTGCATGATCGGAGACACAGTGTATGAGGGCTCTGCATTTACTTGCATCTCATGGCTCAAGTGGGGCCTGGTCCTTACAGAACTCCTGACACGATTATTTGACGTCGTATCACTGCATTATGTTTTACATCTTGTCTCCTTTTGTCACCCATCAGGGACCCCCAGGAAGATCAGGACTTACAGGTGCTGATGGTTTACCCGGACCTTCAGGCACTATGCTCATGTTACCTGTAAGTAACAATCTGCTGTATTTACACCTGCGTGTATGGCATTTAGGGGCAGCCAAGGATCCTGTAATATACAATATGGAGATCCACTTTTGTGTTGTCTCTTTATGCCTTACACAGACCAGTAACACAAGAAACAGTTTTTAATGAAATTCCAGTTTCCATATGAGGAACAATATGGATAAATCTGCCCCTCCCCCGCCATTGTGGTACCATCAGAAACCAGCAGCTCACACCCACACGCTGAGTCCCCGCATGTTTGAGGAATCATTGTTCTTTGCTCACATTCACTGACTGCTGCCATCACGTATGTATTCTGACAACATAAAATGCGAGGGAAAATGAAAGCCGCAGTGAAAATTCCTATTAGTAAGAACTGCTGTTTACAGCGAATGAGCAGTCATTTGATTGAAGCTCCTGCCAAATCCACTTAGAAACTAGACGTGTCACTTGGACATAAGGGCATAATAAACCCTATAATGAAGGATCCAGTAGAGGGTGGACGAGCAGCGGTGGATCACATTGATCGGCTTGGTGCCCGTGTGGACGAGCGCCCTGCATTATGCCTCATTGCTGCTCATAGCAGCTAATCAAATCATTACTTCCTTTTTCTTTCCAACACTTGATAAATGTAACGACATCTGCAGTATCATCGAAGGCCACTTATCCACTTTTCCTTCCCGGAGTTTTCATACATAAGGCCCTTGAGTACGCTTTTACACGGTTATGGGAAATACAGTCTACCTATAATATTAAAGGGGTTCTCCGGGATTTTAATATTGATGACCTATCCTCAGGATTGGTCATCAATATCAGATCGGCGCGGGCGGTGGGCAGCTGTATGAAGGGAAGGCGTGCGCGGTGCACGCAGGCCGTCTCACTTCTCTCTTCCTGCTCGCTGCTACTATGTTTATGGCCAGCAGGAAGAGAGAAGGAAGACGACATACGTGGACTGAGCGCGCCTTTACTTCATAAAGCTGATCGGCACAGGTGACGGTTGTCAGACCACCGCTGATCTGATATCGATGACCTATCCTGAGGATAGGTCATCAGTATTAACAGCCCGGAGAACCCCTTTAAGTAAGTTTGCAAATATATGAGGTTTTACTTAGGCTCCGTATTGGCCGAAGATATCAGCAGGAAATTCCCTGATAGACCCGGAACACTACTCACTTAGCAATTGATTCATTTTGGGGAATTTTTTTTATTCTGTATCAAATGAGCTGTTAAGTGCACTGAGGGCGGGTCCAAACCGCTTTGTGCACTTTTGCTCTAACCTATCAATCAAGAAGGAGAGGGAGGAGCTGGTAGAAGAAGCAGGAGGAGCAAAGATGCACAGAGTGGCTTGGGCCCGCCCTCGGTGCACTCAACTGTTCATTTGCAAATTGATTTAAAGTATTTTTACTCCAGAATAAGCCGCAGATCACTAATTGAAATTGATCCTCTACATTAGGCTGAGCTAGCCCTGCAAGTCATTGTGCCGGGTGTAGCAGGGAATTTACTGCAGACAGATTTCCTTTTAACTCCAGTCACATCCAGAGCTGCAGTCACAACATTGCCAGCTTCATATTGGCTCAAAGACACTAAGAATTTCATTTGGACTGGCTCTGATGGCTCAGTGTGTATACTGAGCAGGCTCTACTGTGCTGTTCTGTCGGAGATATGTGTTTAAGGCGCCATTTACATGACCGTATTTTTGGTCCGTCCTTTTTGTGGATTGGATGCAGACCCATTCATTTCAATTGGTTCGCAAAAAATGTGGACAGCACACTGTGCTGTCCACATCCGTATGGACGTTCCGCAGTCTTATTCTAGTCCTATAACATGTCCTATTCTCGTCCGTTTGTGTTTAAGGACAGGCATTGTTACAATGGATCCTAAAAAAAAACGGATGCAACACGGACATCACATGGATCTCATCTGTATTTTTTGCGGATTGCAAAATACAAACGGTCGTGTGAGTGCACCCTAAACCAGGCAGTGAATTATTGGGTGCTCAGGTGTCAACAAAGTGCCCTTTGGTTCTAAATAGCATCCTGCAGATCTGTGAATACAGCTTTGAATGTGACTGGAGTATAAAAAAATCCATAAATGCTGGATCATGAAAAGCATGTGCAAAGGTAGTTAAGTTTGGGCCAGAAGTGCTGATGGGGAGATTGCAGTAAGTTAATATTTGATCTCAATATTTTGCTGCTTCTGTTTATTAAATAGATGATTTAATCCATTGGGCGCTCAGTGCAGTTTCTGTCTGTGCCACTAGAGGGAGCAGTGCTCATACTGGGAGTACAATGGCTCATGATATAAAAGCCTCTGGTACAGCACAGGTTAATGCACACTTGATAGGCGTTATGTTGTGGCTCGTTGCCCTCTTCTTGCTGCAGTAAAATCTTTGTGATATGAAAGTGATTTATATATAATTCAATACCCAGCAATTTCATGGAGTCTTGATAGGGCTTTTTAAGCAGGAATAAATCTTAGATCTGTTTTAAGGAGAGCACAGTTTTTATCCTGCATGAAAGCAACCGGGGGGAGGGGGGGGGGGGGCGGTGGGATTAAAAACCTCACTTGGTTTGTTTGTAGTCAACAAAATAGGGTTTTTACTGCCTAGAATAAAAAGCGGATCCAGGGGTAGTTCTGGGCTGGACTTTCTCCATGTCCTGATTACCTGTGTGTTCCATGAGGCACGACTATGTAATATGCATTGCTTACACTGACTGTGACCTACCATGTCGGGGCCCCCGGCCGTTGTCCTCTGTGGACCCCTTTATCTGGTTGTGTCTTTTCTCATCCTCTGTTCTCCTGTTCTTTTCTTAGTTCCGATTCTCAGGAGGAGGAGACGGTTCCTCCAAAGGACCTCAACTTTCTGCTCAGGAATCCCAGGCTCAAGCCATTCTACAGCAAGCCAGAGTAAGAGAGCCGCTTGTACCGACTACCCTTATATCTCTGACAACCGTGTGTAATGTATAACAAGCCCCTAACTTGTGACAGGGATGTAAGAAAAAATGTCATTAATTATTATCATTTTTTATTCCCCATTGAAGGGAATTGCCTTTTGAGGATGAGGCATTCTGAACCATACCTCCTCATTATCAGAAGATCAGCTTGCTGCTTGTCCCTCCCCAATGCTTTTCACTGCAGCTCTGCTTGCTTAGATTAGTTGTTGTGTTTAGACACATGCTCAGTAGACAGTGACTGCATGTAATGTGATGCCACAGTTGTCAGGTGCACAGTCATATAATAGCTAAGCTCCTCCCAGGGTGAGAAAGATGGCAGCTAAATATATGCATCATGGGGTAAAACTAAAATAGACAACGAGGGACTAATACATTTCCTTTCTGCAAGTGTTAAAGGATAACTGTCATGTTTTTATTTTATTTGCTAGTATATTAGAGCTCGGCATGTATACCCCAGTTAGTCTGTCAATGATTGTCAAAAGAGCTGTAATTACCTTATAATAGCAGCTTTCATTAATGTCCTCTGTCCCTTTCCTCTGCTCACTAAAAGACCGTTACTAGGGCTTGTCTGTCTCCCAACTTAATGTAAACAGAAGACAGAGGGGTGGTCCTTCACACTGCAGGCCTGCATTAGGCTTCAGAGTGAGGAGGCGTGTCTCTCAGTAATCCAATCTGATTGGCTGGCAGGGAGCTGCTGGCTACAGCAAGTGTGTATGGGAAGTGAGGGAAAGCTGTTTTGGCCTCAGAGAACTGGCAGAGGAGTCTCCTTGAGAAGGTCCTCATATTGTAAATGTTTAAACAGCCGTAACTAAGGGGAAAAATTCAAGGAAAACAGTGGTATGTGAAGAAAATAAAGATTGCTTTATGCATAATGCTGCTGCAGCAGTAACATATGCTAAAATGTATTTTTTTGATGAAGACACGACAGTTATCCTTTAAACCAGATCATCACTGTTCTCCTACTGGTGAGGTTGTCAGTGTACTATGGGATGTAAGTGAACCCAGCCAAGCCTCGTGCCGCAGTCATGTGACTACTTCTTTCTAAATCCATTTTGTGAATATTAGTTTGGCGCAGCCTGTTGCAGAGCCTGATAGTGACCTTGTGTGTTCCATATTTCAGCTGGCCTTAAGGGGTCCATCTGGTCCAATGGGACTTACTGGAAGACCTGGTCCAGTGGTGAGTAATGGGACACCGATAATCCTGACCATATGGTACAACATTTTACATGACTTGTGTCATCTTGATGTATTAAAACTGCACCTTACTGCTGTTTTCTTACAGGGCTTACCTGGTCCTTCAGGACTGAAAGGGGAATCAGGTGACTTAGGGCCACAGGTATTTATGCATAAGCCTTCCTTCTGTCCAGACTGAGCTTTTCCTATAGAGTGAGGCACCTAAATACCCATTGTAATATATATTTTTACCATTCTTGCCAATGGCTGACATATGCCACTGTATTGCTATACAGAGGTATATATGTCGGGGAATGCTCCCGTCCATACCTCTGATGTGTAACCCTAAGGGCTCATGCACACAACCGTAAGCGTTTTGCAGTCTGCCAATTACGAATCCACGAAACATGGATCCTGGGGGAGTTCATGCCACCATTTATTTTTTAACTTATGTAGAAATTTCCTGTCCTAGTCTGCAAAACAGACAAAAATAGAATATGTTCTTTTTTTTTTTTTTTGTGGGGCCACAGAACAGACATGTGGACATCACATGGTGTGATGTCCGTATCCTTTATGGCCACATTGAAATGAATGCGTATCGGATGCGGACAGAAACTACGGTCGTGTGCATGAGGCCTAAGTGTAATGTGACCAGAGCGTAACCTCTAGTTCACACACCTGAGTTTTACATCGTTGGTTGTTATACAATACCAGGAGTGGATCTACCACCATGATGGGCGGTAATAGAAGTGTTTGCACAGGTTCTTTGTCCTGGTCCCGCTCCTGGTTTTGGCTCACAAACGCTGACATATGAATAAGACCTAAGTGACAACTTGTGATCACTACTGCAGTAATGACTATACGGTGACAACTAGTATCTGTATTGTGATAAAGACTGAAAGTTGTCACAGTCTTGCCCCATTGGTAATACTAAATATAATAGTGAGGTACTAATCTAAGGGGCTGCAATAATACTGGGTTTTTCCACTTTTTTTCTTGATCAATTCATAGTTTTTGTTTTGTTTTTGTGCAGTGTGACTGAGATTACTTAGAATCTTCTCCATTTAGCTGCCACTGTAATATATAAATGTGCAGCATTTCAGTCCTGTGTGGACGTACCCTGAAAGCTAAATGGTGATTCTAAGGCCCTCTGCAGACCCGCGCGGGTACAATGCGTGATACGAACACATTGCGCCCGCACAGAATCCGGGCCCATTCATTTCGATGGGGCAATGTACATGTGCATTGGTTTTCACGCATCACTTGTGCGTTGCGTGAAAATCGCAGCATGTTCTATATTCTGTGTTTGTCACCCAACGCTGGCTTCATTGAAGTGAATGGGGCTTCGTGAAAATCGCATCAGCAAGCAAGTGCGGATGCGATGCGTTTTTCATGGATGGTTGCTAAGAGATGTTTGTATACTTGCAGTTTTTTATCACGTGCGTGCAAAACACATTAAATCACATTGCACCCGCGCGATAAAAACTGAACAACTGAACACGATCGTAGGTAAAACTGAATGATATTTTTCACTGAACGCATTCGCAACGCATCCGGACCTAATCCGGACACGCTCATCTGCGAGGGCCTAATAAATAATACAAATACTTGTATGATATGTTGATCATTTGACACTAATATTAATGATACCGCTCTTGTGTATCGTATCTATTTGTCCTGCTTCTGCCTGATCTGTTCCTGGGCCTCACTGTGTTTATCTTGCAGGGTCCTCGTGGTACTCAAGGACCTCTCGGCCCAACTGGAAAGCCTGGACGAAGGGTAGGTCTACAGGCAGCCTAAAGGTGCACAGAATTTGTCGCAGTGGCTCATGCTGTCTAACTTTTGGCACATCTTAAGCCATGCCTCCTCATCCTGCGAGGCGCTGTGGATTATTCTTATTTGCTTCATAAATGTTTTTGAAACTTGATGCAACATTATTTGGCAGAAATTTTGGCACGTTTTACACCACATTATAAGCACGACCACATCATCGGGGGGACATGATCACAGTTACTATAGAGTTAGCATCACTTATGTTACAAGTCTGAATGACCATCCTCCTATATTCCAGGGCCGGGCAGGAAGCGATGGTGCTCGTGGTATGCCTGGACAGACCGGAACTAAGGTATGGTCTATTGTGCGGGTGTCCATGGTGGTCAGTATGCCTTGTAAAAAGACAAAACAAACATATATATATATATTTTTTTTTAGGGTGACCGAGGATTTGATGGATTAGCTGGTTTACCTGGAGAAAAGGGTCATCGTGTAGGTTCATTTTTTTTATTTTGATATGATCATTTTCAGCTGTCACTGGTCATCAGGTCAAAGCGATTAATACATTTTATTGGTTGTTATTAGGGTGAATCTGGTCCCCATGGGCCTCCCGGTGCACCAGGGGAGGATGGTGAGAGGGTAAGTGCACCTACCAACTTATATGTCTTATTATATTATATGTCTAGGTCCAGCACAAGACCTGTGATGCATACTGCTTATATAAGGGCCGATCCAGAGGCTCTGACACTGAGCTTGGACCCCAGGGAAATGGCTTAATATTTGATGCTCTTCACTCGGGTGTCTTGTTGCTTTCTTTAGGGTGATGATGGGGATGTCGGACCTCGGGGATTGCCAGGTGAACCTGTAAGTATATATACATTTCCTTTATATCAATTTCTTTATAGTTGGAGAGACATTGTGTCCCTTGGGACATTTTCATTCAGAGTTGCATAACACTTTTTATACTTTAGAGACAAACACACAAGTGTACGACTAAAGGCCCCTTTACACTGTCCGAGCATTGGGCAGGTAATCGCTAACAAGCTTTCATAGGAACACTCGTTAGTGATGATTTGCCGGTGCAAAGGTGCTGCAGATTACCCGATGAACGAGCGAAACACTAATCTGCTCGTTTGTGCGGTCACCTAAATCATTGATTGCTGGCAGCTGATCGTGCTGACTAAACAGCCTCTGCTGCCGGCAAACAACAAGTCTGTATGGGGACGAGCGATGGTATTAGTGATCACTGATGCCTATACTGTGGAGGAGATAACTTCATGTAAATGTGTCTCCTCCAGTGACGAGCAAACTATTATTAGGAAGGAATACTTCTGTATGAGTGCGAGCAATGGCATTAGTGATCACTGCTCCCCCTACTGTGGAGGAGATCGCTGCATGTAAATGTGTCTTCTCCACTGACGAGCAGACGATTGTCAGGAAGGAACGCTTCTGTATGGGGACGAGCAATGGCATTAGTGATCACTGCTCCCTTTACTGTGGAGGAGATCGCTGCAGACAGGGGTGTCTGCAGGGGACAGGGGTGTCTGCAGGAGACATGGGTGTCTGCAGGAGACTTGGGTGTCAGCAGGAGACCGGGGTGTCTGCAGGAGACCGGGGTGTCTGCAGGAGACCGGGGTTTCTGCAGGAGACCGGGGTGTCTGCAGGAGACTTGGGTGTCAGCAGGAGACCGGGGTGTCTGCAGGAGACCGGGGTGTCTGCAGGAGACCGGGGTTTCTGCAGGAGACCGGGGTGTCTGCAGGAGACAGGGGTGTCTGCAGGAGACATGGGTGTCTGCAGGAGACCGGGGTGTCTGCAGGGGACAGGGGTGTCTGCAGGAGACAGGGGTGTCTGCAGGGGACAGGGGTGTCAGCAGGAGACCGGGGTGTCTGCAGGGGACAGGGGTGTCTGCAGGAGACATGGGTGTCTGCAGGAGACCGGGGTGTCTGCAGGAGACCGGGGTGTCTGCAGGGGACAGGGGTGTCTGCAGGAGACCGGGGTGTCTGCAGGAGACCGGGGTGTCTGCAGGGGACAGGGGTGTCTGCAGGGGACAGGGGTGTCAGCAGCTTTATGCCCCTGACCAGTGGAGTATTTGGCCAGCAACTATCTAATGTCTATGGCCAGCTTAAGGTCCTAATATTATAAGCAAGGTCTTATCACACCTTCCAGGTTATCTGTGGATATGGACTGACCAGTTTCTGTTCCTGTGGGTGAGGGTAATTGTAGTCACCCTAATATTAGGGAAGAATCACTTGAGACACTGGGCTTGTTGAGTCTTGATCAGTGGAGAGTTTTCACCTACGCCAAGCTGAGGCAGGAATTTCTTTAGATTTGCAAATTTTTCATTATTCTTTTCTCTATTTTTTTTTTTTTATAGGGACCACGTGGTTTACTTGGACCAAAGGGACCTCCTGGCCCCCCTGGACCTCATGTAAGTCTTTCCTCCTCCTTTTCCTGTCCAGGGCATGACATTGGTGAGGCTGGTATCAGGCTTTGTGATATGGGGGAGTTGTGTCTGCAGTAATCCACAGATCCTCACAGACCATCGATGCTTAATGAGCCTGAGCTGAAGGAATTGCTTCACAACTTTTCCTCGTATATAGATCAGTGAACAGGATGCAGAAATAGGGCTCTGGTGGTAAATCATCATTGGGAGTAATTCAGGCATCATTGTATGTTACATGCGTCCATCTGTTTGGAGTATGTGTGAGGTCTGGTGCTTTTCTTCTACCCAGGTCCTGAGTTTTTTTACACATCATTTATGATGATTGTGCTTGTCAGACTATGTGCACTGGAAATGAGATAAGTGGTCATTTGTGTAAGGCTACATTCACACGTCTGTAGTATTTTCTGGATCCGCAAAACAAGAAAAGCGGCCCATGGGTGTTCCGCAATTTGCAGACTGCTCATGGCCGCTGCTACCATAGAAAATGCCTATTGTGGAACGGATGTGGACTCGTTCATACGGTCATGTGAATGAACCCTAACTGAGGCTCCAAGAAGAAGGAATTTATGTGAAGTCGCTATAGCTTGTGGCTATGACTTCATGTGCCGGCCATGTGTAGACGGTGAATGGTGGTCGTGTGTATTCTTCTCATCTCTGATACATGTCTGTGCTCCTGTTACAGGGTGTTACTGGCATGGACGGTCCAGTTGGACTCAAAGGCAGCGTGGTGAGTATTGATTTATAGCTGTTCACGTTATCATATGTTATTGAATAGTCCTTATGGTGACCTTGCACTCCTTTTCTTGTAGGGGCCTCAAGGCGAGCCAGGACCTCCTGGTCAGCAAGGAAACCCAGGTGCACAGGTGAGGCTAAAGGGCTCGAATTGATGAGCTTGTTTGCTCCGTGTCTAGGTATTCTGTTTGTGTTCTATGCGGAGTGAATAGGCCACGGCACGTAAATGTGAGGTTCTTTGCTTATTTAGCCTAACCTAACTGGTTGGGTGCAACAAAACAGCCAATGACCTCAACATAAGCCAGTGATGCCAAGTAGAGATGAGCGAATTTCTGCCTATGAAATTCGTTCACACTTCGTTTGTTGGTAAAAGGTGAATTGCGTTATGGATTCTGTTACCACGAACCATAACGCAATTCTATGACGGAATGCATAAGGGAACGCCTTTAGAGGCATTCGGTTATTCATTCCGTCATAATAGAAGTCTATGGGCTGCAAAAGGGATCCGTCCCGTTTCCGTTATGCAGGGGAGTCCTCTAAAGGCATTCCGTTTTGCATTCCGTCATAGAATTGCGTTCTGGTCCGTGGTATCGGAATCCATACCGCAATTCACCCTTTTACCAACAAACGAAGTGTGAACGAATTTTTAAAATATGAAATTCTCTCATCTCTAATGCCAAGCATTGTCTGAAGATGCCGGGAGATGGTTGGAATGGATGACTGATCTGGATTGAGAGGTATCCAGGTCCCCTTACCCTCCTTGCTGCCATATTCCTTTTCTACATTCCACAAATTATTGGATAATAGGACTTTAGCTGTGGCCAGTGTTTGAGACGTCCATTAGCCACACCGCCTACCATACAGAGGCCAGCGGTCACCTGCAGAACCCAGTATGGGCCCTCAAGTTCTAATTTAAGGCTCTGCTATTCTAGAAGGGAGATGATCCTTATAGTCACCAGGCTTTGGGTATAATGCACAGTATTTTCATTCTTAAAAATATCAACTTTGAAGCAGTGAACGTCCTTGGTTTTACTCTTTCTCCTACTTGCATATAACCTTGTCAGTGCCATCTAGATCTCCATTCTGTTCTTCCTCAACCTCTGGTTTTATTTATGAAGGGCCCAGATGGTGAAGTGCAAGTGTGAGATTCCCACTGGGCCGCCATCTTGAAGGGTGAACTTCTGCTAACCTTTTTTCAGACACTGAATTTTAATGGGGACAAACAAGTTCTCATGAATAACTTGCCTGAAACCCTGACAGATTGACATTATTACTACCGAAATATTAGGAGCCGCTGCAAATAGCAAGAAACATTCATGGAATGAAAATGATAAACAGATTGATATTCCTCTTTTTTTCTGCAGGGTCTTCCAGGTCCTCAGGGTGCAATTGGGCCACCAGGAACGAAGGTAATGTCTAATATGTCCCAGCTGCTGTGTCCTCCCCTCAGTAAAATGGATGAGAACGACTCATCCATACAGCAGCGTCCATCTTTCTGTCTGTAAATCTCCCCTTTCATGACAGCAGTGGAGTCGGGAATATTTGCAGGGAGAAAACATTGACCTCACCCATTAATAGCACTGTTTACATGAATCCTATACAACTGGAGCTGGGGGGCACGCCCAACTTTCATGTCTCCGTTAAACACAATAAATTACATCACAGGTAATGTAAACTGCGTTGTCCTTGTCTGTATCCATTCAGACATATGCTAGAGACTTGTGTTACTCCATGGACCTCACTGTCTCCCTGGGTGGTGGAAGCCACCGGGTCAGATATAGAGATAGATGGGGTATCATCAAGAACATCCCTTGACTAGTTTCCTTTTACATCAAACTCATAACAGGATGGTGAGTTTCACACGAGCGGAATCCGCTGCCTGAAAGAATGCCAAACCCCGCTCCGGACAGCAGAGACACGGAGCAGTAACATGATTGAATACTCCGTGCCTCTCTCTGATCTTTTTTCTACAAAATCACGGTGACCACTTTATCTCACTGTGATTTTGTAGTAAAAAGGCCACAGAGAGGCACGGGGCATTGTCAATCATCTGACTGCTCCGTGTCTCTGCAGTCCGGACCGGGGCTTGGCATGGATTCCACGCACGGCATCCGCTCGTATGAAAGAGCCCTAAGACTTTGATGTGGCGGGATGAATAGAACCAGAAGTCCTTCAGACTCTGAAGTATGGAATTGCTCTCTTAAAACAGATGATCTCACAAATCTACAAAACAAGGGGTTAATTTCTAACTTAGGGTAGTGGCTTTGCAGAAGGCTTCTACCCATCTGGCCAACATCATCCAGAACATCATCACCCAAGTTCAAACAGAATGTGAGCGTGCCAAACAAATAGTGCATGAGGCAGTCTTTTAAGGATCGGACGCCTGATCATGTCTCAGTCCTAGAAATCTTAGCAAGGGTTGAGGACGAGGAGCCTCCCAAAAGCCTTAGGATCACTACTCTGGGCAGTTTGCGCCTCCAGCATCAGGGCATCATTAGGCGGCCTGCTGGTGACTCCTAAGCTCGTCTGCATACACGCAGGTGTAATCCACACTATCCATCATGGACCCGTTTTATCCCAGGGCCTACGATCCCTCCAGAACTGCTGGTACATGTCACTTTAAGAGACCACGTACAGATCAATGTATTAGTTTTCATCTGTATATATTGCAATAACTGTATCTGTACTCATCGGCTGTATCGGTGCACTGCACCGGCGGCTCTGCATGCGGAGCTGCTGCTCAATAAAGAGCATTTTCTGATACATATGATAATTGCATTCATCCCGTGTTGCAAAGATAGAAGCATTTGCTATTCCTTCAAGTCTGAGGCCATTTCAATTGTTTCCTTAAGACATAAATGCACAGAAATTATTTGTTCACCAGAAAATAAGATGAGATTTCTCTGCATTTGATGTTTTCTGGCTACTCGGACCGCTTAGCCTCTGGATGGGCTGCAGAATAATTATTTGCAGGATTCAAAGCTGCCATGATGAGCGCGCACATTTACATAACTTTCCATATTCATAAGAACAGAATGTGAATGTTATTTTGATGCAAAACTCTGGGAAATATTGTTCGGCTGGTGAAGTGTAAGCTGAAAATCTGCATTTATGTTGTTGTGATTTTTAGGGGCCGCTGGGAAAACCTGGTTTACCTGGAATGCCGGGAGCAGATGGTCCACCTGTAAGTATCACACGCACCGTCCTTCTCCGTATGTCACATGTTTAAGGCTGGGGAGGGGGATTCAGAGCTATTCCTGTCTGTCCCTGCGAGCGCAAAAATAAACATAAAGCAACGTAAGCACGGTACTTCAAGGGCGCGAGTTCCCAAAAGTTAGACCCTGCAGCTGATTTTTGGGGGGAAGTTAACATTAGCTCTAGACGATAATCGAGGACCCCCTTCTGAACGCACACCACTATAAACAGGCAAGGCGAGGGGGAACTGACCTGAAGGTTACACTGTTCTTCACCTGCAAGGAATAGGAACTGTGAACACAATCCAAGGACATTAAAGGGTTTGTTTTAGGAATAGAAAGACACAGCACCATGCCTGTTCATGCTCACCATTCAATGGAGCTGAAAATACCAGATAAAACCTACGGGCAGGGGTGGAGCTGTTTATGGAGGACAGCAGCCATGTATTCCTAGAGACCCATTTAATGCATGTTTACATTGACTGCACGATATCCGGAGGGGGTCATGGCCATTGGTATGCAGCTTGTGCATTCACATCGTCAAGATAAATGTCCACAGCTTTTGAGGTGTGAGGAGGCCGCGTATACTGCTGATAGTGAATATCGGTAGGTGCGAAGAAATCTGACTGTGTGTCTTCATTTTACAGGGTCATCCAGGTAAAGAAGGCCCCTCAGGAGAGAAAGGAACCCAGGTATGAGGCTCTTGTCTTCAGGGCATAGGTAAATGTGTGCCATTGTGAAATACACTCATTGACAAAAAAAATACTGCCCCAGATAGAAATGTCGGACTGCTGCAAAACTCGTCCGGAAAATATGTAAGTAATTACAGGTGTGGTCTGATGAGACACTGAGTCTTACCACAAGAGGGTGCTAAAGCGCTTAACTCACTGTCCTACAAAAGCTGTCAGAGGCCACTTTTGTGTAGTGTACCTCCTGGGGACAGATCGTTGACTGCTAGGCATGCCTCTGGGATGCACTCAGACATTTTACCCAGCTGACAGACTTTTAGAAGGAGCGCATCATTGGAGAGAAACGGGGCATCCTGCCACCACATGTGATTCTCTAATGGCAGGGCTGACAACTTCTGGTGTGATGATCAGGGGAGCCATCTCATACAACGGTCACCACTAGTAGTGATACCTGCGATACGTGCAGGACATCCTGCCACCACATGTGTTCCTCTCATGGCAGGGAAAATGCCCGCACACAGCACGGGTTTCCCAGGAATGTCTCCTCCAGATTATAACACTTCCTTGACTGCCTGGTCTCCAGATTTATCGCCAATCGAGCATGTATGGGACCAGCTGGGATGCCATCTTCGACAACCTATGACTGTGCAGGATCTATAGGCCCAGCTGTAACATCTGTGGGCAAATGTTCAGGATATCATATGGAACCTATATGCCTCCATGCCCAACCGTATCTCATTTTGCATCTATGCTAGAGACCGTATCTCATCTTGTATCCAGGCTAAAGGCCGTATCTCATCTTGTATTCAGGCTAGAGACCGTATCTCATCTTGTATCCAGGCTAGAGACCGTATCTCATCTTGTATCCAGGCTAAAGGCCGTATCTCATCTTGTATCCAGGCTAAAGGCCGTATCTCATCTTGTATTCAGGCTAGAGACCGTATCTCATCTTGTATCCAGGCTAGAGACCGTATCTCATCTTGTATCCAGGCTAAAGGCCGTATCTCATCTTGTATTCAGGCTGAAGGCCGTATCTCACCTTGTATTCAGGCTGGAGGCCGTATCTCACCTTGTATTCAGGCTGGAGGCCGTATCTCACCTTGTATTCAGGCTGGAGGCCGTATCTCACCTTGTATTCAGGCTGGAGGCCGTATCTCACCTTGTATTCAGGCTGGAGGCCGTATCTCACCTTGTATTCAGGCTGGAGGCCGTATCTCATCTTGTATCCAGGCTAAAGGCCGTATCTCACCTTGTATTCAGGCTAGAGACCGTATCTCATCTTGTATCCAGGCTAAAGGCCGTATCTCACCTTGTATTCAGGCTAGAGGCCGTATCTCACCTTGTATTCAGGCTAGAGGCCGTATCTCATCTTGTATCCAGGCTAAAGGCCGTATCTCACCTTGTATTCAGGCTAGAGGCCGTATCTCACCTTGTATTCAGGCTAGAGGCCGTATCTCACCTTGTATTCAGGCTGGAGGCCGTATCTCACCTTGTATTCAGGCTGGAGGCCGTATCTCACCTTGTATTCAGGCTGGAGGCCGTATCTCACCTTGTATTAAGGCTGGAGGCCGTATCTCACCTTGTATTCAGGCTGGAGGCCGTATCTCACCTTGTATTCAGGCTGGAGGCCGTATCTCACCTTGTATTCAGGCTGGAGGCTGTAACTTATCCTCTATCCAGACAAAAAAACGTATCTCCTCTTGTATCCAAGCTAGAGGCCGTGTCTCATGTAGTATCCATAGACCTATAGGATCTATGGCCAGTCTGCCCCTGGTAGAATATCATGGAATAATCTGAGTATCTGTATATATAGTGAAATGGAGCATGCTGGTATAACCTGGGTATCTCCTGTATATAATTATATATGTACAGCTGGTATAACCTGGGCATCTCCTGTATATAATTATATATGTACAGCTGGTATAACCTGGGCATCTCCTGTATATAATTATATATGTACAGCTGGTATAACCTGGGCATCTCCTGTATATAATTATATATTTACAGCTGGTATAACCTGGGTATCTCCTGTATATAATTATATATGTACAGCTGGTATAACCTGGGCATCTCCTGTATATAATTATATATTTACAGCTGGTATAACCTGGGTATCTCCTGTATATAATTATATATGTACAGCTGGTATAACCTGGGCATCTCCTGTATATAATTATATATGTACAGCTGGTATAACCTGGGCATCTCCTGTATATAATGATATATGTACAGCTGGTATAACCTGGGCATCTCCTGTATATCACTATATATATATGTCAGAATTGCATCTCCTGGGCCTAAACATCCTGCATTCAGAGCGGTGCAGGATCCAGCTGTATTATACTCTGATTAAAATCAGTATTTAGCCCATATGGTTAACTGTGTAACAGACAAAACTGATCAAGATGTCATACACACAATGTTTTTTTTATAATAGGTAAATGTGTTATCGCTGTAATTGTACTGACCCAGAGAATGAAGGCAGCAGGTCACATTTACCACTTAGGTAACTCTGTAAAAATGAAACCCATAAACCTATTTCAGAAACACCCATTTGGGATTTTTTTCCAGCTTCCCACTACATCATATGCAATACTAAATGGGGACATTAGAAAGTACAACCTGCCCCGCCAAAAAAATATCAAAGTTATGGCTTCGGGAAAGCAGTGAATAAAACATGGAAAATGGTTGTGTCCTTAAGGGGTTAATTGACTTGCTTTATAAAAGGTATTTCTGTTCATAGGATAAAACTCTTGGTTTTTCCTTTCATCCTCCATGACGGCATACCATGAGAGATGCCTCCAACCAGGTAGGGACAGGAAGAATAAATGTGACCCTCCTCAGTGTCTTCCTGTCCCTCCAGGTGGGAGACGGATCTTCCTCGTGGCACTTGCTATGAGCCCGTTTCTGTTCTAAGGCAGGCAGAGGCGGTGGATAGAAGAAAATGGAATGCCTTATACACATGAGGGAAGCAGGCAGCACCCATGCCCTAGTTGGGTATTGAGGTGCTGGTGAGCCCTTCAAGATCCCTGCTCCTTACCTCCCGCTCAGCGCGTCGGGCATGGAGGTCCATGTGTGACCGGACACTCAGGGAGTCCCTCCGGTTGTATTGTAAGCTCCTCATTGCCATCTGATACCCTCGACACGATGACGCCATCGGATGCGGTTCACGTGCGTTCCAGGAGGTACTTCCGGACTGTGAAACGCACGCCGAGGGGGCGGAGCTACAATTGGCACGCAAGATCATGGCGGAGGTCTACAGGTAAGAGTATTTAAAGGGGATCAGAGGTAGTTCAGACAAACATGTCTGAGCTAGGTACTGGTCAGATGGAGACCTCACAAAGCCCTACTGTAAGTAAGGAAGTCTTTTTTTGGGGGGAATGCCGGTTGTGTTATTAATGCTAACCCCTTGTACCTCTGTCCCCCTCTCTTCCTGTATGTATGCAGAGTGATGGGGCTCAGAAAGCTAAGTCTACGCCGAAAGCTAAAAAGTGTGTTATATGTTCAGTAAAATTGCCTGATACATATAGTAAAAAACACTGAAAAAATGTACCACTAATATGGCAAAAGACCTAGTCCCGTCTATTAGGGAAGAACTAAGGGATGTAATTAGGGAAGAGATGAGGTCTGCCCTAGCTGAACATCCTATAGCTTATCCGGGGACATCTAGCTCAAATCATAGGGATCCCAAAATGAGTGTCTCCAGTTCGTCATCTGCAGATTCTGAACAGAAATCGGAGGATCTGGAATCTTTGGATTCATCTGAGTCTCATTCAGAATTCAAAAACTTTCTCTTCTGAAGATACAAAAGAGTTAGTCAAATCGGTCAGGGCGACTATGGATCTCTCGGATGAGAAAGTCTATAGGTCCGTCCAAGATCAAATGTTTAGTGGACTGGAACAAAAGAAAAAGAGAGTTTTTCCAGTCCACAAAAACATGCAGGAATTAGTAAAAAGAGAATGGAAATCTCCGGATACAAAATTATTTATCCTGAAAACTATGAGACGTCGCCTTCCCTTTAGTGAAGAGGATGAGGCCTTGCTAACATCCTGCCCTAAAGTTGATGTGTCTCTGTCAAAATTGGTCAAAGGGCAAATGCACTTCCATTTGAAGACATGGGGACCCTAAAAGACCCCATGGGTAAGAAAGCAGATCAGACTTTAAAAAAGACCTGGGAGGCTAGCGCTGCTCTATTCAAACCAAATCTTTCTGCCATGTCCGTATCTAGATCCTTGAAAAGGTGGTTGTTGCAGTTAGAAGAAGAAGGAGCTCCTTATGACACACTAAAAGACTCCTTCCCTTTGCTTTTAAAAGCAGTGGATTTCTTGTCGGATTCTACGGCAGAGTCAGTCCGAATGGCAGCAGAATCCACTGGACTAGCAGTAGTGGCTAGAGGAGCTCTTTGGTTGGACAGGTGAGATCAGTTCCAAGACGAAATTATGTAGTTTACCTTTTCATGGAAACTTGATGTTTGGCCAGAATTTAGAAAGCATTTTAGAAAAGGCTTCGGACTCTAAAAAGTCCTTTCCTAAGGATACAAACAAAATAAAATTTCCCTTTCGAAGAGCTAAAAAAGGGGCAAAAAGATCTACTAGGGTCCACTACACTGGTCCAAAGGAAAAAAATCGAAAGAGTGGAAACAGAGGCTCCACGTTTACCCCAAAAAATACAGAATCTTCCAAACAATGACGCCAGGTTTCAGGTGCGAGGAAGACTAAAGTTTTTCATAAAAGAATGGGAAGAGATCACTGTAAATCCTTGGGTACTAAACATTATTGCAAAAGGTTACGATATTACTTTTCGTCTTCCTCCTCCCTCAAAACGTCTTCAGGGTAACCCCAATCCAAAGATCGGCCTTCTTACAAGAAAAAGTGGAAGAAGGGATTCGGAATCTCTTGGCTCAAAAAGCTATTATCCCGGTTCCTTTCTCACTACAAAAAAAGGGCTATTATTCAACTGTCTTTCTGGTAAAAAAAAAAAACTGATGGAGGGTTCCGACTGATAATAAACCTAAAAAGCCTGAACAGGTTCATAGAATACGACAAATTCAAAATGGAGACCATAAGATCCACAATATATCTGTTAAAACAAGGAGATTTTTTGGCATCTATAGATCTAAAAGATGCATATTACCATATTCCTGTATGCGAGAAAGCTCAGATTTCTCCACATAGCAGTTTTATTTGGGAGAAAACGAGATAATTTCCAGTTCCAAGTACTTCTCTTTGGAATCACCTCCGCCCCGAGGGTGAAAGTAATGCTAGAGGTGGTGGCTCACTTAAGAAGGCCGAACATCCTAATCATTCTCTACTTGGACGATCTGTTAATTGTAGGCGGCTCGAAAAACAAACCCTGGAAAACAATTTGTTCATAACTTGTCGGACCCTTTATCAGACAGGTTGGAAAATAAACTGGAAAAAATCTAATCCTTGCCCATCTCAGAATTTAATGTTTTTAGGGGTCCGTCTAGATTCTACTCCTCAAGAAACATTTCTTCCAACTCAGAAGGTGATGGGGATAAGCGAAAAGGTCTTGAGATTTCTAAATCAATCTGTATGGACAATGAGGGAGGCTATGAAGCTACTGGGTTCTCTGACTGCATCCCGGCAGTAAGATGGGCCCAGCTCCACACTCGGATTCTACAACAGGGGATATTAGGTTGTTGGAACAGAAGTCAGGAATCGTTACAGGGTGTAGTTCAAACTCCCTTACTAGTAAATCAGTCTCTGCAGTGGTGGAAAAATCCAGAACATCTGACGAGAGGGGTTCCCTGGAATCCAGAACATCTGACGAGAGGGGTTCCCTGGAATCCAGAACATCTGACGAGAGGGGTTCCCTGGAATCCAGAACATCTGACGAGAGGGGTTCCCTGGAATCCAGAACATCTGACGAGAGGGGTTCCCTGGAATCCAGAACATCTGACGAGAGGGGTTCCCTGGAATCCAGAACACCTGCTAGTTATTATGACAGATGCAAGCCTTTGGGGATGGGGAGCGCCCTGCTCTCATCTCTCTTTCCCAGGACAATGGTCAGTGACAGCGGGAGACCCCTCTCTTCAAATCAGAGAGAGTTGGCGGCTGTCTGGGAAGCAATAAAGGCTTTGTCTCATTACATAAAAGGAAAGGACATTCACGTAAGGACGGACAACACAACAGTAGTTGCCTACCTAAATCATCAAGGAGGAACAAGAAGCTTAGCGCTGAGCCTGTTAACAATCTTGGGCGGAAGTTCACTTAAGATCCCTGTCAGCTATACACCTAAAAGGATCCCTAAACACAAAGGCCGACTTTACAAAGATCAACAGAATGGAGCCTAGAAAAACAGGTTTCTCTTCAGATCACAGAATTATGGGGGACCCCACAAGTAGATCTATTTAGCAGCAAATGCAAAATTAGAAAAGTCCTTTTCCCTGAACCCCTTGGACGGGGACATAGGTGTGGACGCGTTGTCACAGCCCACTCTACAAGATCTGTTTCAGCATCCTGGGCTGAGAAGGCAAGCGCTTCATTAGAACAAATCTGTAGCAACGTGGTCATTATAGGGTGGATACTAGGGCTAGTCAGGAGCGCCCCTTTGGTAGAAAGAAAGGCCATAGTCCCTCCCTAAACAACAAAAATTAATCTCATGGTATGTCGTCATGGAGGATGAAAGGGAAAAACCAAATTACTTACCGGTAATTCCCATTTCATGAATCCTCCATGACAGCATAGGTCTCCCCCCCCAATTTTTTTTATTTATTATATATATATATATAATATAACTATGGGATCGTAGATAGGTGGAGGTGCGTGTCGGTGTGAATGAAAAGCAAAAAAAAAAAATTATATACATATATGAGGGAAAGGCTGTCGGTCCAGAAAGACACTGAGGAGGAGCCGGAGGAGGGTCATTTATTCTTCCTGTCCCTACCTGGTTGGAGGTGGGTCATCTCTCATGGTATGCCATCATGGAGGATTCATGAAAAGGGAATTATCGGTAAGTAATTTGGTTTTCTTTTTGATTTTCCCATCTTTATGTGGCACTGGTGCTCCTAGTGACCCACTTTTTCCCCCTCACTATAGAGATGAACTGCTGTTTCCCAGTTTGGTCACCAGGTGGCAGTGCTGTTCTGCTTCCATAGCCCCGTTACCTTCCCTTTTGCTGATGTGTTTACATACAATATACCGAACCATACTTTTGCCTTTGATGTGGCTTAGAAAGAGTTAATTAACTTTCCACCCCATTAAAGGAATTAAGAAAATGAAAATACTGAAATATTACTTCATAATTAATATATTATTTATCTATTTTATGCACTTATATAGCGCTACTATATTCCGCAGCACTTTACAGACATTAGCATCCAACTGTCCCCAGTGGGGCTCACAATCTAAGGTCCCTCTCAGTCTGTCTTTGGAGTGTGGGAGGAAACCCACGCAAACACGGGGAGAACATACAAACTCCATGCAGATGTTGTCCTTGGTCGGATTTGAACCTAGGACCCCAGCGCTGCTAGGCACCAGTGCTAACCACTGAGTCACCATGCTGCCCAAATACCTTTCATTATTTATAATGGCTCGTTTTGTTGGGGGAGCAATCATCAGGGGAAACAAAATGGCCGCCGTCCTATTAGTTCACACAAAACCTGTCCTGATCACACATGAGGACAAGTTGCTTCACAACACTGAGGTAAAGAGCTGCCTCAGCCTCCTCTCTGCTTGTCAGGGATTATGATCCTGAATACAGATGATGAGAACTTTAGCTGAATCTCCGGGGAGTTTAGTTCATGAAGAGACATGAAGTACAGAGAGGACGGACAGGACGGACTGTGGTGATGGAGACTAAACATGAGCTGCTGCTCATTACCCACACCTCACCCTCCTCTCATGTCTCCTCACCATCTCCATTCACCTGTGTGCAGAGAGGAGGACGAGGCAGCTCTATGGCTCATTGTGGTGAAGTAACTTGTCCTGCTGTGCGATTAGGGCAGGCTTTGTGTGCACTAACAGGACGGCGGCCATTTTATTTCTGCTAATGATTGCTCCCCCGACAAAGAGAGCCATTATAAATAATGAAAGGTATTTGGGAAAATATACATTTACCATAAAGTGACATTTAAGTATTTCCATTTTCTTAATTCCTGGAGAATCCCTTTAACATAGGTTATTTCTTTAGCGGTGACGCCCCTGATGCCACCGACATTTTTATTTAAGTTGGTGATAAATTGGAAGCTTTTCTTGTCCTGATTAGTGTCCTGTTAATGGCCGATGATATTGTGCAGTGTGAGGTGTGAATGAGAAGGCACATCCTCGCCTTCCCTCCATGACAGTTAGTATCTGCGTCTTCCCCAGGTCTCCGCTCATCTCATTGTCTATGCCTGGTCCATAGATTTCAGCTCCATCAGTCCTCCTCACCTAGATGTAGCAGAGCTCTCTCGGTTCTCTCCTCTGAGTTTTGTGGTTCATGATCAGTAACTTATTACCTGCCTCGGGTTAAAAGCAATAAAATATTAGAAATTTACATAAATCTTCTATTTCCTGTATCCTCTTTCGTGTCGTTCCTACCTATGACAGGCCTATCAACCATAAAATATTACAAATTAAAATGTGGTATAAAATATATTTTTTCCACCCTGTGGGCACTAAAGTAAAGCGAATTCATTTTAAAAATAGGAACTGCACCCCAGGCCGAATCTGACAGCTGGTATGTCATCAGACCGTGCTGAGGGATGAATGACAGGTTACTCTCTGCAGAAGGAGGCCATCATCCTGCACGGGGGATAGCATAACCCCTGTGGTGAAGCCGCCGCTCTCTGCTTCCCTTCAGGGGCACATTGCAATTAAATTCACTGTTCATCCTGAGCTGCCCTGTACACGGATAGACTGACGCATTAGCAGGGCAGTAGTGGAGCGGGATGGTGCCAGTGTATGCGTCAGGGTGAGTAGCAGTCCCTATAGGTATAATAATGGCAGCCACTAGCAGTTGCTTCCAAGAGTCTCTTCTTATGTAAAGTACAGAGAGGACTAAGCTGTGGAAAGACTGGACCCCAGGGGACGACTCTGCAGGTACTCGTGTCCTCCAGCGTACGTACAGAAGCTTTAGGGTTAGGACCTGTAGGCTGACGGAGCGGCCGCAAAACTATCTGACTGAAAAAACCATAGTGGCCGCTGACACCAATTCCGTCCACGTCGTGACTCCCTCAGCGCCCCCCTGTGTAGCCCCATCTTATCCCTACACTGATTCTCGTTGTCAAAGCGTGTTCTGCAAGGGTCTGGATTTGAAGTCCTAGCGGTATGTTCACACCTGGAGGATAGGCTGCAGATTTTCTGTTGCAAATGTTGTAGCAACTCTTGGCGTAAAAAACTACAGCAGTTAGGACCCATTCACACGAGCGTGACGGATTTGGTCCGGGTGCGTTCAGGGTGTGTTCAGTTTTTCACGCGCGTGATAAAAAACTGAAGGTTTACAAACAACATCTCTTAGCAACCATCCGTGAAAAACGCATCGCACCCGCACTAGAACATGCTGCGATTTTCACGCAACGCAGAACTGATGCGTGAAAAACATCGCTCATGTGCACAGACCCATTGAAATAAATGGGTCCGAATTCAGTGCGGATGCAATGCGTTCACGTCACGCATCGCACCCGCGCGGAAAACTCACTCGTGTGAAAGGGGCCTTACCATTCTGCACGTAAAACACACAGGATTTGGAATGGATTAGTCACGATCCGCCCGACACACTATAATGTGTATTCACATTAAATCTGCATAGCGCTGCTGGTGGTTTTTCGCACCTGTAAAAACCACAGCAAAACCGTGAGCGGGGTTTTCGCCATGTACAGGGCACAGGAACCCTTTCAGTGCCGGTATTGGATATCTGAGGTCGGATCTGTTTACAGTGTGACGCGCTGTAATAAACCGTTTATACCGTGCAGTGTGAACTCTGGTCTCCGCAGCGTATGGGAGCCTATAGACGGGGCGGCTTGCGGTCGGGGGGGTGAGCTCTGATCTGTTATTTTCCATTGTGCAGAGGGAACGATCTCTCACGTATACATATTCAGCAGGATCGGCCTGGTCCGCCATAATCCGTGGTGGAAGCATCGGTCTCTCGGTTGCCAGGCAACAGCACAGAAACTTAATGCAAAGTTTAAACACCAATGAGAGCGGTTGGAAAAACAAAGCCGGCGAGCAGTAAATACGGCTCCTCCGCCGACAGGCACCGTCCTGACCGGTAGCAGCGGGCGCCCGTCCTCCTGTGATTGGAGTTGTAGTTCACGCTGCATTGTGTAAGGATGACGGATAATGAACCGCCATAATGATGACTCTTACAGTCAGTGCAGACAGTCCGGCAGAGAACTGCAGTATCCTATGGAGTATCCGAAATCCAGAAGCAGCCGTCTGATAATCCAGACTATATTGTAATCTGGACTTTATCAGGTCCCAGGGATGGCAGATTATAGAAATATCAATGCACCCAGATGATCCGATTCTTAAAAATAAGACTTTATCTTATGTATGTGGAATGACGGCGTTATAATGGCGGTCGTCTGCACGATGACTGTGCTCTCCCGGAGTTCCTGTATGGAAATGGCTGGATTTTATGCACCTGGTAACAATAGCTGAAGTGGAGGGGGTTCACATACTTTTCTACCTACTTGTGTATATCAGCTATGGTGATAATTGTCTATTTCTCTCTTGCTGATCTAAGCTTCTCTTCTTTCCCCCGTCAGGGACCTGCTGGACCTCAAGGGACAATTGGGTATCCAGGACCACGTGGTGTCAAGGTAGGTGCCACACAGGAAGCTGTGCCGTTGTGGTGCGGCAGGATAGCGTATGCGCAGCAGGGCCGCAGCCTTACTGCTCCCTACATGGTATATGCTGCACACAGGGAAATCTCTGACAGCTGGTGCCCAGACGATATGGCAGCCATGATATTTAAAGGAAAACTCCATCCTAGACGGTGAACTCCGCTCGCAGAGTTAGTCGTTCTGTATGAAGCAGCCACCCGGGGGTTTGTTCCGGGTATTGGGGGGTATGTGGGGACCCTCAGTAATGCAATAAACTTCTCTATTGTAAAGGGGACAAAAGCCGAGGCCTTCGCATATGACACTGCAGATACCCAGCTGTCTGTCCTGCTCTGTCAGAAGGCAGGAGCCGTTTTCCCATGTGTTCCTTTTACCAAACAGGCCTTTAGGGTCCGCATATCCTGGGGTCCCCCCCACAGACCCGGCTTGTAGTCTGTACTTGGCATATAAAGAATAGATTGTACGTCCCACAGAGCTGCACGCTGCGCCACCCATGGATATGTCTGTCTGGATTCTGGGAAAGCTGGGTGACAATGGGACCTGTAATGGCAGCCATTGTAATTTGACAGCTTGATGAATGAGGACGATTCGAGGACTCTGGCAGCCTATGGGTTAAGCCTGGTGCGGGATCGGTCGGGCCGGTTCGTAACAGGAAGCCGTTTGCCGATCCTATTGGCTGAGCCGAGCTTTTCTCCATTAGGGAGCATTAAGAGTGTGAAGTGCAGAAGATCTGGCTTTAGAGCCGTCATTAAACTAATTGAATTATTCTGCATTGCTACAGAGAAGGGGCGCAGAATGGCAGGAGCGCTCCTCCGAAGTGTCATAATTAGATCTGCTAAAGTGGAGATGGATGGTGTTCTGCAGCGCTAATGGGGGCCATTCTCCACTCCATGTATTTATTTCCCTCGCAGAGTCGGAGAAGCCATTCACTGTCATTACACACTATAAGCTCATCCACCACCTCAATCATAGCCGCCGAGTCCTGGGAACAGAGCAGGGAAGGCTGGAAGTGGTACTGTGCACTGTCCGTATACAGAGACAAGTGGTACTGTGCACTGTCCGTATAGAGAGAGAGAAGTGGTACTGTGCACTGTCCATATACAGAGAGAGAAGTGGTACTGTGCACTGTCCGTATAGAGAGAGAGAAGTGGTACTGTGCACTGCCCGTATATAGAGAGAGAAGTGGTACTGTGCACTGTCCGTATACAGAGAGAGAAGTGGTACTGTGCACTGCCCATATACAGAGAGAGAAGTGGTACTGTGCACTGTCTATATACAGAGAGAGAAGTGGTACTGTGCACTGTCCGTATACAGAGAGAGACGTGGTACTGTGCACTGTCCTAATACAGAGAGAAGTGGTACTGTGCACTGCCCGTATACAGAGTGAGAAGTGGTACTGTGCACTGTCCGTATACAGAGACAAGTGGTACTGTGCACTGTCCGTATACAGAGAGAGAAGTGGTACTGTGCACTGTCCGTATACAGAGAGAAGTGGTACTGTGCACTGTCCATATACAGAGAGAGAAGTGGTAATGTGCACTGTCCGTATACAGAGAGAGAAGTGGTACTGTGCACTGCCCATATACAGAGAGAGGAGTGGTACTGTGCACTGCCCATATACAGAGAGAAGTGGTACTGTGCACTGCCCATATACAGAGAGAAGTGGTACTGTGCACTGTCCGTATACAGAGAGAGAAGTGGTACTGTGCACTGTCCGAATACAGAGAGAGAAGTGGTACTGTGCACTGCCCGTATACAGAGAGAGAAGTGGTACTGTGCACTGCCCATATACAGAGAGAAGTGGTACTGTGCACTGTCCGTATACAGAGAGTGAAGTGGTACTGTGCACTGTCCATATACAGAGAGAAGTGGTACTGTCCATATACAGATAGAAGTGGTACTGTGCACTGTCCATATACAGAGAGAAGCGGTACTGTGCACTGTCCATCTAAAGAAAGAAGTGGTACTGTGCACTGTCCATATAAAGAGAGAAGTGGTACTGTGCACTGTACATATACAGAGAGAAGTAGTACTGTGCACTGTCCATATAAAGAGAGAAGTGGTACTGTGCACTGTACATATACAGAGAGAAGTAGTACTGTGCACTGTCCATATAAAGAGAGAAGTAGTACTGTGCACTGCCCGTACACATAGTATATATAAGCTTTTTTTTTTTTTTTATACTTCAAAGCAACTTTATTCCCAGTTATTCAGTGACGCAGCGCAGGCTGGAGAGTGGTACAGTAAGAGTTTCACCACTTCTTTGGGACAGTAGTTTTTGTGGCCACCAGGGGGCAGAGTGATGCGGACAGGCCTGTGGTCTTGGGGGATCATAGACCACTAGCGCTGACCACGGGAGCTCCGCCACCATTATATCTTCTGTGTACTGAGCGCTCTGTCTCTTTTCAGGGAGCTGATGGAATCCGGGGTTTGAAGGGAACAAAGGGAGAGAAGGTAAGTGGGCGCTAGGTGACCTCCACCTGCTGGGGCTGCCCGGGTTATGCCAATGACTGTGAGTAACTGAGGTGAACAACCAGAAGAAATCACTAATGTATGAAGAAAAAGTGTCCAAATAATCCATGGCTGCTCACGAGGGGGCGTGGCACAATATATAAAAGGGGTGTGGTTTAGTGGGAGGGGCACAATATGAGGTTTGGCATAAAATTCCTTTGCAAACTAAGCCAACCAATAGGAGGGTATAAGGCGAGACAAGCGTCTGAGCCGCGGGATAAACCGGTGCAAAGATAACCGAAAGTCCTTTACTCACTGTCTGTAAGATCTCTGCTTGCTGTCAGTGAATGGGAATATTACTTTGATACAGAGGCTGATGGTGTAGTACTAGCGCAGGGCTCACTTCTCCCCCTCAGTCTCTGGATCTAAATACGAATGCTCTTCACTGACAGCAATATCTTCCCTGTGCACAGTAATAAGGCGACACCTCTGCTGCACTTGCTGGGGTGGCTCCTCTGTATGGGCCCGGCATAGCAATTCACACCTTTCATCCTCCACTCGCTGAGCCCCCGGGGCCCCTGGCCCCTCGAACATCTCTATTAATAGACTCCATTCAGTGCTGAAGGAACTTGTCTCACCTGGCAACAGCCCATGCATTTCATTAGACTTCCCAATCGCTTCCAGGCTGGTTGCCACTCTCCATCGGTGCCCTGGGACCGGCGGGCACATCATTAACCAGTGCACTGCTGGATACGGCTGCAGCACATTGCACCACAGCTCACCGCTCTGCATTTAGTAATTCTGCTTCTGTTTATCTATGTATTTAGGGTGAAGACGGCTTCCCAGGATTCAAGGGAGACATGGGACCCAAAGGAGACCGAGTAAGAACCTGTTTTATTGTTTAGCATTTCTTAGATCCTGATCCAGATCTGTATAATCATCTGAAAGATGGGGGTTACTCTATCCAGTCTGCAGAGGAGTCCTGACCCCCAGCGCTGCCACTTACCTGTGTGGCTGATACAGCGCCCTATAGAAGATAGTAATATGTACGTGTATTATTCATATAGTTTAAATACTGAGATCCCACTAACCCTACACAGAGGGGTAAATAATTTAGTGAGGCAGGACAGCGCTCACCTGGTAGAGAGGGGATTCATCACTGTACGTGTCAGTGACCCCACAAGAAAGCATGTCCACAACACTGCCACGGAAGTCAATGCACATCTCCTGTATATTGATTGCCATGCGCCATGTGGCGGTTGTAAAGCAGCAGCTCAGGGGTGTGGGGGCGGCATCCCACAAAGAGGCGCAGTGCAGCCAAAAGCCCCATGTCTGCACGGTTTACAAATGAATTTCTGAGGCTGATTGTTAAAAGGGTTGTCTGTTAAAGGGGTCCTCTCACTTCAGCAAGTGGCATTTATCATCTAGATGCAGTTAATAGAAGGCATTTACTAATGTATTGTGATTCTCCATATTGCTTCCTTTGCATTGATTCATTTTCCCCTTACATTATACACTGCTTGTTTCCATGGTTACGACCACCCTGTAATCCATCAGTGGTGGTCGTGCTTGCACACTATAGGAAGAAGTGCCGGCTTCTCCGGTAGCCGGGAGCGCTTGTAGGCCGGATCCTTTTCCTATAGTGTGGAAGCATGACCACCGCTGCTGGATTGCATGGTGGTCATAACCATGGAAACGAGCCGTGTATAATGTGATGGAAAAATTAATGAAGCCAGCAAAGGAAGCAACATGGAGAATCACAATACATCATTTAGTGCCTTGTATTAACTCTCACTACGTGAGAAATGCGATCTGCTGAGGTGAAAAGACCCCTTTAATGGCCGTAGTTTGGCCACACAGCAGCCATGACTTGGGGCACCAACCTTATGGCAGAACATTTACACCACTCCGATTGAGGTGAAGTGGCGGAATCAGGACCGGGCTGGATAGTCAGGCAAACATTCTTGTCACAGCCTATGGAGCAAGTCACACCTGTGCTCCAGCAAAACTTACCGGTAGCTTGAAAAATATTTCCCCAGCATGCACCGAGGGTCCAACCTTAAGGCCCCTTTCACACGGGCGAGTTTTCAGCGTGGTAAACGCATTGCACCCGCACTGAATCCGGACCCATTCACTTCAATGGGGCTGTGCAGATGAGCGGTGATTTTCACGCATCACTTGTTCACTATGTTCTATATTCTGCGTTTTTCACGCAATGCAGGCCCCATAGAAGTGAATGGGGATGAGTGAAAATCGCAAGCAAGTGCGGATGCAATGCGATTTTCACGCATGGTTGCTAGGAGATGATGTTCAGGTCCTGAAAGAAGAAGAAAGAAGACAATGCCGGCTGCGCGAACAAGAGGATGAGGGGAGTAAATTATTATTATTTTTTTAACCCCTCAAGCCACATTTTAGTAAGCATTCTGCTATTATTTTCCCTTATAACCATTTTATAAGGGAAAATAATAAAATGAATAGAACACCGAACCCAAACCCGAACTTCAGTGAAGAAGTCCGGGTTCGGGTACCACATTCAGTTTTTTCTCACACGCGTGCAAAATGCATTGCACTCGTGCAGAAAAAAACATCAGAACACAATCACAGTCAAAACAGACTGCAATTGCGTGCCTACTCGCCCGGTTTTCCCGCAATGCACACGCGACGCATCCGGAGCAAAACCAGGACGCCCGTCTGAAAGAGACCTAAGACCCAAAATGGATCTTCCACAAACCTCCATCTTAGGCTCCATTCACACGTCCGTAATAATGGGTTTGCATTTTGCGGAACGGAGGCGGACCCATTCATTCTCTATGGGGACGGAATGGATGCGGAAAGCACACTATGTGCTCTCCGCATCCGCATTTCCGGAGCGCGCCGCCGATCTTCCGGTCCGCGGTTCCGGAAAAAAATAGAACATGTCCTATTCTTGTCGGCAATTGCGGACAAGAATATGCATTTCTATGGGGGTGCCGGGCGGGTGTATTGCGGATCTGCAATGCACTACAGACGTGTGAATGGACCCAAAGCGATAATTACAGGCAGCTTGTCTGTGTCAGCGGATAGTAATGATCACACTTTGTTTTAATTGCTACGAGAACGCAGGGTTTGGCTCCGCTCATCCAGCGTTAAAGGTAGAATCAATATGTTCATTAACTGATAACCTGCCGTAACCTGTGCACTGCATGAAGATGTTAATTGACTTGGCTGAATCAATGGGAATATCTGGAGACTCGCTTCACCAATTCATTATTTGGTATATTAATTGTGCTCTGGAAAAGGCAAAGTATAGATGTCATTAATGTCCTGTTTAAAGAGCTTGTGATGCACAGCCGTCACAACAGTTTTGGTCATATTGTGGGATCAGGACGCCTGTCTGGTTATAAATGGAAGATTGTCCCGTAAAAGTTGCAGAAGTGGGAGAATAAGGCCTGATTCAGGCGGCCAGCGAGCTGCACACAGACCCCTAGAAGTCAGTGGTGCAATTCACACCTCCATTTTTGCACACAAACCCTCAGGGCATGCAGACAGCGGTTTGTGGTGGTGACCAGGCCCATGTCTCAGGCAGATCAGGGGTGGCTGAAAACTGGACAGAAAGTATCAAGAGCAGATAGGACTTCTATTTTATGAATTCACTCCTGGTTTTGGCTCCCAAAACTGCATTAGGAAATCAGACCGTGTGCAGGTAGCGTAAGCGTGTATTCACACATGACAATTTTGTTGCAGAAATTTCTGAAAAGCTGTTCCATGTATCGAAATAGGTTAGTTTCTGCAGCAGGTGCTTGGATTTCTGAAAATCCCATTCAGATAACAGGACTGCAGCCTCAGACCTCTCGTATACTCGTAATACTGCACCCAGGGGCGTAGCTATAGGGGGTGCAGAGGTAGCAGTCGCTACCGGGCCCAGGAGCCTGAGGGGGCCCAAAAACCCTTGTGCCACATAAGACACTGGCATTATAGAAAGTGCATGCTGGTCAATTTACACCTCTGGCTGGAGGGAAGGGGTTAGGTCAAGAATTTGGCATGAGGGAGTGCCCTTTCAATGTTTGCCTCTGGCAGCAGGAAGGCTATGTGCTCCCCTGCCCCTTGCCAACAAGCACTAAGGGACGGGGGCCCAGGATGAACTCTTGCACCAGGGCCCGTGAGCCTTTAGCTACGCCCCTGACTGCACCCATGGAAGTCCTTTCATGCCCCATGTACCATAAGACTCCATATCACAGAGCTTGGACTTTAGACCATCTGTGTAACACTGTGCTGTACATAGGCACCATATGGCGGCACACATTTGCCTCCGTACATATAATAAATTCTGATTATTCAAGGATTTCACAGCCAGAAACAAGTGAAGTTAGAGAATTTCTAGTGTGTTTTGGATTTCTCTGCATTAGTGGAACCTAATAGGTTCATGACTATTAGATATTCTGGGCTACTGGATGGTCATATATAATACTGGTCCGATACTGATATCGGTGATCGGATCTTGTGAAATCCATCATCACCATGAAGTTCTGTGAACAAGTGCAAGAACATGAACGTTTCAGGATTATCAGACACAATGTTAATGGAATCTCAATGTATATCCGTCAAGGTTCCTGTCTCTTATGTATCTTTATGTATCTACAGGGTGAATTAGGACCTTTTGGTCCCAGAGGTGAAGATGGTCCAGAAGGTCCAAAGGGAAGAGGTGGTCCATCTGGAGAGAACGGTCCTCTTGGTCCTGCTGGGGAGAAGGTAAGTTGTTATAATCTAAGCTGTCACTGGAATATTGCCAGAGAGAGTCATCGCTGCAAAGATGTCCTCCTAAGGCCCTGTTCACATTCAGAGAGGTCTCTGCGGATATTGGGGCAGTTTTTGCAGCCTGTCCTGTTCATACTTCCTCCCCTTCAAACCTTCTCCTACATGAGCAGTGTCGGGGAATGAGATGACATCTTCTTAATAATTACATGTACATGGATCCTGGTGAGGAGCACTTACCGCATCATTAAAAAAAAGTCTCCCTCCCATGTGATGTCCAGAGCAGAACTCAGACCCAAGGAGAAGTGCTGACATGGTAATTGGCTCCAGCCCTCGGCACATATTCCTAGAAGTTACAGTATAACGAGGGAAACTTCACAGAACGAACTCCTTCCCTGTGAATGCTCACCACTCCACATGTCGTCTGTATTTACCACATGGCATAGAATAGAGCGGGTTATTTACCCCATGTAAACTGTCAGGTCCGGCGGCCTATCCCTGATATGAGACAAAGGCCGACCCTGTACTTTTTTTATTTTTTTTAATATATCTTTTTATTGAAGTTTTCAATTATATTCAAAACCTTTGACTTTTTTACAAGTCTTTTCAGAATTGTAGTCCCTTGTTCTTTTTTGTCAAATACATACAGTACATACAAATGAAAGGTATAACAAGTTCTAAAACAAAAAATATACAATATTAAGGCAAAAGTGTAATAAATGTATTGTAACATTTGTGTATTATTTATATACATATATGCACGTTTTATAAATGTTATTTTATAGATGTTCTAAATATTTACTGTACTCTTAACACAGCGTCATTATCCTGTACCCTGAGTATCTTGTACCCCGAGTATCAGTGTCATTATCCTGTACCCCCAGTGTCAGCGTGTCATTATCCTGTACCCCGAGTATCAGTGTCATTATCCTGTACCCCGAGTATCAGTGTCATTATCCTGTACCCCGAGTGTCAGCGTGCCATTATCCTGTACCCCGAGTGTCAGTGTCATTATCCTGTACCCCGAGTGTCAGTGTCATTATCTTGTACCCCGAGTATCAGTGTCATTATCCCGTACCCCGAGTGTCAGCGTGTCATTATCCTGTACCCCGAGTGTCAGTGTCATTATCCTGTACCCCGAGTGTCAGCGTGCCATTATCCTGTACCCCGAGTGTCAGCGTGCCATTATCCTGTACCCCGAGTGTCAGCGTCATTATCCTGTATCCTGAGTGTCAGTGTCATTATCCTGTACCCCGAGTGTCAGCGTCATTATCCTGTACCCCGAGTGTCAGCGTCATTATCCTGTACCCCGAGTGTCAGTGTCATTATCCTGTATCCCGAGTGTCAGCGTCATTATCCTGTACCCCGAGTGTCAGTGTCATTATCCTGTACCCCGAGTGTCAGCGTCATTATCCTGTACCCCGAGTGTCAGCGTCATTATCCTGTACCCCGAGTGTCATTATCCTGTACCCCGAGTGTCAGTGTCATTATCTTGTACCCCGAGTATCAGTGTCATTATCCTGTACCCCGAGTGTCATTATCCTGTACCCCGAGTGTCAGTGTCATTATCCTGTACCCCGAGTATCAGTGTCATTATCCTGTACCCCGAGTGTCAGCGTGTCATTATCCTGTACCCCGAGTGTCAGTGTCATTATCCTGTACCCCGAGTGTCACCGTCATTATCCTGTACCCCGAGTATCAGTGTCATTATCCTGTACCCCGAGTGTCAGTGTCATTATCCTGTACCCCGAGTGTTAGCGTCATTATCCTGTACCCCGAGTGTCAGCGTCATTATCCTGTACCCCGAGTGTCAGCGTCATTATCCTGTACCCCGAGTGTCAGCATCCTGTACCCCGAGTGTCAGTGTCATTATCCTGTACCCCGAGTGTCACCGTCATTATCCTGTACCCCGAGTATCAGTGTCATTATCCTGTACCCCGAGTGTCAGCGTGTCATTATCCTGTACCCCGAGTGTCAGCGTCATTATCCTGTACCCCGAGTATCAGTGTCATTATCCTGTACCCCGTGTCAGCGTCATTATCCTGTACCCCGAGTGTCAGCGTCATTATCCTGTACCCCGAGTATCAGTGTCATTATCCTGTACCCCGACTGTCAGTGTCATTATCCTGTACCCGAGTGTCAGTGTCATTATCCTGTACCCCCAGTGTCAGCGTCATTATCCTGTACCCCGAGTGTCAGTGTCATTATCCTGTACCCGAGTGTCAGTGTCATTATCCTGTACCCGAGTGTCAGTGTCATTATCCTGTACCCCGAGTGTCAGTGTCATTATCCTGTATCCTGAGTGTCAGCGTGTCATTATCCTGTACCCCGAGTGTCAGCGTCATTATCCTGTACCCCGAGTATCAGCGTGTCATTATCCTGTACCCGAGTGTCAGTGTCATTATCCTGTACGCCGAGTGTCAGTGTCATTATCCTGTACCCCAAGTGTCAGTGTCATTATCCTGTACCCCGAGTGTCAGCGTCATTATCCTGTACCCCGAGTGTCAGCGTCATTATCCTGTACCCCGAGTGTCAGTGTCATTATCCTGTACCCCGAGTGTCAGCGTCATTATCCTGTACCCCGAGTGTCAGCGTCATTATCCTGTACGCCGAGTGTCAGCGTCATTATCCTGTATCCTGAGTGTCAGTGTCATTATCCTGTACCCCGAGTGTCAGCGTCATTATCCTGTACCCCGAGTGTCAGCGTCATTATCCTGTACCCCGAGTGTCAGCATCATTATCCTGTACCCCGAGTGTCAGCGTCCTTATCCTGTACCCCGAGTGTCAGCATCATTATCCTGTACCCCGAGTGTCAGCGTCATTATCCTGTACCCCGAGTGTCAGCATCATTATCCTGTACCCCGAGTGTCAGCGTCATTATCCTGTACCCCGAGTGTCATTATAGAGCAGTGTACGCTTACATCCGGATAGAAGAGACATATAGGGGCAGTCGCAGAATGGAGGCGAGCAGTTCAGGCTGACTGTGATATAAAGTCAGTACTTAGTCCCTTGTAAATGGATGTAATGTTGAAGATGATGCCGGTGAGGTATACATGTATATGAGGACGGCAATAACCACAACCATGTTCTCTTTAGGGAAAACTCGGTGTTCCAGGATTACCAGGCTACCCAGGAAGGCAAGGTCTAAAGGTAACGTCCTGCGGTCTTCAGTCATTTGCCGTCACCTTGTGATGTGGACGACTCCATAACCTTCCTACCGTATAATCGGGATTGAATACACAGTTATTGATCAGCAGCTGATAATCATCTCCTGATCACTAAGCACATTATAACAGCAGACGTTATGTGTAAGACGGGGATTAGAGGAAACCTGGAGCGAGGGACTGAGAGGATGTGAAGTATCGGCGCAGTGATCGGTGCGCTCTCCATCTATACCCCTTTGATCAGCACTGCTATACAGCAATACCGCGTATCATATCCTTCCGCTATATTATAGATTAACCATTGTCCTCCAAACTACAAATAACATTTTATTCTCCTGTTATTTGAAGGGATCGATCGGATTTCCCGGTTTTCCAGGTGCAAACGGAGAGAAAGGCACAAGAGTAAGTGAATAATATGGAATTATCAGCATGTCTATAATGAGCCTTCTCCTGAAACAAGGGCCACAATGGTCTCCAACATCCTACATACAGGCGTCAAATGATGCAGCATGCCCTTCTTCTCCCTTCTTACACTGCTATGAGTACACATAACCTACAGGAGGTTTTACACAGAGCTTCTGTGCTCAGCTCCGGCCTCTAAAATAATACACAGGAAAATCCAATATAATAATGTGCTGAGCCGGTAAGAAAAAGCTCTGCAGAACTCGTACAGAATGTCATCGCTTTATTATTATTCACCGGGTGCTGCCATAGCCAGAGCTGAGGGAAGATTTACTTCTCCAGGCCGCTAAAAGCTTATTATTTTGTAATAAGGTGGTTTTTTTTGTCCTTAAAGGCTTTGTCCTCTTACAAGTAAATTAAAAGTCTACCAGTTATAGTTAATAACCCTGGGGAAGAGGACGGGTCGTGCTTATTGCCCTCTTATAACTTTCTTTACTTTCTTTTAGGGAACCCCTGGCAAACCAGGTCCAAGGGGGCAACGAGGTCCAACGGTAAGAAACCACCCTTCTCCTTCTATACTGAATTTCACACCTAATACACACTGTTCAGCTCTCTGACCTACACTTGTCATTCTCTCTGAAGGGTCCACGTGGTGAAAGAGGTCCAAGGGGAACAACAGGAAAGCCAGGCCCCAAGGTGAGAACGGTTATATCATAGGCCAAAGCCAGACTGAGAGCGCAGTACACATGTCAGCCGGCCTTATCTTCCACCCTACACCAGCCCAGAGACTTCACTCATTCCTTACCTTCTGTAAATCTATAGATTCTAATGTCCGTCTCCTCTTTCTCTGCAGGGTAACTCTGGAGGGGATGGCCCCGCTGGTCCCCCTGGTGAAAGGGTAAGATGTGGCTTAGTTAACGTGGACAATACAAATGCAAACGGTTCTGTGGAAATATCAGTCCCAGATCTCTTGGGGTGTGACAGCGTCTCGCTTATTGGGAAGTGCGGGAACAGATCAGTGTTCCTGAAAATGAAGAACTGTCCAGATTACAATACAATAGAAAATCCTTTCTACAGGTTCCATCATCAAATGTCAGTGTACGGAGAACCCTGTAAATAGGATGCCCAGACACGCACACAATACACGGACACCGGCCTCCTACACCAGGGTCTACAGGCCGACACTGACTTCCCTTGTAAAGGCAGTATTAACCCCTACACAGAAACGCCCTAAGTGGTCCTTCCAGGGAGGCTGATTGGCTGCAGACTGCTAGTGTCTGTTCCTTGATTCACCGCTGTTCCTGGTACGGATCATCCTAGCTGCAGGCAGGAATCGGGGGCGATGCCTGGATTTTGGTTTACATTGCTCCCCTCACCTGTGCAGCATCTCCAGACTCCTGCAACTGAATCTTCTCTAATATATGTGTCACTAATCAGATTAATGTTTAATAATCAGATTCAACAAAGCGAAAAGTTGTGAGGTCTGAGGTAGAGGTTGGTCTGCATGACTCCTCAGCTGCGAGTAGAATGTGTACCAGCTGGAGTAGATATGGCAGCATGGTGCCATGGAAGAGCGTAACCCTGTAGACCGCTGCCGCTGGGTTCTCGTGTGTTGTCAGAGAAAGTTCTAACTCGATTAGAACGGGCAGTTTGAGTTCCAGTCCAGGACATGGACAATTGCAGGCCGCATTAACATAACATACATTCCCATGTCCCCATCCCCCTCTCATGCTTGCAGCCAGCTGTTTCATTGCGCAGAACAAGACGCTGCTTTACATTAGACTAGATCCATCGCTTATTGTCTAGAGAAGGGAACTCACAACTGCAACCGGTCTGACAACACGGGGTATAAGAGCCGCATGTCGTACCCAGAATCCCTCATTCGTCGGCTCCATGGAACTGGTCACACAATGACCAGCTCTGGCTTTAGATCCAGCTTTGAGAAGTAGGATGGCAAATGCATGTGACGGCCGGGAGGAACCCCGTTCCCAGGACATCTCAAACTAACACACATTTCTGTTATCACAGGGACCACCCGGACCTCAAGGACCCACTGGATTTCCAGGACCGAAGGGCCCCCCTGTAAGTGAAAAATGCTATACTTTCCTGGACACGTTCCACAGCTCGTAATCTTAAAACACGTACAGTATTTACCAGGGGGTCATGTAATCCAAAATATCACCAAATATATCAAGCGTCCAACATTTTACATATGCAACGAATGCAGCTACTTTTTCCACCTGTAAAATCCTTGGAGACTGGATATTCTGACGTTGGTTCTTCTTCAATTTTAGGGTCCACCAGGGAAAGACGGACTTCCCGGACACCCCGGCCAGAGAGGTGAAACTGTGAGTATTTGATACCGGTTTTCCTCATCCTTACATCTGACTTCCACCGGAAGTGTGATTGCTCTAGACCCTTCCCTGTAGATGAGGAGATGTTGCTGATCTTCAAGGCGTATGTGTCTTCATCTACATGGAGGGGTCTAAAGAAATCCCCCTGCTAATTCTGGTCAAGTCAGAGTAACGATGAGTTCCAAGGAGCCTCACACAATATGGTCAGTAACCCTGACTCTCCAATATCACTATAGCGCCCCTACAAGGTGATTTTAGGAGTCAATCTTTTTGGCTGGGTTTTCTAACTGATTTGCTACAGTGAATCACAAACTCGGGTTGGATTTTCCCAGTCTGTGGTAATGTTGGGCGATCACAGCACAACAACTCGTGATTTGTCCACCATTAGATTACACTGGGCGATCGAATGGCTGAGTTTGGGTCTCGCTTTAGTGAATTGAAATGAAAACTCAGCAAACAGATTTACAGATCTTGAAACGGTCATCTGCAATTATCAGAGCCACAACCGCTGAATACACCGACAGCTGCTCGTGGCATCCATACGTCATACCTGCACAGCATGGACCTTGCTGCTCGAGGCTTAAGTGCTGGCTGTTTGCACATATCTTGTTGCGGCCACTGTACAGCTAGGTTTGTGCTGGCTCTGCAGACACCATCCTGCGAGCTGGACGAGCACCGAGGTACGATTTTTTTGCTGCTAATCTTTTTCACTCTGACATAATAAGACCAACGTTTTTCCCTTGGAATTGTGTCATTTGACAGCGCGTGCTGACTGCAGTCTGCGGAGAAACTGAGGGCTGCAAATGTCAAGTGCTAAATCTGTGCTGCATTGGCTTCATTTGGTGCAATAGTGAAGGGAGCTTCTCTTCTGTAGGCCTGCAATGTGTTTCATCACTACAAGCACCTGGTGGCTTCATATTAGGATGTCACACACCTATCAGGGATGAAACAGGCTAAGAATAACAATAATGTATAGTCAAATATACCTAACGTATTCATTTACTATATAGTAGGGCTTGTATCCACTACGTAGTGGTCGTTCATGACCATAATCCAGGATCACACATAGAATTCATCTATATAAACACTGCAGTCACTTTGGATCAATAGAGGACAAGAAATCTAATGTATTTAGGATACTTTCACACTAGCGTTTTAGTTTTCCGGTATTGAGATCCGTCATAGGGGTTCAATACCGGAAAAAAACGCTTCAGTTTTGTCCCCATTCATTGTCAATGGGGACAAAACTGAACAGAACGGAGCGCTCCAAAATGCATTCCGTTCCGTTTAGTTGCGTTCCCATCCCGGAGAGCAAACCGCAACATGTTGTAGGGATGCGGAGCAAGACGGATGCAAGTCAATGGGGACAGATCCGTTTTCTCTGACACAATAGAAAACGGATCCGTCCCCATTGACTTTCAATGGAGTTCATGATGGATCCATCTTGCCTATTTTAAAGAAAATACAACCAGATCTGTTCTTAACTGATGCAGACGGTTGTATTATCAGTAACAGAAGCGTTTTTACTGAACCCTGCCGGATCCAGCAAAAACACTAGTGTGAAAGTAGCCTAACACAGATGCATCCTGTATTATACTTTGAAGCTGCACTCATAATTCTGCAGGCTTCCGAGCTGAAATCTTACACAATTTCCTGTTTGCTCATGTGATGTTCAAGTAGCCAAGTGTAACTCCAGATTAGTACAGAATAAGTAATGTAATGTATGTATGCAGTGACTGCACCAGCAGAATAGTGAGTGCAGCTCTGGAGTATAATACAGGATGTAACTCAGGATCAGTACAGGATAAGTAATGTATGTATGCAGTGACTGCACCAGCAGAATAGTGAGTGCAGCTCTGGAGTATAATACAGGATGTAACTCAGGATCAGTACAGGATAAGTAATGTAATGTACACAGTGACTGCACCAGCAGAATAGTGAGTGCAGCTCTGGAGTATAATACAGGATGTAACTCAGGATCAGTACAGGATAAGTAATGTATGTACACAGTGACTGCACCAGCAGAATAGTGAGTGCAGCTCTGGAGTATAATACTGGATGTAACTCAGGATCAGTACAGGATAAGTAATGTATGTACACAGTGACTGCACCAGCAGAATAGTGAGTGCAGCTCTGGAGTATAATACAGGATGTAACTCAGGATCAGTACAGGATAAGTAATGTATGTACATACACAGTGACTGCACCAGCAGAATAGTGAGTGCAGCTCTGGAGTATAATACAGGATGTAACTCAGGATCAGTACAGGATAAGTAATGTATGTACACAGTGACTGCACCAGCAGAATAGTGAGTGCAGCTCTGGAGTATAATACAGGATGTAACTCAGGATCAGTACAGGATAAGTAATGTATGTAGACAGAGACTGCACCAGCAGAATAGTGAGTGCAGCTCTGGAGTATAATACAGTATGTAACTCAGGATCAGTGCAGGATAAGTAATGTATGTACACAGTGACTGCACCAGCAGAATAGTGAGTGCAGCTCTGGAGTATAATACAGGATGTAACTCAGGATCAGTACAGGATAAGTAATGTATGTACACAGTGACTGCACCAGCAGAATAGAGAGTGCAGCTCTGGAGTATAATACAGTATGTAACTCAGGATCAGTGCAGGATAAGTAATGTATGTACACAGTGACTGCACCAGCAGAATAGTGAGTGCAGCTCTGGAGTATAATACAGGATGTAACTCAGGATCAGTACAGGATAAGTAATGTATGTACACAGTGACTGCACCAGCAGAATAGTGAGTGCAGCTCTGGAGTATAATACAGGATGTAACTCAGGATCAGTACAGGATAAGTAATGTATGTAGACAGAGACTGCACCAGCAGAATAGTGAGTGCAGCTCTGGAGTATAATACAGGATGTAACTCAGGATCAGTACAGGATAAGTAATTTATGTACACAGTGACTGCACCAGCAGAATAGAGAGTGCAGCTCTGGAGTATAATACAGTATGTAACTCAGGATCAGTGCAGGATAAGTAATGTATGTACACAGTGACTGCACCAGCAGAATAGTGAGTGCAGCTCTGGAGTATAATACAGGATGTAATTCAGGATCAGTACAGGATAAGTAATGTTTGTACACAGTGACTGCACCAGCAGAATAGTGAGTGCAGCTCTGGAGTATAATACTGGATGTAACTCAGGATCAGTACAGGATAAGTAATGTATGTACACAGTGATTCCACCAGCAGAACAGTGAGTGCAGCTCTGGAGTATAATACAGTATGTAACTCAGGATCAGTGCAGGATAAGTAATGTATGTACACAGTGACTGCACCAGCAGAATAGTGAGTGCAGCTCTGGAGTATAATACAGGATGTAACTCAGGATCAGTACAGGATAAGTAATGTATGTACACAGTGACTGCACCAGCAGAATAGAGAGTGCAGCTCTGGAGTATAATACAGTATGTAACTCAGGATCAGTGCAGGATAAGTAATGTATGTACACAGTGACTGCACCAGCAGAATAGTGAGTGCAGCTCTGGAGTATAATACAGGATGTAACTCAGGATCAGTACAGGATAAGTAATGTATGTACACAGTGACTGCACCAGCAGCATAGTGAGTGCAGCTCTGGAGTATAATACAGGATGTAACTCAGGAACAGTACAGGATAAGTAATGTATGTACACAGTGACTGCACCAGCAGAATAGTGAGTGCTGCTCTGGAGTATAATACAGGATGTAACTCAGGATCAGTACAGGATAAGTTAATATACTCTGTGACTCAGTGACTCTGTACAGTGAAGAAGTACTTCCATAGGTTCACATGCTGTATAATATTGCTTCGCTTTGGACACTACATCTTCAGCAGGGATATTGGGTCAGCATATAACAATTTCTGAGCTGTTTATACATTTACTAAGTGCAGCTGCATGAATCCATATTGACAGTGCTGACTCTAAATAATTCAGTATCCTCAGGTAAGCTAGGTTTGATGGATTTATTATTTGCCCGACCGTGCATGCCGCATGTCAACCAATAACCTTCGTCCATTCGCTGCGGTAAGTGTCTCTCTCCTCCCAGCTTCTCTTGTTATTGGTTTCATGTCCCAGCCCCATTTATTTTTCAGTGAGTCAGGGAAGTCCATTGTCACCGTCGGTCATTTTCATGCTGGAGTCACCTTATCATCCTAAGAATAATGATCGATGAATTTTCCTCATTAAATGGCTGCCAGAACGGGCAAAAATCTGTTGCTTTGAAGTTCACCTTTTCCTGTATGTCTTCTCCTATAGAACAGCAGTGACCAGCCAAAGGGAGCATTGGCCGCCTACGTCTCTGTTCTTCTACCTCTTCTCACCTTCTTTATTCCCATTACCAGGGTTTCCAAGGAAAGACGGGTCCCCCGGGTCCTCCCGGTGTTGTGGGTCCCCAGGTAAGTCACTGTCAATCTGTCATCACTTAGGAGAAGCAGCCGCTCCTTCATACAAACCACATTATCTCGCGCTGTAATTTCTCAGATCTGTCTGTAGCGGTGACGTCCTGTGATCCACAGCCAAGTCCTTCATCTCCGCACATTATCTGCTATCAGATGTAATTCTGGAGAACAGGGATTAGCTGCGCTCAGACTCGCTCTTAAATATTAAATGACGAGGAATACTCTATAGATACCCGTCACATAGGACCTGAGGTGTTGACACAGAAGATTCCCGGGCCAGCACCAACCACACCCATGGCCTGTCATTGTCAGGGTGTTGTCCATTGTGGATAAGCACATAACATATTCTTCCTGAAGCTCCACTAGTTTACACACTAAATCAGATGATAAATGGAGGCACTAATCCGACAACACTGTCAGTCTGATCCTAGGAGTAGTCGCTGAGTATAGGTCTATGGACACTGTACATACATCTCCCTTCCGCATGTGCATGATTGGTCTAACTGTAGATGTGCTGTCTCATTGATGACCATTTCTAGGGTCCGACTGGAGAGACTGGTCCACTGGGTGAGAGAGGCCATCCAGGACCTCCTGGTCCACCTGGTGAGCAGGGATTACCCGGTCTGGCTGGAAAAGAAGGATCAAAGGTGAGTGATCAGGTTTTGCAGAGAAAAACAGACCACAGAGGCACAGAAGATACCACTACCCATCTCTTCACACCACGGCACATATCTAACATTAATAAGGACATGTGTGATCTACAAGCATCCCGCCCGGTATAGCCTGCAAACTGCACCATACACCATGTAGTCACTTCCGTTATAGGGGGGGGAGACAAGTCTGTTATTTCACAGCTTTGCTTCCTCGTTCACATTGCATGGCTGCTGCCAACAGGATTCTGACACACATTTAATGGGGTTATCCAGGAGTCAGACTGACCTCCCAGAGTAGCCAACCCACGATGGAGATCCTACTTACCTGGTCCCCACCACTGGGTTCAGTGTCTAACGCTCCCAGGTCGGCCACTCTGGATAACACCTTTAATGGTTAATCAGATGTCAGATGTCTAGCTGCTACAATGTAGAATCCATTCTGCAACCGGGAACAATTGTAGCTGATTTCTCTTTTACATTTTCCTTAAAGAGGGTGTACAAGATGAGAAAACATGGCTGATTTCTTCCAGAAACCGTGCCACACCTGTCCATGGGTTCTGTCTGGTATTGCAACACGGCTTCATTTCCGTGAATGGGGTTGACCTGCAATACCACACTCCACCTGTGGACAGGTGTGGCTCTGGAAAAATACAAACCACGGGTTTCTGTTAACCATACACAACCCTTTAAAAGATGTTGTTTTTTTGTCTGTTTTAGGGAGACCCCGGCCCAGCAGGTCTGCCTGGTAAAGATGGACCCCCAGGTTTGAGAGGTTTTAGCGGTGAAAGAGGTCTGCCGGGTCCTATTGTGAGTAAACCAACAACCCTGACTCCGCTGATACTAAAGACATAGAGGAAGACGACAGATAATGGGTGTTTTCTCTCTCTCCAGGGTGCTTCAGGGTTGAAAGGCAATGAGGGGCCTCCAGGTCCGCCAGGCCCAGCAGTAAGTGCTCCTTCTCCCTCTGATACATTGTACTATTATTTTCATGCACATTTACAGGTAAATAACAGGATGGATGTCATAAAGACCCCCAAACTCCTCCCAGCACCCCGAGATTAATTAAGCAGCATAAAGGGAGTGCTCCTCCTCATTATTGCAGCCACAGGTTAAAATATGACATTTATTAAACTCCAATTGGTGCGGAGGAGGCAATAAGTCTGAGGTGATGGGAGGCATCCGTCTTACTTCCCTTTTCCAATCTTTTTGTTAGACTTAAATTGGCAATTTCACACAGGTTACTGAAAAATTGGTATTTTAATTGGAATGAAATTACATGTATGAAGTGGAGCGGCTGCAATTGTTTAATTAGATGATATTATTCCTCCACCTGGTGATTGGTTTATCACTTCATGTAAAGGCAGTACAATTCCAGATTACAATGAAGTCCATTAATCCTGCAAGCAATCAGCATAAATCCGTCTGATGTGCCACCCAACAAGATAGCCCTTAGAGAGAGTCTAATAGTCCAGCGCTCTCTGCCCGCCACTCACTCATCTCTTCCATTAGTAAAGGTGGGTGGATTCCAAAACAACATATGTTCACACGGGCAGGGTTTCTGCAGTGTGGAAGCCAAAATCAGAGGTGGATCATATAAGGCGAGAAAGCACTGAAGTCACCGAGATTGTGAACTATTCTCTACAACACAAGTAGTGCAGCACATAAGGAGTTTAGATTTTTACACATTTCACCACTGCCGCCCGTTCCCCCACTGCACTGAAATACACAGCCCGGACTGCTGGGCTAATATAATGGGGGGCCCTCTTTGGACATGCACAGCAATCCAAAAATGTATTTGTGGTTTGCAGACTGTGAAATGGATTCGTCGTGTGCATGAAGCCCAAGGCAGATCACAAAAATCCTAGGATCCATCAGATTCCCTTTGACTCCACTAATCAATAGTTACCAGGATATTAAAAGTTTTAGTTGATGGATGAGGTGCCCTGTTGGTGAGAATGGCGGAGCTTATCCATCCCCCCCACATCCTAATTCCTGGCGCTGCCCTGTACAGTCCCTATATGTTACCTTACAGCACTTGTTTTTCACTGTTACTTTGTCCTGTCTATAGGGTTCTCCTGGGGAGAGAGGTGCTGCCGGTCCAGCTGGGTCAATAGGATTGCCAGGAAGACCAGGTCCTCAAGGACCTCCAGGGCCTGCCGGGGAGAAGGGCGCTCCAGTAAGTACAACTCCTGCTATAAGTGGCGATATGACAAGCTTAGCTTCTACAGAAAACACTGAATGATGCCAATGTGTTACTGGTGTCATTCACTGACCGTTATCTGAACAGCAATGGAAGACTTAAGTCTACTACTGAGAAACCACACTCCATAGCGAAGACCAATGTGATCCATGGGACGCTCGCCATCTCTAGCGCTCCTGAAGGCTACCATCATCACATTAGTAAATTCCATTGTGTACCAGCAGCAGGTCCTGTACCACTGCCCAGTGTTTGCATATGCAGCATCGTCTAGTATTTCAGCTGACGCCACTCTATTCTAGAGTAAAATGATGGTGGGTAGGTAATGGGGCGCCTGCTGCGATTAATCAGGCGGCGTGCTCCTTACTCTGTGCCCCCGCTCGGGGATATATCAGACGCACGTCAGGCTTTACATAGCAGGTGTGATTTGTATTTAAATTATGGAGGTCTCAGGGCGCCACCACCATCTCTGATTACGTTGTGCAGAATCAAACGTTGGTGACACAAATATTTCAAACATTGTACAACATGTACCGTAATCTGCCGGGACAAGACTAAAAGCAGGGCTGAATTTCAATTGAACTGGGACATTAATGTTGATTGATTCTGGCTATTAAAGGTGCTTTTTTTTTCCATCAGTGAATTTTTTTCTTGCTTACGGTAGCGTATTAAAAAGATGGCAGATCTGGGGCCCGGAAAACAACTTCATAAAGGGCTCTGGCTGAGGGGGCAGGCGGCTTCACGTCACGTCAGATGAAAAGCACCATCTATTTTATTTATAGCCGTTCACTGCTGGCTCCGAGGATTCATGATGTAGCAGAGTTACTGGTGGCTTAAACAATAGCGCAGATCCCGACCGCTAAAAGCCTCTTTATTCCATTTCAGCTAATGACGGGTAGAGGATTCCAGTCAGGGAAACAGTATTTTAATTTCGGCTGTCCAATTGTATTGTTATTTATAGCTGTAATGGAACGTCTGCTTTAACATTGTAAGGGTCTAGATGAGGACGCTGGTAATGGGCGGACTGGGTAATTAAACCATCTCACCAGTATGAGTTCTTCACTTACACTGTTTGCTCTGGACAATATCTCCGGACTGCGGTTACTAAAAGAGCATTTGTCCCCCTAAAATCCTCAGCAGTGAATATAGAGCCACCCTCTTGTATCATCCTTTAGCACACCGTCAGTGCATTACTCGGCAGATTTGCCATGCAGCATTGTAGAAAAGCTGGGTTACAACCCCAGGTGGCCATATTAGTCCGGGGACAAATCTTCCCACTTATCTGAACACAGTGGACAGTTTCTGTAACAGTCAATGCCTTGCTATATCTCCTCTGTGATGTCTTTAACCCTCTTTACATCTACAGGGAGAGAAAGGTCCTCAGGGGCCCGCAGGACGCGATGGTATCCAAGGTCCCGTTGGACTCCCAGGCCCTGGCGGACCAGTCGGCCCACCCGGTGAAGATGGAGATAAAGTAAGCCGACTGACTTGTTCCTATTACTGCAGTTCTGCAGGTTCCCGTGAGGAGAATATCACGGCTTATCTGCTGTTTGGTGGAAGCAGCATCATAAGGGATTGGATATACAGCCGTGTTCTTACTTGTATCACATCCATTAGGTTTCATTCACATCTCAGGGTTTTTGCTGCAATTTTTCTAAGTCCCTGGAAAAACACCACTGTTTTGTCACAGTTTGGAAAAATTGAAGGATAAAACCCTGTGATTATTAGATATGTTGTCTGTCCTGTGACAAGGGCTGCTCTACTGTCCACACATCTAACCAGCCTCGTTATGTCAATCTTACAGGGTGAAATTGGTGAGCCGGGTCAGAAGGGAAACCGAGGAGAAAAGGGAGAACAGGTAGAGTGCGCGTTTCAGTCTGTGTCTAATTTATTATTCTTTATAAATCTGGATACTGAGATTTATGTCTCCACAGGGTCCACCTGGACCATCAGGACCTCAGGGCCCAATTGGTCAGCCTGGTCCGTCTGTAAGTAAATTCTTGATTGTCTACCTTCTGACATTGATGTTCCTGAATCAACTCTGAGCTCATGTCCTCCGTTCCATTACAGGGAGCTGATGGAGAACCTGGACCTAGGGGGCAACAGGGTCTCTTTGGACAGAAAGGTGATGAAGGCCCCAGAGGATTTCCTGGCCCACCCGGTCCTGTGGGATTGCAGGTAATGCCAAAAGCATGTTTTGTGCTATGCTGAAGTGTGTCAGAACGGAAGGATTGCAGGGAGAATATGTGAAAGACTCCAGCACTCACAATGGTCTTGCGGCCCCCTGTCCTCTGAGTAACCAACACCCCTGGAACCAGTCTGATAAAGTCATGAGATTGCATAGACACATTGATTTCTGGCCCTTGTTACCAGTCATGAGAGATAATTCATGTGTCTGTACTGATGAGTCTCTTCTGATGTGTGCACGATATACCGTATGCCGCCATCATTCTCAGCGCATCTTCACTATTCTCCTGTTCTCTTTAGGGTTTGCCCGGACCTCCTGGTGAAAAGGGAGAGACCGGAGACGTTGGTCAGATGGTAAGTTTATCGCAGACCCCACTTTGTTTTGGAGGGATGTGAATGACCTCTAATCCTCCAGTTGGGCCATGTAGATGGGAAGTGGAATGTGCATTATACTAATGACCAGACCTCTTGGCCCCAAATCCACTTCGGTTGATAACGGGTGCTATAATGAGCCCCTTGCTGGGCAATATTCTAAATGTGCAGGATCTAGCAGGGATCTATTAATCTCAAGCTTCATTTTTCTCTGTTTTTAACCTCCCTGTTTATACAACCAAATAGAAGTATAATTTGTTTATTTCTTCACTGGAGGCAAAATCCCTCCCCGATCTCGCAGTGAATCTATAGCGCCGGCCGGGAGCAGCCGAATAAATTATATGCTATGTAGCAAGGTAATTGCTCACACTGTGCCTATATGTAAGAAGTACAGCCGCACATTAATAGGAAAGTGCTCAGCACAGTCATATATCTGCATTACCACTAATAAGCTAATGCCCACATCTCGCTCTATAATCTCTCATTTTTGGAAATTGAATGAACAATTCTTAACCCCTTAATGATGCAGCCATTTTCCATGTTTTACTCACAGTTTTTCTATTCACATACACATATGAGGGCGTGTTTTTTGTGAGATAATTTGTACTTTCTAATCCACTTAATGTTGGATACAATATAGTGGGTGGAATTGGAAAAATGTAATGCAATTCTGCCATAGTTTTATGGGTTTTGTTTTTACATCGTTCCCAATTAGATAAAACTGACCTGTTCTCTTCATTCTCCGGGTCAGTACAAGCGATAACACATTTATATAGTTTTATTACTTTGAAAAAAATAAAAACATCAGAATTTTTTTTCTTTTCTTCGCCATATCTGACCCACATAACTTTTCTTATAGTTACGTCTATTGAGGTGTATGGGGCGATCTTTAGTTTTCAATTATACCATTTTGGGCTGTGTATGACTTTGTGATCACCTTTTAATTTTTTGGGGAGATGAACTGACCTTCATTATACAGGATAAATAGGTTTATATTTTAATAGTTCAGATGTTTTGGGACATGGCAGTGCAAATGATCTTTATTTTTTTTATTACTATTAAGGGGAAAGGAGGTGAATTTTTATTTTCTTTAATATTTAAAAAAGAAAAAAAAAATTTTTTTTTAAAACTTTTTCCAAAGTCCCCTGAGGCAACCTAAATTTGTCATCTCTAGACTGGTTCTTCCATACACTACTGGGATTTAATACAATAGTGTATGAGAAATTCAGTATGTTTGAGAGTATTCCTGTGATAGGCCAGGTAGTCTTCAGCAGGCTCCAGCCAATCACCACCAATGATCTCAGCATGGGGAAGCCATTTGGGCACCAGAAGCAAAACACCACACTTGACCATGGCATTTGAGGGGTTAAATGTCTGCTATCGCCGTTCTTGCCAATCTCAGACATTAGTTCCAGCTGTCTGAAACAGGATAAATTTGGCAGCTGGTGCCATCTTTAAAGTGCCGACATCCACTATGCATGTACAGCGGATGTCGTGCAGAGGTTATAACTAGCACAACATACAACGCGTGAGATATGTCTGCAAACTGCATAACCTATAAAGACCCCTGGATCTCATAGGGCCCCATAGCCCCAGCCCCCTCCCTGTGAGATTTGTGCTGAATTTATACATTTTCTTTATTAAGGAAATCTGTCAGCAGTTTTGTGCTGCCCCATCCACCGCTGACTGCAACAGCTCTGGAGGGGCGGGAGAGCCAGGAGCTCATTAACATGTCAGGCTGTAATACATGATAAAACTGACTGCTTGAAGCCACCACTAGGGGGAGCTCACTGCAAAGGAATTCTCCATGGTTACCTTTAAACTCAGTGGAAGCTGTGAAAATCTCTTTGCACTGTTCTGGTGGCAGCAGAACAATGTCATGGATTTAAATTGGGAACAGAAGGAGTTCAGCACCGGACCCCCTTGCACCATGAGCCCTTAGCAGTTGCATGGTCTACCTCTATGCAGCAGGACTTAAAACATCTGCTGAGTAATGTTTTGTGCTACCACAGAACACCTTCAGAGGTCTCCTGGAGTCTGTGCTTTGATGGGTCAGAGCCGTTTTGGCAGCATGAAGGAGACGGACACAATTCTGCTGACAATCACAGGTTGGAGCTCAGACTGATCCAATCTAATGTTTATAATGTGTCATCCAATTTTTTTTTAGGGCCCACCTGGTCCACCCGGTCCTAGAGGTCCCAATGGTCCTCCTGGATCTGACGGTCCACAAGGTCCTATTGGAGGAATTGGCAATCCTGGTCCTGTTGGAGAGAAGGTAAGTGATCTTTGAGATAAACGATGCCGCCAGTGGAGGATGACCTGTTATTATATTAATACTTCATGTTTTTCTATTTTATTGATAGGGTGACCCTGGAGAGGCCGGAGAACCTGGACTTCCTGGGGAGCTTGGACCACCAGTAAGTATAAGAAAACACATTCCTCGTAGTGCAAACATCTCATCTGATTAGTGGAATGATCTTAGAATATTTGTTCTTTTTTATAGGGCCCTAAAGGTGAAAGAGGAGAAAAAGGAGAAGCAGGTCTTCAAGGTACTGCTGGTCCTCCTGGTCCAAAAGGTCCTCCTGGTGATGATGGTCCAAAGGGTAGCCCTGTAAGTATATCCCCACAGCTGTCCTATGGCATGTTCAATATTCATAGAGATATTAGGAGTCCACATACCTCACTTTCTCTCTGTTTCTCAGGGTCCGGTTGGATTTCCCGGGGATCCTGGTCCTCCTGGTGAATCTGGGCCCACTGTAAGTAACTGGGATGTGTTTTCTAGTCCTGAGTCCAGCAGATAACACTGTAGATGAAGATTCATTATTAAATATTCTCCTTGATTACAATTCAGGGTCAAGATGGGCCTCCTGGTGATAAGGGAGATGATGGAGAATCTGGTCAACCGGTGAGTACCCAACAAATACTGATCATATTATGTCATGAGCACTGAAGTATCATTACCTCATATGTTGCCACTTCCTATGCAGGGATCACCCGGCCCTACTGGAGAGCCTGGTCCATCTGGTCCACCAGGAAAGAGGGTAAGAATCCAGTGCAGACTTCTGTAATTCAACATATATGAAGATCTGGAAAGAGCACAGGCCTTAAATGTTTTTCCTCCCCCTCTTGCAGGGTCCTCCTGGTCCAGCTGGTCCTGAAGGCCGACAAGGAGAAAAAGGTGCTAAAGTAAGTGATGTGCGGTGGTGACCTCATCCCCTCATGGTGGTGGCTCATCCTCGGTGTGTGCAATCCTCTAACACTTCTAATTTCTGTCTGATAAGGGTGAAACAGGCTTGGAGGGCCCCTCAGGAAAGACAGGTCCTGTTGGTCCTCAAGGTTCTCCTGGAAAACCTGGACCTGAAGGTTTGAGAGGAATTCCTGGACCTGTGGTAAGTACCTCTGCCATGCTTGTTATAATAGCATCTCTGAAGAAAATATAATTGCAGAACTAAGAAAATATATTTTATTTTAGGGAGAGCAAGGTTTTCCAGGTTCAACGGGTCCTGATGGTCCCCCTGGTCCGATGGTACGTGCGACTTATCACTCGGATGATTCTGTAAACCCCCTTGACTCAGTAATTGCTAATAAACCATCTGTTCTTACTACCTCACAGGGCCCACCAGGTCTACCAGGATTGAAAGGAGACTCGGGTATAAAGGGAGAAAAGGTGAGTTCAATTAGTCCTGGAGGGCGCTGTCACGCCCGAACTAATCAGATCTTTGCTTTCATTTCCTAATCCTGTCAGACGCCATTAAGAGCTGAACAGTGCGATGGTATAACCAGTGATTGATATAATGGTACTGCTTCCTGTCAGTGACGCTACAGATTTACCCTATAGACACGGTCATTCTGTGAGAAGTCTGTCCCTGTAAGAGCTATAATGTCGGCCATAGTCATCATCAAGCCTTCCCAGAAATGGATAGGACGTTTGATAACTCAAGGGTTGATATTCACAGGGGATTAATAATTCTGTCTTTTGTCATGTAGCTTGGATGTAACATGCGCTCCTATGTCACCTGAGATGGCGCTCCTCACTTTATACGGCTTCCACTGTAGCTCGTCAGCTTGTGATAACCATACATTGCCTTCTTCTTATCATAGGGCCATCCTGGGTTGATTGGTCTCATCGGGCCTCCAGGAGAGCAGGGTGAAAAGGGAGATCGTGGTCTTCCAGGTTCTCAAGGTGGTCAGGGATCTAAAGGAGAACAGGTAAAATATTCTGAGCGTCCCGGCAGTCAGGAATCGCAGTAACACTAACATCACTGAATGATAACCGTACAGCGCACTCCAACTCAGACGACAGTCTGGAAACAAGAAGACGGATCTGTCACTGCTGCACACGCAATAGCAGGAAGTAGTGAGGAGCCCACGGCCACAGAGGTTTTACACGTTATCTCTTCTCTTGCAGGGTATCTTTGGCCCGTCCGGTCCCGTTGGTCCCCCTGGTCCTCCTGGCTTACCGGTACTTATTGATCTTGTATTTGGGGTCTTATCTCACGGCTGAGTGTTGTGGTCCTAGATCTTGCCTCGTATCATTCCTTTATTGTAAATGTGCTTTGTCTTTCAGGGTGGACCCGGACCTAAAGGTGCTAAAGGATCATCCGTAAGTCTTTCAGGCTTGATTGTCCTTGTTATTTTATCCATGTTTTCTATCCCTCCTAAACCTTTGCTCTTTTCATTTCATTCAGGGTCCATCTGGTCCAAAGGGTGAACTTGGTATTCCTGGCCCACCAGGTCCTCCAGTGAGTAGACCCTTCTTTCCCAGAAGCCCCTAGGATTGAGTCACGCTGTTATTTGGAGAGAAGATGTTAATAATTCTGTTCTCCATTCCAGGGTCCTCCAGGTGAAGTGATACAACCTCTGCCAGTTCAGTCCTCAAAGAGATCCAAGCGTAGCATCGATGCCAGCCAGGTGGTGGGCGAGGGGAACGTAGATAATAATTACATGGACTATGCTGACGGCATGGAGGAAATCTTTGGATCTCTTAACTCTCTAAAACTGGAAATTGAACAAATGAAACACCCATTGGGCACTAAGGGGAACCCAGCAAGAACCTGCAAAGACTTACAGCTGTGTCACCCCGACTTTGTGGATGGTGAGTACAATGTCCGGCGATTGCAATTGTTATCCAAAATAGACGGAAATGGTACAAGCCTCTGCTTCTGTGAGCGCTGGAAGCCACAGGCCTAGTAGGGGGGATGCACGCGGCTCCGTATACCACCATACAATGCTTTGTCCTCACTATCATATGCTTAGTACATCTCTCTTCTGAAATCCTCTGTGCTGCTGGGGGCCCTGCTCCTTTTACTATGTATCAGCCTGTGATCTCTCATATCCGGACATTGCCCATTGTGTGCTGCCCTCTACTTTCACCATCACAAGTGTGAAGGTAACTGCGCTCCCTCCCCCATACTAGTAGCTCCTGAAATACTCTGTACTGTACGGTATAATTCCTCTATGCTGCTGAGATGACTGATTACACCCCACGCTGTGGTTTGGGCCTTAATTAACAGGATGTCCTCAAGCTCCGCTTTGACCTCTGATGTTCATATGTAACTACCAGGGGAGATCAGCGGTGTCCGACCTGTGTCAGAGCAGCAGAAGCGAATGTGCAGTAAATGGTTCGATCTCTATCTTATCTGCTGCAGTAATCATGGCGGACGAGGCACGTTCTCTGCAGAAATGGATTTTTACATAAATACAGCAGTCAGAGAAAAGCTGTGAAACCCTGCAGCCGTCCTCCGCCCCGATAAGAGGCAAAGGCTCCTTAGATGGTAGAGACGTACTCCCTGACACCACCGTAGCTGAGCAGCCTCACTCTAGTCAGTCATCTGCTCTGCCCTCAGGTTTTTCTTAAAATAAATCCCAGTGGAGTACGAGTTTATGGTGCCCGCTGCACTGCAGATTTCCATGGCCTGTGGCCCCACATGTGATGGTGACCCACTGACACCCGGTGGTAGAGTTCCCCTGTATTATTCCTATTAATAACCCCGCCATTCAGTGAAATCCAGTCCTCTGCTCATTATTGTGCAAACGAGGGGAAAAAAATTCCAAAGCTCAACACAGAGTCAAAGACAAAGAGAACGCTGGGAATCATTAGTAAGAGAGAACAGCGGCCATTAATCGCCGTCCTCATCCCGCCTCCTCCTTCTTCTAGGTGAATATTGGATTGACCCCAACCAGGGATGCTCTCGAGACTCCTTCAAGGTTTACTGCAATTTCACGGCGGGAGGAGAGTCCTGCATATTCCCCGACAAGAAGTCTGAAGGAGTAAGTGGTGGAGGATGTCTTTGAATTTGGTGTGATAATCACTTGGCACCGGGAAGGCTTTGGCACATGAGACTTTGCTCTGCGTCCAGTATTTTAAGATCACTTAATTAATTGCTGCCTCTCACCAGACGCTGCCTGCTGGCAGTATTGACTGGGCCTGATCAAAGCAGAGAGCGCCTGAACAGTCAGATGATGGGTTAATATCCCTCAATCCTACCATTGAGAACAGCGGCTCGGAGCTGTATCACACACACACATCCCGAGTACATAGTGGATGAGCCCCCCAGTAATGGTTCCCATCTAGTAATGCCAGCTGTGGAAGTTCTAGATCAGTCGGTGGGGTGCCCATCAGAAGACGCTTTTTCTATGGGGCTGGGGACATCACCCCGCTACTCCATGGCATCTCACTAGACAGAGAAGTTTTGGTTGAACTTTCTGAACAGTTGGAGGAGCCTCTGATTCACCCTGTTCTGCTGGGGGCGATATATTGACAGGCCGTGCTCTGCCGTCAGATGTGAGAATTACTGCAGATTTAGGGTTTTCTTTTAAGTCTGTTCCCGACTATTGATAGGATCTAATGGCTGAGAACAGAGGCTCTAACGCCTCCAGGAGAAGCGTGCCTGCGGCGAAGCCGTGCGCTCCTTCATCACTTGTGTTTATTCTTCAGTTTCACCAGCTTGGGCCCCGTTCACATCTGCACCGATGCTGACAGACCCCATTATGTCAGAGATATGGCACTGCCTAGTGGCATACATTATGCTGGTGTGAATGGAGGCCTAGGCTGACCTTACACATTAGATAGCTGCCCACCCCCCATACACATATGTGTTCTGAATACGTACAGAGGAGTAAACTGCTTCCAGACACTTCTGGCGGCGGCTTATCTCCCCTGAGAATAAAGGGATCGACGTCTGCCTTTGGGGGAGATTTGAGAGGTAGAGGATCTTGAAATTGGCGCGTTTGGCTTATAAATATGTAATGTGTATGACCGGTGGGGGGGACAGTGTACGGCTTGTCACCTCTATTATAACACACGGTAGAGCACTGTATGAATGAGACCCTCAGACCGCTGTGGTCTTTGCCCCAGGAGGCCGGAGACGTACCCTTGGGGGCGTTATTTGCGATCCAGCCTCATAACTGTCTGTTTCTCCTTATCCTTTCTATTCCACAATTCAGGCTAGAATTACGTCCTGGCCCAAAGAGAATCCAGGCTCGTGGTTCAGTGAATTCAAGCGTGGTAAACTGGTAAGATTCCGCCTTTAGTTTCTGTAACTCATGTCGTATTTTACAGAATAAACTGGCTCGTTGGCCCAAAGAGGTGCCTGGTTCATGGTATAGTCATTACAAGCGGGGTTCTATGGTAAGTGGCTAACCCGGCCTCCAGTCCCAACCCGAGCACTGAGCTTGCTTCGGTAATGGCCATAGCACTCTGCATGTGTAACTAACACCGGGCATGGGGGACATGGCGTCTCCAGATGACAAGGAAAATCAGTTTAAGGTGGAACCAAGAAAACAAGGTTGGTGGTCATGTATGGTAATCTTCAGGATGTGGCTATCCATGACGTCTCCCAGTCAGCAGTGACATCCGGGACTGAAACCACTGAGAGCCTCAGTAATAGACAAATCTATAGTTCTGAGTGACGCTGAGCAGTAAGCGATGCACAGAGTCACGGATCAGGACGAGCCGCAGCTCTGAGGAATGGCTTCAATCGTTCCAATCTCATGTCCATAAACCTCAACTAGCAGAAATAACCATGGACTGCGGCCCGTAGGGGACAATTCTCAGGAGGCCATTACTTGGGGTATGTCCACCTTAACAGACACTCTGTTTCCCCTGGGAATGCGTTTTCCCCGGGCGCGGCGTTTTCTACAGGGGATGTCTGTGTGCTAGACAAAAGGCATCTACCTCGCCCCCTGTTCTGGGTACCTATGATCTCTTCATGATGACCTAATAAGAAGGTAGTTGTGGCATAAATGTCAGTCCTATCACATTTTTATCTTACGTTTAATATGTACATTTACCGGATGCCATACAGCGGCGTCCATCACCATAGCGTTTCATTGTAGAAAAAACGTACAATAACGTACAAATTTTTTACTGCCTTGGATGTATAGTGTACTGTACTGCTGCAGTGCATTGTGGGAGTTTACACCAGGCAACGCAATGCACCGCAGAAACATGTCAGTGTGTAAATCAGCACAGTGCAGGCAGATTCCAAGAGGCAGCCGGCAGAATTTTGCTTGCAGCTCTGGATGTATCTGGGGCAGAGTCATGAAACATCATGACATATACGCTGATTGGCTGCAGCAGCAGCGTGCTCTGTCCTCAGGATGCTGCGGCATTATTATCACTGACCCCCTCCATATTACACTAGTGCAGTCAGCAGGTCGACCGTCTCTACACACAGCAGTAATGCAGCCGACCCTGCGGTTTCAGAGGAGACGCTCGGCCTAGTCCGGTAGTCATGGAGAGTTAATGAGCGCCTCTGCTTTCATATCATAGGTACTCGGCTCAGCACAGGGTGGCTGCTTTGAAGTAGAAACTTTGCAGCTCTTGCTGGCATTAGTGTCTCTCCGTGTCTTAACTTCACAGCATCTTTTAAGCCGCCTCTATATTTTTTTTTCAATGACGATTTCTTTGCTATTGAGCAGTTTCTCCTAAACCTCCACTTCATCCTCTGCCCTCGGAGCTTTCTGCTTAGGATACAGGAGCTGACTGCAGGTACCGAAAAAACATGGCTTAAAGAAACAGCTACCAACACGTCTGTAAAGTGAGACCAGGGCAGGAGCGGCAGCCAGTGACCTCGGAGCGCCTCCATCTCTGCCCAGTAAGACATGGACGCCGCAGTAGGGAGCCCTGCAGCCTGTATGGATCACCCTTTACTCGTGTCGGTAGCTGGGTCTGAACCCGCATGCTGCTTTCTTCTCTTCAGTCCTCTTATTTCTCAGGCGGCAGATCGGTCCCAGTGCGGTTTGTATGGTTTTTACTTTGAGGATTTACATTGTTTTACTGGATTGTGTGGAATGATGATGTCATATTCTGTACACTCGAGGTCAGACCTGGGGGGTCTTAGGGCTACATATCATCCACTGTCAAAATACAGGTTAATCTAAAGACCAAGATGAGCCACACCGATCACTAGAATGACGTGGCAGCAGTTTCTGGAGGCCATGTTCAGCCACTGACTCTAGAGACATCCCCTCCCCCCCCCCCCATTACTGTAATGGCTGATTGCTCAGAAGACGCAGACCAGTCACTAGGACAAGCGATTGCGAGGCCCTACTTGTGGTGACGAGGGTTGTGTTACACATTCACTATTTACCCTGTAGATGTCTCATTCTTCTCAGCTTTCCTACGTGGATGCCGATGGAAACCCAGTTGGCGTGGTACAGATGACCTTCCTGAGGCTTCTCAGTGCTGCCGCCAAACAGAACATCACCTACAACTGCTACCAGTCTGTTGCCTGGCATGACGCCTCCACCAACAGCCACGACAAGGCGATCCGCTTCCTGGGCTCTAACGATGAAGAGATGTCTCATGACAACAACCCGTACATTCAGGCCATCATGGATGGATGTGCAGTAAGTGAATCAGCTACATCCGTCTCATCTGATATCTGCCCGCTGCGCCATTTACTTACTGTGACAGGTGATCAGATTATTAGAATGGCTGCCAGCGTCATGACAGGCATTGTTCTCATGACACGGAAAGTTCTGGATGTGAAGTAGCTGGACTAGCAAGGATACAGCCATCTATTGATCTGACAGTCAGACTGCAGAACACAATACGAGACGAGTATCATTAGTCCTGACACAAAAAACCATTTATCAATAGGAAATGAGTGCGGAGCAGCGGAGTCAGTGAGGTGGAAGCGACATGAGATCCTGCACCAGTCACTTCCAGTAACGTCAGGATAGTGGAGAACGCTGCCCATAGATTCCTGTGTTTTACCATGAGCCAGTATGGGGCTCAGCCAGTCCTGCCCCAAATCTTATGGGTTCCCTTACTGGAAAAGCAGCCATACTGGTTGGCACTCTCGTTCCTCAGCAAAGAAAATTAGCAGAATTTTTCTGATGGAATCGCGTAGTAAATACTGTATAGAGCGCCTCCATATATTGTGGCATGAAGTGGTTTATTAGGTGTGATGTGGATTTTGACATTTTTTTTCTCTTTCTTTCCCCTCAGTCTAAGCAGGGCTACCAGAAGACCATCCTGGAGCTGAACACTCCCAAAGTGGAGCAGGCCCCCATCGTGGATCTAATGTTCAATGACTTCGGAGACCCGACACAAAAATTTGGCTTTGAAGTGGGACCAGTGTGTTTCCTAGGCTAAAAACAAACAAAAAACTAAAAAAAACTCTACAAAAATAATAAAATTTTTAAAAAATTAAAAAGATAACTATACATAAATACACTTTTTTGAGAAAAGAGGCCAATAGCATAACAGAACGCCAAGTTTCCATATGAGCAACCTTGAAACCTCATCACGGCCTATAACTCGTCTCACGTGCACGTTCTTCAGCTGGGACAGAGAAGGCCTCGAGCCCCAGTCTGCCCTGGGTCACCGGCCCTAGACAAAGATAGAAAACCACTCGGTACCCACAGCCTTGGGATCACATGACCTAAACAGCATCACGTGACAATCATTAGGCGCTCCATGTGACCAGACGCTTGAATATTCCACAATGATGCAGATTCCGACCAGACGACTCTCCTCGCTTCCTACAGAAAGCAGACATCACTGGGCACGCCGTGCCCGCCTGTCCCTTTGTATTAAAGGTGCTTATATTTTTGTATGTAATTATTTGTATTGTATATTATTGTTATTTTTTTATTTTTAAGGAAAAAGTTGCCTTACCCTAAGCTTTAAGTCCTGCTTGTGACCTGGTGCAAAGCTGGGTTTCTTAAGGTAAATTCTGGCAAAGTCGTGGCAATCTGTGCATCTTATAAACCCAGATTTCAGTCTACAAACGCGTGGTACGCCCCTGTGTTTCTTACCTCCATTTTCATTGAATCGTTGCCGTTTAGGAAATAACCCGAGGAGACGGTTGCCAGCGATTTACACTCTAAGCAGTCGGCTTTTGTCTTAAGTAACTGGTCCAAACAAGCGAGTAACCCCAAAACACAGCGACACGCGAGGTCCCACATTTGTATAGAACCACGCTTTCATCAGAAGTATGGAGATATATTTTTAACTATTTTTGTAATTGATAAAAGACGTACGCCTTTAAGACACGATCCTACTGTAGATAACCATCCGGCTGACCCCAGTCACAGCGTCGGTATGATACATTTGGGGTACCGGCTGACGCTCTTGTACAGTATTATCACCGCCTCCTTTTTACCTCCAGGTTGCCTGGTGACGCCTGTAAAATCTGTCAGAAATAGGTGCTATGTTCTTCCTGTGGTGCTATTTTTTGTTTTCTTCATGAATTTGCTGACAGCGCTCCTCGGGGGGCACTCCGCCACTATTCCTGCACTAATGCTAGCTATGAGATATAATGCATGTTTCTTATTGTATTCATTCAAACTGTAGATATGGCGTAGTAATAATAAAGGAAGACAAGCCGAGGTGGAGTGTGGTGGCTTCTCCCACGAGTCCAGGTTTATGCTCAGATGCTGATTTTGGTGCTAAATTATGTTGTTTGTTTAAAAAGTGTTTGAGAAAAAGGTTTTGTATTCTCTCTTGTGCTGCCAGGTGGCGAATGTGCCCACACTGGTTATAATGGTTCCCAGTCTGGAGAGCCTTTCCATGACCAGTACTGTACGAGGCTGGAACGTCCGTGCACCTCACTGAACCAATAAAGTCAAAGGGACAACAAGCGCTTGAATTTGCCTCTTTTATGACCTTCCAAACACGAATCAGGTCTATAATCTGAGTCTCCTTGTCATGGCGGCCGGCTCCACGCGGATGTAACGTGCCAGACCGGTCGCTGCAGCCGCCATGTGAAGCCGCCTTATGCTACGTTTCTACAAGCAGCCCTTCCCAGAATCTCTCTCCTTTTGAGGCACCTGTTTAGTTTCCGAGCTTTCTTCGGGTCGGGGTGACCTCGACTTTTGTTTTAAAGTAACAGATGTTGAATATTCACTTTAATTACATTATTGATTTTTTTTTCCTATACAGCCCAGTGTGTGGGAAGTATAGGAAAAAAATACGTGTCCACTGTTTTATTACAGCTATATACCCCAGAAATAACGGGGAACATTTATTAAGCCCTTTATGCCACTATTGTGGCGTAAAAAAGTCACAAATTATGGCGCACACCGTATCTGCACCATAATTTGCGACTTTTCAGGAAAGGGGTGGGGCTTTGCGCTGCATGCTGGATTTACTATCACTTCCGCCAGTTTCTGGTGTAAGTTACAGCGAACGTCTGCCCTGCCTGTAGCTGGCGGAGGTATCTGACGCATCTCGGGCCGGCGTGTAGGAACTGCAGGCTATAAATGGCCCTCAATGTGCGAGTATGGAGCGCACGCAGCTCGGGTTTAAATACTGGTTACAAGTCCGACTTTATATAAATTAGAACTTCACATAACATAAGGCACAGAAATAAAGAGGGTTAATATGTATATCCCCCTCCCCCTATACATAATGTTGCTGGAATTAGAGTAGGACCCTAATTACCCCATGAAAACCCAATAACTCATAACGTCAGGCACAAAAAACTAAGTTCTGTATTTCTGAAAGTTCTGGTCTCGGCCTTGAGGATATTTTATATTTATCGCATTTTCCATCTGTCTCTACATTTAGAATTCACATTAGTCAATGTCAATGAGTCGTCGCCCTGAATCTACGCGCATTTCACACCACAAGACTATATTAACGCCTACATTTTATATTATATTTTTATCACATCTTCTATCAATATTTTTCCCAGGGAAAATATTCAGACTCGGTCCTGTCCCGGGGCCGACTATTAAAAGAAAAAAAAGTCTATATATTTTTGACCACGGAAGCAAAACTGGTTTTCACATTCAAGTAATAAAACCCGTCAGTGTCGCGGGGCGTCCGTGATTCTGTTTAGGTCATGTGATTAGTTAAACAATGAACGAGTTTCTAAGGTTATAGACGCCTGCAGAAAATGACATTTTATCCTGTGTAATTTCAGAATTTTTATTAATTTTCCTAATTATGGCTTCGAGTTTATCAAACGATACAAGAATAAAGCAGACCCTCCCAGAATCTGTACAGTCCCTCTAAGGCCTCTTTCACACAAACGTAAGGGCTCCGTGCCCGTGCTGTGGGCCGCAACGCACGGGCACCGACTGTGAGGCACGCAGATCACAGACCCATTCACTTAAATCAGGTCCCCGATCCGTCCGTTTTGCAGAAAGATAGAACAAGTTCTATCTTTTTGCGGAACAGACCACCACAGAAGTACTCCGTAGTGCTTCCGTGGGGTTCTATTCCATGCTTCAGTTACGTTCCGCACCGCATCTCCGGATTTGCGGACCCATTTAAGTGAATGGGTCCGCATCAGTGATGCGGAATGCACACGGCTGGTGACCCCTGTATTGCGGAACCGCCGTATGCGGCCCACAGCACGGGCACGGAGCCCTTACCTTCGTGTGAAAGAGGCCTTAGACTCCTGCACATTTTTAAATTAAGATGCCCTCATGGAGATTTTTATATTTTAAACCTGTGTAAAAATAAATGTATTAGAATTTTTTTTGTTTTTAATAAATCAAGTTTACTGTTCGTACCTGGTTACTTGATGTGAATGTTTTTTTTTCCTTTAAGTATAATAAAGATTTTTTTATTTATTTTTGTGCTCTGCTCCATGTGAGAATAAGTCGACAGCAGCCGAAATCAGGAACAATCAGAGGTGAAGGAAACTATTTCCGATAAAACTAAAGTAATACGAGCGAACGGCAAAGTACATGTAAAAACTCTGTGTATATTTATTTATTTTACGCTCACATTTGATATTTTTCTAGACTGCAGTGATGGAGGCGCCCGGTAAAAGGGAACATGGGGGGTGAAATCTACAGCAGCTCGGAGCTGCCATTCATTTCTGTCTTCATTTGAGCCTGAAATCAGAAGCAAATGAAGATGAATGTGGTGGACCCGCCGGCCCCTCCTGCTTCTGGTCACGTCCCCTTTTCAGAAAGTGGCAAGGGCGACACACAAATGCCACTTACGACAAAATTTGTGGCAAGTGGTATTTACAAATTTGCACCAAAAGAGGGGCAGAGGGAGATAATCCCTCATAGTGTCTGCTCCGGGGGCAGCATGGTAGAGAGCCGGAGGTGAATGTAGATAATAAACTGTACATTGCCTTTGCGTGCGATTACGGGATTTTCTTATAATTATCCAATTCGATAAATCTGTGCACTCGACATCTACTGTTACATTGCTCTGCAGAGAGCGCACCAGAGTCCTACAGATTGTGGGAAGAGATTCAATACAACTATACCTCCGAGTTTAGGAGTCCGGTGGGTGGTCCTGCTCAGAGACGGACTCCTAAGCACAGAGACTTAAATCGCAAACCTGAATCCGTTCTATATTTTAGTCGCCCTTCTTCCCACACTCTACATTCTCTCAATCAGCTTCATAGGTCGTCGCCTGGAATGGTTTTCAGTTAACAGGTAAGTCTCGTCCAGAGTTAGCGTACCTTCAGAAGGCCATGTATTTTGTGGTCCGCAAACGCAGATCCAACACATTTTTTTGCGCCCCTATTGACTTCAATGGGTCTGTGATGCGTATTTGTGGCCAAGAATAGGAAGGATATGTTCTATCTTTTGTGGCACGAACATATGGATGCGTAAAGCACACGGTAGCCACTTCTGAGGAAAAACAAGAGAAATGCTTAGGCCAAGAAACACAAGGAGTGGACAATACACCAGTGGAAATCTGACCAAATTTTTGATTTTGAGTACCAACGGCCATGATTTTGTGGGACGCAGATTGGGTGGTCTCTACATGTCTGGTTCCCACTGTGAATATCAATCGAGAAAAACGACTGAATGAAAAGGTGTCTAAACTTTGGCCTGGTGCAGTACATCTAACACAATCTGCTCAGCTCCTCCAGCCCACGGACAGGCTCCCTCTGATATCTAGATTATACTGGGAGACAAGACAAACGTTTACCTGCTGCGTCAGACATGGACGTAAGTGCAGAACCGAGGATGGGGAAATCTCATTCTTCTGTTTCTCACTATTTCTGTATGTGGAGGCTCTATATCCTGAGGGGCCCTATCGTTTTCAGAAAGCAAGCCTGGTCCTTGGACGAGAAAGCAACGTATGGGACAGATACGGCAGGAGATCTTCCAGACATAACCCTTCTGATGAAAGACACAGGGCGCCCACCTAAGAGGTTAATACACCCCCTCCTTCCTATCGCTTGTAGATGGGTGTCCGGCTGGTGCTTCGCCGCACAGCACATTATGGGTTCACTCCACTGTACATGCGCTCCTACTGAGACAGAACAGAATATGTGACAAGTCTGTGCACCGTGAATATTTATGCAGCGCAGTCTTATAAATAACACCATGGGAGGGTTCACAGCGGCCGGGGCAGGTAATAGGCGATAACAATACAAACCCTCGCTCCAGAAATCTCCGCTGATAAAACACTGTGATCGCTCACAGAAATCACTCATTAGAGGCCTCGGCGGTCCGCAGCCCCAAGATCGGAGGAGACGGGCAAATATTACCTCAAAATCACACTCCCTGTGCTGTGCAAACGTAGCGATCAGCAGATGGAGCAGAGCTGAAAGGGTCATGAACGCTACAGGCTGCATGGGTTTTGTACCGTGATAAGAGGAAGTACAACTGATGATGACACTTGCAGTCCTATGTAACACCAGATATCAGAGCGACTATTCTAATGTATAATGTAGTAGATGTCACCTGCAGTCCTATGTAACTCCACAGATAACACAGCCATAACTCTCTGAGTACAGATAATGTAGTAGATGTTGCCTGCAGTCCTATGTAACACCACATAGAACTCCTTGTAATGTCCTAAGACTGCTCTAATAATCTGCGCTGTGGACTAAAGCTTGTTGGTGTCTCACCTGCAGCATTCGGCTCTCTGTATAATTTGGGTGCTCCCTGGCCTTAAAGGTCATGAGTACCCATAGGTGACTAGGGCAGTGGTGGATGTGTACTGTTCAGTGTATGGGTGGTGAAGGGTTAACGTGTTCTGCTTTGCACTGAGAGTTCACAGAAATGGAGGATTCACACCCGGCAGGAGACGGCGAATCCCTCGTCCCAGGATTTCTCCAATTAACAAATTAATAATCAAGCCGGTGATGGCAGAAGAGAATAGCTGCTAATTCTGTCACTGGGATGGTGTAACCCCTTATATGCCTGACAACCTGCAGCACGCCACATGGCCGCCACTGGGGGCTGTAATACAGGGGATGAGGGTATACGTCAGTGTATGTGTCTGTAATACAGGGGATGGGGGTATACGTCATGTATGTGTCTGTAATACAGGGGATGGGGGTATACATCAGTGTATGTGTCTGTAATACAGGGGATGGGGGTATACATCAGTGTATGTGACTGTATTACAGGGGATGGGGGTATACATCAGTGTATGTGACTGTAATACAGGGGATGGGGGTATACATCAGTGTATGTGACTGTAATACAGGGGATGGGGGTATACTTCAGTGTATGTGACTATAATATAGGGGATGGGGGTATACATCAGTGTATGTGACTGTAATCCAGGGGATGGGGGTATACATCAGTGTATGTGACTATAATACAGGGGATGGGGGTATACATCAGTGTATGTGTCTGTAATACAGGGGATGGGGGTATACATCAGTGTATGTGACTGTAATACAGGGGATGGGGGTATACATCAGTGTATGTGTCTGTAATACAGGGGATGGGGGTATACATCAGTGTATGTGACTGTAATACAGGGGATGGGGGTATACATCAGTGTATGTGTCTGTAATACAGGTGATGGGGTATACATCAGTGTATGTGTCTGTAATACAGGGGATGGGGGTATACATCAGTGTATTTGACTGTAATACAGGGGATGGGGGTATACATCAGTGTATGTGTCTGTAATACAGGGGATGGGGGTATACATCAGTGTATGTGACTAATACAGGGGATGGGGGTATACATCAGTGTATGTGACTGTAATACAGGTGATGGTGATATACATCAGTGTATGTGACTGTAATACAGGGGATGGGGGTATACATCAGTGTATGTGACTATAATACAGGTGATGGGGGTATACTTCAGTGTATGTGACTATAATATAGGGGATGGGGGTATACATCAGTGTATGTGACTGTAATCCAGGGGATGGGGGTATACATCAGTGTATGTGACTATAATACAGGGGATGGGGGTATACATCAGTGTATGTGACTGTAATACAGGGGATGGGGGTATACATCAGTGCATGTGACTATAGTACATAGGATGGGGGTATACATCAGTGTATGTGACTGTAATACAGGGGATGGGGTATACATCAGTGTATGTGACTATAGTACATAGGATGGGGGTATACATCAGTGTATGTGACTGTAATACAGGGGATGGGGTATACATCATGTATGTGACTGTAATACAGGGGATGGGGGTATACATCATGTATGTGACTGTAATACAGAGGCTGGGGGTATACTTCAGTGTATGTGACTATAATACAGGTGATGGGGGTATACATCAGTGTATGTGACTAATACAGGGGATGGGGGTATACTTCAGTGTATGTGACTATAATACAGGTGATGGGGGTATACATCAGTGTATGTGACTATAATACAGGAGATGGGGGTATACATCAGTGTATGTGACTATAATACAGGGGATGGGGGTATACAACAGTGTATGTGACTGTAATACAGGAGATGGGGGTATACATCAGTGTATGTGACTATAATACAGGGGATGGGGGTATACTTCAGTGTATGTGACTATAGTACATAGGATGGGGGTATACATCAGTGTATGACTCTAATACAGGGGATGGGGTATACAACAGTGTATGTGTCTGTAATACAGGGGATGAGGGTATAAATCAGTGTATATGACTATACATCAGTGTATGTGACTGTAATACAGGGGATGGGGCTATACATCAGTGTATGTGACTAATACAGGGGATGGGGGTATACATCAGTGTATGTGACTGTAATACAGGGGATGAGGGTATAAATCAGTGTATATGACTATACATCAGTGTATGTGACTGTAATACAGGGGATGGGGCTATACATCAGTGTATGTGACTGTAATACAGGGGATGGGGGTATACATCAGTGTATGTGACTAATACAGGGGATGGGGGTATACATCAGTGTATGTGACTGTAATACAGGGGATGGGGGTATACATCAGTGTATGTGACTGTAATACAGGGGATGGGGGTATACATCAGTGTATGTGACTGTAATACAGGGGATGGGGGTATACATCAGTGTATGTGACTATAGTACATAGGATGGGGGTATACAACTGTTTATGTGACTGTAATACAGGGGATGGGGGTATACATCAGTGTATGTGACTGTAATACAGGGGATGGGGGTATACATCAGTGTATGTGACTGTAATACAGGGGATGGGGGTATACATCAGTGTATGTGACTAATACAGGGGATGGGGGTATACATCAGTGTATGTGACTGTAATACAGGGGATGGGGGTATACATAGTGTATGTGTCTGTAATACAGGGGATGGGGGTATACATCAGTGTATGTGACTGTAATACAGGGGATGGGGGTATACATCAGTGTATGTGACTGTAATACAGGGGATGGGGGTATACATCAGTGTATGTGACTGTAATACAGGGGATGGGGGTATACATCAGTGTATGTGACTGTAATACAGGTGATGGTGATATACATCAGTGTATGTGACTGTAATACAGGGGATAGGGGTATACATCAGTGTATGTGACTGTAATACAGGGGATGGGGGTATACTTCAGTGTATGTGACTATAATATAGGGGATGGGGGTATACATCAGTGTATGTGACTGTAATCCAGGGGATGGGGGTATACATCAGTGTATGTGACTATAATACAGGGGATGGGGGTATACATCAGTGTATGTGACTGTAATACAGGGGATGGGGGTATACATCAGTGCATGTGACTATAGTACATAGGATGGGGGTATACATCAGTGTATGTGACTGTAATACAGGGGATGGGGTATACATCAGTGTATGTGACTATAGTACATAGGATGGGGGTATACATCAGTGTATGTGACTGTAATACAGGGGATGGGGTATACATCATGTATGTGACTGTAATACAGGGGATGGGGGTATACATCATGTATGTGACTGTAATACAGAGGCTGGGGGTATACTTCAGTGTATGTGACTATAATACAGGTGATGGGGGTATACATCAGTGTATGTGACTAATACAGGGGATGGGGGTATACTTCAGTGTATGTGACTATAATACAGGTGATGGGGGTATACATCAGTGTATGTGACTATAATATAGGGGATGGGGGTATACAACAGTGTATGTGACTGTAATACAGGAGATGGGGGTATACATCAGTGTATGTGACTATAATACAGGGGATGGGGGTATACTTCAGTGTATGTGACTATAGTACATAGGATGGGGGTATACATCAGTGTATGACTCTAATACAGGGGATGGGGTATACATCAGTGTATGTGTCTGTAATACAGGGGATGAGGGTATAAATCAGTGTATATGACTATACATCAGTGTATGTGACTGTAATACAGGGGATGGGGCTATACATCAGTGTATGTGACTAATACAGGGGATGGGGGTATACATCAGTGTATGTGACTGTAATACAGGGGATGGGGGTATACATCAGTGTATGTGACTAATACAGGGGATGGGGGTATACATCAGTGTATGTGACTGTAATACAGGGGATGGGGGTATACATCAGTGTATGTGACTGTAATACAGGGGATGGGGGTATACATCAGTGTATGTGACTGTAATACAGGGGATGGGGGTATACATCAGTGTATGTGACTATAGTACATAGGATGGGGGTATACAACTGTTTATGTGACTGTAATACAGGGGATGGGGGTATACATCAGTGTATGTGACTGTAATACAGGGGATGGGGGTATACATCAGTGTATGTGACTGTAATACAGGGGATGGGGGTATACATCAGTGTATGTGACTAATACAGGGGATGGGGGTATACATCAGTGTATGTGACTGTAATACAGGGGATGGGGGGTATACATAGTGTATGTGTCTGTAATACAGGGGATGGGGGTATACATCAGTGTATGTGACTGTAATACAGGGGATGGGGGTATACATCAGTGTATGTGACTGTAATACAGGGGATGGGGGTATACATCAGTGTATGTGACTGTAATACAGGTCATGGGGGTATAAATCAGTGTATGTGACTAATACAGGGGATGGGGGTATACATCAGTGTATGTGACTATAGTACATAGGATGGGGGTATACATCAGTGTATGTGACTGTAATACAGGGGATGGGGGTATACATCAGTGTATGTGACTATAATACAGGGGATGGGGGTATACAACAGTGTATGTGACTGTAATACAGGAGATGGGGGTATACATCAGTGTATGTGACTAATACAGGGGATGGGGGTATACATCAGTGTATGTGACTGTAATACAGGGGGTGGGGGTATACATCAGTGTATGACTCTGTAATACAGGTGATGGGGGTATACATCAGTGTATGACTCTGTAATACAGGGGATGGGGGTATACACCAGTGTATGTGACTGTAATACAGAGGCTGGGGGTATACATCAGTGTATGTGTCTGTAATACAGGGGATGGGGGTATACATCAGTGTATGTGACTGTAATACAGGGGATGGGGGTATACATCAGTGTATGTGACTAATACAGGGGATGGGGGTATACATCAGTGTATGTGACTGTAATACAGGGGATGGGGGTATACATCATGTATGTGACTATAATACAGGGGATGGGGGTATACATCAGTGTATGTGACTGTAATACAGAGGCTGGGGGTATACATCATGTATGTGACTATAGTACATAGGATGGGGGTATACATCAGTGTATGTGTCTGTAATACAGGGGATGGGGGTATACATCATGTATGTGTCTGTAATACATAGGATGGGGGTATACATCAGTGTATGTGACTGTAATACAGGGGATGGGGGTATACATCATGTATGTGTCTGTAATACAGGGGATGGGGGTATACATCAGTGTATGTGACTATAGTACATAGGATGGGGGTATACATCAGTGTATGTGACTATAGTACATAGGATGGGGGTATACATCAGTGTATGTGTCTGTAATACATAGGATGGGGGTATACATCAGTGTATGTGACTGTAATACAGGGGATGGGGGTATACATCATGTATGTGTCTGTAATACATAGGATGGGGGTATACATAGTGTATTTTATACTACGTCTCCATGTGTACACCCCCCACTATAAATCCTTTCTGGTCATGAAACCCATTTACAACCCAGGACATTTATGGCACCGCTGATTTCTCATGGAGCAGAGGGGCCCCCAAACCTCATTGCCCCTAAGGCCCCTCGCCTCCATGTAACCACACACACTGGGGTCCGTTACAAACCCCCTTTCTATGACTTTACCTTTTTACACCTGTCACCATTTTTGCGTAGTGTTTGCCAGTTGGGAGCTGCAGAGGCCAGGACATGGATCCTGACAAATTTACTAACTTTTACGCATAAATGGTGATGAAAAACTATTCCACTCAGGGAGTGGAGTGTTTTTTTCTCGAAGCGCTCACCTTGTCATAAATTAACCAAATTATACAGCAGCGCAGGGGGAAACGGAGACTAGCGTAAAAAGCTGGTCTTAGTAAATGACCCCCATTGTTCTCTATTTTCTCAGAAAAGCAGCATCTTATTAGCGTGCAGCCGGCGCCTCCTCCGATTCTTAACCCTCGTGTAACCGCATGCGACAATTACAGATCTTAGCATGAAATCGACAGATGCATCGCCAACCGCCCGGCGTGAAGAAGGGAACAAGCAGCAGGATGACGCAATGGAAAATATCCGCCTGGACGGCAGGAAGAAAACATGGCTACCTGCTGGGCCGGTGTCAACAAGTAGAGTCCATTCAGTTTGGGCAAAGGAGGAGCCACGGGAGGCAGAAACGTGTCTTACAACTGCCCAACAGCTACAGAGCAGCCCTATACTAATAAGCCCCTTCTCTTCTTACTCTATTCCTGACAACCAATATTAGCAGATATTACAGCATCCACTGCGGTTGTCACCCAGCTGTCCACATCCTGTCACAGCAGGCACAGACTTTTAATGTAGGAATGCCAAAAAATGATCATGGAAGCCATTTATTAAGATCTGGCGTAAAAATAGTTGCCAAGGACATTCTTGTGGCCACTTGTCGCATGGGCGTTTTTATGCCAAGTATGACAGACGGGTGGGATGGGAAAAGAGAGGGGGCATGCCAGGGCTGGAACTCTGGCCTCAGCAAACAGGTGAAAAGTAGACGGAAAAACTACACCAGCCTGGGGCTATCAGTCAGGGGCTGGTGGGTTACCAGAAAGGCGCATAGACTGCCATACATGCACCTAATAAATTGGCCATATGCAGGGGGTCAACTAAGACCAGCGCAAATGTCCCCCATTAAGTGTGACCAAAGAACATGCAGCAGTGCAACTACAGACTGAAATATACCTTGACTGGGGGGGAGAGGAGGAGATTCTGTCCCTTTAATTATGTTCCCTTTTATTATTACCATTCTGTGTAATAATGTGCCTTTTAATGTAGTACACATCCCCCATTGTGCTGCTAAGAACACATTCCTGAGTGATCTGCACACTGGAGGAGGGGCAAGAAGGTTTAAACTCTGTGGCACACATAGAACTTTAACCTAGGTAGGGTGTAAGCATTGATTTGCCTTATCTCTTGTACACCCTGGGGTGTCAGTCATGTGTTATACACGTTATAGACAGCCATGTGTTACAGCATCGATGGAGTTGCATATTTAGGCTAGTGAGGTTTTTACTTTCTATTATTCGGTATGTGATTTGTGTGTGTAAACTTATATTTAATCACACTTTACTAAATATATTTACTCACTTAGCCTGCGTAAGCCTATTCATTCTCAAATCTTTTGAATTCACGTTTTGAATTTAGACACCCTGAAACAGCAGGCCTCCCCACAACATCCAGGCACATGGGTGGAGTAAGTGTCCTCAATGAGGGCAAAGTGATGGTGGCCGTACGTTTCTCATGTTCTTGTACACTCTGTTATTATACTCCCACCTGTGTGAAGTTGGCACCCTATGTTCTTAAATGTCAAAAAGAAATACACCATTCGTTTGTGCTGCGTTTGTGCCGCAAAAATGAACGTTTGCGCCGCTTTGGTTTCCGAGATATTGCGCGCTTGATTTGCTGAAACCCCGCCCACTTTCCACCCCATGTTTTTAACCCTGACCCTAGACCCCCCCAGGTGTGCTGCAGCTTGTCTCCCTCCCCCCCCCCCCACAACTTTTTTTGGGGCGCAAGCATTATATATATATTTTTTCTGCGTACGCTGACTGTGGCCGGCACTCTTAGCGTCCGGCCACTTTTAGCGCATCGCACACCCCACCGCTGATCAACTTCGGACGGTTGATCAGCGAGTTGGAATTTTTATTTTTAAATGTAAAATTCTTTGGCCTTTTTATTTAGTTATTTTTTTTGTCTGTTAGGTTTAGGGTAAGTTCGCGAACACCCGTGCCCCCACACACACGCACACCAAATAAAGTTTATCACGCACACACACACTCCCCTACGGCCCGCTGGATGTTCTCGGCCGAGGAGGCATACACCCAGCTTGCCTCCGAGTCAGAGAGCCCCAGTGAGGACGAGGATCACCCCAGTTTTCTTTTGTCATCTGCGTCCTCATCATCTAGCGATGAGGATGAGCCCCCAAGGCAGCGGAGACACCGCCAGGCGGATCGAGGGGACCGCCATGCTAGGGACCCTGTGGCCCACCCTAGTACGAGCAGCTCTGGGGCTCGTACTAGTTTTCCGGCCCACCAGTTAAGTCCACCGGAGCCCCCTACCGGTGACCTTGTCTGGTGTACCCCAGAGCGTTTTGAGCCCGTGATTCCTGATTTTGTAGGCCGACCAGGAATCCAGATTCCCACAGTGGGCTTCACTGAATACGACCACTTTAGTCTTTTTTTCAGTGACCACTTTATGAATCTGATGGTGGAGCAGACGAACCTGTACGCCCAATAGTTCATTGCACAGCACCCGGGCTCCATTTTGGCTAGGCCCGGTGGCTGGACTCCGGTCTGTGCAGCCGAGATGAGGACGTTTTGGGGCCTCGTGCTGCATATGGGCCTAGTCAAGAAACCTAGTGTCAGGCATTACTGGAGTGGGGACGTCCTCTACCAGACCCCACTTTACAGTACGGACATGACACGTACCCGGTTTGAGGCCATCCGGAAATGCCTGCATTAGCCCCGGAATAAAGCTTAGCTAACACTTGAGAGAAAGTGAAGATATCAGCATCCTGCACACTCATCCAGCATGTATTACTGGGGGGACAAACAGACCTCACATCCAGCATGTATTACTGGGGGGACAAACAGACTTCACATCCAGCATGTATTACTGGAGGACACACAGACTTCACATCCAGCATGTATCACTGGGGGGACACACAGACTTCACATCCAGCATGTATTACTGGGGGGGGGGGGGGGGGGGGGGGACGCAGACCTCACATCCAGCATGTATCACTGGGGGGGGGACACAGACCTTACATCCGGCATATATTACTGGGGGACACACGGACCTCACATCCAGCATGTATTACTGGAGGACACACATACCTCACATCCGGCATGTATTACTGGGGGGGGGACACAGACCTCACATCCGGCATGTATTACTGGGGGACACACAGACCTCACATCCAGCATGTATTACTGGGGGACACACAAACCTCACATCCACCATATATTACTGGGGGACACACAGACCTCACATCCAGCATGTATTACTGGGGGACACACAGACCTCACATCCAGCATGTATTACTGGGGGACACACAGACCTCACATCCAGCATGTATTACTGGGGGACACACAGACCTCACATCCAGCATGTATTACTGGGGGACACACAGACCTCACATCCAGCATGTATTACTGGGGGACACGCAGACCTCACATCTACTTATGGTGAGCACTGATATACTGTATGTAATAAGCATCACTTTTGCAGGGTAGAGGTGTCTGTAGCCTCATATTGTGGAGCTGTGGGGGGGACACAGGCCTCACATCCGGCATATATTACTGGGGGGGGGACACAGAACTCACATCCAGCATGTATAACTGGGGGACACACAAACCTCACATCCACAATATATTACTGGGGGACACACAAACCTCACATCCACCATATATTACTGGGGGACACACAGACCTCACATCCAGCATGTATTACTGGGGGACACACAGACCTCACATCCAGCATGTATTACTGGAGGACACACAGACCTCACATCCAGCATGTATTACTGGAGGACACACAGACCTCACATCCAGCATGTATTACTGGGAGACACACAGACCTCACATCCAGCATGTATTACTGGAGGACACACAGACCTCACATCCACCATATATTACTGGGGGACACACAGACCTCACATCCAGCATGTATTACTGGGGGACACACAGACCTCACATCCAGCATGTATTACTGGAGGACACACAGACCTCACATCCAGCATGTATTACTGGAGGACACACAGACCTCACATCCAGCATGTATTACTGGGAGACACACAGACCTCACATCCAGCATGTATTACTGGAGGACACACAGACCTCACATCCAGCATGTATTACTGGAGGACACACAGACCTCACATCCGGCATGTATTACTGGGGGGGGAGGGGGGGGACACAGACCTCACATCCAGCATGTATTACTGGGGGGGGAGGGGGGGGGACACAGACCTCACATCCAGCATGTATTACTGGAGGACACACAGACCTCACATCCAGCATGTATTACTGGGGGACACACAGATCTCACATCCAGCATGTATTACTGGGGGACACACAGACCTCACATCCAGCATGTATTACTGGAGGACACACAGACCTCACATCCGGCATGTATTACTGGAGGACACACAGACGTCACATCCAGCATGTATTACTGGGGGACACACAGACCTCACATCCAGCATGTATTACTGGAGGACACACAGAGCTCACATCCAGCATGTATTACTGGGGGACACACAGACCTCACATCCGGCATGTATTACTGGGGGGACACAGACCTCACATCCAGCATGTATTACTGGGGGGACACACAGACCTCACATCCGGCATGTATTACTGGGGGGACACACAGACCTCACATCCGGCATGTATTACTGGGGGACACACAGACCTCACATCCGGCATGTATTACTGGGGGGGGGGGGGACACAGACCTCACATCCAGCATGTATTACTGGAGGACACACAGACCTCACATCCAGCATGTATTACTGGGGGACACGCAGACCTCACATCCAGCATGTATTACTGGGGGGGACACAGACCTCACATCCAGCATGTATTACTGGGGGGACACACAGACCTCACATCCGGCATGTATTACTGGGGGACACGCAGACCTCACATCCAGCATGTATTACTGGGGGACACACAGACCTCACATCCAGCATGTATTACAGGGGGGGGGGGACACACAGACCTCACATCCAGCATGTATTACTGAGGGTACACAGACCTCACATCCAGCATGTATTACTGGGGGACACACAGACCTCACATCCAGCATGTATTACTGGGGGGACACGCAGACCTCACATCCAGCAAGTATTACTGGGGGACACAGAGACCTCACATCCAGCATGTATTACTGGGGGACACACAGACCTCACATCCAGCATGTATTAGTGGAGGACACACAGACCTCACATCCAGCATGTATTACTGGGGGACACAGACCTCACATCCAGCATGTATTACTGGGGGACACACAGACCTCAAATCCAGCATGTATTACTGGGGGACACACAGACCTCACATCCAGCATGTATTACTCGGGGACACACAGACCTCACATCCAGCATGTATTACTGGAGGACACACAGACCTCACTTCCAGCATGTATTACTGGGGGACACACAGACCTCACATCCGGCATGTATTACTGAGGGACACACAGACCTCACATCCAGCATGTATTACTGGGGGACACACAGACCTCACATCCAGCATGTGATACTGGGGGGATACAGACTGCACATCCAGCATGTATTACTGGGGGGACACAGACCTCACATCCAGCATGTATTACTGGGGGACACACAGACCTCACTTCCAGCATGTATTACTGGGGGACACACAGACCTCACATCCAGCATGTATTACTGGGGGGACACACAGACCTCACATCCGGCATGTATTACTGGGGGACACGCAGACCTCACATCCAGCATGTATTACTGGGGGACACACAGACCTCACATCCAGCATGTATTACTGGGGGACACACAGACCTCACATCCGGCATGTATTACTGGGGGACACACAGACCTCACATCCGGCATGTATTACTGGGGGACACACAGACCTCACATCCAGCATGTATTACAGGGGGGGGGGACACACAGACCTCACATCCAGCATGTATTACTGAGGGGACACAGACCTCACATCCAGCATGTATTACTGGGGGACACACAGACCTCACATCCAGCATGTGTTACTGGGGGACACACAGACCTCACATCCAGCATGTATTACTGGGGGGACACGCAGACCTCACATCCAGCATGTATTACTGGGGGGACACGCAGACCTCACATCCAGCAAGTATTACTGGGGGACACACAGACCTCACATCCATCATGTATTATTGGAGGACACACAGACCTCACATCCAGCATGTATTACTGGGGGACACACAGACCTCACATCCAGCATGTATTAGTGGAGGACACACAGACCTCACATCCAGCATGTATTACTGGGGGACACACAGACCTCACATCCGGCATGTATTACTGAGGGACACACAGACCTCACATCCAGCATGTATTACTGGGGGACACACAGACCTCACATCCAGCATGTATTACTGGGGGACACACAGACCTCACATCCAGCATGTATTACTGGGGGACACACAGACCTCACATCCAGCATGTGATACTGGGGGGATACAGACTGCACATCCAGCATGTATTACTGGGGGGACACAGACCTCACATCCAGCATGTATTACTGGGGGACACACAGACCTTACATCCAGCATGTATTACTAGGGGACACACAGACCTCACATCCAGCATGTATTACTGGGGGACACACAGACCTCACATCTACTTATGGTGAGCACTGATATACTGTATGTAATAAGCATCACTTTTCCAGGGTAGAGGTGTCTGTAGCCTCATAGTGTGGCGCTGCGGTGGGCACTGTGCCATCCATTATCCGGTGCTCGGCCCTATGTGGCTGGTGTTACCCTGGTTCTCTCCTCTTATTGTCCCCTCACTGTTGGGCAGCAGCAGTTTGACCACCAGAAATCCACCATCTATGTTTAAGGTGGAGGATGTGGGGGTCTCTGGGTCAGCCATGTAAAGGAGTCTCCATCTCACTCAGATCACCCAGTCTTATGCCCCGAAACACCCACCCAAAAAGTGGTATCTAGCCCCAGCTTTGGGGTCTCCTTATAACAGATGAAGAGGAGGGGAACCAGGATCGGGAGCTGCCCCCTCCTCCCTGCCCCCACATAAGTAATTCTCACCTGCAGGGGCTTCTCCTTATTGTAGAGCTGATCTCGCACTCAATTATCACCTCAGTATGGAGGACGGTGATGGAGGGTCTCGTGGGGGGGTCATTTTCACAGTACGTGCCCAGCCCTGCCTATGTGAATGACCCTCAGGATACCGGCTGCCCTCCATCACATATAGAGAGGGTGTACGTGGGCACAGAAGCTGCTTCCCCCTCCCCCATCCTATATATATATATATTCATACATGTAGTATGGTCATAAACATGTATTCCGGTTCCTGAGCCGCTCTGCCGTGTGAAGACCACCATGGCGGATGCGTCAGTGCCCGTGTAGACAACCGGCTTACCACACACCCTCAAAGGCGGATTAATCCTCGCATGTTTTATATTGTCCCTCTTCCTCACCTCACTGTAGTGCTGGAATTTTAAGAACCGGGAAGCTCAGGATGAACAGAGCAATAGACGGGGGCTCTGCAGTGTCCTCTGCAGTGTCAGTAGTGAGATGCGGTTGCTATGGATTACAGCAGAGGAGCGCCATAGTGATCATACCGCCAGCAGATTATCAGGTTATTCCGCACTCACCGGAGGAGGAGAATGCCGAGCTCCACCTTGTAGCTGCGGATCTTCTGATCTCCTCAGCACAGATGAGCCCCAGGTCCGGGGATGAAATAATGAATTCAGACTCCTCTGCTGATAAATCAGAAGGACGCAGCTCCGGGGTCGCACACAGGACGGGACGTTACTGCCGACACGGTGCCACTAAAACACCTTCTACAGCACCATTAATGGAACGGTACATGAACCTCTGCCCCACCATCCCAGGGCCTCGATCATAGGAGCAGGTGGCCCGGTGGGTGCTTCAGATATAAGCCCACCCTTATTATCATGAACACAAAACCACAAGGCCAATGGGCCGAATGAGACCCCCGTGACAGTAAAGTGGATGTACAGGGAGTATATTAACCTCCACCAGACCACCTATTTGGTCCACTGGGAATGGGCACTGCTTATCCTGAGAAGTACAGACCAGAAGGGCCAGCACATACCACAGGCCCACCAGGGCTGCACAGGCACACCAGTAGGTTATCAGTGAGGACCTGACTACTAACAGCATTGGGGGTATGAGGGCACCAAACAGCTGGCCTATTCCCGCATCCTCCAGCCCACATGGCGGTTCTGTACCTGTGCCTGCTCTGCCAGCATCCAGCGCTCGCAGCAGGTGTGCCAGTTCTGCTGCCCATTCCTTCTGCTATCCTCAGTAGCCAAGTCAATGAGGGCAGGAAATGCAATTACTATAATGGATGGTGTCAGTGCCCGGCGCGCAAAGTGCTGGTGCCAAAGTGCAGCTTAACGAGGGCCAGAAAGAAAAAAGAGCTAGCCATTATGAGAGGAGGATGGCACCAGCAGGTACTGAGCGGCACAGAATCCATGAAAGAGTGAGGAGGAAGCACAGCGCCCACCACACGTTACCCACAGCCATTTATTCCATAAAGCACCCAGAATCCTCTTCTCCAGATCATTTCACCAACAGAAGTGATCCTGCAGCGGGCCCAGGGGGCGATACCCACAGGGGAAGGTATTGGGAGAGGAGTTGCAGTCTCCCTAACTAGTGGGGAAGATAATGAGCAAGGAGCCATCTTCCAGATGACAGCCGCTCCCGCTCTTTCATAAAGTAAGGGTGGATGGTCTTATAGCGACAGCTCTTCTACATATCATTTTGTAAAAAAGAAACCCAAAACTTAAAAAATATCACATGTAAAGGCCATGGAACCTAGAAACCCAACTGGACATAAACTGCACCAAAGTTTCAGTCTTCATTTCTTCAATTATTTTCTATGGTTTGCAACCCCCAGTAATACATGCTGGATGTGAGGTCTGTGTGTCCCCCAGTAATACATGCTGTGTGTCCCCCAGTAATACATGCTGGATGTGAGGTCTGCGTGTCCCCCCAGTAATACATGCTGGATGTGAGGTCTGTGTGTCCCCCAGTAATACATGCTGGATGTGAGGTCTGTGTGTCCCCCAGTAATACATGCTGGATGTGAGGTCTGTGTGTCCCCCAGTAATACATGCCGGATGTGAGGTCTGTGTGTCCCCCAGTAATACATGCTGGATGTGAGGTCTGTGTCCCCCAGTAATACATGCTGGATGTGAGGTCTGTGTCCCCCAGTAATACATGCTGGATGTGAGGTGTGTGTGTCCCCCAGTAATACATGCTGTGTGTCCCCCAGTAATACATGCTGGATGTGAGGTCTGCGTGTCCCCCCAGTAATACATGCTGGATGTGAGGTCTGTGTGTCCCCCAGTAATACATGCTGGATGTGAGGTCTGTGTGTCCCCCAGTAATACATGCTGGATGTGAGGTCTGTGTGTCCCCCAGTAATACATGCCGGATGTGAGGTCTGTGTGTCCCCCAGTAATACATGCTGGATGTGAGGTCTGTGTCCCCCAGTAATACATGCTGGATGTGAGGTCTGTGTCCCCCAGTAATACATGCTGGATGTGAGGTCTGTGTGTCCCCCAGTAATACATGCTGGATGTGAGGTCTGTGTGTCCCCCAGTAATACATGCTGGATGTGAGGTCTGTGTGTCCCCCAGTAATACATGCTGGATGTGAGGTCTGTGTGTCCCCCAGTAATACATGCTGGATGTGAGGTCTGTGTGTCCCCCAGTAATACATGCCGGATGTGAGGTCTGTGTGTCCCCCAGTAATACATGCCGGATGTGAGGTCTGTGTGTCCCCCAGTAATACATGCTGGATGTGAGGTCTGTGTGTCCTCCAGTAATACATGCCGGATGTGAGGTCAGTGTGTCCCCCCCCCCCCAGTAATACATGCTGGATGTGAGGTCTGTGTGTCCCTCAGTAATACATGCTGGATGTGAGGTCTGTGTGTCCCCCAGTAATACATGCTGGATGTGAGGTCTGTGTGTCCTCCAGTAATACATGCCGGATGTGAGGTCTGTGTGTCCTCCAGTAATACATGCCGGATGTGAGGTCAGTGTGTCCCCCCCCCCAGTAATACATGCTGGATGTGAGGTCTGTGTGTCCCCCAGTAATACATGCTGGATGTGAGGTCAGTGTGTCCTCCAGTAATACATGCTGGATGTGAGGTCTGTGTGTCCTCCAGTAATACATGCTAGATGTGAGGTCTGTGTGTCCCCCAGTAATACATGCTGGATGTGAGGTCAGTGTGTCCTCCAGTAATACATGCTGGATGTGAGGTCTGTGTGTCCTCCAGTAATACATGCTGGATGTGAGGTCAGTGTGTCCTCCAGTAATACATGCCGGATGTGAGGTCAGTGTGTCCCCCCCCCCCCAGTAATACATGCTGGATGTGAGGTCTGTGTGTCCCCCAGTAATACATGCTGGATGTGAGGTCTGTGTGTCTCCCCCAGTAATAAATGCTGGATGTGAGGTCTGTGTGTCTCCCCCAGTAATACATGCTGGATGTGAGGTCTGCGTGTCCCCCAGTAATACATGCTGGATGTGAGGTCTGTGTGTCCCCCAGTAATACATGCTGGATGTGAGGTCTCTGTGTCCCCCAGTAATACATGCTGGATGTGAGGTCTGTGTCCCCCAGTAATACATGCCGGATGTGAGGTCAGTGTCGTCGTCCCCCCCCCCCCCCCCCCCCCCCCCCCCCCCCCAGTAATACATGCTGGATGTGAGGTCTGTGTGTCCCCCAGTAATACATTCTTCAGGTCCCTTTCCCTCCTCTTCATACACGTCTGTTGTGCGCAGCCTCTTCCCCCTGTTCCGATGCCTCACACAGAGACTAGAGCAGAGAAAGCCGTCAGACCCGACAGATTTATGTCAGATTCTGCAGCACAACAGCTAAGTGAAGGACTTGCACATACTCTGCAGAAGAAAAATGGTGACTTGCTTATTTTTGCTTTTAGGAACCAAATGAACAGTAAAACACAATTCGGTGCTGAGCTTTCCATTTCTCATACCCGCCATTTGTGTTACTCATCTACTGTAACTTACCAGCTGCGATTGCAGGAGTAGAAGACCTGATTATACCCTGCAACTGCACAGAATCAGCTTTCCATTTACTGATTGCAAGCAGAGACCTTTAAAAAGGTAGACAGAAGACAGGAGTTCGGCCGGTGGGGGAGGGGCAGACACATCCTAACAGCTGTATTCCCTGTATGGCTATGATGGATGGCGCCACACACGTCAGCCGCCAGGTTCATTCGCTCAGGGCTGATACAATCAGTTTAGCTGCGAGAGAACCACATTTTATGGATCGAGCGGCACAACATGAAAGTATCAGAGGAGTCGTATGCGCCGCTACGCTGTGAGCAGAACACGTCCAGGCTTTTATTTTACGTGAAATAAAGTGGATGATTTAGTTTAGGGGAGAGCGGAGAGGAGCGGCAGAAGCTTGCCTGATGCCGCCGCCGGCTTATGGGGTAGATAGATCTTGTTGGCAGGGTAAAGAGCCTGGCACAAATACTTAGGCCGAGTCTGAGGAACGGAGACGTCAGACCCCATGGGGACAAGACGCTGGAGACAAGTGTTGGTTTAAGCTGGATTCCAGCCACAGCTCAAAACTGTCCAATGTGGAATATGCAACACAAGAGCCCCGAGTGCCCCAGCATGGCACCACCACATACAGAGGGGGTGAAGCCAACTAGATACAGGGCAGCAGAGCACAAACAACTGGGGTCCTGAGACATCACTGTAACATGTGTTCTATTCCCCTGCAGCACCCCCGCAGGAGAAATGGAGCATGACAGGGTTGGGTCCTCCAGGGCTAAATACGCTCTAGGTAGCGGCCATCCATTCTGCATCATTATCAGAGGGTAGGAATGAAAGATTCAATCATCTCAGAAAATCCCTAGGCTGCCATAGAACCGCAGTCCACTACCTGGTTGACATGGCTCGGCTCAGGAAATCATGGGGTTCCAACCACACTGCAAACATTGCAGAAACCTGGCTAGAACTAATACTTCTCACAGCTGAGGGTGTGTTACTATGTATCCAGTCTAGACAATCCTCCGTGAATTACACATTCTGGAATCCAGACCCCATCAGGTCAGGAGGGAGATTTGCACTCCTGCATTTAGCTAATATTGGATGGTCTACACGGATGCTCTGCATGGAAAAGGTTGTTCCCATTAACTAACAGCAAGCAGAGATCTTGAAAATACAAATGAACACCACCAAAGTCTATGTGGCCACTACAGATAGGGCGCTGGAGGTGAGGATCATCAGGGCGCGCTGGCAGTTCTCTGGGGTGGCACCGGCGGACATGACACTTTCCCCGCTGCTTACTGAGCTAATAGAAACTGAAGACGTTAATAATGGAATTTGCAGCTAATCCGATAGGAGTTAAATCCGGTTAATCTAACTATTCTGGAAATCTAATAAGCATGGATCTTCTCAGAATGCGCAAGCAATGGAGGCTGTAGGTTTTTTATAATTACCCAGTACAGGACGCGCTGACGTCTTCATAATTACACCAAGAGGAAACGCCGCGTATTCCGATGGCGCCGCAGCCTCCCGTCTCCTTTTGTTTGGGAAAATTAAACCAGAAGGAAAGACAAGAAATAATAACCGAGACACGACTATAAGTTCCGTCTTCACACTGCGCAGCCGGCGCGGGGCTCTGCACCTGCAGGATGGGGCGGTTTTTGGAAACCGATTCGCCCGCCACCTTCAGCTCGTCAGCACAGAGGGGCACATAAATACCTGCCACTGGGAGGAGCAGATCTCCGGATTAATGGATTTGCTGATTCCCTAACATTGCCTTCATGTTACTGGAGCCTGAGACGTCCGGCCTCTATATGATGGTTTATGGACAGACTCCCTTTAACGTGTGCGCTGGGAGCTCGCCATTGCACTGGAACACTGGCCATACTGGTTGTCGCCCAAACGTACATCAGTATAGCACATTGCCACCTCGTTTAGCGGATCTACCCGAAATCTGGTTGGAAAGTCGAAAGGTTTTGCTTCCAACCCCCCTGGAAGGGGCAGCGAGGTGTTCACGGAGTCAACTATGGGATCTGCACTGGCGGCCGCTCTGCCTGTCACCCAGTTTTCCAGAAGAGGACGCCTCGTTTTGGGGGACCCGCTCTCCTGCATACGGGGGGTCTCCGGGTGAAGCAGTCGCTGTCAGTCTGGAGACACGTCCAGACACTGCTGGAATAAGCGGAGGCCGGTTCTGCACCATTAGTCCCCCCGACACACGCGGCTCTGTCCCACTGCTTCCTGGGACACATACAAGCGGCGACCTAATTCTCGTATCAGCAAACCACTGCGCCAGCTCCACGGGCGGCAAATTCATCATTCAATTGCAGGAGTCAGCAGAGTCCTATGTAAATGAGCGGCCGGCGATTTCCGACAACTTAATGAAACAATAATTGTTAATTTCAGATCTGCAGCGCGGCGGCTTGTGCTCCACTAATTACTTGTAATGGGGTTCTGCCGCTGATAAGGCCGCGATATTCTTTACGCTTTTTTAGTCATAACAATCGCCTTGCCGTTGCGCTGGAGGCAGCAGCTCCCGCTCCGCTGTCACCGCTGATCTCCAGCGTTTCTCCTGGTCCTATAAGTGCTTTACATTGAACAGAGAGTCCCCCGGAGTCAGATGGAAATACCGTAAAGTGCAATGTAAAAAAGGGAACAGAAAATCTATGACTGGGGCGGCGGACGCGCTAATTGTGTTACTCTGTGGTAGAGAGCTTGGAAAGAAGCCTGAAAGTCCTGCCTTGTGCCCCGCTCAATACTGGAGTGCTCGGCTGGGGAGGACGGACAGAAGTGCCTTAATGCATTCTGCCATACAGCTAAACATGTCTCTACACGTCGCTGCAGGGGCCCGGATCAGCGCCCGCCGCTGTCAACAACTCACCAGGACGACTTACTGAAAACAAGAAGGCCGAGGTCCGGCCACCCCGGGGTGCAGGCCGCGCGAGGCAGATCGGAGAGGTTCTGTGCTCTAAGGCCTCGTTCACACGCTGCACATGGGGCCATTTATTTAGTCATTTTTAAAGCCTAAAAAAGCGAGACGATCTCTTTTCTCCGAGGCCGAATGGCTGCACGCTAGGAAAGCCGTAAATGTGATCTACACCAAAGCTGATGGTCCGTACCAATGTCTCTGCGGCTGCCATCGATGTCCATTCCCCCATGTCCGCCGTGAGAAGAGCGATTAGAATTTGTCCGGACCGCGTCAGGGTTATATAGAAAGAGGCTCAGCGCGATATACATCGCACTGCAGGCCGCCCGCTCTTACGGACCCGCTGTAGCGGAACTGCCTTTGATTAAACTCGGTTAAATTACCAGCTACACGAGCCGGCGACAAAGGCCGTCTAGGAGGTTTTTTCCCATTCATTATACGGCGGCCTCTGTAGGCTGCTAAAAGCTGCTCAAATGTACGTAATGGGAAGGTGCACGGTGAATACAGGGACGCGGCGCCCCCACCAGCCGGCCATTGTCCTCTTCTCTTACCGTCTCATCCACCGGCGGGGGGCAAAGATCCAGCGCAGACTTCAAGGGACGGGGAAATCAATGCAGGCAGAGGGTACTAAGGGCTAATAGATTGCTGCAGAATATGCAGATGAGGACGACCTCAGATTAACAAGGACAATCTCCTGGCCCAGATGCCGGCGCCGGCTCTGAATTCTCTCTGGGTCAGTGGGTCGGCCAAAAAATTGGGCTGAACAAAAGGTCGGGGCAGACAATGAGCTTCTCGCTTAATTTTATTACCATCGCAGCACTTCTGTCTCAGCAACGGCCGTGCACCCGGCAGGCAAGATGCTGCGTAAGGAGCCCTATATCTGGCGGCAATCACAGGGTCAGCAATAACAGTATCTGCAGGAACAGATGGTGCAGAGTGGGGAGAAAAATATATCTGACACCGCAGATGATGGTGGTGGATTCATGTTAGGAGGGGGCAGCTGATGTGTGCCCCAAGATGTGACATCTCCTGCCAATGACGTCAGCTGCAGTACCACTTATGGCCACCAGGTGGAAGGAAGTAGACATTATATACTGGGCAGTAGCCGTCTTATAATGTTACAGGAGCCTGTAATAGGAGCGGTCACACAGAGGCGCGGACGTGTGCTTCTCGTACATGGGGCTTACATTAAATGCACAAATATCTAGTGATATATACATTATTATTTCTTATAGTAACAGGTAAGGATTTTCTATCATCTCCCCCTAGTGGTCATCGCCGGCACTGCACAACCTGTAACATGAATAGCGTCACACAGACGACAGGTTGGGGGTTCACAGCCATCGCTCAAATGCTGTGAACTCTGCTTGCTGTCAGTAAAACCATCCTGACTCAATATACCTTACAGTAGGGGTGGGCGATATAGACGATATGCAATATAAATGATATAAAATTGGCCAACGATAGAAATTTCGGTTATATCGCCATATTGCAGTAGAACATAGCATCCACCGCTCTCGGCATGCACCATGTTCTCATGAGCCAGCACAGTGGAGAAGGATGGAGTCCTATGGGCAATGTACTGGCGAGTTAGCTGGGTGACGGGCCCTATGGGCAGTGTACTGACGGTTAACTGGGTGACGGGTTTTATGGGCAGTGGACTGGCGATTAGTTGGGCGACAGACAGGCACTATAAGCAGTGTACTGGTGGGTTAGCAGGGTGACGGGTCCTATGGGCAGTGTACTGGTGGGTTAGCAGGGTGACGGGTCCTATGGGCAGTGTACTGGTGGGTTAGCAGAGTGACGGGTCCTATGGGCAGTGTACTGGTGGGTTAGCAGGGTGACGGGTCCTATGGGCAGTGTACTGGTGGGTTAGCAGGGTGACGGGTCCTATGGGCAGAGTACTGGTGGGTTAGCAGGGTGACGGGTCCTATGGGCAGTGTACTGGTGGGTTAGCAGGGTGACGGGTCCTATGGGCAGTGTACTGGTGGGTTAGCAGGGTGACGGGTCCTATGGGCAGAGTACTGGTGGGTTAGCAGGGTGACGGGTCCTATGGGCAGTGTACTGGTGGGTTAGCAGGGTGACGGGTCCTATGGGCAGTGTACTGGTGGGTTAGCTGGGTGACGGGTCCTATGGGCAGTGTACTGGTGGGTTAGCAGGGTGACGGGTCCTATGGGCAGTGTACTGGTGGGTTAGCAGGGTGACGGGTCCTATGGGCAGAGTACTGGTGGGTTAGCAGGGTGACGGGTCCTATGGGCAGTGTACTGGTGGGTTAGCAGGGTGACGGGTCCTATGGGCAGTGTACTGGTGGGTTAGCAGGGTGACGGGTCCTATGGGCAGTGTACTGGTGGGTTAGCAGGGTGACGGGTCCTATGGGCAGTGTACTGGTGGGTTAGCGGGGTGAGGGGTCCTGTGACCAGAGTACTGGTGGGTTAGCAGGGTGACGGGTCCTATGGGCAGTGTACTGGTGGGTTAGCAGGGTGACGGGTCCTATGGGCAGTGTACTGGTGGGTTAGCAGGGTGACGGGTCCTATGGGCAGTGTACTGGTGGGTTAGCAGGGTGACGGGTCCTATGGGCAGTGTACTGGCGGTTAGCTGGGTGACGGGTCCTATGGGCAGTGTACTGGTGGGTTAGCAGGGTGACGGGTCCTATGGGCAGTGTACTGGTGGGTTAGCTGGGTGACGGGTCCTATGGGCAGTGTACTGGTGGGTTAGCAGGGTGACGGGTCCTATGGGCAGTGTACTGGTGGGTTAGCAGGGTGACGGGTCCTATGGGCAGTGTACTGGTGGGTTAGCTGGGTGACGGGTCCTATGGGCAGTGTACTGGTGGGTTAGCAGGGTGACGGGTCCTATGGGCAGTGTACTGGTGGGTTAGCAGAGTGACGGGTCCTATGGGCAGTGTACTGGTGGGTTAGCAGGGTGACGGGTCCTATGGGCAGTGTACTGGTGGGTTAGCAGGGTGACGGGTCCTATGGGCAGTGTACTGGTGGGTTAGCAGGGTGACGGGTCCTATGGGCAGTGTACTGGTGGGTTAGCAGGGTGACGGGTCCTATGGGCAGTGTACTGGTGGGTTAGCAGGGTGACGGGTCCTATGGGCAGTGTACTGGTGGGTTAGCTGGGTGACGGGTCCTATGGGCAGTGTACTGGCGGTTAGCTGGGTGACAGGCCACATGGGCAGTGTATTGACGGTTGTCAGCAGCACCCCTCATCATCAGATAAGGGTGTACAATCTGGTAACTGATTGGTCTGGTGGTTGGAGAAGCGGCGCCGCAGTCTGGATGTGTAATGAATCTCTGCAGATTACATCTCTAATAATCTACTCCACTTTGTAAGCTGCGCCATTGTCTTCTTGTACAGCGGCAATTTCTTCCCGGTCGCCTTGATATCAGGCTGGCAGCGTCCTCGTACTGACAGGTGCCATTCAGATCCGTCCACAAACATTGTGATAACGTTTGGATCTGGATTTCAGAGGCCGGGGCTGATAGCGGCGCACACAAGGATCAACTGACTGACAACTGAATTGTGAGCAGAAAACCGTCCTGACAACTCTTCATCACATCTCAAACCTCTCTAACGTGCAGCAGAGCCGACCCCTCAACACGGACGACGCAGTCACCGCCGCAAAAAGAAAACTATACAAGAGAGTCTGAATCTTACTCCACATTTGGATTATTTTTTTCTCTGCTTGCTGTCAGTGAATGAAAACAGTTATGTTCAATGTTTCAAACCAGCCCTATGTCCTGCTCATACATCTCACAGCTCGTCACAATGTGTCAGTCAACATGGGAGATAAAGAAAGCGGTAGCTTGTACCTGCTCTTATACGTTATAGCGAGACACGTGAAGGAGTTACACAGACTGGAAGGAGGGAAGTAAATAATCAGTGCCGAGGCCTCCGCAGCCTGAACCGGCGACCCCTCAGAGCGACCTCCGTGTAACGGACCGTTCTGCCTCTGACAAAAGACTTTCATTCATCATCGTTTTTAATCTCTAATTTTTCACAAACAGTAACATTGTAACCCAAGTATGAAAACAAGGTTGTTACAATGTATCAGTGTAGGCGAGGACATAGCACGTCATACTACAGCTGTGTGAGCAGGGATGGGCTTTCAGCCTCTGGGTGGAAACTGGGTGGTTTCCATTCACTGGCAGCAAGCAGAGATCTTGAAAATTGGCAGAAACTGAAACACAAAATCTACCAGAAAGTTTCAGATCTTTACATTATACAATGATGACACTTTTGAGCAGGAAATTCCTTTACATCTGAAAGAGGTGATGTCGTCTCTGAGACAACAGACGCGGGCGGGAGCGTTCAGCGATATGACGGTTTTATATCTCCTGTCTGTGGTCGGGCGGATAACGAGCCTGCTGGAATCTCATCACCTCCGCGTAGTCTGACAGCATGGATGGAATTACTGTATGACTGCAGTCACCTACACAACAGCAGCACCTCGGCCATCACCGGTCACAGATTGCTGCTGGTTTTTATTTTTACCCACAGTATTTTGTGACATTTTTCTGCTTGAAATCCTTGGCGGGTGTTTTATTTCGGTGGTCTTTCATTAATGATTGGAAGGAACGCCAATCTAAGCAGGGGCTGGTTGTTGCCTTCTTCCCCCATCCCCCCACCCCTTAGAAACAGTACATAGGCCCCACCCCCAAGGTTATTACATAAGCCACACCCCCAAGGTTATTACATAAGCCACACCCCCAAGGTTATTACATAAGCCACACCCCCAAGGTTATTACATAAGCCACACCCCCAAGGTTATTACATAAGCCACACCCCCAAGGTTATTGCATAAGCCCCAGGACTAACAGATTAGGCCACTTTCACACTGGCGTTTTGGCTTTCCGCTTGTGAGATCCGTTCAGGCAGGGGCGATGCTAGAGGTTCAAAAGATCCGGGGCCCAAGCCCTAATGAATATGGCCCAGTTCTCTAAGTCGCCCTCCCCTCCCCCCACACACCGCATTTTACTGTATTCTCTATACAGCAGCACCTACCTGTCACATCCAGGGCCTCCAGGTGACGTCTCCTCCGATGTAGATCTTCTCATCATCTTCTCCATTCGGTCCGGACACTTCTCTCAGCCGCCTCATCTCTGCAGAGTGTGACACACAGACATCTTAGCTTCCTCACTTTTCTATCATCATCTCCCAACCTGGAGCCCCCACAGTGTTATCCTGCTGCTCGCTGTGCCCCCCGATACCCCCAGATACTATCCTGAAGGAAGATGAGTGCCCCCATTAGTAGAAAAGCTCCCAGTATTAATAATACCCTCACAGAGCCCCCAGTAGTAATAAGGCCCCTATTGCCCCCCCAGTGGTAATAAAGCTCTCTACAGACCCCTCAGTAGTAATACGGCCCCCATAATGCTCTTAGTAGAAATAAGGCGGATCTATAGGTCCCTCCTATAGAGACCCCAGTAGTAATAAGAACGCCTAATGTCCTCTGGATTTATAATACCCTACAGTGCCCCCAGCATTTATACTGCCCCCTACTGGTATAATGCTCACCCTGAAGCGCCCCAAGTATTTATATCGCCCCCTGTAGTAATATTCCTCTGTCCACCATACAGGCCCATGTAAATAACATCACACCATCTCTCCAGCCGCCTCCAACATGCAATCTCATGTAAACATCACCCCCTCAACACTCAGTCCCATGTAAATAACATCACCCCCTCAACACTCAGTCCCATGTAAATAACATCACCCCCTCAACACTCAGTCCCATGTAAATAACATGACCCCCTCCCAAGCCACCTCCAACACACAGTCCCATGTAAATAACATGACCACCTCCAACACACAGTCCCATGTAAATAACTTCCCTCCCTTCAGCCCTAACATACAGTCCCAGTTAAATAACCACAACTCCCAGCATTGCTCTGCCTCTCCTTCTCCTGTAGCAGACATCACCTCAGCTTCCTCCCCCAGGTCTTCTCCTCTTCACTGCCCTCCTCTCCTGCACTGGTCACATGATGGTGACATCATCGCAGGTACTTCTCAACCACTTCCTGGTTTGCTGGTCACATGACCTGTGATGTCACCACAGGTCCTTCAGATCTTCCAGTGCATTAGATTCAATTGTATTTCAGTCCTGAGGCTGGCAATACAGTTGTATCTAGCAGGTAGGACCTTCAGGGCCTGGGACAAAACATCAGGGGCCCAGGCCCCGAATGTTTTAACCTAGCGATGCCCCTGAGTTCAGGGCTCTCACAAACGCGTCCAAAACGGATCCGTTTTGCCCTAATGCATTCTGAATGGTAAAGGATCGGCTCAGAACGCCTCATTTTGCCTCCGTTCAGCCTCCATTCCGCTCTGGAGGCCGCTTGCAGCGTTTTGATGTCCGTCTGACGAAACTGAGCCAAACGGTTCCGTCCTGACACACAATGTAAGTCAATGGGGACGGATCCGTTTTCTCTGACACAATCTGGCACAATAGAAAATGGATCCGTCCTCCATTGACTTTCAATGGAGTTCATGACGGATCCGTCCTGGCTATAGAAGACATAATACAACCGGAGCCATTCATGACGGATGCATGCGGTTGTATTATTGTAACGGAAGCGTTTTTGCAGATCCATGGCGGATCCGGAAAAAACGCTAATGTGAACGTAGCCTAAGCCTCACCCTCAGGAGTATTATATAAGCCCCACCCCCGAGGAACGTCACATCTCATCATACAGGTCATTTATCACTTGTAACAATTACCCCGATGGAGCCGACTGTTGGGGTGCTGCTCCCTTATCATCAGAGCGCAGGGGGGGGAGGGGTGGTCTTTCATCTCGCCTTCTCCCCACGGTTCGGTCCCCGACCTCGGGGCTGCAGAGTCCTCCGGTGCTAAACAGGTTTTGCGCACTATCAGCAAGACTCATTAGTCTGTGATTAACAAGCCTTTATGAGAGCCCGTTCCTGGTGACTCCGATAATTAGCTCCTGCGCGGTTTTCTCTGTATACAAAGTATTTGGGAGATAAGTCGCTCTTCCTTTTATCACCTCATTACCAGCCCTCCTCATATTATTGACTTATGGTAAATACGAGAATGGAGCGGGTCTCATCCGGGGCGTAAATCTGTCACACTCAGGTTATGGCGCTTACAAGTGATTCATTACAAGGCATTTATGTATCTGCTAATTAGAGATTACGGCATATTTCACCAGCGACTGCGTGTCTCCATTTATTGCCGCTAATGCAAGACGTGTCTCCGGCTTTAAATGAATGGCGATTACGCCAAAGTGGCAACGACGCCCTGATATCTGCTGAGCGGGTGCAAATGGATCCCACTCCATCTCACAGCTTCGGCTGCCCCAAGGAGGGCCACAGGAGACCTTTACAGGACCCCATAGTCGGCGAATGGGGAGTATTGGGAGTAGCTCTAGAAGGCCATGTTCAGACCTAGCAGATATCTGCAGCGGATATCACCAGAACATATACACTGTAGACATAACCCTAACCTGCAGACGGCAAAGGAAATATAATACTGCAAATCCAATAATCCGGGGCAGATACGGGATGCAAACAATTGGGCCTACCCCAGTGCATGTGGAGGTGAATGGCGGTACCAGGGTGTGTGTGGCACCAGCACCAGTGAGCGGACCCCAGTGCATGTGGAGGTGAATGGCGGTACCAGGGTGTGTGTGGCACCAGCACCAGTGAGCGGACCCCAGTGCATGTGGAGGTGAATGGCGGTACCAGGTTGTGTGTGGCACCAGCGAGCGGACCCCAGTGCATGTGGAGGTGAATGGCGGTACCAGGGTGTGTGTGGCACCAGTGAGCGGACCCCAGTCCATGTGGAGGTGAATGGCGGTACCAGGGTGTGTGTGGCACCAGTGAGCGGACCCCAGTCCATGTGGAGGTGAATGGCGGTACCAGGGTGTGTGTGGCACCAGCACCAGTGAGCGGACCCCAGTGCATGTGGAGGTGAATGGCGGTACCAGGGTGTGTGTGGCACCAGCACCAGTGAGCGGACCCCAGTGCATGTGGAGGTGAATGGCGGTACCAGGGTGTGTGTGGCACCAGCACCAGTGAGCGGACCCCAGTGCATGTGGAGGTGAATGGCGGTACCAGGGTGTGTGTGGCACCAGCACCAGCGAGCGGACCCCAGTGCATGTGGAGGTGAATGGCGGTACCAGGGTGTGTGTGGCACCAGTGCAGCGCTGACAGTGCCTGTATCCGCCGCCATTACACGCCTTACGTCTGCTTGCTGCTATTTTTACACCGTGTGTACAGACCTCCTGCGGTTTTATAATCTAGAACCAGCAAAGGGAATATGTGGCGGTATAAATAATAATCTCCAGCAAAAACACAGACCCCTGCTGAGCACAGCGCTCACCATCCTCCGCCTGCGCCTGAGGGGAGTTGTAATTAAACGTCGCCTGACAGATCTTTTCCTGAAGACGCAGGTTCTGATCAGATATGGGGTCGGTGTATACGGTCGGCGCCAGCGCTGTATCTCAGCAGCTCCTGATTCTTACCCCTGGTGCGGCTCGTGCAGTGCGATTCCCGGCTCTATGATTTTTCCCGTCACGAGTCCATTGACCTATAAAACCCGGTGACAGAACAGACTCGGCCCATGTCGGCGGCGGCGCAGTAAGGGCGGTTATTTTTGCCCTTTTCAGATATTCCTTACAGCTGTCACCCCTCATTACGCTTCACTTCCTCCTCTGTTATGGGGGTAGGTAGTTATTAAAGGCACGTCCGGCGCACCCCCGTCTCCGGTTTTTAATTAAGCGGCTGCAGTGTGGCGTGCAGGAGCCGCGGCGCGAGGCTACGTTTACCTACTGTTGATTTAATTAGAAAAAAAAAAACTGCATCAGGACTGAAATGAATGATTTCCCAGCTCCAGCAGTCACTTCACGGCTCTCAAAACTTCTATCCCATTGGGAAGAAGCGTCGCAGCGAGATCCACGGCGCCGGCATTGGAGGCTCGGGAGCGCTTTAGATGTTTTCCTGAGTAATGAGCTTCTATTTCAGGGTCGCCTGCGCAGTCCACGTGTGAGCTCTTGTAGAAGAAGGATTGCAGCAATGAGCGCGCAGACAGTCCCCGGAGGAGCGCCTGCTTATTGCACACTTGCCCACGGTCCCTTGCTTTCCGTTAATGGCTGCTGCAGATATTATGCGGTGTAATTATGAGAGCCATTGATCATCAGGCCGACCACGCCGAGGGGCTCGCCGGGGGATGTAGAGGGGGAGGGGACGCGAATATTAGTTGTGTCTACAATCAGCAAACTACCAAAATGTGAGCGGCTCCTCACTGGACCTAGATGTACTACACCCATCACACGCCATTTATCTCCTTCCATATCGCGGTAGACTAGTCACTGCCAATATGGCGGCCTCCACACGGCTCGCAAGCTTTACTAGGCTCCCGCCATATTAAAGTAACAACCCTCGTGGGAGCCGTCAAACTGGGTCCAACCTAGCTTTCCCAGAAACGGATATAAGTCAGAGACGTGCGCAGTCAGGGATTTATTGGACGGGATCCGCTCAGCGTCATCACAGCCTCCATCCCCACAAATAGACTTTGTCTGTGATGAATCCCTGGGGGCCGGCGTCTTACCTGCCAGGACGCACTCCTTACTGCTGTCCCCGTCAATAAGTGCAGCCGGTTTTGTCTTGATGCAACATAAAAAGTATCCTCCGGGAATGTCTTATTCAAGCTGCCAAGTCGGCCATTTAGCTGGAAACTCACTCGCAGCTGCACAGACGGATCTTCTCCGAGCCCAGACCAGATACGGAAGGGAATGGGGTGTGAGGAGGAGACTGGGGGCAGGCAGGTCAATGTGCTGCTGGACACCCCGCCCCCGAGGAGCTGACCCGGTCCTCCCGCCGGCTCTGGAGAGCCACAGACGAGATTTACAGTCACATAGCCGTATGGCGGTTACTAATTCATGACCCACATCGTGTCCTGGAATAGAAGAGAATGTAGGCCGGCTCTGTGCCGGAGGCTTGAATCATGCAGACGACACACTGCAGCGTGAATCCAGTGTCCCGCGGTAGTCGTCTTCAGCCAAGCCATTCATATCTGTATCTAGGAGAGCTGGGTGACGGCCAGCGTGGCCTGTAATACAAATCACATATTGGGACAACTTCTGTCGGAGCCTCAATGGTGGGACAACTGGTAGTCACTGAGAATTCCTCCAGAATCGTCACATTACTGGTGGCGGCCATGACGTTTCCAGTACAGGACCGGTCGCTCCCTATGACGTCACATCCCATGAGGGACCGATTTTCTGCTGTTTTTCCTATAAACCACATTAACGCTCTTCATCAGCCAGGAGTAATGATCAAACGCTGAAGCGTCCAGGCTCTAATTCAACGCTATAAACACAATCTACTTCTGTGCGGAGCGAGAAAACAGAAGAAAACAAGCGAATCCCCAGCGGAGGAGAATCCGGGAATATGATTATGTCTGTACAAGACGCTCCCCGAAGCCTCCATCACAGATTCTCTCTGAACGTGAGAAATGTATTTCACGAGATCCGGGCGAAGACGGGACGATCAGAACACACCCTGCAATCGCATGAATAGCTATTCCCAGTGTTACCGATGGGCAGATCACACAGCCCCCCCCCCCCCCCCAATACTTTACAATAGCCCTAATAGGGGAGATCAGAAACACTAATAGAAAAGCCGGAAAAGGTTAAAACACAAAAAAAATATACATATTTTGTGTTTTAGGCAATTCCACACCAGAGATAAATGGTGGACTATCGGAATGGTGCACTATCAGCTGCACTCATTTAGGGAGTTGCTCTTTATGCAGTTAGTAGACCGATCAGTGAGGCCGGACGACGACCGGGCCGGGAAGGTGACCCCCAAGAAGCCCGATCCTCGTTCCTTACGCCGCCTCTGACCCTTCTGAACATTTCCCAGGATGGAAGCTCCTGCTGATGACGACAAATAAGATAATCATCCCGCAGTCACTCGGGGCCCGACCTGCGATTAGGATTTCAGGTATCGGCTTTCTTGTGTATCTGAGGAGAAGGCTACGACAAGAGCGGGAAATAAACGAAGGAAATAAACCGGAGACGCGTCAAGAATCAGCCATTGAATCCTCCAAAATAGGAGCAGCCGACTGACATCAGCGTCATTTCTCAGCAGGATCCTCCCTGTGATCTGCTGTGGCGGGATCCAGATGGACGGCGCAATGATCTGTGCTGTGAGAAGAAGCCCTGAGGACGGGCGGATGGATACCCAGCCCCAGCCATCGCGTCACCCTCCATGTACATCTCACACACCGCTGTATCTAATCCTATCCTGTGTGATACTGTCTGCTGAGCTGTGTATCTAAGGCTACTTTCCCACCTGCGTTCAGGTGTCCGCTCGTGCGCTCCGTTTGAAGGGGCTCACGAGCGGTCCTGAACGCAGCCGTCCGGCCCTAATGCATTCTGAGTGGAAGCGGATCCGCTGAGAATGCATCAGTCTGCCAGCGCTCAGCCTCCGCTCAGCAAGCGGACACCTGAACGCTGCTTGCAGCGTCCGGGTGTCCGCCTGGCCGTGCGGAGGCGAGCGGATCCGTCCAGACTTATAATGGAAGTCAATGGGGACGGATCCGTTTAAAGATGACACCATATGGCTCAATCTTCAAACGGATCCGTCCCCCATTGACTTTCAATGTAAAGTCTGAACGGATCCGTCTGAAGCTACTTTCACACTTAGAAATTTTTTCAAACTATAATGCAGACGGATCCGTTCTGAACGGCAGTGTGAGCTGTGTATCTAATCCTCTCCTGTGTGATACTGTCTGCTGAGCTGTGTATCTAATCCTACCCTGTGTGATACTGTCTGCTGAGCTGTGTATCTAATCCTCTCCTGTGTGATACTGCCTGCTGAGCTGTGTATCTAATCCTCTCCTGTGTGATACTGCCTGCTGAGCTGTGTATCTAATCCTCTCCTGTGTGATACTGCCTGCTGAGCTGTGTATCTAATCCTCTCCTGTGTGATACTGCCTGCTGAGCTGTGTATCTAATCCTCTCCTGTGTGATACTGCCTGCTGAGCTGTGTATCTAATCCTCTCCTGTGTGATACTGCCTGCTGAGCTGTGTATCTAATCCTATACTGTGTGATACTGCCTGCTGAGCTGTGTATCTAATCCTATCCTGTGTGATACTGCCTGCTGAGCTGTGTATCTAATCCTATCCTGTGTGATACTGCCTGCTGAGCATCTAATCCTATCCTGTGTGATACTGCCTGCTGAGCTGTGTATCTAATCCTCTCCTGTGTGATACTGTCTGCTGAGCTGTGTATCTAATCCTATACTGTGTGATACTGCCTGCTGAGCTGTGTATCTAATCCTCTCCTGTGTGATACTGCCTGCTGAGCTGTGTATCTAATCCTCTCCTGTGTGATACTGCCTGCTGAGCTGTGTATCTAATCCTCTCCTGTGTGATACTGCCTGCTGAGCTGTGTATCTAATCCTATACTGTGTGATACTGCCTGCTGAGCTGTGTATCTAATCCTATCCTGTGTGATACTGCCTGCTGAGCTGTGTATCTAATCCTATCCTGTGTGATACTGCCTGCTGAGCATCTAATCCTATCCTGTGTGATACTGCCTGCTGAGCTGTGTATCTAATCCTCTCCTGTGTGATACTGTCTGCTGAGCTGTGTATCTAATCCTATACTGTGTGATACTGCCTGCTGAGCTGTGTATCTAATCCTCTCCTGTGTGATACTGCCTGCTGAGCTGTGTATCTAATCCTCTCCTGTGTGATACTGCCTGCTGAGCTGTGTATCTAATCCTCTCCTGTGTGATACTGCCTGCTGAGCTGTGTATCTAATCCTCTCCTGTGTGATACTGTCTGCTGAGCTGTGTATCTAATCCTATACTGTGTGATACTGCCTGCTGAGCTGTGTATCTAATCCTATCCTGTGTGATACTGCCTGCTGAGCTGTGTATCTAATCCTATCCTGTGTGATACTGCCTGCTGAGCATCTAATCCTATCCTGTGTGATACTGCCTGCTGAGCTGTGTATCTAATCCTATCCTGTGTGATACTGACTGCTGAGCTGTGTATCTAATCCTCTCCTGTGTGATACTGCCTGCTGAGCTGTGTATCTAATCCTATCCTGTGTGATACTGCCTGCTGAGCTGTGTATCTAATCCTATCCTGTGTGATACTGCCTGCTGAGCTGTGTATCTAATCCTCTTCTGTGTGATACTGTCTGCTGAGCTGTGTATCTAATCCTCTCCTGTGTGATACTGCCTGCTGAGCTGTGTATCTAATCCTCTCCTGTGTGATACTGCCTGCTGAGCTGTGTATCTAATCCTATCATGTGTGATACTGCCTGCTGAGCTGTGTATCTAATCCTCTTCTGTGTGATACTGTCTGCTGAGCTGTGTATCTAATCCTATCCTGTGTGATACTGTCTGCTGAGCTGTGTATCTAATCCTATCCTGTGTGATACTGCCTGCTGAGCATCTAATCCTATCCTGTGTGATACTGCCTGCTGAGCTGTGTATCTAATCCTATCCTGTGTGATACTGCCTGCTGAGCTGTGTATCTAATCCTATCCTGTGTGATACTGCCTGCTGAGCTGTGTATCTAATCCTCTCCTGTGTGATACTGTCTGCTGAGCTGTGTATCTAATCCTATCCTGTGTGATACTGTCTGCTGAGCTGTGTATCTAATCCTATCCTGTGTGATACTGTCTGCTGAGCTGTGTATCTAATCCTATCCTGTGTGATACTGTCTGCTGAGCTGTGTATCTAATCCTGTCCTGTGTGATACTGTCTGCTGAGCTGTGTATCTAATCCTCTCCTGTGTGATACTGTCTGCTGAGCTGTGTATCTAATCCTCTCCTGTGTGATACTGCCTGCTGAGCTGTGTATCTAATCCTATCCTGTGTGATACTGTCTGCTGAGCTGTGTATCTAATCCTATCCTGTGTGATACTGTCTGCTGAGCTGTGTATCTAATCCTATACTGTGTGATACTATCTGCTGAGCTGTGTATCTAATCCTATCCTGTGTGATACTGTCTGCTGAGCTGTGTATCTAATCCTATCCTGTGTGATACTGTCTGCTGAGCTGTGTATCTAATCCTATCCTGTGTGATACTGCCTGCTGAGCTGTGTATCTAATCCTATCCTGTGCGATACTGCCTGCTGAGCTGTGTATCTAATCCTATACTGTGCGATACTGTCTGCTGAGCTGTGTATCTAATCCTATCCTGTGTGATACTGTCTGCTGAGCTGTGTATCTAATCCTCTCCTGTGTGGTACTGTCTGCTGAGCGGTGTATCTAATCCTATCCTGTGTGATACTGCCTGCTGAGCTGTGCATCTAATCCTGTCCTGTGTGATACTGTCTGCTGAGCTATGTATCTAATCCTATCCTGTGTGATACTGTCTGCTGAGCCATGTATCTAATCCTATCCTGTGTGATACTGTCTGCTGAGCTGTGTATCTAATCCTCTCCTGTGTGGTACTGTCTGCTGAGCGGTGTATCTAATCCTATCCTGTGTGATACTGCCTGCTGAGCTGTGCATCTAATCCTGTCCTGTGTGATACTGTCTGCTGAGCTATGTATCTAATCCTGTCCTGTGTGATACTGTCTGCTGAGCTGTGTAACTAATACTATCCTGAGTGATACTGTCTGCTGAGCTGTGTATCTAATCCTATCCTATGTGATACTGTCTGCTGAGCTGTGTATCTAATCCTATCCTGTGTGATACTGTCTGCTGAGCCGTGTATCTAATCCTATCCTGTGTGATACTGTCTGCTGAGCTGTGTATCTAATCCTATCATGTGTGATACGGTCTGCTGAGCTGTGTATCTAATCCTATCCTGTGTGATACTGCCTGCTGAGCTGTGTATCTAATCCTATCCTGTGTGATACTGTCTGCTGAGCTGTGTATCTAATCCTATCCTGTGTGATACTGTCTGCTGAGCTGTGTATCTAATCCTATCCTGTGTGATACTGTCTGCTGAGCTGTGTATCTAATCCTATCATGTGTGATACTGTCTGGTGAGCTGTGTATCTAATCCTGTCATCGGATCGGCAGTACTGTCCCGGTACCGGGGAGCTATGTCCCGCTTTCTGGCAGCTGTCTTATATAGGAAGCAGAGACAGTTGTCTGTATTATGATGAAGCAGAGACCTGGCGGTATCAGCTCCCTGCTCCATCATCCCTACCCACTGCGGCCCTCCACACCTCTGGTCTGTGTGGGGGCGGGGCAGTCAGCCTTGGCTCCGCCTCCTCCACAGACCAGAGCAGCCGATGTCCTGCTGCTGCTGCTAGGAAGACGGTAAGTATGTGGTGTTTTTTTTTTTTCACATTCTGTGAGGGGGCACAATGTGGACATATTACTGGGGGCACAATGTGGACATATTACTGGGGGCACAATGTGGACATATTACTGGGGGCACAATGTGGACATATTACTGGGGGCACAATGTGGACATATTACTGGGGGCACAATGTGGACATATTACTGGGGGCACAATGTGGACATATTAGCGGGGGGCACAATGTGGACATATTACCGGGGGGCACAATGTGGGCATATTACTGGGGGCACAATGTGGGCATATTACTGGGGGCACAATGTGGACATATTACTGGGGGCACAATGTGGACATATTACTGGGGGCACAATGTGGACATATTACCGGGGGGCACAATGTGGACATATTACCGGGGGGCACAATGTGGGCATATTACCGGGGGGCACAATGCGGGCATATTACCGGGGGGCACAATGTGGGCATATTACCGGGGGGCACAATGTGGGCATATTACCGGGGGGCACAATGTAGGCATATTACCGGGGGGCACAATGTGGGCATATTACCGGGGGGCACAATGCGGGCATATTACCGGGGGGCACAATGCGGGCATATTACCAGGGGGCACAATGTGGGCATATTACCAGGGGGCACAATGTGGGCATACTGTGCAGTGGCATGAAGAGGGAATAATTACTGTGTGGAGCATTAAGGGGAGGGGGTGGGATTAGGTGTATGGTTATGTTTTGGGCGGAGTTAGGGGCGTGGCCAGTGCCGCACACTGTGTCCTCATTATTCGGCTTTGATTTCCCGGAGGAGCTCTGAAAAATGAAAGGTGGGATCTGATTGGTTGTTATGGGCAACAAAGTCACTTTCCCTTTGCACTTTTTTTTTTTATAAATCTCGCCTATAGTGTGAAACCTGGAAAACTGAAGGGTTAATGAGGGTCTGACACCCACCAGGCGGAATAATCAGCTGTAATGAGTCAGGAGCGCACTTGCTGTATCATTTTCACACTGCCCACGTTGTACCTCGTGAGCCAGGTGGCAGAAGCGGGCGCCGATCTCACATGGCACAGACATGGAACGCGGCACCCACACAGGAGCATATGGAGCGCAGCGCCGCTGAGGACCCCAGGAGACCCCGCAGGGTAAATATTTGCCTGTAATCACTTCACTTGTCGTGTAATTAGGAATATTTATAACCACTTAATATCCGCGTCATTTCCTAATGAATTCTCTCTGCGGGCGCTGAGCGTCCTGAGGAGCACCTGAAGAACTGCTGAGCAACTGGCGCCACCACACAGGACAGCGGTGCTGGAACACCCTGCTATGATGGATCTGGCAGGTAAACATCGCCACCAGTAAGCCGGGCCCGAGAGGGACCCCCGCAGGAAGTTCCCCTTAATTACACATTGCACTAAACATAAAACAAAAGTTGTGCACAGACGACTCCATCACCTTAACCCCCTGGAGGGGCAATATGGCGTCTTCTTCATCACTAGTGATCAAACAGATTATTTATTTTACTCACTTCTATATCACTGACATATTCCACAGCGCTGTACAGACATTCTCATCACTTATATATCACTTACATATTCCACAGCGCTGTACAGACATTCTCATCACTTATATATCACTGACATATTCCACAGCGCTGTACAGACATTCTCATCCCTTATATATCACTGACATATTCCACAGCGCTGTACAGACATTCCCATCACTTATATATCACTGACATATTCCACAGCGCTGTACAGACATTCTCATCACTTATATATCACTGACATATTCCACAGCGCTGTACAGACATTCTCATCACTTATATATCACTGACATATTCCACAGCGCTGTACAGACATTCTCATCACTTATATATCACTGACATATTTCATAGCGCCGTACAGACATTCTCATCACTTGTATATCACTGACATATTCCACAGCGCTGTACAGACATTCTCATCCCTTATATATCACTGACATATTCCACAGCGCTGTACAGACATTGTCATCACTTATATATCACTGACATATTCCACAGCGCTGTACAGACATTCTCATCACTTATATATCACTGACATATTCCACAGCGCTGTACAGACATTCTCATCACTTATATATCACTGACATATTCCACAGCGCTGTACAGACATTCTCATCACTTATATATCACTGACATATTTCATAGCGCCGTACAGACATTCTCATCACTTGTATATCACTGACATATTCCACAGCGCTGTACAGACATTCTCATCCCTTATATATCACTGACATATTCCACAGCGCTGTACAGACATTCTCATCACTTATATATCGCTGACATATTCCACAGCGCCGTACAGACATTTCCATCCCTTATATATCGCTGACATATTCCACAGCGCCGTACAGACATTTCCATCCCTTATATATCACTGACATATTCCACAGCGCTGTACAGACATTCTCATCACTTATATATCACTGACATATTCCACAGCTCTGTACAGACATTCTCATCACTTATATATCACTGACATATTCCACAGCTCTGTACAGACATTCTCATCACTTATATATCACTGACATATTCCACAGCTCTGTACAGACATTCTCATCACTTATATATCACTGACATATTCCACAGCGCTGTACAGACATTCCCATCACTTATATATCACTGACATATTCCACAGCGCTGTACAGACATTCTCATCACTTATATATCACTGACATATTCCACAGCGCTGTACAGACATTCTCATCACTGATATATCACTGACATATTCCACAGCTCTGTACAGACATTCTCATCACTTATATATCACTGACATATTCCACAGCGCTGTACAGACATTCTCATCACTTATATATCACTGACATATTCCACAGTGCTGTACAGACATTCTCATCACTTATATATCACTGACATATTCCACAGCGCTGTACAGACATTCCCATCCCTTATATATCACTGACATATTCCACAGCGCTGTACAGACATTCTCATCACTTATATATCACTGACATATTCCACAGCGCTGTACAGACATTCTCATCACTTATATATCACTGACATATTCCACAGCGCTGTACAGACATTACCATCACTTATATATCACTGACATATTCCACAGCGCTGTACAGACATTCTCATCACTTATATATCACTGACATATTCCACAGCGCTGTACAGACATTAGCATCAAACTGACCCCAGGAGCTCACAATCTAAGGTCCCTATCAGTATGAGTGTGGAAGGAAACCGGAGAACCCAGAGGAAACCCCTGCAAACATGGGGAGAACATACAAACTCCATGCAGATGTTGATTCGACCCCAGGACTCCCGCACTGCAAGACACCAGTGCCAATCACTGAGCACCGTGCTGCCATAATATAACAGTATATAGGACAAGCAGCGGCTCAGTGTCCAGGCTCATAGACCCCGCAGACGCTGAGGTCCCAACCACAACACATAAGCTGCTGCCGATTCAGGTTCTGTGCTCCATATTGTCGTCAGTATCTCACCATCATACGGGCTGAGCCCTCTTCCGTCTCAAACACAAATCCAGAAAACTACACACGTGGACAAAATTGTTGGTACTTTCTGTTAGGGCTCGTTCACACGAACGTATATTGCGTTCCGTATACGGGCCGTTTTCTGTGTTCCACATACGGTCCAATTATTTCAATGGGTCCGCAAAAGATGTGGACAGCACTCTGTGCGCTGTCTGCATCCGTTGCTCCGCGTGCTGTCCTGTCCTATTCTTGTTCATTTTGCGGACAAGAATAATCAATTCTAGTGACTCTGTTTCGTTCAGTTTTGTCCCCATTAACAATGAATGGGGCCAAACAGAAGTGACAGATCAATAGCGGAAAGGGAAAGCGCAGATGCGAAAGTAGCCTAACCCGAATCCGAACCTAGAAACACAAGTTCACTCTACACTACTTTAGAATTGTGGCTCAAAAGAATAATTTTAAGAAACAAACTAATGACTGCGGCCTGGACAGAGATGATGGGACCCCTAGAAAAGATTGAAAATAGTGTGACCATAGGGACATGTTAGCATCTTAGGTTCATCAAACTATATAGGAGGGTGAAAAGTAGTCCCTGTGGTGTCTGGTGTCATAGTGAGCACCACACTGAACATGGACAGAAGAACGCTAAGGAGAGAGTTGTCTCAGGAGATTAGAAAGACACTTCTAGACTAACATGTTAAAGGTAAAGGCTATGAGACATCTCCAAACAGCTGGATGTTCCAGATGTTCCTGTTACAACAGCTGCACAGGTCATTCAGAAGTTTAAGGTCTACAGGACTCTAGCCAACCTCCCTGGACGTGGCCACAAGAGGAAAATTGATGACAAATTGAAGAGATGGGTTATACAAATGGTAACCAAAGAGACCAGAACAACTTCAAAAGAGATTAGAGGTGAACTCCAAGGTCGAGGTGCATCAGTGTCAGATTACACCACCCATCGCTAACTTGGCCAAAGTGGACTTAATGGAAGACAACCAAGGAGGAAACCACTGCTGAAAGCAAGTCATAAGAAGGCGAGACTGGAATTTGCTAAAACGCAGATGTGACAAACCACAAAGGTTCTGGGAGAATGTCCTCTGGACAGAGGAGACAAAACTGGAGCTTTTCGGCAAGTCCCATCAGATCTATGTTCACCGGCACAAGAATGAAGCATAGAAAGAAAAGAACGTTGTGCCTCCTGTGAGACATGGAGGAGGCTCGGGGAGGTTTCGGGGCTGCTTTGCTGCACCTGGCACAAGGTGTCCTGAATCTGTGCAGAGTGCAATCAAATCTTAAGACTATCAAGGCGTTCTGGAGTGAAATGTGCTGCCCAGTGTCAGAAGGCTTGGTCTCAGCCGCAGGTCATGGGTCCGCCAACCGGATAATGACCCAAAACACATCTAGGAATGGCGAAAAGCAAAACACTGAACTATTTTGAAGTGGCCCCTAGGAGCCCGGATCTAAATCTTATTGACCATCTGTGGAAGGAGCTGAGACCTGCCGTCTGGAGAATGGACCCTTCAAACCTGAGACGGCTGGAGGAATGGGCACGAGGAGAGGCCAAGAATACCTGTGGACGGGGGCAGAAGTCTCACTGAGAGGCACAGAAATTACTTCACTGCCTCAAAAGGGTGTGCAACAAAATATTACGTTAAAGGGGTCCTCTCACGTCAGAAAATGGCATTCATCATGTAGAGAACGTTAACGCAAGCCACTTACTAATGGACTGTGACTCTCCACGTTTCTTCCTTCGCTGGCTGGATTCATTCTTCCATCACATTATATACACTGCTTGTTTCCATGGTTACGACTACCCTGTAATCCAGCAGCGGTGGCCGTGCTTGCGCACTAAAAGGAAGAAGTGCCGGGCTGTCTGGTGGACGAGACTGTGGGAGCGCACATAGGCCGGTGCTGGAGTGCAGGGTGGCCGTAACCATGGAAACGAGCCGCGTATAATGTGCCGGAAAAAGGGAATGAAGCAGCAAAGGGAGCAATATGGAGAATCACAATACATTAGGAAGTGCCTGGTATTCATTTCCTCTACATAATAAATGCTATTTGCTGGAATGGGAGGACCCCTTTAAGGATACCGTCATCTGTGCGAGGTCATTTGCTTGTTTGATTTTCAGTAAATGTTACTTTCATTATTACTTTTGTCAGTTTGGTATTATTTTCCTGACCATTGTGGGTCTTTCTTTCTGTCCACGTCTGTACAGTAATTAATGTCACCGCCGACATTTTCTTATCCGGATGTAGAAAAGCCAAATGGCGCTGATGACAGTCACCCCGAGGCGGGCTTCTTAAAGGGACAGAAGCGTCTTACATGCAGGGAACATTATGCAATGTGTGAGCAAACTCCCGACGTAAAATCTGCAGCATGCCCTCCGATCCATGGCGGTTTTCCCTGCGCTGTGTGTACGGGGTTCACATAGTTTGTACTGGGGATTCTGCAGCGAGAAGTCTCTATTTACCCTTCATGTCCACTCCGCGCCCCTGAAGCGCGCGGGGCCCCGACTGACGGGTGATATACTGATAGCCGGAGGGAAGTCTATATGAATAAATCATCGCCTTCGTACGCCCGTGTTCAGACGCACCGGATGTTCACTTTATTCCGGATACCGCGGATAAAATATTAATGCGGATTTTCCTGGTGAAAGGGATGAGACGGCAGTAAGTTAACCCCCTGTTGCCCTGCAGACGTCTCCTCGGCGCGGAGCAATGATGGTGGCGTTACACGGTGAACTTTACACATCGGCCGTATATCGGATTGTGATTAAACAAGACCAGGGAAGTAAAAATAGAGGGACGGAGGCGCCGGGATGCATCTTAATGCAGCCGGGGGAAGAAATCATCCATCTTTTATCCCAGTAATAATATATATCTTGTAGAACTTATCTTATGAGAACAAGGAACTTTCCGGCGCGGGCCTCCCATTCATCACATTCTCTCCCCGTAACCATGACAACCAAGAAAATGAGGCCAGGGAAGTTCTGCACATATAGCGGCGGAGTCGGCTTCTCATGTGGAGTGCACAGACTGGATATAGCTGCCCATATGCTGCCCTGTGTGTATACTGAACAAGCAGAGCTGCAGTGTAAAGCACCGTGAAGGGACAGAACATCTACATAATTAGACGCTAAAAAAATCCATTGAAAAAGTGTTTTTTTTCCTGTTATTGGCAGGGTGGTGCACGCACTTGTGTTAAATTATAAAGAACCCGCGGATTACGTAGAAAACGGAATCCTGATCAGAGATGAAGCCATCGTCCTAATCCGCTCATCCTGATCCATCGTAACCAGATTTACACCCAGCCCTGCAGCTTAGCGGCCGTATTATGGGGATGTATACAGAGAAGTCGGGGGAATGAGGATCTGCTGGGCGCACGATGCCGTCAGTGCATGCGACTGGATTACAGGGGCCGAATACAACCTGACGATGGCGGAGCCGCTGATCAGATCTGGCCAGGGATAACGCTCGGGTCTCCGACATCTATTCTAATACCGACTGAGCGGGAGAAGAGCATGGAGACCTCATAGACAATCACAGGCAGAAAACCTATACCCTATACCAGGGATCAGCAACCTTCGGCACTCCAGCTGTTGTGAAACTACAACTCCCAGCATGCTCTTTCCACTTGTGTGGGAGTTTAGAGAAAAGACAAGCAAGTGTGCATGATGGGAGATGTAGTTTCCCAACACCTGGAGTACCAGAGGTTGCTGACCCCTGCCCTATACCATAGTGATAGGGAGTCTCTAAATAATATTATCATTTTATGCACTTATATAGCGCTACTATATTCTGTACAGACATTGGCATCACACTGTCCCCAGGAGCTCACCATCTAAGGTCCCTGTCAGTCTGTCTGAAGTGTGGGAGGAAACCGGAGAACCCGGAGGAAACCGCGCAAACTCCATGAGGATGTTGTCCTTGGTGGGATTCGAACTGCCATACAGTGTCCACGTAATATCACCAAAGAGTGTCCACATAATACCACCAAAGAGTGTCCACATAATACCACCAAAGAGTGTCCACATAATACCACCAAAGAGTGTCCACATAATATCACCAAAGAGTGTCCACATAATACCACCAAAGAGTGTCCACATAATACCACCAAAGAGTGTCCACATAATACCACCAAAGAGTGTCCACATAATATCACCATAGTGTCCATGGTATACCACCAAAGAGTGTCCACATAATATCACCATAGTGTCCATGGTATACCACCATAGAGTGTCCACATAATATCACCATAGACTGTTCACGTAATACTGACATAGAGAATCCATGTAATACTGCCATGTAGTGTCCATGTAATACTGCCCTAGAGAGTAATCCCACCATAATGTGAAGGAGATGCTGCCATGTAGTGTCCATGTAATACTGCCCTAGAGAGTAATCCCACCATAATGTGAAGGAGATGCTGCCATGTAGTGTCCATGTAATACTGCCCTAGAGAGTAATCCCACCATAATGTGAAGGAGATGCTGCCATGTTGTGTCCATGTAATACTGCCCTAGAGAGTAATCCCACCATAATGTGAAGGAGATGCTGCCATGTTGTGTCCATGTAATACTGCCCTAGAGAGTAATCCCACCATAATGTGAAGGAGATGCTGCCATGTTGTGTCCATGTAATACTGCCATAAACTACTACAATAGAAGATTCCTGTAGCCGCAATAATGTTGTCAAGTGTGTAAATAGCAGCAGCCCATGGCATTACCGGCTGGGCAGAGAATTGCGCCATATAGCGCCCCACACTGGACACATGCGATACACCTGACAACCGGTTACCGCGGCCCCAGAGGTATATCCCGCTCATCATACCCGCTGCTTTGGGCGCAGTGCACACAGAGACTTCAGCACAAGAGGACAGTCATGACGTCATCAAGAGCGGCGCAGCCAAAAACCTGCGAGAATCTCGAGGATAGACGGCAGTAGATGGGTAAAGCATTGCCATCTGACAACCATTACTGCACCATCGCCCGTGGCTAGGAAATTCTGAGAACCACAATTAAAGCGTCAATCACCTGCGAGCAGCAGATGCGCCATCCTGCGTGTGTGCACAGCGCCGCCAGGAAGACTTCAATGAGAAGCGGCCCAGGGTGTGGCGGTTATTGCAGGTGTAATCCAGGGATCAGAGACGAAGAAAGGAACCGCAGCACAGGCAAAAAGTTACAAAAATATTCATAACGGTACATTGTATCTGGAGGAGAAGAGCTGCAGTGTAGAGGAAGGAGGTGTAACATCTGCCTTCAGCGGACACTGACAAAGGCTTCTTTCACACTGGGAACAGCCGGCCGGATCCGTACTAACACTCGCACACGTGTGCTGCCGGAAGCCTGCCCTGCCGCATTCACTATAATGGGGACGGGCGGGAGATGTGGCCGGACAAAAACCGCAGCGTGCATGGGGCGGACGTCCGGCAGCACACGTGTGCAAATGTGAGTAACGTGAGTGTGAAAGATCTGCGGTCCACCGCGCGGGCTTCACATGTTCGTGGTCTACTGCCCTGTGGGTCTAGCGGGGGCTGAACCTGCGCCCCTTGACCTTGTTCACACTGGCATTTTAGGGTTTGCTGGAATTTCCGCTACTAGAGCCCTTGGGTCTGTCAGAGATAATAGATCCGGATGGAAACCATGATGGTCTACTAGCGCCCAGAAGGTCGGCTGGTCCCGGCGAGATTGGCCAGCTTCCTTCTAATGTGTCTGGCGCCACCAGTTGGCCCCTGCACAGGCGGGGCCCACATCAATAGGTAGCCCATTCCCCGTCACCCAGTCCTTGTGAACTTCCAGAACTGGTTTTGTCACCCAGCCTCGAGGGCACACCCACTCATCACCGGCGGCGTTCAGACGAGTGCGTTTTACCGCTGCGATAAATCCCCGGCTCTGACCACTCAACATAAAAGCCGATCTGGCAACAAAGGCGTTTCGCTTACTACTACGGCGGAGATGTGCGGGCGGCCGGCGCGTGTCCTCTGCAGACGGTATATTGGCCGGGAACGGAACCTTCTCAATCATTTCAAGCATAGCCCTTCAATGAGTTTCTTCCAGTGCAATCGGAAGCAGCAGCCCCCCTCCCCCAGCCTATCCCTGCAGAGCCGGATCTGCCGTCTAATTATCCTGCGCTCTCCGCTCCGCAGCCGGCCACGGCCTCACCTTGCAGCTTTGAAGTTCAGTTTGTGCTACAAGACAAGGCAGGAGGTGTTATTAGAGGACGGCGCTGCTCCTGACCGCGCTCATCCTCCGCCTGCACAGGGGATTTAAGCAGCGGGAAAACATATTACGTCCAATAATTGTGTATGAAACAAAAAGTGAGATTGAAGAGCGCGGCTTTCCATTCCGAGAAGGTTTCATTTTTTTTCCTCTTTCCAGCACAGAGGCCAAAAAGCTGCAAATCACAGTGTTTATAGAAGCGCGCCGCGCGCTGCGCGCATCCCTGCGACGGTAAGTGCAGTTTAGCAATTATCACGGTGATGAATCCGCCGTGTCTTCCCTTCATGAACGCCTTGCAGAAATGAGGCACAATTTTAACAATTTCCTCTCCGCTCCGAGAATAAATCCGGACAGAATAACACGTTGTGATCTGCGGAGGAGCCGCACCGAGTGACTGCGGAGCCCTCACTTATAAGAACGCGCCTGCGCGTACAATGGGCGCCATCACAGGTGTCACCCAGCTTTCTGAGGGTCCTCAGAGGTAACTACCTCCCAGCTTCTCCTGAACAACGGTTGTGTTCGTCAGGCCATGCTGGGGGTTGTAGTCTCACAGCCTCTGCAGATTATGTGCATCTGACAAGGGAAAGATGTAACGAGCAGAGTCTCTGCGGGGTCTTGTGTGCCCCGTTTTAGGGTGAAATCCCAGAATATTAATCCTCATTTATAGGAGCCTTAAATATTCATGACTTTCCTGCTCCTGACAGAGAAGCTAAAGAAGAAGGATCGGGGAGTGGGGGAAACAATGGCGGCCGCGACTGACAGGAGGTGGCCCGGACCTGGTGACCCTATAGGCTAGGGCTACACGGCAACATGTGACGCACAACATATAATGCTAGTCTATGGTGTCACACTGCGACATGACATTCGCACAAAAATCGCGTTGCACGGCATTACTGCGACAAATAGTCGTGCAACTAATCCGCCCTATAGGGGGAGTGCAGGGAATATGGATGCCACTTATACATAGTCACACCCCAATAGGGCTGATACTAAGGGTACTCTCACACTTGTGGCTTAGGATTCCCGGACGCAAACGGATGCATTTGTGAGATGGATCCGAAACCATCTGACAAATGCATTGCTATACCGGGTCCGTCTTTCTGGTTTAGACTTCTTGCCCTGGACCCCTGATCTCCTCACTGCTCCGAGGACCCGCGCTCGATGCCAGGTCGCCCACCTTACTGTTGTTTGCGCCGTCTGCCCGAGACGTCTTTGTCCAGGAATAACATGTGGCATCTTGTGAGAACAGATGGATAGGCAAATATAGACCCGCGACAACAATTATCCCGCTCCGCACAGCGCGTCACTGCCGCACTGACAACAATCCTGAAAGTCACACCTCTAATTAATCCGAGAACATCACATCTCATGTTAGGAACATTTGGGTGAGAACTATATTTATATCCCTGGGAGAAGAGAGGCCTGTCAACACTTCAGAAGAAGGCGGCGAGGTGCCGGCTGTGTCAGCAGACACAGTGCCCAATACCCGGGGAAACATGGGTACTTCATACCATAACATTACACCGACACTGATTACCTGGTGACTGGGGGGCAAACATGGGTACTTCACACCCCCCCAGCCATAACATTACACCGACACGGATTACCTGGTGACTGGGGGGGAAACATGGGTACTTCATACCATAACATTACACCGACACTGATTACCTGGTGACTGGGGGGCAAACATGGGTACTTCACACCCCCCCAGCCATAACATTACACCGACACGGATTACCTGGTGACTGGGGGGGAAACATGGGTACTTCATACCATAACATTACACCGACACTGATTACCTGGTGACTAGGGGGCAAACATGGGTACTTCACACCCCCCCAGCCATAACATTACACCGACACGGATTACCTGGTGACTGGGGGGGAAACATGGGTACTTCACAGCCCCCCAGCCATAACATTACACCGACACGGATTACCTGGTGACTAGGGGGCACAAGTCAGGAAGAAGGTGCACGGTCAGTTCTAGACATGATGTGGTGGAAGCAGAAAAACGGAGAAGTCTAAGGATCTGAGCGACTTGTAATGTGACGGGTCAGATCACCTCCAGGGCGGCCGGTCTTGTGGGGGGTTTCCAGCATGGAGAGGTCAGTACCTGCCAGATGTGCTCCAAGGAAGGGTAACCAGAGAATCGGGGACAGGATGATGGGTGCTCAAGGCTCAGTGATGTGTGTGTGGGGGTGAAGGCGATCCCATCTTGTCCGACCCCACACCAGTCCTAATGCAGAGCAAACTGCTGACAACAATAATACTGTCGATGACAGAAAGGTGTCAGGACACACAGGACATTGCGCTTGCTGTGAATGGAGCTGCTGACCGGTCAGAGCGCCTATGTGACCCCTGTCCATCATTAAAAGTGATTACAGTGGGCAGGTGAGCATTAGAATGGAGAAATAAATAGAGGCGGCCTGGTCTGAGGAATCAGGTTACATCATGTGGACGGCCGGGTGTGTGCGTCACTTACCTGGTGAGGAGATGGCACCAGGTGCACTATGGGAAGAAGGCGGCCTGGTCTGAGGAATCAGGTTACATCATGTGGACGGCCGGGTGTGTGCGCCACTTACCTGGAGAAGAGATGGCACCAGGTGCACTATGGGAAGAAGGCGGCCTGGTCTGAGGAATCACATTACATCATGTGGACGGCCGGGTGTGTGCGTCACTTACCTGGAGAAGAGATGGCACCAGGTGCACTATGGGAAGAAGGCGGCCTGGTCTGAGGAATCAGGTTACATCATGTGGACGGCTGTGTGTGTGTGCGTCACTTACCTGGGGAAGAGATGGCACCAGGTGCACTATGGGAAGAAGGCGGCCTGGTCTGATGAATCAGGTTACATCATGTGGACGGCCGGGTGTGTGCGTCACTTACCTGGAGAAGAGATGGCACCAGGTGCACTATGGGAAGAAGGCGGCCCGGTCTGAGGAATCACATTACATCATGTGGACGGCCGGGTGTGTGCGTCACTTACCTGGGGAACAGATGGCACCAGGTGCACTATGGTAAGAGGGCGGCCTGGTCTGAGGAATCAAATTACGTCATGTGGACGGCCGGGTGTGTGCGTCACTTACCTGGAGAAGAGATGGCACCAGGTGCACTATGAGAAGAAGGCGGCCTGGTCTGAGGAATCACATTACATCATGTGGACAGCCGGGTGGGTGCGTCACTTACCTGGAGAAGAGATGGCACCAGGTGCACTATGGGAAGAAGAAGGCCTGGTCTGATGAATCAGGTTACATCATGTGGACGGCTGGGTGTGTGTGTGTCACTTACCTGGAGAAGAAATGGCACCAGGTGCACTATGGGAAGAAGAAGGCCTGGTCTGAGGAATCAGGTTACATCATGTGGACGGCTGTGTGTGTGTGTCACTTACCTGGAGAAGAGATGGCACCAGGTGCACTATGGGAAGAAGACGGCCTGGTCTGAGGAATCAGGTTACATCATGTGTATGGCTCGGTGTGTGCGCGTCACTTACCTGGAGAAGAGATGGCACCAGGTGCACTATGGGAAGGAGGAGGCCTGGTCTGAGGAATCTGCACTGTCTCTGCAGTAAGCTCCTGAGCTCCCTCTAGTGGCAGATGATGGAAGCAGAATTTTATTTCTGTGTTTTACTCATGTATATAGCGCCGACATATTCTGTAGCATTGTACAGACACTAACCTCACTCGCTGTCTCCAGTGGGGATCAAAATCTACATTCCCTACCAGTATCTCTTTGGTGAGAGGAAACCCACACACAGGGAGAACATACAAACCAAGGACCCCAGGACGGCAAGGCACCAGTGCTAACCACTGAGCCACCGCTAACCACTGAGCTACCACTAACCACTGCGCTATAACTAACCACTGAGCCAATGCTAACCACTGAGCCACTGCTAACCACTGAGCCACCGCTAACCACTGAGCTATAACTAACCACTGAGCCAATGCTAACCACTGAGCCACCGCTAACCACTGAGCCACCGCTAACCACTGAGCCACCGCTAACCACTGAGCCACCGCTAACCACTGCGCTATAACTAACCACTGAGCCAATGCTAACCACTGAGCCACCGCTAACCACTGAGCCACTGCTAACCACTGAGCCACCGCTAACCACTGAGCTACCACTAACCACTGCGCTATAACTAACCACTGAGCCACTGCTAACCACTGAGCCACTGCTAACCACTGAGCTACCACTAACCACTGCGCTATAACTAACCACTGAGCCACTGCTAACCACTGAGCCACTGCTAACCACTGAGCTACCACTAACCACTGCGCTATAACTAACCACTGAGCCAACGCTAACCACTGAGCTACCACTAACCACTGCGCTATAACTAACCACTGAGCCAATGCTAACCACTGAGCCACTGCTAACCACTGAGCTATAACTAACTACTGAGCCAACGCCAACCACTGAGCCACCGCTAACCACAGAGCTATCACTAACCACTGAGCCACCGCCAACCACCACTAACCACTGAGCTACCACTAACCACTGAGCTATCACTAACCACTGAGCCACCGCCAACCACCACTAACCACTGAGCCACCGTGCTACTAAGTCTATGCAGGAAACTTGTAGCCCTATCAGAAAACACCATCCCCGACCCCAATTACGAAATATTGTGAAATTAACCAGCGGAGGATACGGAGCCAGAAAACAGTGAGGGTTAATATTGGAAAGTGCAGCCTTCCGTCGGGATCAGGTAGGTACCCGGAGAAGCGGTGGTCTACAGTATTAACGAGCAGTGTAACGTGGTCCATCACAGACCTCTGCAGACGAGCTCTGTCCCCAATCCCCGAATGTCTATCATTAGATATATGATCCGTGCGTCGCTGATAGAGATGGATATCCTCGCTCCTCTGCTGCTGGAGCCTGTGGCTTCACATATTGACGTTTGCTGCGGTCGACTGAACGACTGGGAGACTTTCGTACTGTCAGCTTAATGGGGAGTCACCGGGATTGTCAGAAGCGACTAAATAACTGCGCAGGAGACGTCGTCCTGAATCAGAGTCAAGAGGAGGGGAAAAACCAGGAGACCGCCGGGCGAGAAGAATGCTGAAGTGAGGGCACATACTGCACCGTGCCCCCGCCCTGTGCCAGTCACTGCACCAATGCCTCCGCCCTGTGCCAGTCACTGCACCGATGCCTCTACCCTGTGCCAGTCACTGCACCGATGCCTCCGCCCTGTGCCAGTCACTGCACCAATGCCTCTACCCTGTGCCAGTCACTGCACCGATGCCTCCGCCCTGTGCCAGTCACTGCACTGATGCCTCTGCCCTGTGCCAGTCACTGCACTGATGCCTCCACCTTGTGCCCATTGCACCAATACCTCTACCCCATTCCAGTCACTGCACCGCTGCCTCCGCCCTGTGCCAGTCACTGCACCGATGCCTCTGCCCTATGCTAGTCACTGCACCAATGCCTCCGCCCTGTGCCAGTCACTGCACCAATGCCTCCGCCCTGTGCCAGTCACTGCACCGATGCCTCTGCCCTGTGCCAGTGACTACACCGATGCCTCTGCCCTGTGCCAGTCACTGCAATGATGCCTCCACCTTGTGCCTATTGCACCAATACTCCTACTCTATTCCAGTCACTACACAGATGTCTCCACCTTGTGCCAGTCACAGCACCGTGCCCCCGCCCTGTTCAGTCACTGCACCAATGCCCCCACCATGTTCCAGTCACTGCACCGATGCCTCTGCCCTGTGCCAGTCACTGCACTGATGCCTCTGCCCTGAGCCAGTTACTTCACCGATGCCTCCGCCCTGTGCCAGTCACTGAACCAATGCCCCCGCCCTGTGCCAGTCACTGCACTGATGCCCCCACCCTGTGCCAGTCACTGCACCAATGCCCCCACCCTGTGCCAGTCACTGCACCGATGCCTCTGCCCTGTGCCAGTCACTGCACCGATGCCTCTGCCCTGTGCCAGTCACTGCACCGATGCCTCTGCCCTGTGCCAGTCACTGCACCGATGCCTCTGCCCTGTGCCAGTCACTGCACCGATGCCTCTGCCCTGTGCCAGTCACTGCACCGATGCCTCTGCCCTGTGCCAGTCACTGCACCGATGCCTCTGCCCTGTGCCAGTCACTGCACCGATGCCTCTGCCCTGTGCCAGTCACTGCACCGATGCCCCCGCCCTGTGCCAGTCACTGCACCGATGCCCCCGCCCTGTGCCAGTCACTGCACTGCTCGCCATCCACTACAGAACATCGTGTTCTCACGCTGGCAGCTCTCCTCTCATCTTGCCTGTGATCTAAGGCTAACCTCCTCCATGATGTGAACCTCTCCCTCCAGCCTCCAGATGATCAGATTAAGGGCTCATGTACACGAACGTGGTTTAGTTCCACATGCGGCTCGGATGCAGATCCATTCACTTCAATGGGGTCATACAAGATGCGGACAGCACACCATGTACTGTCCACATTCGTCCATTCCGTGGGGCCGAAAAAAAAAAAATAGAACATCTCCTGTTCTTGTCCGTTTTGCAGACAAGAATAGCCATTTCTATTCCACAAATTGCAGAACGCACAGGGCAGCATTCGTGTTTTGCGGACCGTGCGGTCGCCTGCATGAGCCCTAACTCCCAACATATGTTCTTCTGCAGATCTGTCCCGGTCACACCTGTGCAGACCCGGGCCCCGCAGCGGGCACTTCTCTCCGAGCCGGCCGCCCCCCTTTGCTGCACTTTCAGCTGCTGGATTCATCTTTATGGAAGGCGCTCTCCTGCTTTTAGCTTTAGAACAAAATGCGGTGATTAAAATCGCGTCTGCCGAGGACTGGAAACTGATTGATATCATTCAGACGTTGCTGACAATGAGGTGCGAACGGGATCTGCAGAAAAAATCCTTTACCCAAAGCTTAAATCAGACGCCAATTAACATGTATTTTCCTGGCTGACGACCGTCCCCAGATGCTGCTGAATGGCGGATATTGACAGAAACACAGAATAAAATAGTCATTTTGCATCAGACGCCTATTGAACATTCGCAGCAAGGGGCGGCCGACTCAGCTGCTGCCGGCTACAGTCCCCGGCTGCCATGTTCTGCAGCGGAGGGGTCGTCACAGTTGCATCATCACACTGTTCATCCTGGTAGAAGTCCTTATGTCACACTGAAGTCTCCTCTGCTGTAAAACCCTGTATTCAGCACATGGTTAGTGACATCTATTTCCAGGAAAGCTGGGTGACAGCGTCAATCCTGCTACATGAACAGGTAGAGCTGCCGATTAGACACCAGGGAAAGCTGAGCGATAACTTCTCCGGAAACTGCACCCGGGGAGGAAGGTGCAGCTTCATTTTTATTTTCTACAATATTTCTTTTAGATACTTTTGTAAATTTATATTTAAAATGTGCAATAAAGGAATAAACAGAGTCTCCCCATCCGCAGTCGCCCAGTATTCCCAGTCGCTTACATGGGCCTGCTATTCACCATAAACTGAGAATATTCCAAGGTGGGAGGAAGAATTTCACGTATCTAAACCCAAAGACATTTGCAGGAAGTGGGCAATGGCAGAGGGTCCCGATGCAGGAACAGCGTAGGGGCCATTGCTCTCCGGGACCCTACAGACAAATAGGAACCCCGAGTGCAACAAGTCCGCAGGCCCCAGGTACTCCGCCCGCCACCTGCTCCCTCTTCCCTATCTGTTATCCTGCCATGGACTGGTGTCTGCCATCCATTACTCCATTATCACCGTCCTTCCCTGGGATATAAAAATCCTAATAAACACTGAATATTTAGAGGAAAAAATAAAAAACCTCCGGCGCAGGATTACTGCGGAGATCAGTCACTCTGTATGCCAGGGAGCGGGGACTAGAAAGCCCAATACAAAGAGGAGAGAGGAGGAAAGTGGGGAAAGGACGCTGAAAAACACGCAAAGAGCGGGGAGCAGCGAGAAATGCAGCACAATATCCCAATGAAGTGGGGGGACTGCTGGACTAGTGGGGTTCAGAGCATCAAGGTCACTGCCTAACACATCTACAGGAAGGTGGAAGATCGGCGCCTCATCATCCTGTACCCCGAGTGTCAGCGTCATCATCCTGTACCCCGAGTGTCAGCGTCATTATCCTGTACCCCGAGTGTCAGTGTAATTATCCTGTACCCCGAGTGTCAGCGTCGTTATCCTGTACCCCGAGTGTCAGCGTCATTATCCTGTACCCCGAGTGTCAGTGTCATTATCCTGTACCCCGAGTGTCAGCGTCATTATCCTGTACCCCGAGTGTCAGGGTCATTATCCTGTACCCTGAGTGTCAGTGTCATTATCCTGTACCCCGAGTGTCAGCGTCATTATCCTGTACCCCGAGTGTCAGTGTCATCATCCTGTACCCCGAGTGTCAGCGTCATCATCCTGTACCCCAAGTGTCAGTGTCATTATCCTGTACCCCGAGTGTCAGTGTCATCATCCTGTACCCCGAGTGTCAGCGTCATCATCCTGTACCCCAAGTGTCAGCGTCATTATCCTGTACCCCGAGTGTCAGCATCATTATTATCCTGTACCCCGAGTGTCAGCGTCATTATTCTGTACCCCGAGTGTCTGCGTCACTATCCTGTACCCCGAGTGTCAGCGTCATCATCCTGTACCCCGAGTGTCAGCATCATTATTATCCTGTACCCCGAGTGTCAGTGTCATTATCCTGTACCCCGAGTGTCTGCGTCACTATCCTGTACCCCGAGTGTCATTATCCTGTACCCCGAGTGTCAGCGTCATTATCCTGTACCCCGAGTGTCAGTGTCATTATCCTGTACCCCCAGTGTCAGTGTCATTATCCTGTACCCCCAGTGTCAGCATCATTATTATCCTGTACCCCGAGTGTCAGCGTCATTATCCTGTACCCCGAGTGTCATTATCCTGTACCCCGAGTGTCAGCGTCATTATCCTGTACCCCCAGTGTCTGCGTCATTATCCTGTACCCCCAGTGTCAGCGTCATTATCCTGTACCCCGAGTGTCAGCATCATTATTATCCTGTACCCCGAGTGTCAGCGTCATTATTCTGTACCCCGAGTGTCTGCGTCACTATCCTGTACCCCGAGTGTCAGTGTCATCATCCTGTACCCCGAGTGTCAGCATCATTATTATCCTGTACCCCGAGTGTCAGTGTCATTATCCTGTACCCCGAGTGTCTGCGTCACTATCCTGTACCCCGAGTGTCATTATCCTGTACCCCGAGTGTCAGCGTCATTATCCTGTACCCCGAGTGTCAGTGTCATTATCCTGTACCCCCAGTGTCAGTGTCATTATCCTGTACCCCCAGTGTCAGCGTCATCATCCTGTACCCCGAGTGTCAGCATCATTATTATCCTGTACCCCGAGTGTCAGTGTCATTATCCTGTACCCCGAGTGTCTGCGTCACTATCCTGTACCCCGAGTGTCATTATCCTGTACCCCGAGTGTCAGCGTCATTATCCTGTACCCCGAGTGTCAGTGTCATTATCCTGTACCCCCAGTGTCAGTGTCATTATCCTGTACCCCCAGTGTCAGCATCATTATTATCCTGTACCCCGAGTGTCAGCGTCATTATCCTGTACCCCGAGTGTCAGTGTCATTATCCTGTACCCCGAGTGTCAGTGTCATTATCCTGTACCCCGAGTGTCAGCGTCATTATCCTGTACCCCGAGTGTCAGCGTCATTATTATCCTGTACCCCGAGTGTCAGCGTCATTATTATCCTGTACCCTGAGTGTGACACCTGTAAAATGGCTAAGGCGGCGCTAAAGCCCACCCATTAGTGCCGGCGACACTACAGGGATCCGGTACGTAACCAGATCTTTCCCGGTGCTGTATCGTTCATATCAGAGGGGCTGCCTGGGCCAACACAGGGGCAGAAGACTGTGGGGCACACGGGTGCAGAAGAATGTGGGGCACACGGGTGCAGCAGAATGTGGGGCACTCGGGTGCAGCAGAATGTGGGGCACTCGGGTGCAGAAGAATGTGGGGCACTCGGGTGCAGAAGAATGTGGGGCACTCGGGTGCAGAAGAATGTGGGGCACTCGGGTGCAGAAGAATGTGGGGCACTCGGGTGCAGAAGAATGTGGGGCACTCGGGTGCAGAAGAATGTGGGGCACTCGGGTGCAGAAGAATGTGGGGCACTCGGGTGCAGAAGAATGTGGGGCACTCGGGTGCAGAAGAATGTGGGGCACTCGGGTGCAGAAGAATGTGGGGCACTCGGGTGCAGAAGAATGTGGGGCACTCGGGTGCAGAAGAATGTGGGGCACTCGGGTGCAGAAGAATGTGGGGCACTCGGGTGCAGAAGAATGTGGGGCACTCGGGTGCAGAAGAATGTGGGGCACTCGGGTGCAGAAGAATGTGGGGCACTCGGGTGCAGAAGAATGTGGGGCACTCGGGTGCAGAAGAATGTGGGGCACTCGGGTGCAGAAGAATGTGGGGCACTCGGGTGCAGAAGAATGTGGGGCACTCGGGTGCAGAAGAATGTGGGGCACTCGGGTGCAGAAGAATGTGGGGCACTCGGGTGCAGAAGAATGTGGGGCACTCGGGTGCAGAAGAATGTGGGGCACTCGGGTGCAGAAGAATGTGGGGCACTCGGGTGCAGAAGAATGTGGGGCACTCGGGTGCAGAAGAATGTGGGGCACTCGGGTGCAGAAGAATGTGGGGCACTCGGGTGCAGAAGAATGTGGGGCACTCGGGTGCAGAAGAATGTGGGGCACTCGGGTGCAGAAGAATGTGGGGCACTCGGGTGCAGAAGAATGTGGGGCACTCGGGTGCAGAAGAATGTGGGGCACTCGGGTGCAGAAGAATGTGGGGCACTCGGGTGCAGAAGAATGTGGGGCACTCGGGTGCAGAAGAATGTGGGGCACTCGGGTGCAGAAGAATGTGGGGCACTCGGGTGCAGAAGAATGTGGGGCACTCGGGTGCAGAAGAATGTGGGGCACTCGGGTGCAGAAGAATGTGGGGCACTCGGGTGCAGAAGAATGTGGGGCACTCGGGTGCAGAAGAATGTGGGGCACTCGGGTGCAGAAGAAATGTGGGGCATGCAAGGGTAAAGGCCTTGGAGTAAAATCCAGCACCGTTCTGATGCCCACATACCAGGAGACCTCCTTATCACCGCTATTCTCGTCTATACATAACACGTCTAACCACAAGACGGAAATCCCCACTTTCCAAGGCACCCCCAGCGCAGCCATGTGAGGATGTGCCCAACGCGGCATCTCCCGGCATTGTAGGATAAATGACAGTCTGTTTTGGCTCAGAGAAGACAGCTGATATTCAAGAGCTAAAATTGAAATCTGAGAGTTAAAAATATTTTTACCTAAACACGTCCTCAGTGTAGTCACACATTGTGCACGGCATCTGCCTGAGGAAAGTGGGTTTATGGCAACATGTGCAGCAGCATAATATACACCCGCCACTCACTAGAGGGAGATGGTACAGTATGTGGTACCATAGGCACTACAGCTTGATAACGGGCTGTCACCAAAGAGCTCGAAACGCTGCACTGGATATATTGCACTGAAATCCATGTTTCTACCACTGGTGTTGAAAACAAGAATTGAATAAAAAGCAATGAAATGACTTCTCTGGCGTTCGGTCTCCTATATATGGTATAAGGATACTATCGGCCTCACTGGTGGAGGGAGACCAACCCAGGGGACGTGCACCCACGCAAGGGAAGAGTGCCAATACCGTGTATATAGTGGCTGCATGGCGTACAAGTACAGTATAGACCCTGGCTGTATAGGTCACACAGTACAGTATATACCCTGACAGCATAGGTCACAAGGAAATGTGTATATATATATATATCTACTGGATAAGTAGGTCACACTGTACAATAAAAATCCTGGCTGTATAGGTTACTGTGTAACAGTACAGTTTATATCCTAGCTCTATCAGTTACACAATAAAGTGTATATCCTGACTGTATAGGTGACAGTACAGTATATATATTCTGACTGTATAGGTGACACAGTACAGTATATATATTCTGACTGTATAGGTGACACAGTACAGTATATATATTCTGGCTGTATAGGTGACACGGTACAGTATATATATTCTGACTGTATAGGTGAAACAGTACAGTATATATATTCTGACTGTATAGGCGAAACAGCACAGTATATATATTCTGACTGTATAGGTGACACAGTACAGTATATATATTCTGACTGTATAGGTGAAACAGTACAGTATATATATTCTGACTGTATAGGTGAAACAGTACAGTATATATATTCTGACTGTATAGGTGACACAGTACAGTATATATATTCTGACTGTATAGGTGAAACAGTACAGTATATATATTCTGACTGTATAGGTGACACAGTACAGTATATATATTCTGACTGTATAGGTGACACAGTACAGTATATATATTCTGACTGTATAGGTGACACAGTACAGTATATATATTCTGACTGTATAGGTGACACAGTACAGTATATATATTCTGACTGTATAGGTGACACAGTACAGTATATATTCTGACTGTATAGGTGACACAGTACAGTATATATATTCTGACTGTATAGGTGACACAGTACAGTATATATATTCTGACTGTATAGGTGAAACAGTACAGTATATATATTCTGACTGTATAGGTGACACAGTACAGTATATATATTCTGACTGTATAGGTGAAACAGTACAGTATATATATTCTGACTGTATAGGTGACACAGTACAGTATATATATTCTGACTGTATAGGTGAAACAGTACAGTATATATATTCTGGCTGTATAGGTGACACAGTACAGTATATATATATTCTGACTGTATAGGTGACACAGTACAGTATATATATTCTGACTGTATAGGTGACACAGTACAGTATATATATTCTGACTGTATAGGTGACACAGTATAGTATATATATTCTGACTGTATAGGTGACACAGTACAGTATATATATTCTGACTGTATAGGTGACACAGTATAGTATATATATTCTGACTGTATAGGTGAAACAGTACAGTATATATATTCTGGCTGTATAGGTGACACAGTACAGTATATATATATATTCTGGCTGTATAGGTGACACAGTACAGTATACAGTTGCAAGAAAAAGTATGTGAACCCTTTGGAATGATATGGATTTCTGCACAAATTGGTCATAAAATGTGATCTGATCTTCATCTAAGTCACAACAATAGACAATCACAGTCTGCTTAAACTAATAACACACAAAGAGTTAAATGTTACCATGTTTTTATTGAACACACCATGTAAACATTCACAGTGCAGGTGGAAAAAGTATGTGAACCCCTAGACTAATGACATCTCCAGGAGCTAATTGGAGTGAGGTGTCAGCCAACTGGAGTCCAATCAATGAGATGAGATTGGAGGTGTTGGTTACATCTGCCCTGCCCTATAAAAAACACACACCAGTTCTGGGTTTGCTTTTCACAAGAAGCATTGCCTGATGTGAATGATGCCTCACACAAAAGAGCTCTCAGAAGACTTACGATTAAGAATTGTTGACTTGCATAAAGCTGGAAAGGGTTATAAAAGTATCTCCAAAAGCCTTGCTGTTCATCAGTCCACAAATTGTCTATAAAATGGAGAAAGTTCAGCTCTGCTGCTACTCTCCCTAGGAGTGGCCGTCCTGTAAAGATGACTGCAAGAGCACAGCGCAGACTGCTCAATGAGGTGAAGAAGAATCCTAGAGTGTCAGCTAAAGACTTACAGAAGTCTCTGGCATATGCTAACATCCCTGTTAGCGAATCTACGATACGTAAAACACTGAACAAGAATGGATTTCATGGGAGGATACCGCAGAGGAAGCCACTGCTCTCCAAAAAAAACATTGCTGCACGTTTACAGTTTGCACAAGAGCCCCTGGATGTTCCACAGCAGAACTGGCAAAATATTCCGTGGACAGATGAAACCAAAGTGGAGTTGTTTGGAGGAAACACACAACACTATATGTGGAGAAAAAGAGGCACAGCACACCAACCTCAAAAACTCATCCCAACTGTGAAGTATGGTGGTGGGGGCATCATGGTTTGGGGCTGCTTTGCTGCGTCAGGGCCTGGACGGATTGCTATCATCGAAGGAGAAATGAATTCCCAAGTTTATCAAGACATTTTGCAGGAGAACTTAATGCCATCTGTCCACCAGCTGAAGCTCAACAGAAGATGGGTGTTGCAACAGGACAACGACCCAAAGCATAGAAGTAAATCAACAACAGAATGGCTTAAACAGAAGAAAATACTCCTTCTGGAGTGGCCCAATCAGAGTCCTGACCTCAACCCAATGGAGATGCTGCGGCATGACCTCAAGAAAGCGATTCACACCAGACATCCCAAGAATATTGCTGAACTGAAACAGTTCTGTAAAGAGGAATGGTGAAGAATTACTCCTGACCGTTGTGCACGTCTGATCTGCAACTACAGGAAACGTTTGGAGGAAGTTATTGCTGCCAAAGGAGGTTCAACCAGTTATTAAATCCAAGGGTTCACATACTTTTTCCACCTGCACTGTGAATGTTTACATGGTGTGTTCAATAAAAACATGGTAACATTTAACTCTTTGTGTGTTATTAGTTTAAGCAGACTGTGATTGTCTATTGTTGTGACTTAGATGAAGATCAGATCACATTTTATGATCAATTTGTGCAGAAATTCATATCATTCCAAAGGGTTCACATACTTTTTCTTGCAAATGTATATCCTGGGTATATAGGTGACACGGTACACTATATATTCTGGGTGTATAGGTGACACGGTACACTATATATTCTGGGTGTATAGGTGACACGGTACACTATATATCCTGGGTGTATAGGAGACACGGTACACTATATCCTGGCTGTATAGGTGACACGGTACACTATATATCCTGGCTGTATAGGTGACACGGTACACTATATATTCTGGGTGTATAGGTGACACGGTACATTATATATTCTGGCTGTATAGGTGACACGGTACACTATATATACTGGCTGTATAGGTGACACGGTACACTATATATCCTGTCTGTATAGGTGACACGGTACACTATATATCCTGGCTGTATAGGTGACACGGTACACTATATATCCTGGCTGTATAGGTGACACGGTACACTATATATTCTGGGTGTATAGGTCAAATTGTACACTATATATTCTGGGTGTATAGGTGACACGGTACACTATATATTCTGGGTGTATAGGTGACACGGTACACTATATATCCTGGCTGTATAGGGGACAGGGTACAGTATATATCCTGGCTGTATAGGTGACACGGTACACTATATATCCTGGCTGTATAGAGGACAGGGTACAGTATATATCCTGGCTGTATAGGTGACACGGTACACTATATATCCTGGCTGTATAGGAGACACTGTACACTATATATCCTGGCTGTATAGGAGACACGGTACACTATATATCCTGGGTGTATAGGTGACACAGTACACTATATATCCTGGCTGTATAGGTGACACGGTACACTATATATCCTGGCTGTATAGGAGACACGGTACACTATATATCCTGGGTGTATAGGTGACACAGTACACTATATATCCTGGCTGTATAGGAGACACGGTACACTATATATCCTGGGTGTATAGGTGACACGGTACACTATATATCCTGGGTGTATAGGTGACACGGTACACTATATATCCTGGCTGTATAGGAGACACAGTACACTATATATCCTGGGTGTATAGGTGACACGGTACACTATATATCCTGGCTGTATAGGAGACACGGTACACTATATCCTGGGTGTATAGGTGACACGGTACACTATATATCCTGGCTGTATAGGTGACACGGTACACTATATATCCTGGCTGTATAGGAGACACGGTACACTATATATCCTGGCTGTGTAGGTGACACAGTACACTATATATCCTGGGTGTATAGGTGACACGGTACACTATATATCCTGGCTGTATAGGAGACACGGTACACTATATATCCTGGCTGTGTAGGTGACACAGTACACTATATATCCTGGCTGTATAGGTGACACAGTACACTATATATCCTGGGTGTATAGGTGACACAGTACACTATATATCCTGGCTGTATAGGTGACAAAGTACACTATATATCCTGGGTGTATAGGTGACACGGTACACTATATATATTCTGACTGCATGGGTGACATGGTACACTATATATCCTGGCTGTATGGGTGACATGGTACACTATATATTCTGGGTGTATAGGTGACACGGTACAGTATATATCCTGGCTGTATAGGTGACACAGTACACTATATATCCTGGCTGTATAGGTGACATGGTACACTATATATCCTGGCTGTATGGGTGACATGGTACACTATATATTCTGGGTGTATGGGTGACACGGTACAGTATATATCCTGGCTGTATAGGTGACACAGTACACTATATATCCTGGCTGTACAGGTGACACGGTACACTATATATCCTGGCTGTACAGGTGCCACGGTACACTATATATCCTGGCTGTATAGGTGACACGGTACACTATATATCCTGACTGTATAGGAGACATGGTACACTATATATCCTGGCTGTATAGGTGACACGGTACACTATATATCCTGGCTGTATAGGTGACAGGGTACAGTATATATCCTGGCTGTATAGGTGACATGGTACACTATATCCTGGGTGTATAGGTGACACGGTACACTATATATCCTGACTGTATAGGAGACATGGTACACTATATATCCTGGGTGTATAGGTGACACAGTACACTATATATCCTGGCTGTATAGGAGACACGGTACACTATATATCCTGGCTGTATAGGTGACACGGTACACTATATATCCTGGCTGTATAGGAGACACGGTACACTATATCCTGGGTGTATAGGTGACACGGTACACTATATATCCTGACTGTATAGGAGACATGGTACACTATATATCCTGGGTGTATAGGTGACACAGTACACTATATATCCTGGCAGTATAGGAGACACGGTACACTATATCCTGGGTGTATAGGAGACACGGTACACTATATATCCTGGCTGTATAGATGACACTGTACACTATATTCTGGGTGTATAGGTGACACGGTACACTATATATCCTGGCTGTATAGGTGACACGGTACACTATATATCCTGGCTGTATAGGTGACACGGTACACTGTATATCCTGGGTGTATAGGTGACATGGTGCACTATATATCCTGGCTGTATAGGAGACACGGTACACTATATAGCCTGGCCGTATAGGAGACACGGTACACTATATCCTGGGTGTATAGGAGACACGGTACACTATATCCTGGGTGTATAGGTGACACGGTACACTATATATCCTGGGTGTATAGGTGACATGGTACACTATATATCCTGGGTGTATAGGTGACATGGTGCACTATATATCCTGGCTGTATAGGTGACACGGTACACTATATATCCTGGGTGTATAGGTGACACGGTACACTATATCCTGGGTGTATAGGTGACACAGTACACTATATATCCTGGCTGTATAGGTGACACGGTACACTATATATCCTGGGTGTATAGGTGACACGGTACACTATATATCCTGGCTGTATAGGTGACACGGTACACTATATATCCTGGGTGTATAGGTGACATGGTGCACTATATATCCTGGCTGTATAGGAGACACGGTACACTATATAGCCTGGCCGTATAGGAGACACGGTACACTATATATCCTGGCCGTATAGGAGACACGGTACACTATATCCTGGGTGTATAGGTGACACAGTACACTATATATCCTGGCTGTATAGGAGACACGGTACACTATATCCTGGGTGTATAGGTGACACAGTACACTATATATCCTGGCTGTATAGGAGACACGGTACACTATATCCTGGGTGTATAGGTGACACAGTACACTATATATCCTGGCTGTATAGGTGACATGGTACACTATATATCCTGGCTGTATAGGTGACACGGTACACTATATATCCTGGCTGTATAGGAGACACGGTACACTATATATCCTGGCTGTATAGGTGACATGGTACACTATATATCCTGGCTGTATAGGAGACACGGTGCACTATATATCCTGGCTGTATAGGTGACACGGTACACTATATATCCTGGCTGTATAGGAGACACGGTACACTATATCCTGGGTGTATAGGTGACAGGGTACACTATATATCCTGGCTGTATAGGAGACACGGTACACTATATATCCTGGCTGTATAGGTGACACGGTACACTATATATCCTGGCTGTATAGGAGACACGGTACACTATATCCTGGCTGTATAGGTGACATGGTACACTATATATCCTGGCTGTATACCTCTCATGGTTGGAGACGTGCAGCTTTCTGAACCCGCCTAGTCTTTGCAAACTTTTAACCTTTACACATAGAACAGAACAGGCCTCGATTCAGCCGGAGAAATTGTTTTGTCCGTCGTCTTCGACCCGCCAGCAATTTTTCAATATCTTGTAGCACAAATATGCGGCACTTCAATCCTGGGAGCTGTCAGCTGGAGGAGCGGGCCACTTCTTACACGTTTCAGGTGAATAACAATGAGGAGGAAAACACAACGCTACAAGTCAGAGAAATGACTGCGCTTCTCCAGCCGCGCCGCACTCAGGACGGGGAAATGTGAATAAATCAGAGCTTCAATGAGGGCATCCAGGGCCTATGGCACAAAAGACGCCATTACTGAGCCGCCACTTTCTAAGGGCTCATGCACACGAAAATGTTTTTTGTCGGATGCGGACCAATTCACTTCAATGGGGCCGCAAAAGATGCAGATAACACACAGTGTGCTGTCTGCATCCGTATGTCAGTTCCAGGGCATCCTCAAAAATATAGAGCATGCCCTATACTTGTCCGCATTACGGAGGATAGGACGGTTCTGTCATGGCCCAGAGGTTCCATTCCGCAAAATGTGGAGCGCAAAACAGGCAACGGTTGTGTGTATGAGCCCTAAGGCAGGAGCTACAGAGGAGGTGCCCGATACGTTCTGTGACCCCTCAGCAGAACCCCCCACAGCTGCGCAGAGGTCACAGCATGCGGTCAAAGCAGGTTTGTTTGTTTCTTGTTATTTGTTCATTCAAAAATATATACAAATCCTCTGTGCTCAGGGTCGCATCGCCAATTAGGCAAGGTGAGGCGATCGCCTCGGGCGATGCGGCCCTGGATCTAAGTGGGGGGGCAGCAGCGGAGGCAGTGCCGCGGGAAATGAGCGCTTTCATTGTGTACGTGCTCATCTCTCTATATCCAACTGTATCGCCGTCCTCAGGATGGATGCTGCGGCGGGGCAGGGGAGAGGCGTCTCCCTTCCCTGTTCCTCTCATAGGCTGCAGGCACTGCGCAGGCGGTGCAACAACATCATTATCACTGTGCTGCCTGAGCCGCGCAGCGTACAGCGCGGGACACAGGATGGAAGACGCCTGCATCGCTTCGTTGAGAGCCGCATGGAGGTAAGTATTGTATGCATGTCTATTTTTTATTTTTATTTGGCACAATGCAGGAGAAAAGCGCTATGGGGGCATTTATGGGCACTAAGAAGGGGCATTTTTTACTGGCATATTATGGGGGCACTATGGGGAAGGGAGGACAGCAGCACTATGGGAGCATCAACTGAGGGCACTAAGCAGGGGCGTTGCTAGGATTTCAAAAGATCCGGGGCCCAAGCCCCAATGAATATGGCCCTCCTTGCACTAAATGTTGAAAATACCGGGGGCCACAGCGGGCGAACGGAGCGGCGCCCAGGAATAATAGTAAGTGCAGGGAGATCCCTGGGTGCCGCTCTGTGTAGCCTGCTACTTAGGTCAGATTTTTTGGACCCATGAAAGGTCCTATTTAACTCATTTATACAAGTGTCGGCAGAGGTATCACAGGCCCGGCACCCGGCCTCAATAACAGGGCATGCGATCCGCAGCATTTAACCCCTCAGATGTGGCACCTGAGGGGTTAATTGCAGCGTATCGCATGCCCTGTTATTGAGGCCGGGTCTGTGATACCGCTGCCTATACTGGTGGCAGTAGCGGCCTCGTCACAGTGGGGAGGGAGGGACTCCCTTCTCCACTGTGCTAGTGAAGAGAACGTGGCGCGTGCCATGTTCTTTAACTGATACAAGGCCGTCCAGTCGCAAATGGCGACAAGACTAAAAAGTCTTGGCGCAATCTGCAAATCTTGAGGCGCATTGGCGACCATTTTGGTCGCCATCTGGAGCCCTGCATCAACATACAGTCCCATGTAAATAACATCACCCTCTCCCCAGCCACCTCCAACATTCAGTCCCATGTAAATAACTCCCTCCCTTTAGCCCTAACATACAGTCCCAGTTAAATAACCACAACTCCCAGCATCCCTCTGCCTCTCCCTTCACTTCCCTCATGTACAGACCTCACCACAGCTTCTTCCCCAGGACTTCTCCTCCTCACTGCTGAGCCGTCCTCTCCTGCACTGGTCACATGATGGTGACATCATCACAGGTCCTCAACCTCCTAAGGCCGAATGCACATGGCCGTGTTCCGCGGCCGAGAGCGGTCCGTGGTATGCCGGGCTGTATTCCTGTTCAGAGCAGGAGCGCACGGCGTCATTGGTTGCTATGACGCCGCTGCACTACAGTAATACACCATACGAGTGTATTACTGTAGTGCAGCGGTGGCATGAAGCGTACGGCGTCATAGCAACCAATGACGCCGTGCGCTCCTGTGCAGAACAGGAATCCAGCCTGGCATACCACGGACCGCTCTCGGCCGCGTGCATTCGACCTAAATGACAGTCTCCTTAAGAGGGATCTGATCTCCTCCTTGACGTCCTTCCACCAGTCAGCCATGTTGTCATAAAAGTCCACTCTCTCTAGTGGTTGCTGAAAAAGAGAGTGGACACAATCCTGGGCATAAGGATCCTCCAGGAGACTGGAGTTAAGTCTCCATAGCCCTCTACCAACATCAGGACACTTAGTGGCCCCTAAGTAGAAAGACAAGGCCAAGTGATCAGAGAACGGGACGACCTTCTCACACATCCCACTAACCACTTCTGTAGGGTTTACAAAAGCCATATCAATGCGACTACTTCTGTCAGCACAGGAGTATGTAAATTTTGGCTTCCTACCACCCTGTGTGAACACATCGCTGAGGCCTGCCTGCTGGATCATGCTATTTAGGACCTTGGAGTCCCTGGTCACTGCTCGGCCAGAGGATCTGTCACCCGATGTCCTAGTGACATTGAAATCTCCAGCCAACACCACTGGGACAGAGGTAAAAAGATATGGCTTAACCTCATTAAATACCTGGACCCTTTCCGCCACTGACTGTGGGCCATAGGTATTAATGAGCCGGAGTCGTCTACCATGGATTGTGACCTCCAGGACCAGACACCGACCCATAATAACTTCTGTCAGTCTGTGTACAGTCACATCATTGGTGGTGAACAATATAGCAACCCCGGCATAAGGCTCCACAGCCAGCGACCAGAAAGAAGGACCCGACCTCCATTCCCCCTCAGCCTCGCGTAGAAGTCCTGATGTGGTCAGACGCGTCTCCTGTAAGAAGATAACATCTGCATCTAGAGATCTCAGGAGGTCATACTCTATGTGCCTTGTCTTTCTTACTTTAATACTGTTCACATTGCTGGAAAGCACTTTTATAGAGAACCCGGCCATCATTACACAACACAAAAGAAAGAGCAGCGAGGTAATACCCATCATCATAGGTCGGAGTCGCCCTGCTTACCACCTGTCTCCATGTCTGATTCTACCTGGGACTCTACAGCATAGGGTTTCCTTTTGGTGGGGGGATCCTCAGTGTCCCCTTCACATTCATCATCTATTTTCTTCAGTTCTCTCTCATAATCTTCCTCAGACTCTGACAGGACTTCATACCTGTTGGATATGACCATAACCTCTACCCCCTTATGGACTTTCTTCTTGACACTCTTGGCCATGCTGTACTCACCCTCAGGCTTACGGGAGGACTTGTCTTTTTTCCTCCTCTTGTTGCTCTTACTTTCCTCAAATACTGCTGGTGATGAAGAAGAAGCTACCTCTGACTGTTGCTGGCCCTCAGGGACAACCTCCATACTCCCCTGTGCAGTATCTGGGACCTCATGTTCTGGAGCTGCAGTACCTGATCCCTGCTGGACTTCTTGTCTGGTCAGAATGGACCCTGACATTAAGGCCTCCTCCTCTACAGCATCTGCCTCTAACAATTCCTCATCAGGAAGCTCCTTACAGATATTGTGCCATGCGTCCGGACAATCTCTGTGAGGGTGACCCATCGCACCACATAGATTACATCTGATGTTCTGACAGTTTGCACTTATGTGGCCAACGTCACCGCACAGATTGCACTTGACCACAGTGCACACGCTCGCGACATGACCGGCTCTGCCACATTTAAAACACTTCCTGGGCTGACCTGGGTAGAAGCAGACGCCTTTCTCTCTCCCAATAAAGAAGGAGTTTGGTAAATGCCACGTGACATTATTATGCTGGCGCAGCTTCACCCAAACCTTCCACCCTCCAGTCCAGATACCATCATCATCTCGGTTCTTGGTGAGATCAGAGATCATGTCACAGTGCCTCCTGAGCCACACAACAATGTCCTGGGGAGGGACGGCTTCATTCCAGAAGATGATAATAACCGTGACGGTATCTGGCCTGGATATTGGAATAAAAATACATTTACCCCGATCGTCAGTGCGGGGGAAATTAGCCCAAAATCTATCCAGATTAGACATGACCTTGAAGCTGACGTCATAGCCCTGTCTATCTGGTAGATTGATGATTGCCAAGATGTCCGCTGGCACAATCCCCATCTGGCGACACAGGAGTTCTCGGACCACAAGCCTCCGATCTGGGAGGTCTTCTTTGGCGCCTCGATGTTTAAATCTCACTACATTCCTCTGTTTAGAGGCCTGACCTGTATAGTGAGCGCCGGAGGAAAAAGATGGAGCACCATGGCTCCAGGCATTACTAGGGGCGACCTGGTGGGGTTCAGGGCCCTGACTTATTGGGGGGGGTGTCTGCACTAGGGGGGCCACTCACACCTTCTGTGTTTGAGGGTAAAGGTGGAAAATCGCCCTCATTACTCTGTGGAGATTCCTCCGGCCCGTCCACCTCTATGCCATCCTCAGATATCTCCCATACAGATTGTACATTCCGCCCAGACCCCTCATGGACATATCCACCATCACCCCCAGTCTCTGCCCCAGCAGTAGAGATCTGCCACCCCATCACCTGGATTTACGGATGCATGTCCATTGTCCTGCTGCACTGTGCCTCCTGGGACTTGTAGTGCCGGTGTCTGAGGTCCATGTGTCTCCTCAGGGACAGCTGCAGATTCTTGCGGCCCCTGTTGCACACTGTCCTGTTTATAAATGTCTCCTTTTTAAAAGAAAACTTTGCGGCTTGTAGCACAGGTCTTGTCGCCCGCTGGGCCTCCTCAGGGGTAACACTGGAATCCAGTTCAGCATTAGAAAATCCAGATTCAAAGTTTGAACTATGGCCGGCAAAACGCCCCTGGTTTCTGTAAGATTCAGCAAGATGAACCATCCTGTCCAGGACAGTGTCCATCTGCTTCACCAGGTCACCAAGTTCCAAGCTGAGTGAGTGTATCTTGCGGTCGTACACGGCTGCACAGTTTGGGTTTGCAGTCTTCAGCTTGTACACACAGTCAATCTCCGCTTGCAGCATTTGTTTGTGTCCCTTCAGCTCCTCCATGTTCCTCACCAGGGCAGGTATCTCCTCTGCTCGCTGCAGCTCAGGTGCACGGATCTCTCTCGTTTGGTGTCCAGTCTTGGGTAGCTTCTCAGGCTGTTTGAACTCAGCAGACCTGAAGCCTCCATCAGATTTCTCTGCAGACCTCTCTTGTGCCACAGCCACAGATCTTTCAGCATTTTTGCTGCTGCCACTTCCAGACTGAGACCGGGTGTGGACTAAGCGTGCCATGGTCACCACCTCACCCTGCTGCAGGTTCTGCTGTAATGTCAGCCTCTCCAGAGATGTCCTCCGCTGCCTGTGTGCTGCACACCTGGTGCATGTGCTGCCCCTGTCTCACCTCCTGTGCACCCTGCAGGTTGGGATTGCCACTTTTTATATTTCCATCAGAAGATCCCATTTGGGAGACACTGTTCTGCTCTGGACGCTGCAGGCCTGGGCTGGAGGACGCTTCTCTGCACCATAAGCTGTACTCACTGCTGACGTATCATTCTTTGCTTTTGGAGCAACAAACTTTACTCCATCTTTCTTACTCACACTGGTGTTACTTGCATTCTGTTCATGTCTATCCACAGGATTCACTCTTGGACTTGTATCCACTCTGGAAAGAGCCTGGGAGTTTCCTCCCAGAGGAGGCCTGGAAA